>NC_092874.1:13443581-14181081 GCF_028372415.1 Notamacropus eugenii
CACCTTGTCAAGTACACAGGAAGTGCTGTTGATGCTTCCCCCCTTTTTTTTGACACGTACATTATCTCGAGTAATAAGATGAGATTCTTTCTTAAGGCGTGGAGAAGAAGATGCGAAATTAATTTAAATACACCACCCCCGGCTCGTTTTGTATTTACCTAAAAAATAAAGGTAAAAATATTTAGAATCGGCATGAAATTCAAGTCTGTAATCAATAGCTGCAGGCCGGGGAAGGACCATAGCTAATTGGAACTCTCTTCTGCTCATGACCCAGGTACCGACGCTTTTGAAACCATGAGTGCGCCATAGGTCAAAAGGGAAGCTCCATTGTATCAACACACCCTGCTGCAGCTACAATGGAGTCTGAAGGGGACCACATCCACTTCCCATTTTTCGAGCTAATTTGAGAAATTCCCTCCGTCAATTACTGTTCTTGGTTAGACTCAAAAAGGGTCTTTCACTACAGTGAGTTATGTTGATGCATTTATTTATGTGATTTGGGAAATCATATCCTTCCTCCGAGTGTCAGGGCAGAAAGGAATCTTCCCCTTGTTTAGTCATTCCCTAATCCAGTGAGTGGAGGCTGGATTTACCCCCGCTGTTCCCATTTCTAAGGGGGGAGGGGATCTTGTGGTGATTTTCTTCCCCTCTTTCCTCTCGTTGAATTAAAAAGAGAAGCAGAGCATTGACCCAGCACCCAAGTTATAGGGTCAGTGGTGATTTCCTTGGATGATGCCCTTGCATCCAATCTCAGTCTTTGAAAACACTGGAATGAGTTTTCTAGATGCTGCTTCTGCGTCTCACTGACATCCAGTCTTCCTTAAGTTGAGCGTGTTGGGTCCAGTTCATTTGTGGCAGACGGAGCATTCGGAACCCTCTCACACAATGATTCAAGTCACTTGACGTTTCCAAGGACTTTGAATTCAGCCATGGAAGTTTGGGATGGGAAGATAGAGTTATTCTAGTGCTTTTTTTCCTCAAAATGGGCTTTTATTTCATTGGAAACGAGAAAATCATGGGAAGCTACAATGAAACCCAGACTTCTTGTAAAATTCCACCTCAGACTTGGACCGTCAGTGCCTCCATACTCCACTGGTTCTTCAATCTCATTGACGTCTATGTTCTCTCCAGTCATGTGGAATCCCACCTATCCATTCCCTTCAATGCTTTGATTTTTCTTTATTTCAAGGATTATCGTAATACCGAAGGGCAGCATGATGTCACAGGTAGGACGCAGGCTTTGGAAACAATGAGACGTGAATTCAAATTCTACAACATTCACAGCTATGTGACCTTGAGCAAGTTCCCTCACTACTCAGTTTCCCTCTGTTTCTTCCTCTATAAAATGAATGGCTTTGTCTTGATAGCCCCCAAAAGTCTTTGAGCTTGAAGTCTGTGATCTTGTGATATATGGTCCAAGAATTCATCAAGAAGTGTCCAGCGCATTGAGAGTGAGTTTGTCTGATTAGCAAATCCAACTCTCAGAAAGGTCTGTTTCTGGAACCAGACCAGAAGCTTATCTGGAATGGGAGACACTTCCAGAGTTTTCTGCTGGTTTAGTTTTCTGTTGGGAATAGTTACCTCTGCACTATCATGAGAACTCAAAGTATACACTCTAATGATAAGAGGGAAATTAGATTCTTTGTGGGGAGGGAGTGGATTTTCACTCCATGAAGTATTTTCTGGGTACACAGTCTATGTTACAAAATCCCAATTGTCATAGTTGACAGAAATTGGGATATTTGCTTAATTCAGTTGAAGCCAACAAGCACTTATTAAGCAATCAATCAGTAAACATTTATTAAGCACCTACTATGCACCACGCCCTATGTTAAGTGCTAGGACTGTCAAAAGAGGCAAAAGACAATCCTTGCCCTCAAGGAGTTGACACAGTAATGGAGGAGATAACATGAGAAGAGCTATATACAAGGCAAGCTTATACAGAATAAATAGGAAATAATCAACAAAGAGAAGATTCTAGACTTAAATGGGGCTGGGGAAAGCCCTTACTTTGTTCAAGGCGCTAAAGATTCAATGATAAAATGTTCCTGCCCTCAAGGAGCTTGTATTCTCTTACAGATGAAAGATAAATCCATAACTCTTAAGGTTCACAATGAACACCATACAGACATGAGCTCATATGATACAAGGTTAATTGTGGAAGGGTTGTACCCTCCCGACTTTTTTCAGTGGGCCATGGGGAAGAATTCCAAGTGTCCACTTGCAGGCTGAAATCTCTATTCAACAAATTCCACAGACATTTGTAAAATACCTACTCTCTACAAAGCATTGTACTATGATACAAAGATGAAAGATTCTGATTCTGCATGAATCACTACAGTACAAATGAAATGATTAATAATTAAATTTGTGGAAGAGAGAAAAATGAGTGACCTGGAAGCTGAGAGGTGAGCCTGAGTGGGGAATCCCTCCTAGCTGGCCCCGTTCTCTTCACTATATCTGAGATGTTCATGAGAGGCAGGTTGGTATAGCAGACAAGGCTTTCAAATCCTGCCTCAGTCTTTCTCTGCCTGTACGAGCACAAACAAGTCATGTCCCTGTCTCAGTTTCCTTAGCTGCAAAATGAGAATCATACTATAATGGCATTACTTGTGTCACGGAAATGCTTGCTTCTCTTTCAAAGGCTTGATTGATGAGGCAATGCCTCATCCTACCTCCTCATGCAGCATGTAAGCACCTGAGTGCCCAGATGGCCATTGAACATTCCTCTGGAAGCAGTTAATCTAGAACTTCTTCAAATCAAGAAGCAAGGAATGGGCTTGTAGATGGATTCCTCTTCCAGTTGCTGTCAGTTGACATGTTCCTAGTGTGATAATCCCATGTTGTTGGTGCACAGTTCCAGGACAGCTGGGGGTCCTGATTTTTCTAGACTCCCTGTGTAGAAGTGTGGGGTTCTTAGGGAAGCCTGCTCAAACTGGGGACGGGTGCAGCTACGATTCATGCTGTGCTTGTTTTTCTGAAACCCTGCCTGGAAAGGAGAGCTTTGTGAACGCGGTGGGTGATAAATGTACATGTTTGCAGGTGTGGTAAACAGTGGATCTATCTCTCCCACCCCCATCCCTCAATGAATAATGTTTCTCAGGGTTTGCTTGTGTAATTGCTGCTTTCCAACCCCACACTATGCCTCCTTGGAATGAGAATGATGAACAGACCTGCAGACAAGTGGTCTCCATGGTCCAATTATGGGCAGCTAAAGAGCAGCATGGACCAAATTGGCCAATCATGTAGCGAGAATAAGGAAGAACAGATGGACAGTTTAGGTGTTTCACTGGTACCTAAGGAATATTAAAAAACCCAGAGGATGGCCCCCAGCTTTTGGAATGCATTGTTTGGGAAGGATTTATGGAAAAACAAAGGCAAAACAATATGAGAAGCTGTGAAGGGTTTCATCCAATCAATAAGCATCACCAAGCACCTACTATGGGCAGGTCAGCTAGGTCATGGGGATACAAAGTCCCAATAAGCATTTATTAAGCAACTAATAAGTGCCTTACAGGCAAAGATACTGGGGATACAAAAGTGAAGCAGTCCCTGTCTTCAGAAAGCTTATATTCTACTGGGAAGGGAGGGGAACACACACAAGTGATTAAATACCACATATGTATGAAATAGAGAGATTTCCGTGAAAAAAGGGTTGAAACATGCCTAGCTAAGGGGATGAGGAAAGTCCTTATATGACACCCAAGCTGTGTCTTTATGGGAGCTCTCAGAAGCCAAGGCAAGGAGGGAAAGAACGCTGAATAGACACTGACGATGGTGCCCATGGGAAGGGGTCTATCAAGTCCCTGATGAAACTACAGTTTCCCATGAAGCATGGAGTGGATGGAATTCCTGAGTGAGGAGATGCATCCCAATACAGGAGGCAGTCATGCCACTGTTTAGGGGACTGGTTCCAATCCATGCAAAGGCTTGGTGAGTCTACTTCTGGGCATGTGAAATGAAGGGACCCTTCCCTCCACTTCAGATCAGGCACAGGTATCCTGTGACTGATTTCGGTTTGCTGCGTGGTAATTTAAAAATTCTTTTACCTGTTTGCTAAGCTGGAACTGAGTGTGCCAACAAAAATTTAATGAATAATTAGAGACATAAGAGACCAGGTTACAACCTTCTGAGATGCACAAGATTGAAAGAACCCTTAGAAGTCCAACCCCTGGAATCAGCAGCAGAGCCTGCCAGTATCTTTGAGAGGCAAGGCTGATAAGGAGCCATCCCTGAGGAGTAACTTGCTCAATATATCCCAGCAGTGAAATGACTCAGAAGTCACCATGACCTTCAAGCAAGGGATTCACTTGACCATCTATGGCACTCACAGGAGTGATTTAGTAGATTTTGAAAAGAGAGAAAGAATGCTGAGGACAATGAAATACCTGCCCTGAGTTGGAGACAGAGAAATGGTTTTTTTTTGAGCCCACTGTCCCCAGGGACTATCTGTCTCTAGTTTAGGGAGATGCCTTATGCTTCTGACCTTGCTCTATTTCCTTTTTGTGAAAGTGAATTATTATCAGTGAATCCATTGCAATGGGAGAGATATCAACTGATTAAATTATGTCAAGGCACTCAGTGATAGGGGTTCATGAGCAAAAGTATTAGAAATTCCAAGCCATTCTGGGTCACCCCATGAACTCTGACAAGTGAGACTGGTCATTGCCCTTGCCCCCTGAGCTAGGTCTTTCATGTGAGTATGAGCTGAGAGAATGAGCTCAGAGAGGGGATACCCAGGGTCCTGGCAGCAGCCACCAAACCTCTCTCTTAAACTTAGGGCTCAGGTTCAGAGGCTTAACTTGATTATATAATCCTTTTTGTTTTGTAAGGCAAAGTATTGTTCCACAAAAAGAGATTGTTAAAAGTTCTTTAAATAGAAGGCATTCTTAGTGTATCAAATACGACTTGGCTTTCCAAGTCATAATTTGCACACAAGATTTCAAAAATAATTCTGTTGTATAAAGTCAGGTGTTATGTGAGTCATTCGTTGTTTGAACCCTCCTCAGGAGGAAGTGGGCATTACATTGTGGACCTGTTTGTACTCTTGCCTTCAAAGACTCTAACCTAGACCTCCTAACAGAGGCAAATCAGTGGGATTGTTTGTTTTCTTATAAACTGAAGGCAGATTCCATAAATGCCACTCCCTAGCAAGAAGCAAAAAATTTCCCCATTGAATTAAACTTTTTTTTTTAAAGTTCAATTGAGGGGACTAGGGGATAGAAACTGAGACACCATCCCTAAGGAGAATGCACCCATAAATACAGGGACTGATCCATAGGAAGAATGTGGTGGGGGAAGAGACAGATGTTCCCCTTTCTTCCTACTTTAACTAATGATTCCTGCTAACTAGGCACTAAGCTTAGTTCTATCTATGCTCTTGAAGAGGATTAAATGTAATTGCTCCCATTTCAATTTTGAGTACCATGAGACAGAGCCCTAGTTTTCCTGCCCTGGTTTTGTCTCTACCCCCTTCTTACCAGTAGCATTCATCTGCAAGATACCTGATTAGAGTTAGAGACATCATTGGTGGCAGTAAAGTGAAGACAATCCACCTGACCTCTCATGAGCATTGAACTCAGAACTCCAGCTCACGTACACAGTGCTTCCACCTAAATGGTTATGAGTCATATCAAAAGTGGAAGAACCTGGCCTTTTCTGGTCTTTTCTTCCTCTATATAAGAAAGTAATATGTGAAAAGTCAGCATACAACATGATCGAACACAATCCCTAGTCTAATTTTCCTTTTGATAAACATTTATTAAGCCCCTAATACCTACATGGTGCTGGGGATACAAGGAGATAAAAAAAAAAATCCTGCTTACCAGGAGCCTCCAGTCCAATAGAATAAATGACACCCTTCCGAAGAATATGAAGTGCAGTGAAGACAAGTTTAGGGTCCACTTCGCAAGTCCAAGATAAGTGAAACATAGCTAAGCAGTTATCTGAAAAAGGCCTTGGGCTTTCAACATGACTGCAATAGAATTACTATAATGCTTCCAAGTCTCTCAGTAGGATTGGTTTTCACATCTTGACCAGTCTTGTGAAAAAGAAATTCCAAAGGAAAATTCAAAAGTAGCCCTTGTTTACCAAAGGGCTTTGATGCTTGTGGATAACCCAGGCTCATCCACTCTAGGCAATGAATGCAGTCTCAGTGGGGCTCCTTCCATTACCCAGAGATATTATTCTGAAAATGTCTCCATAAAAATTCATTCAATAATAACATAAGCTAAAACAGCGCAGTGTGGTAGGTACTGAGAAAGAGAAACATGGATAGATATGACCTTTGCCCTTGAAGCGCTTCCATGCTACTGTAGGTGACAAAAATAAAAATTCGGTACTGCCCTGGGATTTGACACGAATTTATTTCATGACAAAATCAAGTTTGATAAGCCATGGAATATGGAAGTGACATGATCAATATCAAGCTGATGGCCTAGGGCGGTGAGTTCCCAGGGTGAAGACCCAGGAGGGTTTCTACAGGTGACAGATTTCAGACTTGCCTTGAAATAATAAAGCCACCATGGACTTGGGCTGGGTTAGTAAGAAGTCCTTTAGCACAATAATGGGAAATCATGGTTTCCTTCACTTAGACCTGATGAGTGTGCACCTGGAAGACAGTGCTCATGAATGACCAAAAAGAGGGACATTGACAAATCCCCACCACTAAGAACAAAGGTCATAAATTCACAGATCTAGAACTGGCAGGGACTCCAGATATCATCTAGTCCAATCCTATCATTTTACAGATGAGGAAACTGAGGCCCACCCAGACAGATTACATGATTTGTAATAGTAATCCTCAGAGGCAGGATCTGAACCCAGATTCTCTGATGCTCTGTCAGGGGTCTTTTCATTTTACCATGTGATCTTCTCTACATTTACAGCCCAACTTAGTTTCCACTTCCCATGAACCTTTCCCTGATTTTCCACAGCCTCAAATGACCCTCTTAGCCAGGTAGTCTGAGCTGTCCTGCTTGATAAGTGAACAAGTTAGTGCAAACTCACTTCTCATATCTCCACTGGCTGTAGACCCAAACCAGGCTTTACATCCCATCACAACATTCACCAGAACATCCAGAGATACACGACTCCTCCTCCACACCCCAGAACCTGCCATTTTCAATCCCTTGATGAGAGCAGAGCAATTAAATCAATATTACCATTCTTTCAATGCTACTGGAAGGGAAAGCCAATGGACTCTGCTTTGGCTGCCTTCACAATCCCTGTGATGTCCCAGACCAAAACTCCATTCCTTGGCCATCTAGGCTATCTCCCTCCAATAGAATGCAAACTTCTTGGGAACAAGGACCAGGTCATTTTTATAATTGTGTTTTCAGAACCAGACACAATGTCTAGGACAGAGTCAATATATAATATGTGCTTTTTCCATGCATCAGTTCATTAAAATAAGAAAATAAAGCTACCCAGAAAGCAGAGAGAAGAGCATCCAAAGTGAACTGATGCAGAGAGAGTAAGACTCTATCACCTTTGTCCTTCTCATCCCTTTCTTCAAGCATTGGCTCTTCCTTGATAACTTAGTGGAAACCTTCAAAGCCCTGGTATTTTGCTGAGTGGTTCAGAATGACATTTGCCTCTCTGGTATACCTGCGGACTCGCCCACTTCATTCCCGAGGTTGACAGCCTGACTGCTAGCAGCAATTTCTCCCATAATATGGTGGTGGGCTGGGAAGTAGCTGGAGAGGGGGTGGGGTGGAAAGGGGACCTTTGGGATTATTTCCCTTAATGGAATTACTATTCAGAAAAGAAGGTGCTTTGGCTGGAAAGATCTTTCTCATACCAAGTGGGCAATTCAGAACACTCCCATTTGCCCAACTAAGTATATTTTTAAGATGACAAGAGATGAATGAGATGTGCAGGGTATGGTTATTCAGGGCACTCTTCATCATGTATAGCATGCATTGGAATAACCTTTAAAATATAACCTTTAAATAGTATGAGAGTTAGCAGTATCTTGGCCCAGATCAAAATGGGACTGCCAATCATGCTAGAAGTCCTGGAGTTCCTTACCTCAGAGTAAGGTTCCGTATCTCCACTTTAAGCCATGTCACATTCCGTGTGAGCTTTCTAAGACTTTCAGTCTCAGAATCACACCTTCTCAGAGTTTCAGAGATAGAGGGCACCCAAGAGGCCATCTGCCAACCATTTCCTGATCAAGAAGCCCCCCTAACATCAAAACCTTTGTTTGAAGTTCTCAGTGAGCTACAGCCAACTTTCTCCCAAGGTACAGCATTCCATTTTAAGGAGGATCTAGCTGTAAAGAAGTTCATTTGCTTGTTTCTTTTTTCCTTGTATCAAGCTTAAATCCCCCCTTTTACAATTTCTTTGCATTGCTTCCAGTTTTGCTTCCTAGATCCAAGCAGAACAAGTTTACCCCTCTTCCATGTGATAGCCTTCAAGTAACAGAGAACCATTCCAGCCACCTCGATGTTCTCTTATCTAGCCTAAGCATCCCTAGTTATTTCCATGGATCTTCATTTGGCATGAGTTCTTCCTCTTTGGCCATCCTGGCTGCTCTCTGAACACTTTTTTGGTTCCCTACCTAAAATACGTTGCTCATAGCTGAATACTGAATTCCTGATGAGGTCTGACAGTCAGAAACACATCCAGGATACCACAGCTCTCTTAATGCAGCACAAGATGGAATGGTAGGATTATATGGGGACCCGTATCACCCTGCTGACTCAATCAACTTGCAGTCCACTACAACTCCCAAATACTTTTCAGACAGCCTTCAGCCTAGGTAAGTCCCATCTTGGACTTTATGAGGTTGTTTTTTTCAAATCTGTATATGGCTATACATTTTTCTCTATTAAACTAATAAGTTGTAGAGAGAACGCCACCCCACTTTGCAACCGTCACCAAGGAGTTCTTTATATACCAATGAAAGCATAGCTTGATCCATTATTTTCACCCTAGAGCAGAACTTCTCTAGGGTGAATTTTCAACATCAGCAACAAAATTATAAAAAACTGTGTTTTCTGGTGTGAGAGATCCATCCACTGAAGTAGACTGCAGCCCAATTATAATGATAAACACGTAGGTGTTGATAATTTACTTTTTCTCCCACCATAATGTTACACACAATCTACATAAAAGTAACAGTAACAGCAAGGCAGCTGGACGGTATGGAGGATAGAGCATAGGACCTGGAAGCAGTGAGAGCTGGGTTCAAATCCAGCCTCAGGCATTTGCCAGCTGTCTCACCATGGGCAAGCTACTTAACCTCTACCTGCCTCAATTTGCCTATATTTGAAATGGGATAATAACACCTCCATGCCAGGGCTGTTGGGAGGATCAAATGAAATAATATCTTCAGTGCACAACACAGTACCTGGCACATCCTAAGTGCTATAAAAATATTTGTAGCTATTATTATGATTACTGCTACCATTTGACAGTGACATACCATTGAGGTTCATAGAGAGCTTTATATACAATTATATTGATTGACTCTCACAAGTTTGTTTGATAGATAGGGTGGGTATTATTATCTTCACTTTACAAATGGGGAAACTGAGGCTCTGTGTGGTGAAATGATTTAGCCATGGCACACTGTTAGTCAGGAGTGGGTCTTCATGGTTCCAAGTCCAGAATACTTTCAGCAAAGTGAGGCTGAATTCCCCATCTAGCTCTCCCTTCCTGTGACACTACACCGCTTCTCCTAGATAAATGGAAACAAATAAGTTTGTGAATATGGTGTTTGAAAGTGATAGTAAGGTTTAGTTCAGATATATTTTATTTGGGGAAAAATTATTCTGTAGCATGTCAAAATGACTTCCTCTGATACTTTAGTTGTGTGACCATAGCCCCAGTTTGCATAAGGGTGCAACACCCCAATCCCAGGTGGCTCATGTGGCTGTGCTGATTTGTCGTAGCAAGCCAGGAAGTTACATTAAGACAAGAGCATAGGGTCATACATTTGGAGCTAGGAGGGACCTCTGAAGTCATCTAATACAACTGCTTTACTTTACTTTAGCGGCGGAGCCTGGATTCAAAACCACCTTCTTTGACTTCAAATTTTTAGTACATTTTAGTACATTTTACATAGTACATTTTTAGTATTCCATGCTGATCCATGCTGATAGAGTTGGGTGTAGACCTGCTTCTATTCATTCCCATTCATTCATTCATTCAGCTCTTAAGTGACTACTATGTGACAGGGATTATCTTGGGGAGACATACAGAAATGAAACAAAGAGCTTACATTCACTTACCTTTTAAGAAAAGAACAAGTGGGTTGACCTAGCTACTCAGGTGACCAATGAGCTATGGTAGACTAGCCCTCATAGCCCAGTCTGCAAGAACTCAAAGCCATTTCCAGCTGAATAAAATGTTAGTGCCCATGAGGGAAAGGAAGTGGGAGAAGAAAGGAGGGAGACAGCAATTCTTAAGTTACTCTTATTTAGAAACACTTAAGGAAAAGCTCTTTTAAAAAGTCACCGACTCCACTGAGCCCATGATCCTTGTCACATCTGGTTCATCAATATAGCCATTTCTTGATGGTTGAGTTGATAACAGGACGTCAATATATCACTTAAAGGACCCATGATATCAGAACCTCAGTTTCTTCACCTGTGATATGGGGGCGATAACATTTGCTCTATCGACTTTATAAGTTTCTTGTGAGGAAAACACCTTGCAAACTTTAAAACGTTATTTTGTTCAATAAACAAATGATCAAAAATTTACTAACTTAAACAGGTTAAAATACCAAGTCTTCTTATAATTTATACGATCAGGTAGCCTTAGAGTACAAACAACATGAATGATGTCTAACAACACTGGGAGATGTTTTAACTCAGGAGAGTTAAAAATCTTCCTTCCCAATCCCATACTCAAACTTTAGTATCAGCAAAATTCTCAATTGCATTCCCAATTTAAAGCTTTCTTCAAGAGAAAAAAACTAAAAAGAAATTGATCTTCTGGTTTGTAAGTGGTTCTGTAATCTTGCTGGAATTCCTGTCAATTTTCCTGCTACTGTAAGGTATCCAACAGTAAATGTGGCTCTACTGGCCCTGTGCATGTAAGATCTTTTTCCAGTGATCTAGGAGTGGATATACTACCAGCAGAACTGAACTGTCATGATCTTGATGTGTTCTCAATAAATGAAAGCATTCAGCCAAAGGAAGATGCAGCTCAATGGAAAGAGGGCTGCCAGGTGCCCCTTAAAGGAACAGATAATGACATTGGTGGTGTTGGCTTTAATATGCTTCTGATGACAAGAAAGATCATTTTGTGTGACATTTGGGTACATGTATTCTATTGCACAACAGGAGAATTTGCAAAAGATGGTCACTGCAACTTTTGCAAGATCATTGTAACCCATATCTCTTTCATTGGAAATGCAGTTGAGGAGAAAGAGCAAACAATATGTTGGAAAATGTGGCTCGTGAGTAAGAAATGAGAGAAGTCAAAAACTTACACCGGAGATTCATGACTTTGCATCATGGACATATTCTTCAAGAAGAGAGTGGAAAGGTGTTGATCATAATCCCAACTGACTAAAGTCATAAAATGAAATTGACTATTCCTCACAGGCAGGAAGTGAATGTGCACTCACTTAGTCTTTTGCAAAGCACCTGCATATTTACTGGAAGACCATTGAATTATTTCAGCAAAAGTCAAAATCGATATTGAATTATAAGGATAAAAAGGAGAAATATGGGTGACTAGAAGATTAGGTAAGGAATCAGGAGATCGAAGTTTGAATTCTGACTCAAATACATCTTGGCTATGTGATCCCTGGACAAGTCTCTTACCTTTGTTTCCTCATCTGTGAAATGGATACAATAGTAGCAGCTACCTCACCAAGCTTATTGTGAGCATCAAATAGGACTGATATATGATGAGGAGAAGAGAGAGAAGGAAGATGTTTTATTTGAAAAAATAATTTTCAAAGATCAATGTATGTAAAGTGCTTTACAAACCTTAGTGCTATCTAAACATTAGTTCTTCCAAGTAGATTTCACTTTATTCTTTCACACCGTGCCTGGCACACAGTGAGGGCTTAAAAATATTTGATTGACTGATTAGTTATTGCTATTATTATGCAGCTGAGGCGATTCCAACTTGACCTGTTTATACTGATACAAAAAAGGGAGGGATAGATAAAAATAATCCGTTCTTACACAGTCCACTACCACTTCCTAAGGAGTGTAACTTATTTAAATTGATCATCACAAGTGAAAATAACCATAGAAACCATCTTTCCTTTAGCAAATATTTGATCTTGTCTAGCCAAGGGAGATGGTAGCCAAGAGTGACAGAAGTTTAGAATATAAAGGCATTCATATAATTTGTTGGAGGAGGACAGTAGAGGTGATGAGCCATCATGCCTCTTCAAATGACAAGAAGCTATTGAAGGGCAGACCATATAGAGACTGGACTGAGTGCAGACAACCCATCAGTTTTGCCCACTACAACTGAGAACTCCTGAGCTCAAGCAATCCACTGGCACCAGTCTGTCCAGTAGAAAGGATTACGGGTATGAGCCACCAAATGTGGCCCGATTTGTTGAATTAGTTACCCCCAAGCTCCATGCTGAAGTGTTCACTCTGGCAAATCAGAAATTTTCTGCCTTCTTCTGCCACATACAGTTTGTCTTTATTTCTGTACCTGTTACATCCCTCCAGTGAAAGGTGAGCTCCTTGGGAGCAGAGACTGATTTAATTTTTTTTAATGATTCTTTCCCTAGCACCCAGTCCAAGGGTCTTGCATACAGCAGGTATTTAATCGATGCATACTGAATTAAATTTTCAGACACAGGATGTATATGATGGCTGCTGAGCCTCCTTCTATTGCTCAGTCTGCGATTCTGCATTTCTATGTAGATTGCAAGGTCCTCATTGTGGCTCGTAAGAGCCTTCCCTGTAGCTTGACTTTTGGCAACTTCCATTCCCTTGGAGCAGGATGAACTGCCCAGACTATGCCCCCTACTCCTTCCTGTTTTCATGTTTTTCCTCAGTCCCTGCCAAGCAAACCCTCCAAAAAAAAAGCCTCCTCTCCCCCGGCCTACTGAGAAGCAAGGTCCCCCAAGTGTTTGGATTCGGCAGTTCCTCGAGCTCTCTCGCCAACATCAAGCCAAGTCCAGGCCAGGGCATTCCCCAGTTACAAGATAAATGGCAGAGTAGAAACACGCTGACTTCGCCAGCGCCTGCCTCCACAGCACGGCCGGTGTCTTTTCTGTAATTATTGCATTTAATCCAGCTAGTTACTCGCACAAAAGAGCTTCCGGATCTAGCAATTTCCACCGGGGGCTGTTGAGGAATGTACAGGCCCATCATTTAGCCCGATATTGTCGGGTTGTCAGAATTGATCATAGCTCTTGACGGAACACCTCAAGCTTTTCTTTCCCTCCTTCCTTTTTTATGGAGTGCATCCGAGTGACATTTCGCATTGTTTAAGTAGGAGTGATCTGTTGGTTTATATTTTATCTCAAACTACAAGAGCATAGGACCGCCCCGAGGGCCTGTGTACATGACTCTGCTCCACATCTTATAATTAATAGTGGAGCTGGGAAAGGAGATTCATAACAAGGGGCCTGCAAGCTGGGCAGAGCAACTTGTCAAAAAGAAGGAAATTCCACTACAGATTAGCTTATTTTTAAGCATGTCAAGCTTTACATACAATCGTGATCTATTGCTTCCTTGTAATGTCTGCCTGGGCCCCGATGCTGCAGGCGGTGTCACGGGGAGCGCTGTAAATTTTCTCTGAGTCAGGGCAATTCTGATTGATCTCTGAGTGTAAAATCGATAAGAAGACACTGTCATTTTCTTAAAGGATGAGCTAGAAAAGGAAAATAAATTAAGACTCCAGTGAATGTCTATCTCCAGCACTCATTAATTCAGTGTGGTCTGTACTTTTTTAATGCTATGTCCACAGCTTTAATCTTCCAGGTGCTCTTCCTTGAGATTTTGGACCACAGCCCTCTACATTATGTGTCCTCAAATGGGGGAAATGAGCGTCTCGATTCCCTTCCCTCCTCTCCTTTTCTGATCAATCCATTTGGTTATTTGGGAGAGATGCAATCAGGTAGTTATGATTAAATGTAAAATCGGAACAGCCATTGTTCCTCTGGTGAGTTCTCCTTCAGAACACATGCTCCAACCACACTCATTTGTCTTGAGTTGGGAGGTCAAGTCATGACCATGTAGCATTCCCTCTCCTGGATGCTATGGACTACCGGAAGATTAATTCACTTCTCCATTTCTCCTAATTTTTTTTCTGCCTACTAAGACTTTCTTTTGATGTGTTTTAAGTGATATTTTTTTTCACCTCCCAAACTTTCAACCTTAAATATTATCACATGGAGGGACAAAAGTTTAGGAACAATATCCCTACATACCTTGGTCTCCTGAGTAATCAGGAAAAAAAATGAGAAAATTAAGAACTGGAGGCTTTTGCCATCATGATCTGAGGCCTTCCATGTTTTAAACCTGCTCATCTAATGCCAGTGATGCCCTTTAAAATATCCACAGTAGCAGGCACATTATGGATGCCGAATAAATGTTGCTGATTTAGTAATTAATGCTCATTGATTAGTACTTAATTTTTATTAGAAAGAACCATGGCCAAATTGATGCCTTCTGAGCCAGTTTCAGAAGGCTAACCATAAGGACTGAGGGATTTCTGCAGCTACCTGTACGCAGTTTCTGTAAATATTAGTGGTGAACCCCTAAGATCATGGTTTTTAAGCTTGAGCAGACCTCTGAGGCCATCTTGTCTAACCTCTTTGTTTTACAGATAAGGGAACTGAGGCTGGAGGAAGGGCCCCGGACAATGAGAAGTTCTGTGACCTTCCCTATATATTGCATCTCTTCTCATATGTGGCCTAGGTAGGGTTTGAACCTGGTAATTTGAGATTCCCAAGCCAGCCCCTCTATCCACCATACCCCTAGTCTTTTCTGTCAAGGTTGGAGAACTAAGAATTATCCCTGGAGGCCTACAGCTGAAAGAAACCTTAAAGGTCCTTTAGTCTAATTCCTTCCTTTTAAAGATGAGGAAATGAGGCCCACGGAAGGTAGGTGAATTGTCCAAAGTTACATATATAGTAAAAGACAAGATTTGGACCCAAAATTCCTTAGTTTCTCTTTTTTGATAAATTCTTGAAAACCTGGACAGATAAGGAAGGAGTCTATTAGCCTTCTCTGTCAAAGGTCATAAAAAAAGAGAAGTAGTTCAAATCAAATCTTAGTTTCTTAACTTCAACAGGTACTCAGCAGGAATTGGCTTTTAACAAGGAGATACATGTAGCAGTTAGTTATTTCTCAGGTAGAAATCACCTTGGAGACAAAACCTGCCTCTCCACTCCACAGAGGAGTTTGTGAAATGACTGGATTTATACATTTGGTGTAGATGAAACTAATGTTAGCCTTGGAATGGTTTGTCACCTCCATCTCAATTTCAAGATATCAGTATTTACTTACAATGCTGGGTCCTCCAAGAGACAATGTGGCAGAAAGGCTGGAAGGTTAGTTGGAATCAAGAAAACCCAACTCCACCGTCATGTCCAGTATATGTGCAAGAAATGTTTGGTACATGTTGCACTTACAATCAGAGAAAAATGAGTGCACGAGAATATGCAAAATACAAAATCACAGACTTTTAAAATCAGAGAATTTCAAGATCAAATTATCTCAGAATCATGGAATCATAGGATTTCAGAATCATGGAAACAAAAATTGTCAGGTTTTGCAAAGATCCCAGGGACCACTGAGACCAAATCATACCTCAGCTATGGAACTCCCATTGGGGTTCTACTGTTCTGATGGGCGAGTGAGTACAAACTCATATGGACCAGTATTTAGCTGATCACAGCCAAGACTGACATTCCCATCTAAGGGAATTCCTGTCCCCACTGCTTTGTAGTCTCCACACCACTGCATCTCAAGATCCACTCAGCTTTGGGACACTTGCTCAAAGACTGAGTTCTCTGCATTTGACAGCAAACATACATGTCCCACTACATCATTCCCTGCACACAGTAATCAAATCAACATCACCATATTTTGGGAAAGGGTCTGCCACTCAACTGACCAATGGTTTCCCAGAACAAAGCACCCTGAGCTATAGCCATGCCCTGTTTCATGTTACCCAGCATTAGAATGAAAACTCTTAGAAGCTGGGAGGTTTCATATTTATATTTGTATCTTGAGGGCATTGTACAGTGCCTAGCATATAGTAAGTATTTAAAAAATAATTCTCCATTCATTTACTCATTCACTCCTAAACAAGGTGTCCCTCTACAATACATCTAACAAAGAATCATCTAGGACTAGAAAACTTCCGTGGAAGGGAGAGATTCCCTCTCTCGCAAGATTGACTCTTCAAATTTGGGATAATTTGCATTATTTGGAAGTTCCCCCTTTCATCAAGACGAAATTAACCATAATCACAGAACTTCAGGTTTCAAAGAGACCTCAAAGATCAGTCATTCCAACTCTTATCTAAAGAGGAAACCTCTGGGAAGTCCCCGGCTTCTGCTTCAAAACTTCCAGTTAAGAGGAACTCAATGCCAAGGAAGGCAGCCTTCAGCTGAGATAGATCCAGGTAAAAATCAGCTTGAACCCAAATATATGCCCTTGAAAAACCAGTCTCTGCCATGGACTTTAAGATATGAGCTCACTCCAGGAAGTTGGCTGGAGGTAGTGTGTAACAGGTAAAGAAGACAGCTGGGGCTTCAGCTGCCTTGAGTTCTCTCTGCAGTCACCCATGTGGGACATTTGTGACAAGGGCCATAAAATATGAGAGTGAGTATCTCTTTGGAGGAGAAATGAGGTAATGATTGGAATTTGACAGCAAAAGAAAGAATTAGGAGGGAAAATAGGCATTGCAGACAAGGGGGAAATGCTTTGGTTTGCAGAGACTCTCTGGCAGGGTATACTGAGGCTAACTGACACTGACTCTCCATTATTAACTATCAATGTGAGCATGTGTGCCTCTCAAATCAGTAAATGCTACAAATCAAGGACTGACTTACTGTTTTGTGGGCTATTCAGACTTAAGAAAGTGATGGATAAAATGGGGATAAATTAAACATTTTAAAGAGCCATTTATTAAATATTTACCATCGTGCTTCTGGGCTCTGGGCACCAGAATCGCAATGCTTGGATACTAGGGGATGCTTTGAGTTAAATAGATGCTTTGATTTATAATTACACATAAAAAATGACCAATGGTGCCCAAATTCTTTCACCCAGAGATCCCAATGTTGGGTTTTTACACCTAGGAGGTCAAAGACAGAAGAAAGAAACCTTCCATGTACACCAAAATCTTCATAAAGATACTTTTTGGAGAAGCAAAAAGCTGGGGAAGATGTGGGTACTCACTGACTGGGTATGACTAATGCAATGACGGTTTTATGTAGAGGAATATTTTTTGTGCCACAAGAAATTATATAGAAGGAAATCAGAGAAACATGGGGAGATTTTAAAAAGTGATTGAGAATGAATTAAATGGAACTAGGAAAACGATAGATAGGAATGGATAGAGTGTTGGACCCAAGCCCTGGTGTTCAGTTTTAGGCTTGGTCTTCTCCCTTCCTCCCTTCCTCTCCTCTCCTGAAGGGAGGCCTTATTAACTTTAGACATCTGAAGGACTTCCCAGTTGGTCCATACTGTCCTAGTGATATCCTCTGGATCTGCTAACAACTCTATTGGATTCAGAAGCCAAGGGCAGAATGGACTCAGATTCAAAATTCTTAAAGAGCTCAGCAGAATAGACACAGCAAACAGAAGGGGAACACCTTCAGTTCTCCAGTCAGAGAACTTCCAGAAGCGGTGTTTCTCCTTTCCCATATATTCTCTCTATGCTTAGACCCACTTTTTTGTGAAATTTCTATGTAACTGGGGGAGAGTACATCATAAGCTTTTGGTGGGATTTTTGTACCAACTGTTCTTACTATATTCCCTTTGTAAATACTCTTTTGTAAAGGTTATTTAAGTCTAGTTGACTAAATGATACCAAGTGACAATCTTGATAAGAAACACACTATTGAGGGCTTGTGAGCTACAGTATTCGGAAAGATATCCTTGAACCCTCCAAAGTTTCTCCTAGAGGGTTAAGGTCCTATAGTAGCCATGCTCTGGGAACCAGATTCAGTGAGAGTAAAAGTTGAGAAAGTCTCCTAAGACCATGTGCTGCCTTGTTATGCCTATTAAGGAGTAATTTTAATGTATATCTTGGAGATACCTTGTTAAAAATAATAGCCACAATTCAATAAAACCATTGCTCTGCCAAATCAGATGCTTTTAAAAAAATCAGCAAACAACATGTACAGTGGGATTTTATTTCCTCTCCATGTTTCATTCAGTTGTAGAATGGTCAGTATGTAGTAATGGTAAGTATTCATTTTTGAGTATCCCTCCAAAAAGCTGCTTTTTGTAAAACAAAAACAAAATAATGTTGGGAATGGGCTAGATGGGGAGGAATGGGAAGGAGACAGCCCTTGAGTCCATAGAAGAGGGACTTTGGGACCTCTAGAATCCTCTCTGGCTCTGCATCTAGGCTCCTGTCCTTCTATGAACCATGGAGGCATGGCTTTGAATTGATGGAAATGAGCTCAGGCAAAAAGAACTGGAGAGCACGATGAGAAAAATAATAGTATTAGGAAGGAAAGGCACAAATGAACATTGGAATGGGGATTCCCTCAGAGGATCTCCAACTCATTCCATATCTCCGTATCTAGCTTAGTTGTGCACAATTGGTTAATACATTCTTGCCCATGAGAGTGGGAGCTCCCTGAGGGAAGGGATTTTAATTTTTGCTTTTCCTCATATCCTCAGCATTTAGCATGGTGCCTGACATGAAGTAAGCATTGTCTCATGGGGAGGAACAGATCTTCTTTAACACATGAAGATGGAAAGAGCATGAGTGGACACATCTATGAGAAATGAGTTTGTGGACAATAAAGCAGGGATTCCAAAGAGGGTATGGAATAGTATCCATTCCATACAAAGTATCCCAACCTAAGAATTACTTTTACTGCTTACAGGAGATATTTGTTAAAGATTTGTTGACTCCAGGCTTAGATTTTTTAATAGACACTTGATGGTCTTGATGGCTGTACTGCTAAAGTCCCCGGAGAATCTAAGCCATTCATCCCACTCAGTGACTCAAGGAACTTTGTAAATTTCCCCAAAATGTTCAATATCCCAGTTTATTTATCTCTTTTCCCCAGTGAAAAAGAAAAGCCATGTTATGACCATGTGGACAGTATACACATACACAGACATAAAGAGTATGATGCAGTAGAAAGAACGTTGAATTGGGAGTCAGAGATCTGAATTTAAATTCTAATTTTTCCATTTAACATTGGTGTGATCCTGGCCAAGTTGTTTGATCTCTATGTGTTTGGGTCCTTGCATATGTAGAATGAGGGAGTTAGACTAGGATCTCTAAGCCTCCTTTCTGCCCAAAGTTCTTTCAGGTATATGACTCCTTAGTAGGCTTGTGAAAATGGTATGTTGGGAATTTAGAATCCCCAAATCTCTGAGATAGAAGGGATCTCAGCAGCCATCTAGTCGAATTCAGAGTTGACAGCATACCTGAGAAAGCAAAACAACCCTATTTGTATAGTTGGCCACATCAGTAACATGTTATACAGAAGATGCTATTGTGGAATCTGAATTTTAAAAAGAAGGAATCATAGGGACTTCAATTGAGAAAGGACAGCACTGCTAAGCTAGACATGGATAATCAGGAAAGTGGAGAGAGAGGACAGTCAGATAGATAGAGGCTCAAGTCCACGACGTATGAGGACTGATTGAAAGAACTGGAAATGTTTAGGCTGAAGAGGAATTGGAGCAGAAAAGAATATGATAGCTGTCTTCAGGTGTTTAGAGCGTAGTCTTGGGGAAGACAGAGGAAACTTATCCTGCTGGGCCTCAGTGGGCAGGAATTTGCAAAGAGGGCAATTGAGGCCTGATGTCAGGCAAAACTTCACAATTAGAGCTGCCCAAAAGAAGACAGTCTTATCACAGGATGGGGCTGGCTGTCCCTTGGGAGAAACTTTCAGGCCAAGCTCCGATAATTTACTTGTCAGGCATGATGAAGAATTATTATTTTTCAGGTCTGGATTTGGACTTCCTGACAGATGAGGTCCCTTCCAGCTTTGAGACAGTGATTCTCAGGCACAACACCAGTCAAATATGCAGATGTACAGCACTTTGTAGAGCACAGTTGGACTCCATTTTTGCCTGTTGGTTGCCTCATGGTCTCTCCAAGCAGCAGGATTTCTCCTAAGTGTCATCAGAGGCACTCAAGAATGAAATAACCTGCCTCTATCACCCACCTCCTAGGCTATCTTCTCCACATTCCTTTCCAGAAGACTGAGGAATGCATAGGCTCCACTGTGTGAGAAAGCAGCTGCCAAATCCTCAGGGCTTTGTAGGGTAGCTTGGAAGGCCCTGATTATCATTCTTGGATTCTGATTCTATCATATTGCTATCATATAACAGACTTCCAGCTCTACAGGAGTCACTAATGCTATGTGGTGCTCAAGAAAGCTAGTGGGATAGCTGGCTACATGAAGAGATGAGTATTTCCTAGGACCAGGGAGGTGGTAATTCTGCTGTCCTCTATCTGGTCATCCTATAGCTAGAGGAGGGTGTTCATTCTGGACACCACATTATACAGGAGCATTGATAATCCAAAAAAGAGCAATAAGAATGGTGAAGGACCTCAGCTTGATGCTGGAGAAAGATTAGTTGAATGAAATGGAAGAGTCCAACCTGGAGAAGAGAAAACACATTAAAGACATGAGAATGATCTTCAAATATTCTAAGGAGTGAATAAGACATTCATTTTCAGAGGGAGCCAACGGGAGGAATTGCTTGACTTGACTGAAAATTTGTTACAAGGGCTTTCTTTTTCTTTCAATGGAGGTGGAGGTCAGAGGATTGAGGAGGGATAGGATTGGGTAGAAGTAAGAGAAGGAAAGAAAGAAAAAAGAAGGAAGGAAGAGAAGACAGAAGGAAGGAAGGAAAGAAGGAAGGGAGAGAGGGAGGAAGGGAGGAAGCTACACAGAATAGAAAACTGAAGTTTCCCTTTTTCTGTTGCACTTTGTATTAGAAATGTCCATTTTACTTGGCATTAGGTTCAGAATAAAAAGAAATAATATTTAAAACTTTAAAAATCAATTGGACAGGTTATCAGACAGAAGAGGGATCAGGTTTATTCTATTTTGCCCTAGGACAGAATCAGAAACAGAGATTCTCAAACATTTTTTTTTTTTGCACTTCGTAATGGGTAGTGGCAGAACGATGAACATTTAAGCTGCCAATCGACAGAACATTTGACAGACTCACATATTTGCAATTTTCCTTGAGTAGAACAGTTGTTTTTGTTGAGTATTTTCCAAGGAGTTGAAGGTCTGACATATTTTGAGGTTACTACATATGTGTAATGGCCAAGTTTTGCTTATTTTGTGAATACTTTGTCTGTCATATTACATATACCGAGTGAGAAAAATACATGTTAAACCAAATTATTATAAATTGCCTTCTATCTGTAATAGCAGAACATCCAAATTTCACAGTACACTTGGTGAAATTCATGGCAATACCTTCTCCTTTGGTAACCATTTGCTTACCAGGAGCATTCGGTGAAAGTTATAAAGACGTAACCTTCAGCTTGACCTCAGGAAAGGCTTCTCTGCGAGGAAAACCTGTTCCCAGGTACAATGAGCTGTTCAGGGTATAGTGGCTTCCTCCTCACTGAAGGTCTACAGGCAGAGGCCAGATGACTCCTAGGCATGCTATAATAGGGACTGATGTGGTAGGACGTGGAAAGAAGGACTTGTCACAAGGGAAGTCCGAAGTTAAAATCAAGACAAACTTTCAACCCAGAACCAGGTTTTGTCAAAGGCCTCAGCAGAATAATGGGATTTAGAATTGGAAGAATACTTGGAAACCAATTCTTTTCAAAGATGCTGTCATTTTAAAGAAGAGAGAACCAAGGCCCAGAGTGGGGAGGTGTCTCACCCAAATCCCACAAGTAGGAAGTAGCAGAGGCAGAATTCCAACTCCTACCTTCTGATTCTAAATGCCACATTCCTTCTCAGGTTCACCCTTGCTGTTAGGACAGGCAGAGCTTCCTCAGTAAGGGGGAGGGAGAATTGGATGAGGGAGAATAATCAGGCATTCTACGCCTTGCTCAGCTCATTCTGTACTTTTAGCCATGAATGACATATCACTAAATTACAACCAATCCACAATCTGCTCCCCATAGAAATCACTTATCCGAAGCCTTGGCTGCCATCCCCTGCTATATCCGGCCTCCAGTGGAAATGGTGGGTACAGGTCTGACCCTAGAGCAAAACAATGTGGGGTTGTTCTAGTCTGGTCCAAAGGCCACAGTTAATGACTGGGACTGAGATCACTGACATCTCAGGGACTTTTCTCCCATCATGGTGTCAGCCTTGGTTGAGTGATGGAATGAAAGTGGCCCAAAATGGAAGACAGGTGACACTGTCATTGTCCTGCAATTCCACCTACAGCGTGGACGCCTCTTACTAATATGTGAATGGACTACCTGTTCCATGGATGTGTTGTGAATGGATGAGATAATGTCTGAAAAGTGCTGGGTGCTTCTTTGAAGATGCTTTCTATATCATTAGAAAGTAATGTCCTATCATCATTATTATATTATTATGCTCATTACCATTATTAAAGGAAATGCCAGGAGACATAGCCCTTCCATTGTGGAACATTTCTGGGAGTAAAGTAACATCACTCATAAAGGAAGCAGTGTGCACATCAATTACGAAGTCCCACTTTGTAATTATGGTCCATCTGGTAGTTTGAGATGCCCCAGTTAGCTCATCATCCCTAGGAGGAGCCCTGTGCACAGAGAACAACTACAAAATGATGCACAATACAGGTTGGGCAGCAGGGTACAAAATGGAGCCATCTGGGAGTGCAGAATGAGTCATGTACTTTAAATTCAATTGTATATTTGCACCACCTTTCATTTACAAAGTGAAAGTAGTGGGGTCATTTATCCACATAAAGCATTAGGGAAAGAAGGAGGAGGAGGAAGAGGAGATGAAGAAAGATGAAGGGGAGGGGTGAGAAGAAGAAGAAGAAGAAGAAGAAGAAGAAGAAGAAGAAGAAGAAGAAGAAGAAGAAGAAGAAGAAGAAGAAGGAGGAGGAGGAGGAGGAGGAGGAGGAAGAGGAGGAGAAGGAGAAAAAATATGAAGGAAAAGAAGGAGAAGGAGAAAGAGGAGAAGGGGAAGAAGGAGGAGGAGAGGAAGGAGGAGGAGAAGGAGAAGAAAAAAGATAAAGGAGAAGAAGAAGGAAGAGAAGGAGATGAAGAAGAAGGAGGAGAAAGAGAAGGAGAAGAAGGAGGGGAAAGAAGGAGAAGAAGAAGGAGGAGAAAGAGGAGAAGAAGAAAATGAAGAAGAGGGAGGAGGAGGAGGAGAAGGAGAAAGAGGAGAAGGAGAAAGAGGAGAAGGAGAAGAAGGAGGAGGAGAGGAAGGAGGAGGAGAAGAAGGAGAAGAAAAAAGACAGAGAAGAAGAAGGAAGAGGAGAAGGAGAAGAAGGAGGAGGAGGAGGAGGAGAAGAAGGCGAAGGAAAAAGAGGAAGAGGAGGAAGAAATGATGATGAAGATGACAATAATGGAAGAAGGAAAAGGAGAGAGAAGCAGAGAGTAGAGAGGAAGAAGAGGAGAGAGGAGGAGGAACAGCAGAGGAAGAAGAGGACTGAGTTAGCACCTCCTCCCTTGGAGGATCTCTGTACATGGAGCTACAAGATGCACAATGCAGGTTAGGCAGCAAGGGTACAACACAAAGCATCCTGGGAGTGCAGGATGAGTCATATATTTTAAATTCAATTATAAATTTGTGAGCCCAGAAGGAGAGACTACAGCTCTTTTGTTGGAAGAGGAGCATACCACAAAGAAGTGACAATGGCATTCCATGGTCAGTGGAACTCCTGCTTGTTAGAAGGCTGGTTTCCATACTTCCAGGATGTGTGATTTTTGTCAATGTTGAGGCTTAACCCCTACTCCATGACATGTACTGACCTTGCCGTGCCTGGGGACATGGTCTTGAAGAGTTGCTCCAACCGATGATGCTCCAACCTCTCATCATCAATAGTGTTCATTAGGGCAAGACTGGGCCCCTTCAGTATGAAAGCCTCCCAGCTGGCTGGGATATAATAGAGCTTGTGTGGAGACTTCTAGACCCCAGGCCACAATGAGGCAAGGGAAGAGGGCTTTATTTAAATATGATCAGGCAATATGTCATGGACCTGCGATTTGTTGAATGTGGAAAATTCCTCCATCAATGCACATAGCAGCTTGCCTATAACTTAAAGCCTTAGAAAGATGCTGGAGAACTGTCACACATCTAGTCAATGTCATTCAGACAAAATGCCTTTCATTTGAACACCATTGACCTGAAAATGAACATTTCCGAGCTAGTGCTTTCTGTTTTGCTGGCCTTCCAAGGGCTAGTCTGGCTCATTCAGCCACAGCAACTCAAAATGACCTTCTGCTAAGGCCCTAGCTCAGAGCAGGTGCTTAATTAGCATTTGCTGAATGGTTGAATCCAGTAACCACATGGGTGAAATCACAACCCTGCAAGCATCGGTAACGAACTTTCATGGAAGTCAATTTCTAGCTTGATTCTAATCATCCACTTTGCCTGGCTACCCTCCTCACATGTGCCTTCACATCTTGTCATGACAGAAATTCCTAGACCCCAACAGTCATCTAGTCCAAAAACTCTAACAGAAGCACAAATTCCCCTTATAGCATGGAAAAAAGAAAGGGAGGGAGGACCCCAAACCATATATTTCAGGGTTGAGTCTACCAGAAGTTCCAAACTAGGAAGTTAATATTCAACCCAGACATAGGTTAGATCCTCCTTCATGGGAGCCAATAGACCAGTTGGTCCCAAATCTTAGAGAGTCAGGCTTGAAATGGGGAAGACCTGAGTTCAAATATAGCCTCAGACACTTGCTAGCTGTGTGGCCCTGGGCAAGTCACTTGATCTCTAATTGCCTCAGTTTCCTCATCTATAAAATGGGAATAATAAAAACACCTATATCCCAAGATTGTTGTGAGGAGTAAATGAGATGTTATTGTAAAGGACTTAGCATGGTATCTGGCACACAGTAAGCATTATGTAAGGGTTAGCTATTATTATTTCCAAAGACCTACCCTGGAATGTGTTGTTACTGAGTTCAGAGCTGAGAGGTAAGGCTTGGTTGAGTTCTTTGATACACCAAAAAGCAATTTTCCTTATATGGGAAGGATTGGCCACACCAGCACTGGTGACCCATCCTTGCCATTTTCTCTACACTGTGAGACCTCACCTTCTCTCCACCATGCCCATTTTCAGACTATATTTAGGTACTTGAGTGAGCAGTTGGTTAATCATATTACTACAGGTTTAATCCTTTATTGGGGGGATGGCTAATCATGAAATGATCTTTGGAGGTTCACCCTTCATTACAAGTAGGCCCAAAGAATGCTAAGAAAAAGGTAAATCTGTCTTTTATACAGATAATCTTTTAGAAAGGAACTCAGTGCTCACTAAAAAGCAAGGAATACCAACTGGGGCAAACCCCTAAGCAAGTGTTTTTCAAATAATCAGTTATGTGTGTATTCTTGTAAATCTATATCTCATTTCATTATTGTGGGGATCTCCCAGTATGTAAAATCACCCATGGACTATGATAAATAGCTCCCATGTGACTTTTACTCTTAGAGAATATCTTGAGGCCACTGAGAGATTAAGTGATTTATCCAGTCATAGTCTGTATGAGTTAGAATTCAAACCCAGGTCTTTCTTACTCCAGGGTTAGCATTCCACCCATGACACCATACTACTTTTCAAAACTATTTGAACATTTAGAGGCAAATTTGAAATCATAGTAGAAGGAATAAAGCTACTTCCATTTTCTCATTTTACAGATGATGAAACTGAGGCACCCAAGCAGTAAATCAAATGGCACAAAGCTATTTAAATAATAAGTGACATAACCCAGTTTTCAATTCAGATGCTTTAACTCCAAATACCACTAGTGATCTTCCTTATACCACATTGTATCTGCCCTTCCCCAACCCCTAATCACCACCAGGGCTATAACTGGCAATTCTGACACCAGAGGCAAACTGCAAAATAGTGACTGGGAAGTCCAGGGATTAATTTGATTTTAGACCTCTAGACACATGGCCCAAAGGAGAAGCTTTGGAATACCACTATTGGAAAGGTTTTAGCTTGGAGGAACTCACCTGGGGTCAGGATTCAGGGAGGGAAGTATTATCATTTGATAGTTGGACATAGGAAATACCTGCTAAGACCAATTGTGTTTAGTTAGTGATGGAGAGAATAAGGACTGTAAGTCTCCTCCAAATTTTGTTGCCCTCACCCTTACCTCTGACTGTCCCTAGTCTGCTTATAGTTCTCACATGCAAGGTCATTCATGTTTCTGGAACAAGATCAAAGATTTTGGAGTGGTTTGCAATTTCCTTCTCCAGCTCATTTTACATATGAAGAAACTGAGGCCAACAGGATTTAAATGACTTGCCCAGGGCCACACAGCTAGTAGTGTCTGAGGCTTGATGTGAACTCAGGAAGAAGAGTCTTCCTGACTCCAGGTCTGGCACTCTATCCATTGCACCACATAGCTGCCCCTAACCAGGTCACTTCCATTTTCCAAATGGAAGCATGCATTTGGGAGAGGGACTAGAAATGCAGAAAAGGATGATGCTTACCACCTGGCCATGAGATTCCCAACACAATGCTTCTCTTTACCAGTGGAAGGTGTTCAAGCTGAGCAGGGTGAATCATGAGTAGCCCCAGGCTCTAGGGAAGGCAGAGGTGAATGAATGGGGCTGTAGTCTCTCCTGCACTACAGTGAATTGCTTGGGGCTGGATGAAACTCTGCCCTGGATTGGCACACAGAGGGCTGCCTGGCACAGCATCTGGGTCTAGTAAAAGTTATTTAACATTTTGTGACTAAATGAAAATTCTTCTCCTCCCAACAACATGGTGAGATAAAGCAATGTAAGGATTATTAGCCATACTCCACAGATGAGAAAACTGAGGCTCACAGACTGATCACACTCTGCTGATGCTAGGTCCAACCATGCTTTCATGTTATTTCTGAGAAGACATAAATCAGCTTAGCATTTTGGAAAGTGGCCACATTTTCATAGAACATATGTACAAAAGCTTGTGTGATCAGCTCTTCTCAAAACCGAGACATCCCTCGTATAAGAGCTTATCGAAGTTTAGCATTGGAAGAGGAATCTTGTCATCAATACCAACCCAAGCAGTGTTTTGGCACTCACTGATTCAGCTCGAATTCTGCCCCCTCTGCCCCTCTGCCCTCTGACCATAGCCAAGTTCATCTCCACCAGTTTCTGTTTCCTCATCTGTCCAATTGGGGGGGGGAGGGGGAGGAGGGTGAACTGAACCATTTGTGAGATTCCTTTCATCCATGCGCCTAAGAAAAGACAACCTCCTTTCCAATCCAAGCCAATTCAATTTCACAAATGTTCCCAAAACATACTTTGGGGATGACTCCAGTGGAATATTGCTTGATGAAAGAATACTACACCTAAAACTAGAAGACCATACATACCTCAGAAAACATTTTGTCTGACCCTTTTCATCTTACCAGTGAGAAAATCCAGGAGTGACATGAAGATCACATGGGTAAAGGGGCAGAGCCAGGATTCACGTACAGACCCTCTCAGTTTAGCACACTTTCCCAACTGCACCCTACCTGGAGGAACTGCTAGGCCATGATTACCCTTACCTGGAATTCAGTTGCCTGAAATTTCTTTTCCATACTGTGATGGCCCTGTGGTTTTATCAATAAAACAGCCTGCCAGAGACCTCGTTAAGCAGTGTGTGCTGCTGTCTTGTAGCAACATCCTGTTCTCCCTTCCAGTAACATGAATTGGGGATATGAAGAGAATGGAGCACCCCCCCCCCCATCACTGCATCCTCATAGGAAGCATTGTTAACAATAAGGCTGGTGGAGGTGATGAAATTCCAGCTGAACTATTTAAAATCCTACAAGATGATGCTGTTAAAGTGCTATGCTCAATATGCCAGAAACTCAACAGTGGCCACTGGTTGGAAAAGATCAATTTTCACCTCAATCCTAAGAAGGGTGATGCCGAGGAACGCTCATATTGCTGAGCGACAGCAACAGGGATGGAGAGTTTCTTGGCCTTGGCTGCTGTTGCATCTTCACCCATGATCTCAGGGGATGTCTAACTTTGCAAAGGAGTCACTGCCAGTTCTTCTGTCTTTCTGAACCTAGAATCCATCATCACCAGACTGGCCCATCATTCATCTCACCTCATTGATAGATTAATTTTCCTAGATATCAGGAGAGGTATCACTTGATCTTCTCAACCAATTATGGGGTGTTTTGTGTGACATCATCTGCCTTCCACACAATGGCAAAAAGTCCTGTGACACTTTCAGTTTGACTAAGGACTTCTCTATAAAATATGATAAAATTATTGGAAAATTCCTAGTTTGCCATGTCAATTGATTTACTGATTGATTGGGTAGGGGGTGAAACTCCACCCCTATATAAGCACATACAAAATAGATACAAACAAAATTGAAGGTCAGGACATTAGCATGTACAGGGATTGGCAAAGATTTCATGTGGAAGGCTTCATGTGAGCAGAGTTTTGAAGGAAGCAAGGATTTATAAGAAATGGAGATGAAAAGGGAGTGCATTCCAGGCCTTGAGTATAGCCAGGATAAAGATGCAGCGATAGGAAATTGTAAGTCATATGTGAGGAGTAAAAAGAAGGCTGATTTGGCAGCACAGTAGAGCAGTAAGGGAATAACGTGCATTAAAGTTGAAAGGCAAGTTGAAAGTTGGGGCCAGCTGGAGGAACTTAAGTGGCAGAGTTTATATGGGGAGAACATATACAGCTCTTGTAGTGCAAGCAGGATTAAGACTTTTTAGATCCTATGCATCTGATCCTAAGGGCAATAAGGAGCCATTGCAGTTTACTGAGTAGGAGAGTGGCATGATCGGACCTGCAATTTGAGAAAGTTATTTTGGCAACTGAATGAAGGATTAAACTGGAGTGGGGAAAGTCTTGAGACAGGGAGACCAATTAGAAGACTATTACAATAGCCTGGGGAGGGAAGATGATGGCCTGAACATGGGTGGCAGCTGAGTGATTAGAGAGAAGAGATTGAAGCAGAGATGCGGAGGAGACAGAGACCACGTGATTTGGCAACTGGAAATGAATGAAGGAGAGTGAGAGCTAAAATGGACTGACTAGGTGATCAGCTGAAGAATGTTCCTATGGAAGCTTTGCAGTATTGGGAGAGGGAGTAATTCAAGTCTGTTCATAGTATTGCAAAATGATGGTTTTCAACAAGAATGAGTGTAGATGGCAGGATCTCCAAAAAAACTCATTGATGAACACAGACTCTCATCTTTCAACTCCACATGGAGAAGCAATAACAAATGTCTGATCTTTTTTTGTCAAATGAAAGATCCTTTAAGCCTTTTAATCTACATATACACACATGCTGAGACCTGTCTGTCCCTCATTTAGATAA
Source organism: Notamacropus eugenii (assembly GCF_028372415.1). NCBI lineage: Eukaryota > Metazoa > Chordata > Mammalia > Diprotodontia > Macropodidae > Notamacropus > Notamacropus eugenii. The sequence goes on from NC_092874.1 coordinate 13,473,163, forward strand.
CATGATTTTTTTGGTTGGTGATTGTCAGGATTGCAGGTCTCTCTGTCTTGTTAATCATGTTTTAAATCATGCATTATAAATTTAGTTCCGCCTTCCCCTCTTATTTCCCACATCTCTTCAGGATGAGCATGACCTGGGGCTCTCCTTCTGCTCTAGGACCAAGTACAACTCCTGGGTTTGTCATTCAGGCTTTGGAAAGCCTGGTGGCAACCTCCATTTGTTCAGAGTGATCTTCTGTTTACTACTCTTCTGTCTCCTACACCCTTGACCTAGAGGTCCTGCTACTCTCTCTCTATAACATTCCATCCATGCACAGATTATCCTTCATATCTGGACCACTTCAAACCTTTGACTCTTGAAAGTCTCAAGCTCCCATCAGGGTTATCTCAGGCACCACCTCATATATAAGATATTTCCAATTTTCCGAGTTTCCCTCCAAAATAACTTTGGATTTATCTTTCATTCACTTTTGTGTTGACTTCTCTGTGTACATTTGATTTCTCTGTATTTTGCCTTTTGTGATTTATGATTTCTCTGTATCTCGTATTATTTATGTTTGTATCTTGTCTCTGTCATCCACACCTACCTAAGTACCTGGTACATAGTCATGATCAATAAATGCTTTTCTGAGTTGGTTGTTTGGTTGCCATTGTTTGGTTATTTCAGTCATTTTCATCTTTTTGTGATCCCCTTTGGAATTTTTTTAGCAAACATCCTGGAGTGATTTGGCATTTCTTCTCCAGCTCATTTTACAGATGAGGAACTTAGGCAAACAAGATTAAGTGACTTGCCCAGGGTCACAAAGCTAGTAAGTGCCTGAAGTTGGATTTGAACTCATGAAGATGAGTTTCTGACTCCTGGTCCAGCTCTCTATCCACTGTGCCACCTAGAAGAATTTTAGTTCCAAACTGGACAAAATCAATCTCCCTGGAACTGAGCTCTCTCACCCATAAAATGAGGGGACTGAACACGAAGTTGTCTAAGATACAGAACCAACATTGTTCACATGGTGTCATGAGAATGAACCAAGATTTTAATAATGTCAATTCATTATACAGTATCTGAAAGCATGAAGTCACTACTACTCCCCAGTTGGCTTCCCTTCCTTCTCCAAAATGCAGAACACTCAACTGGTCATAAGAACAATTGATTTCTGTTAGCAATGCTGTTATTTTTCATTCATGTCCCTTTCTTTGTGATGCCTTTTGGAGTTTTCTTGGCAAAGATACTGGGATAGTTTGCCATTTCCTTCTCCAGCTCATTTTGCTGATGAGGAAACTGAGGTAAACCAGGTTATGTGACTTTGCCCAGGGACACATGACTAGTAAGTGTCTGAGGCCAGATCTGAACTCATGTTTTCCTGATTTCAGGCCCAGCTTTCTAATCACTGCACCATCTAGGCACCCATATATTAGCATAGATTCATGGTTTACAATGAGTATAAATAGCAACTGTCTTCTGTTCTGGCCAGAAACTTAGCAGGTGTTTCCCTCCTAGATTAATATTTTGTGATAGTGAATCAGGCCATCTTTTGTCTTAGTTCTTACCTAGCCCTTAGTCATTGACAAACTGAGGCCTGGAAAAGATCTCCATTTAGAAAGACCACAGTCATCCATTGTATCCTGGACCATCGCCAGTCGTCTTGATTTTTGTACGGCCACTGGACTTTGAAGACTCTGGAGGAGAGAGTAAGGCTGCTGACCTTGTACAGCTCTGCCTCACTTAAATCCAGGCAACTCCAGACATCACCCTCCTGATGTCACTGGTCCTCTTCGAGAATGAAGGATGAACCACATAGACCTATCCAAGCGCACTAATATTGTTCCTCTCTATTTTAGTTTTTTGGCTCTTGTGTTCAGCCAGCAAGATAAAAACCTGAGCTCAGGTGAAAAGTCACTCTAAGCTTTGGCACATGCAGTTCTTTAGGGACTTGGAAGTCGCTGAGCTCAGCATCTGGTTAGGAAGAAGAATCAGTAAAGAGAATTAGCCAGTCCCATGTGAATCCCTCCCTAGTCCAGCCACTTCTCCTCCACTGGCTCCACCAGGCCATCTCCCCAGCAGCAATGTCACATTCCTCTGGGATTTCTTCTCACCTCAGTTCCAAATCACCAACTGACTTTGTCTTAGAAACTAGAGCACAGGAGCATAAATTTATAGCTGAAAGGGGTCTTGGATACTGTTTTGTGCCATTGACATCGTGCTGAAATTTCCAGTTATGTTTCTGAGGAAGAAGATTTCGATGATCCTCATCACCTTTAACTGAGACAGGGTAGCTCTACTGGGACATGAGCCCTGCTTATTTTCTTGGGGGAGGGGCAGTGTCCTTTTCACTGCCCCCTTCTCCATGGGACCTGAATTACCCTCTCAGGCTCATAATATTCAGTTAACTGTTGGCCTCAATAAGCCTACTTAGTCAGAAGCCAGTGAAACTTTAATTTGTTATCAAAATCCTCCCCATCCCTTCCCCTGAATCGATCAGGGGTTTCCCATTCTTACCGCAGAAAGCTCCCCCCACAAAGGACAATATAAAGCCTTGATCTATAGCACTTGCTTCAGAAGGGGCTTTTTTAATCAGGTCAAGACACATTATGCATCTCACGTGTAGCTGAAAAATAACATTTCCTCCCTCCCGTTCCTCACTGTGGCTATTTGCATTATGAATTCTTGCAATACAGGGGGATGGTAATAGAAGGAGTTAGAGCCACCCACTCCCTTTGATCTAGAGAACCCTTCAAGTTTCTTGCTTATTTATAATGGTATTTTTAATCACCATGTCACTCAAAACAGGCAAGTATTGATTTGACACCTTAGCTGTTTTGTTATTCCAGAATGTTACCACCCCCAGCCCCCACCCCACCACCCCAGGAGAAGCACAAAGGTTGGATGTCTATGTTTCTATTCAAGGAGGGGGAGGGTTTCAAATTCAGTGGGAACTGGTTCAGAAGTGTTGACTGGTACAGGTAAGCTCTGGATCAGATAAGAGAAACCCTCCCAGTTCCTCCTCCATAAAGCTACTATAACTTTCTATCTGAAAGTAGACAAGTCTCTTCCCCAATACGCTCGACATTGCTCTTATATATGGAAGTAGATATTTTAAAGAATCTCTCCTCACTGAAGAATGCTTCTCACTGTTGGTTGGAAGACATATAGAACCAATTCACAGCTAAACATTTCTTGGGGGGATAATGCAATGGACAATGGATTGGGGCCAGAATTGAAGAGGAAGAGAGCAGGCCAGCTAGTCATTAGGAAATGGCAGGGTTTTTTCACAACTACAAGTTTCACCTTGAAACAAAGATCTACTTTAAAATAGCATTATTTTCAATCAATCAGAACATACCAACTAAGGTTCAGATGATAGGGATACGGAAAAAAAACAAGACAATCCTTGTCCTTGAGAAACTTCCATTCTATTGGGGAGATAGTATGTAGACATAGAGGTATATTAAAAAAGGAAGTGAGATAAGTATAAGGTAATTATAAGTGGGAGGCGCCTGTTCTAGTGAGAAAGGCTTTAGTGAGAAGGTGTACTATGACCTGAGGCTGCATTCCAAGGGCCATATTCTATCAGAGGTCTTATATCTTCGTAAATTATTCTGATTCCAAAGAACTTAAAATCGGTATCAAGCAGAAAGCAATGGAGAAGCCCATGCTGGGCATGAGCAGGCAGCCTCAAGGAATGAACAAGGAGCTACAAAGGAGTAGAGTAAGTGATGTCATAAAAAGAAAAGGTCCAAGCAAAACCAAAACGGGTTGGTCAGATGGGGATGCACCAGTGGTGTGAAGGACAGCTCCTGGGCACTCCTGGTAGGCTCCTCATGTAAGGGAGAAGGAAGAAAGGTCCTCTCCACATTGGATGGGTGTCCCTGTGGGAAACTTGTGGGAGAAGAGAGCTTCCTGGTGTGGCCAGGTGTGGGTGAATTGTGATCACTGATGGGTAAATCCACCCTTTTGGGATCTGTTTAGGTGTCTTCATCCCTTGAGCCACTGACTTTTAACAGACAAGAGCACAGAGACATTAAAATGGATCTTTCTCAATATTATTTATTTAAATTATTCCCAAAACAGAGAAAATCATCTCTATTTCCAACTAATTGCTTTTCCAACATCCCAAATTAAGTACTGATACTCCCTGCACAGCGCGATCTGAGTGATATTATATTAAATAATACTCATATACTATCATTACTACCACTATCTCCTTTGACAATGTTGAAAGAAATAAAAGCCTTTTTCATCATTCATCTAATTAACCATTTATGACACCAAAAGTATTGATCCTTTGGATTTAACTATTCTCTCTAATTGCTTCAACTAATGCCATGTTTCCACATCAAAGAAGAGATTTCCCAATTCCCTCGAGGGCCCTGCGATGGCAATGTGGCCCTCGTGGTGGGACAGGCCGCCTGCATCGTGGCACATAAATCTCGGGGAATTCTGGCGTGCTTGGAAAGGCCTAGGCTAGACCAATAATTAGAGTGTCTTTATAGCAAAGACACATCAATATTTGGTGCCCATTCTGCCTGAGGCCGTCCAAGCCAGGGATGTACATACAATCAGACCTCACCTAGACAACTGCATTAAATTCTGGGCGCCACAGTTTAGGAAGCTGGAGCTGTTCCAGGGGAGGGTTATGGAGAGGATGGAGAGCCTCAAGGCCATGCCTTCTGAGGATCAATTAAAGGGCATGTTTAACCTGGAGAAGAGAAGACTGGGGGGGGGGGGGGGTGCGGGGAATGATCATTATGCCTGTCTTCAGGTATTTGAATTACGATGAAAGGGGCACTAATGCTAATAATAACATTAATATAGAGCCTGCTATAGACACTGTGCTAAGGCAGTTACAAATATTACCTTTTTTGATGTTTACAACAAGCCTGGAAGCTCAGTGCTGTTATCACCCTCATTTTACAAATGAAGAAACAGAGGCAAACAAGTTGGGTAACTTGCCCTGGGGTAACACAGCTAGCAAGTGTCTGAGGTTGGATTTGAACCCAGGTCTTCCTGATTCCAGGCCCAGAGCTCTGTCCACTGAGCCACCTGGCTAACCTCACCACCCACCCACCAACTCACCCACTATTAGACTTTCTTGGTCTTCATGGCAGCCAAGGCATGGACAATCTAAAAGCAATGGAAACAAGTCACAAAAAGACAAGAAAGTCTAATCCCTCTTTCATCATCGTAGACCTTCAAATACCAGTGAAATGGAAAGAACGTTGAACTGGAGCCCTGGGTTCCTGTTCTGCCCTTGCCATTAACTGGTTGTGTGACCTAAGGTATATCATTGAACCTGTCTGGGCCTCACTTTTCTATATGAGATAATAACTGATCTGATCTAGTTTGGAGATCATTCCAAGAACACACTATATGGAAGTGCTTTGTAAACAATAGAACAAGATAGAAATAGAGGAACAATAGCCATTATTAGAATTATGAATTAACAGAAGCTAGAAGTTAGAAGTTAGCCACTTAGTAGACTGGCTTCAGAGTCAGCAACACTAGGTTCAAGTTCATTTTCTGATATGTAATGCTGGGAGACTCTGGACTGCTCACTCAATGTCTCTGTGCCCCAGGTTACTTTCTAGGCCTATATACAGTATTGATAAGCGGATGATCCATATGGGTGTGCCCAATTTCCAAACCAGGGAGTTTCCCAAACTGAAGAAATCATAGGTTTAGATTTTTAAAAGTCGTCTCTGTCATCAATAACAATAATGACAATGAGCATTTTCAGAGCCTTTACTCATGCAGTTAAGTTGCGTTTAGATTTTCCAGGAAATTGTAGCATCTTCCAGAAGCTCATGGCTGCATAGCCAAAAGGCTCTCTCACAAATGAGCCACCTCCCCGCCCCTCCCAACCCCCACCCCACCCCACACCACCCCCACTGCCATGGTCTATTTTTAGTCACAGCTGAGTGGAGGAGACCATTCAGTCCTAACAGGGATCAGAATAAGAGCCCACGAATAAAGCCCCTCTGCAGGGCAGTTCAATGCAATATCACAGTTTCATGTTGTTTCCAGAAGATACGGCCCAGAGAAGCCAGATTTCAGTTTCCAATTCCCATTAAAAGATGTCTTGCCAGCACAGTGGTAACATCTACATTCCCAGTTAGTGAAGTCTCTCACAGATTGTTTCCGTGGATGAAGAAAAGAATTCAGGATTTAAAACCCCATGCTGAACCATGACCATTAACAGAGTCCCCCAGGAGTGGTCAGGAAGGTTCCAATGCCCACTAGGTTCCATAAACTTTTCATCAGGACCCTCTGGGCCCGGCTTCAGCCCACACAGCACCAGAAAGACCATTTTTCAATTGACTACCTCACAGTCTCTGCCTCTGGCACCTGGCACCTGACATCTGGCATCTGGTCTAAGCAGTGACTAGGTGGGTCCTAGCATGTGTCCCCAAATCCTGCCTTGGCTCATCAGTGAACTTGATTCATTCTCACAAACCTATTGCTACAACACTTCTCCTTCTAAACCTTCCCTGGTGCAGACATAATTTCTTCTTTTTTCCTGCTGGACCTGTGATTGAATGCGTACCAATCTACCAAAGCTGGGTCAGCACCTTCTCTTCAGCCTTGGTTTAGAAAGACCTTCAAATACTTGAAGACAGCTATCATCTCTTCAAGAAGTATTTTTCTTCTTCTTCGGGCTAAACATGTCTAGTTGCCCTAATTTATCCTAGATGGCCTAATCACCTCACCTCCCTTAATCCTGGGACTTCTCCTGACAGAAAGAAGGCAACAATGGCGGGAGCTCCTCACACAACCCTGGGGACATGTTAAGAAATGAATGAAGCCACCCAACCAGTTAAGTCTCGACCCCATAGCTCCTTGTCTTAAAGGTTTAATTTGTATTGCCAAATGTTGACTTGGCATCCTGAACAAACATGGGGACACCCAGGATCTAATTTCAGCTTCCTCAGCCACGAAGATAACAGAGTTTTTATGAATCGATCAACCAGCATTTACTTAGTACTGAGGCTCCGTCAGTCCCTGTGCTGGACTCTGAAGACCCAAAGGCAAAAATCAAAACAGTCCCTGCCTCAAGAGACTCACATTCTCCTGGAGAGAAACAAGAGCATGCAAATTATTGATACAAAATATACATAAAATAAGCGCCAAACCACTGGGGGTTAACTAGGATCACTTGCAATTGGGGGGATGGGGGGGCCAATCATGAAAGATCTTCAGAGCCACTTGAAATGAGCTTTGAAGGGAATGGAGAATTCTAACAGGAGGAGGTTACAAGGGCTGCCAGGCAACTGTCCAGAGGTGGGATAGCAAATGATTCATGTGGGTAATAGCAAATATGTCAGTTTGGCCTGAATGTAGGATATATGATAACAGGATAGGCAACAGGAAATAAACCTAGAGGGAAGTCTAGAGGCAGATCGTGGAAACTCACAGCTAATAAATGTTGCAGATGACGTTTGTACTCATGTCCTCTTAGGTCTATACATTTTACCACACTGCCTCCAGAGTACCTACTTTTGGGGAGGTCTACAATTCTACCTGGGCAGCTGGGTGGCACAGTAGACAGAATGCCAGGCCTGAAGTCAGGAAGACTTATTTTCTTGGGTTCAAATCTGGCCTTAGACACTTACTAGCTATGTGACCCTGGGCAAGTCACTTAACCTTGTTTGCCTCAGTTTCCTCATGTGTAAAATAAACTTAGGAAGGAGATAACAAACCACTCTTTGCCAAAAAACCCCAAAGAGGGCTACAAAGAGCTGGACACAACTGAAATGACTGAACAACACCAATACAGCTCTACTTGTCCGTGCTAAAAATTCCATAATTTTGTGTAGATTTTTCCTCAGCCTCAGGGTTTCTTTGAGAATTGTCTCTGATCACCATGATTTTGGTGGGCAATTCTCATGATCATGTTGCCTCTAGAATTTCCCCTCTACCCTCTTGTGTTTTAGATTCAAAGAGAATTGGATGAAAATGCACCTAGCTCTCCGGGAAACTATGGTCAGGCAAAACATTTCTTTCCCACAGGCAAACGTTAGTCACTTGTTTTGGCCTGTTTCATTCCCTACGATTTCCTTTAAAAGGCACCCTATTTTATAGATACGTTGATCTATGATAAGAAAATAGCCTTGCTCATGTGAATTCTCCAGAGATACCCAAAAGGATGTGCATCATGTGTGGATTGGGTGGGATTCCCACAGCCCTCCTCCCCATCCCTCTCTTCTTCCACTGCCAATGGAAGGGCACCAGGGGCTTCCATTCTAAGTGAGGAACCCAGGCCACCGAAGTCCCCTCCTCCTCTCAGCCTTCTTGCTCTCCCTCCTCTGTAGTTTTCTGCACAAGCTGTCGGTGACTTTAGAGAACACCTGCATCTCTGAACAAGGAAAGCGGTGTAATTACCTTTCTGGAGTATTCTATAGGATTGTCAAACAGCAATTTTCTTTCAGAAGACAAGCTTTTGAATAATGCAGTTTACATACAGAGCTTAACATCTCTTATGCTAAAAATCTAATTATAAGTGTCCGAAATTTACTGCGTGTTTGCTGTTTTATAATTTGATCTTCATCAAATGGTGGGACCCGGGCACCTTTTACATATGTTGAAGCTAAGGAAAAGGATACATAGCAAGAGAAAATTAAATATTTGGGAGTTTCTTGAATGTCTGTTAATTTCCACCTATGTCACTGGGTCTTTGAGTTCACTTACGTTTTTGGTCCTGCTATTATTGTGCACCTCAACAAACTGAGGGAACTCACAGCAGTATTATTTATCAGGCTCCTCTAATAGGAGACCACCAAATTTCCTCTTTTCTGAAAGAAGGTGCTGATACATAAGAGAAACTTTGTTTTTTCTTGAACAGAGTGCAGAGAAAGGATTTAATCAAGGTAAGAAAGAGATCTCCCGATCTGCTGGATAGTAATGGCAGTGAGGAAGGATGAAGGAGTCATAAGCCAGAGTCCACATTTCCTACAGCATACGCAGACCCAGACTCTGCGACACTGGCAGGTTGCCCCACCCTTCCTGGACAGCCAGGTAGGACAGATCACTCTCCAAGGCCATGGAACCTCAACATTCTAGAAGGAGACCCCGAGAATGGAGGAAAAATGAGCGTATCATTAGGTTATTTCGTTTTGGTGTGCCTATAAATTAATGTTATGAAATGTTATGAGCATAGCTATAAAACTAGCGCTTACAAAAATTAGAGTCTCTTTTTATCTCCTACTCCGAGTTGTCACTCCAGGAATTCCTGTGTTGCCCCACATTATTCTGAGAGTGTCTGGTAGGCTACGATTCCCTTCTCAGCTCCGGCAGAGGACTGCTGTTTCCTTTGCCAAATTGTGTCCAAGGATTCTGTAAATCTTTTGTGTTTTTTCCCCCTGGGTAGGTTCTGTGCTACATAGCTTTTCAGCCTAGAGAGAGCCTCCAGAGAAACCTCCCTGAGTTCTTCCACGCAAGCACAAGATACCATTCTAAAAAAAAAAAAAAATGCAAATGTAAAATGTTTCTTATGGCGAATCACACAGCATTGTTTCGAATTTCAATCAAGCGCCTGCAGAACGCCAGTGTTTGCTCACAGCACTCAGCTCCATAGGACGAGAACTGTCATGGAGAATTTTTTTTGGTACCGTTTCTGTCTTGATCATGTACAATATATCTATATCTATATCTAGATATCTATATTTTTATATATATACATATATATTGCTCCTTAAATCTTAATATGCCAGCGAAATCGCAAACTCTTCACCACCTTGAATTTATTCTTTACTCTCAGGTGTCAAGTTTGAGTTTTTTTGACGATTTCTTTTTCGAAAGTAGCATTTCAGAAAGGAAATGATACTGAAACTATCCCACCCATTGGAGAACAATTTCCAACAGACCTGTTTGATTACTTTAAACCTATTAAGGCGTAATATTAATTTCTCTACTGTACTCACGTTTGTTCCTGCCATTTGCATATCTATAGTGGGCATATGAATGTCAGAGATCCCACATATGCATGACTCAGTCTCTGTCCCCAGCAGGATTGGATGGTGACTCACTTTTCTAAGGGTTTCTATTACTTTATCAATGTAAGGAAAGGGTATATATACATACACACACATACATATGTATGCATATACATGAGCTCATTTGATTTTATTATTGTGAAGGTGGGGTTGGTGCATGAGAAATTACGATTTTGTAAAGGCACAGAGAGGATTTAAAAAACAGGTCATATGATTGTATTAATGTAAAAAAAGGAAATTATTTTTTTTCACAAGAGATCATGAGAGCAGAGTGGTTTTTATAAGGGGCCATAGATTTTATCCTTATAAAAGGAGAGGATTGTTGTTGTTTCAATAGGTCCTAAGAGAAGGGGATTTGTAAAGGATCACTGGATTTTGTCCATTGAAAAAGGTGAGGTTAAAAAGTAAAATATGAGAGGGTGTTATAAAATATAGAATCTTACTCATGAGAATAAGGGAGAATTTTTAAAAATACGAGATGGCAATGTGGAGAAAGGGCACTGTGTAAGAGATCATGAAAAAAAGATTTGTGGCTTTTATAACATACATAAGGTGCGTTTATTTTTTATAGTGGGAAATTTTTTAAGATATGAGATTCTAAAATAGAAAAGAAAAGATCCTCTTGTAACCCCTCCCGTAAGCTTCCTATGGCCAGGGGGAGGGATGGCGGGCCGGGGGCGCTATGTTTAGATTTTAATGGGGGGTGGGGGGTGGGGGTGAGAGAGATTGGGGGATTGATTTCCTCTGTCCAGACTTCCCAGGTCCTGCGCTTGCTCTCCTAATATCTTAACTGGATTAAGGAGTAAACCCAAGTTTTCTCCAATACAGAATTCTCATTTAATCCCTCTTCCCCCCTGAGTTTATCAAATTAAAGCAGACAAGATGGATGCGGGGACTGTGAAAGGCGGACATCATGTGTAAAATCGGCAGACAACGCCCCGCACAGGGTGCCCCCAGCTCCCTGTCCGTCCCAGGCGCGGTGGCCGTGCTCCTGCCCTCGGCCTTTCGGCCCCGCGCCCCTCTGTCCTCTGGGGCCATGGGGCCCTGCACCCCGTTCCACCGCTCAGTTCTTGCTCCCCCGAGCCTCGCTGTGCGCCCTTGCTCCCCCCGAGCCTCGCTGTGCGCCCTCGCTCCCCCCACCCTCGCTCTGCGCCTTTGCCCCTCTTCCATCCCCTCCCCGCCCCTGCACCCTGGACTCTGAGCCCTGGTTAGTCTGCAGCCTAGGGACTTTGCGCTCTCGCCCTCCCTCTCCTGGGCCTCCCTCCGCGCCGTTGCTCCCCTGATCCCCGTTCTGCTCTCCGTCACCCTAGGACCTTGGGGCCCCGGCTTGTGGATCCCCTGAAGCTTATTCCGTGTCCCCGCTCCCCACTCTGTTCTCCAGCACCCCGAGACCTTGAGCCCCACGCTGCACCCTCGCTCCCCCGCGGTCCTCTCCTGGCTATGACCTAGCTGGCCTGGGCCTGTGGGATGACCCTGGGCAGGGAAGGGGAAGGGGTGCGCCAGAAGGTGGCCTGCAGACAGGCCACAGGGTATCGCGCAGCAGTCCCCATGGCAGCCCCCTGCGCGGGGCCATTCCCTAGCCCCGTAGAGGATGCGGGGCTGGGCTGGGGCTCCGGCCGGGGTCCTTCCCGGAGCCCCAGGCTCTCCTCCGCCCTCGCTGCCGCCGCCGCCGCCAGCGCGTCCTGCAGGTGGCGGTTCCAGACGTAATTGCCCCATCCTTCCCTTCGCAGCGTAAAATTGTTTTCATTATGTGTCATGCACACAGAGCCCGGCAAATCCCTCTCGAGTGCTTTCCCAAGGGCTGGAGGGAGGGGGCCCTTCACTTAAACAAGCGCTTGGGGATTGCATTTTTTTTAAGGGAGAGTGGAGGGGGGAGTGAAGGGGGGGGAGCCACCCACCCACCCAGGGACAGCTCATCATTAACTCTACTTCTGAGGCCAAAAAGAAGGTCGCGCACAAACTCTCCTGAAGATGATCTGACAAATCTCAGTTACCGGGCTGAGAGGACTAGCACTGGCGTTTTACTGAGGCTGCAAACTCGGCCAGGGGGTTGGGGAGGGGGGCCGGGGGCCAGGGCAGCCAGAGAACAGAGTCCCTTTCCACCTGACTGCAGTTCCCATGGCGTGCGGTGCAGGGCTATAAGCAGGTTTCAGCAATAAACTCCAGCATTGTGAGACAAGAATGCCCCGTCAGGTCCCCCCATTTTGATTCAAGGGTGTCTTTTTCTTTCCCCCCTGCGGTGGACTAATCACAGCTCCACTTTGTTTAATTGCGCCAAAGAGAGAAATGTGTTTAAGAAGTCATTCTGGCCCCCTCGCCCTGAATGCTGGGGCTCTTCAAAGACAGCAAACAGGATGCATGAGAAATACGATTTAATTTTCAGATCAAAATAGGCAGAGTTAAAGATTTTTATTGACTAATCTGGTAGAAGAGGCTTCGGAGAAACTGCAAAAAGAGAACGAGAGCGAGCCAAGAGGAAGCAACAAGTAGATGAGAATCTCCCCCCAGCCCCCCCCCCCTCCTCCCAACCCCCCACCTCCCTATTGCAGCCAGCACAAGCTGTTTCTGCCTGCTGGGAGGATCAGGAGGGGAATAGAATCTTTACAGAACGAGGCGAGGCCAGGCTGCCCCAGCACTTTGCTTCCGATTAAAAAAAAAAAGAGCACAAAACAATACCACACACAAAACTCTTGTAAACTCTGTCAAGCCCTTGGTAATTGACACAGATTCACCCATCCCCATTTTCCCTGGAAGGCCCGGCAAACCTAGGGTGCAGCAGCATTCTAAGAGATGGCCTCAGGATCATGAACTCCAGGGGGGGGGGGGGGGGGGGGAAAGGCATTTATCAACCCCGAGGCTTCTTTCTGAGGTTGACAAAACTAAGCCACAGACCAAATGATGGGGAAGAACCTTCTTATTCATTAATTTTAAATCTCTGTACCTCTCGCTCTTCTGGCTTTCAAAGCCTCTTTTGGCAGGAAAGCTCAACTCTTGACCACAGGACAAATAGCCATATATCCACTTGTAGAATCATCTTTTTTTTCTAGACTCGCTTTGGATGATGGCGTTTGGAACTCACCAAAATCACCCGATTTGGGATTGGTTAGCAATCAAGAAAACGTGTCATTGTATGCGCAAAAGTATAAATGCTTGTGGAATGAATGAATGAAAAACAAAACCTCGTCATTTTCCTTTAAAAATAAGCTATTAGCTTAAGCTGACAAAACTAATTTCCAAGATAAATCTGTTTGGCCGTCTTTGTAAGATGTTGTACCTTCCAATGTTCTGGGCCTGCTGAACTCTTCCTTTGTATAAATTAGAGTGCACTGACCATTGTCAGCATTTAAGCAAGGGCCAGTCTTAGAACTTTGAGTGTGCAATCAGTGGGCTTAGAGAAACTTCAAGGAGGGAGGAAATTCTCCACTTTGGGTTAATGCCAGACGGGCATTTAGCACCCTAAAAAATCGACATATATTGGAGAGAGAGAGAGAGAGAGAGAGAGAGAGAGAGAGAGAGAGAGAGAGAGAGAGAGAGAGAGAGAGAGAGAGAGAGAGAGTATCCTACATAGGGAGGGATAATGAATGATGGGTTTCCTTTTCCTTTTGGCAACTAGAATCCCCTTTTCTCCTCTCACCCCCTTCAGGCAAAGTCTGCTTCAAAATGGAAACCACAACGATGTGGTTCAGTGTTGTATTCTGCTTAGTTGCTCCTTGAGTGAAAGGCAGCTTTAAAAAGTTAGGTATATCATTGCCAAAAAGGGGGCTAAATAGTATTGTCAGCATTTTCAGAAGAAACCGGTGCCCCCCTGCCCCACTCCCCCCCCCCCCCCCTTGAAAACTCCATTCTGGACAGCTGTTAGTGACTTACCCACTTTTCATATGGATATGTATGTTAATGGCAGGCAATGAACTGGAGATGAAGAGCCCCCAACACAGGCCGGGCTCTTCAGTGCACATCAAAAGCCAGGACAAAGGGAGCGGTGAAAGAGGCAGCGATGGCGGAGCCTTCACTTTTGTGCCCGGAATTAGTTCTGCAAGCAATGAAACTGATCTTTTCTCCTTGCCAGAAAAGTCTGGTGATTTCTGTGAGTGCTCATTAGCACGAGAGGCATGTGTGTGAAGATAATTGACTGACGCTGATACCGCGGCCTGTCACAACAGTGCCAGCCAGCAGTGTGTGTGCATTTTAATCGGGGCATTTTTCCTCTCTCTCTCTCTCTCTCTCTCTCTCTCTCTCTCTCTCTCTCTCTCTCTCTCTCTCTCTCTCTCTCTCTCTCTCTCTCTCCCCGTTCCTCTCTCTCCCTCTCCTTTCCCTGTCTCTTTTTCCTCTCTCAGTCTTTTCTCTGCCTCTCTCGTTCTGTCTCCCTCTTCCTTTACATCTCCTTTTACTTTTTCCCCTTTCCTTCTCTCTGAGATATTACTACTCTAATGGCTCCTAAATAATTCTAGTCTGCTGAATTGTTTTGTGCAACTGGGAATTATAAAACCTTTACTTAGACAATAAAGAGAAAGGAAGAAGAAGAAGGAGAAGGAAGAGAGAGATGTATGTGTGTGTGTATGTATATATACATATATACATATATATATACACACACACACACACATGCATTACATATATGCATAACACACACACATCTGGAAAGAGCCTATACAAATCTGTTCAGAAAGTTTTCTAGACTTGATAAATAGAAGGATTCTAAAATATAACAAGAAGTCCTTGTAACAAAAATGGTAATGAAAATAATATGAGAAAGGTAATAAAATTGTTAGTCAAATAAGATCTGCCCCTTCCTCCTCCTCATCTTAGACAACCCCGAAGGGCTGTCCATATTTCATTCTTCTTATTCAAAGTATAACAGAAATAGGAAGCTCTCCTATTTTTTCCACATTTTTTTCTACATATTAGCAAATGCCAAAGAGGCTTTCTAGTTTATATCAGAGGAACTGAGCATGGATGTTCTCATAATGGTCTGTTTCCTTCAAAGCAGTTATACTAGCTTCTTGATAAGCTCTTCCCTGGTCCCCTCCAATTAGGAACTGGCTCCTTTTTGCAATCATGTGGTCTTAGTTTGTATTTATTTTACATTCCTTGTGTACATGTTCTCCTCCCCAGCCTACCACCACCACCACCACCACCACCACCACCACCACCACCAGCAGCAGCAGCAGAATAACAACTCCTTGAGGGCATCAGCTGCTTCCAGTTCTTATCTTTGTATCTTCAGAGTGGGCACATTGGATTAAGCATAGTAGACTTAACAAATACTTGTTAAATTGATATGAGTTCTATGATGAGGTAAGAGTGGGGATTCCAGTCTCCAGAAAGGCCAATTTCAGAGGTGCAGATGAGCCAATGGCCGTAGGTGTCCCTGAACGACATGGCAGAGTGTATGTTGCTCATCAAGAAGTCAGAGCTCATGACTAGCTGCCTGAGAGGGGTCCAAAGGCCAGTTAGTCCCTGATGGTCCCTGCTATTACCACAGACAGAATTTAAAAGAGGAGAAGCACACAAATGTTTGTTGAATTGAACTGAAGTACAAGCTCCCCAGCCCCACCCCGATTCTGTTTATCAGCGTCCTGTGGAGAACCGGACACTAACACACAAGCACTCGCTTATCAGGAAAGAATGCCCACACACTGCCGTGGGACTGTAGATTATGGAGGTTGTCAAAATGTATTTATCTACTTGTTGCTGTTGTTCGGGAGATTCTTTCCTCGGGAAGATGGAGTTGAAATCTGCATCACTAAGATAATCAATAACTTCCTTCTTTTCATCCATCCATCCCTCCATTCATTCACTGCAGAAGCATTTATTAAGCGTTTACTCCATACCAGGTCCTGAGCTGTGCTGGAGGTACAAAGACAAAAAGAGCTTGTGTTCTCTGAGAGGAGACGCCATGTGTATGGAGAAGAGTACAAGAGAAATACAAGATGGCTTAGAAGGGAGGGGCACCAGCAGCTAGGAGCTCAGGAAGGGCCTCCTGTGGGAAGCAGCCCTTGAAATTTTGCTCAAACCTTTAAGTAAGCCAGAAATATAGCTAGCAATTGGTGAGAAAGGAGTGTGTCAGTGGTTTCAGGAGCCTAGAGGAATGCTTGGAGAGAGATGATGGTCAATGATGTGCCAACATTTGGGGTGAAAACTTGGGCTGTGTCTCTAAGAGTCACTTCCAGCCTCTCATCATGATGAGAGGAAAACATGTTGGGTAGCTCTGGCCTCTGCTCATTGCTGGCCCCACACCCCGGCATGGGGTAATGCTCTGAGGTGTTCAGAGGGCACTCTCCAGGAGGGATAAAATCATCAATCCTTCACTTGATGTGGTTTCCTGTTTCTTCCTTGATTGTATTTGCTTAAAGAGATGACTGGTTTTTGAGAAAGGAGCCACTAGATCAATATTCTTTCTGGAAATCCAAAGGTAGGTCTTCTCCGTACTGATGGGGTAAGAATACTTGTATGATCATGGATGTGACTATGAGATTCACACTTAGAAAGAGTCCAACATACAGTCAAGAATTCGGATTCTCCCCACCCCCACCCTCCCATCCCCATCCCCAAGGCTTGGTTTGATGTGTGAATAATAAAATATCACTTTCCTCCCAATGACTAGAGAGGTAGTTTGTGTGGTCTTTAACCTCTTGTGTAACCCCCCCCTCCATCAACGCCAGATAAAAACTACTGGAGGTGATATTCTGACACTGATCTTGTAGAGAATTCCTCTAAAACCCTATCTAAGGCAAAATGACTCCCAGAATGCTAATCAGCATGTGATGAAAGGAGGAAGCTCTGGGTAGAGAGGTGAGGGATAATTAGGAAAAACAAAGGAGACAGCCTTCAGTTGAGGAATTAGCTTTGTGATTCCCTCCTCAGAGATCTCTAAATCTGTGGAAGGTAATCTAATAGGCTTCTGACATTCTCTAATGAGCAGGTTTATTCCTTCTTTTCCTTTCCATTGTTAAGAGAGTTGAAGTGAGGCAGGGAAGGGTAAGAGAAATCCTCCTACCTTTGAAGTCAGGGACCTGGATTAAAATACTGGCTTTGCTACTTATTTGTTGTGTAAATCTAAGCAAGTTAGAGCTTTTCTCTGAGCCTCAGTTTCTCTCTGTGTCAAATAAGTCAGGAGAATAGATAATCCTTTGACTTCTTTTGGTCCCTGACCTAGGATGTCATGGCAGAGAGAGCTCCCAGGAAGACAAATCACCTCTATTGATACAGATTGCCATCCGTTCTGCAACTAATAGTCGTAGACAGTTGCTAGTGTCCTTGAGAAGTTATGTGACTTGCTCAGGATCATACAGAGAATTTGCTTTTGAGGCAATAATTGAGTTTTCCTGGACATTTCTAATTCCTAGGCCAACATTCCATCCATTACACCATACTTCCCCTCCGGTTATTGTTGTTGTTGTTTTAAAATGATTATTCATTCATGAAGACGCTAAGTGTACTATATACACTGAAATACTTTTCCTCGAGATATGAAGAAAAGAGAACATAATTAAGAACAATGCCCCCCAAAACATCTTGTCAGAACACTATAGGGTGAGGAAAGGAGGTAAGGAAATAACAGCAAACTGTTAGACTCCAACATGGTGGCTTTGTATAACCAGGAGATTTACTTCATTTTAAATAATATGAATGAATATCTGGAAAGTGGCAAGGAATGAGACTGAACATTTAAGTGACTTATCCATAGTCACATAGCTAGTATATGTCAAAAGTGGACCTGAGGGATGGCACTGGAACATAGGTGAGAAGTCCAGCGTGTATCAGGGAGAGAAATGAAAACATGCCTAGCTTGGGAATCATAACTGAAGGTGCTGCAGGGAGGAGCCATCCAATCAGAGGGAGGGGCTACAGGGGCAGAGAAAACTCAAATTAACGGTAGATCTTCCTGACTCCAAGGGCATATATTGAAAAATTTTCAACCAAATCTGCAAGACAAGACCATGATTTTAGTAAAGGAAATATCTGATTTCTGGATTCATATTTTCATAGGTCAAGCTTTTTCAAAGCCATGTATATCTGAGGGTAACTAGATGACCTGATAGATAGAGCACTAGGTTTGGAATCAGGAAGACTCAACTTCCTGAGCTCAAATCCCACCTCAGACACGAGCTATGGGTCACCCTGGACAAGTCACTTCACCTTGTTTGCCTCAGTTCTTTATTATTAAAAATGTGCTGGAGAAGGAAGTGGAAAACCACGCTAGTATCTGTGCCAAGGAAACCCCATATGGGGTCACGAAGAGTCAAAAATAGCTGAAACAGAAATGACTTAATGACAGCAACAACGAATGACAAAACTGTATGCCTGCATTGCTAAAGAGTCTTAGAATGTCTTTGTAATTCTTCAGAGGGGGTCCAAGGAAGTGGGACCTGACTTGAGAGTGGTTCTGCGGTGCCTGTGGCTTCTCATTTTAATTCCACTTTTGTGGGTCTCCCACCCAGAAGGAATCAAGTTTTTAATCTAAGAATTTAGGCATGGCAGCAAGCCTGCTGTCTAAGGTAGCATGCATGGTGGCATTAAAGGTGATGGGTGTTTAATCCTGTATGTTGTTTTTCTTGGCATGCCTTTACTCTCACCTACCTCTTCTAATCCTCAACTTCCTTCAAAGGTTAGCTAATGAACCACTTCCTACAGGAAGTCTCTCTTGATTCACCCTAGTAATTAGTCCTCATACCTCCTCGAGTTACAATGTATCTCTCTGCTCAAATGTTTCCACCAATAAAATGTAAACTCCTTGAGGTCAGGAATTGTTTTCCACTTTTGATCTTTTTCCTCCTGGCACAATGCCTTGCTCATAGCAGGTGCTTAAAGAATTCTTGTTGGATTAGATCCAATCTGATTGACATTTTTCCAGCAATTGAACTCTATTGCCAATCTTTTGTTCTTGTGCTTTCCAGAATACTCCTCTGCCCCCATGCTGAGCTGCTGCCCTAGTGCTAAGATGTTGGGAGAGTTGGAAGAGGGAATCCTCAGTGCAACTTTGTAAAGTGCAGAGACACTCCTTAAACTGAATCCACCCGGCCTGGAGCTGGTCAATTTGATCTAGTTCACATCCTGGCTCTCGCAAATATTTTTAAAACATGGCTGTCCTCACTAGACTGGACAGATCATTAGCCAGATGAATTTCTTAGAGAATTATAACATTTTGGAGTCCTGTGAGTACAAGTTTGATCTTTAATCATAGAATTTTAGAGCTGGCAGTACCTGATAAAAAATCCTCATCCAATTATCTTACTTTACTGATGGGGAAGCTGAGGCACACTACCATAAGGCTAATTACAGTAGTTAGGTGGCATGGTGGGTAGATTGACAGATCTGGAGTCAGGAAGTCCCAAGTTTAAATCCAACCTTATATATGTACTAGCTTTGTGACCTTGGGTAAGTCACAGAAATGTTGTCTCCCTCAGTTTCCTCAACTGTAAAGTGAGGAAAATAATAGCATACTGACAGGGTTGCTTGTGAAGCACTTAGCACAGTGACTGGCACAAAGTAGGTGCTAATAAATACCTATTTCCTTCCCTTTTATTTCAAGTATGTGACTGAATCTGACCATTTCAAAAGCTAAATTCAATAAACATTTATTAATTGTCTCCATCATGTCATGCAGAACACTGTGCTGCTTACAGTCATCGAGGTTGGATTATTAGATAGAGCCCCTGTCTTCATGGAACTTATACCCTAGTAGGAGAATAAGACACATGTACAGATAACTATCACCAGTGATAGTAGCAGCTACATATACTAGGGAGGCATAAAAAAAGGGGGCTGAATGGGAGCTAGGAGAGGAAGAGTGATTACCATCCGGCAGTTCAAGGCTGGATTCTAGAACACTGTGGCATTTATGCTGGCCTTGAAGGTCTGAATTGAAACTCAAGTGGGAAGACAGAAGAGGCAGGAAGCCTTGATAGTGGGTCAGATGAGTAGGATGAGGGCTGGCTCTGGAGGGCAGTGGTGGTCTGGGGGTTGGAGGGAGACCAGAGGGAGGGATGGGGGTAAGAAGAGGGAGGAGGTGATGATGTGAACATCAGCTCAGCTTGACAAAATAGTAGATGAGATCTTCCTGGCTCCCTCTACTGGAACTGATCTACTCATTAGACCAACCACTCTTACAGCTCCAATTCCTTCCTTGCTATGTATATATATATACATATATATTTCTTCCTTCCTTCCTTCCAGTGTTCTATAATTCCCCAGTTTATGGAGTGAGATTATAACCTCATCTTTTCAGTGAATCAAGCTAAACACACTTATAAAGTTTAAACTTGAAAATCAGGCAATCATGAAACAAGAAATGCTGAGCCTCAAATGGAAACTTTTTAGCAAGATTCCCCTTGACTTGTTTTGAATCCAGATTCATAATTTCGCCAGTATAAGATACTACCAATGTGGAAACTCCTTCTTCTAATATAGATCAACAACTCATTTGTAATTTTTCATCTTAGAGGGCTGCTTTAGGAAACCTTGATGTTAAAAGTCTTGCCCATTTTCACCTAGCAGCTACATGGCTCTCTCCCTCAGTACACCATGGCTATCATAGCCTCAGACATTTTTGCTAATTATAAAATAAACAGATAAAAGACCTTCAGAGCAGCCCCTACTTGGGAGGAATCTATATATGTGCGTCTTTGTGTATCTAAACATACATACATACAGAGAGAGAGACAGAGAGACAGAGACAGAGACAGAGAGAGAAGGAGGGGAGCGAGAGGTGGGACAGGGGAAGCTTCTAAAAGGTACGGTTTCTCTTGTTTTGACACTAGCACTTCCTGCTTCCTCTTTGAGATTTTCCCATGCAGGCCTCAGCTCTAGAAATCACTACATTTGAGTAACTAATTCACAGATTTGAAGATTTGCCTGAAGTTGGCACTTCATTCGGAGAAGGTGATAGACTCTTTCGGGCTTCTGAGAACATCCCGTATTGAATGCTCCTTTATTGAATTAGCAAAAATTGTCATCAGCAGGTAGATGGTTACCTATAGAATGGGTACAGAAAACCTCAACTTTAAAATGATGGTCGTTTGGCAGTCAGAATGCAAGAAAACATTAGAGGTCATAGGATTTAGAGCCAGAAGGGGCCCTAGAGGTCATCTAATCCAATCCTTTTGGAAAATGAAGTCAGAAAAGAAAAAACTAAGATGAATTTGAACCCAGATCTCTTCTGACTCTAAATGCAGCATTCTTTCTATTATACTACCTATGTTTTCAGAGTGAATCCCCAAACATTTGTATAACCCTTAGTATAGCTTCAGTCAATCCAGAAATTAGCCAACATGTATTAAGCAACTATTCTATGCCAGGCATGATACCAAGGGATGGGAATACAGATTTTTAAAAAGAGGCATTTCTTACCCTCAAGCAAGGGACTTACATTGTCCTGGAAGGTGGAAAGGGAGATTTACAACATGTGTATAGCTAAGGAAAGGCTATAAACAAAACAAATACTAAGTGATTTGAGGGAGGGAACTAGGAAAGGTATCTTAAAGGAGGCAGCGTTTGGGCAAAGTCTCAAAGGGACCAGGGAGCTGTGACACATGGGAAGGAGGAAGGAGAGCATTCCAAGTGTGGCACACAGCCTTGTACCAAGGCACAGAATTAGGAGATGGTATGTGGTAAAGGGGAGCAAGCAGGGGTATCCATAGCATTCATGGAGGGACTACCAAACATGGAGAGAGAAAATCATCTCAAAAGTAGTTTGGAGCTTTGTCCCTCAAAAACCACTGTTAGATGAGTGGCTGTGGAGTGCCTATTATGTGCCAAGCACCAAATTAGGCACTGTGGATCCCAATACAATGAAAGACAAAATCCTTATTTGAGATGAGTTTATATTGTAACAGAGGAGGCTCCTCAGCTGGTCAATCCTGATGTCTCTAGGGGAGAGTTAAGTAACCCAGGAAAGTTACTGACAGAAGTTCCAGGAGAAGGAAGAGGCAGTGGTTGGCTTTGTTGGACCAGGCAGGGCAAAAAAAGTCACTGCCATGTAGGGGCTCTCCATAAGTGTAATGTTGGTAAGTCAAGGACTCTGTAATAAGGGCCCTGTAGCTTCAGGCTTGTAGAAGGCCAGTTGGGTCTTGAGTGCACCTTCTTAAGTTTGCCATTATATAGCAAAAGGGGCATCTATCTGCATGACTCTGGAATAAGTGAGATTATTAACTTTTCATTCATCAAGTTACATGAAATGTTTAAATCTAAATCCTGTATTCTTTAAGTTAGTTATGCAAGTCATAAAATGTCTTAGGACTGCAGCGTAGGCTTTCCATAAGACTGTACTAAGATCACCAGTATGCAATATGAGATGGCAACAATAACTAATATTTCTATACCACTTTGAAGTTCATAAAGCACTTTACATACGTTGTCTCGTTTGAGCCCCACCACAATCCTGCCAAGTAGGGACAGCAGGATTATTACCTGTCTTTTACGTACGAGTATATTGAGATAGTGAGAGGTAACATGACTTGATCAACAAGCTCGTACAAATGTATTGGTCTTTGTGACTCCAAGCCCAAATCTCTATGACATACTCTTGGACCCAGCCATGGAAAACCTGAGTGTATGGTCATTTGCATGCTCATTTACACACTCATTAGCATAGACAATGACCCAGTTTGCATATTCAATGCTATCTGGTGCTCTTCTTGTACATTTCCATTTTATAATTGTCATCTGCTGGGATCACTATTCATCATTTTTCTTTCAGTCCCTCCTGCATGTCCACATTATGCTCATACACCCATGTCAGAGAGAAGAAAGGAGAGGGGGAGAACAGAATCTGGAGAAAGGGCGCTGCAGGGAGAGAAAGTCATGGCTGGTTATCTCCACTACCATTTGATGCTGATGTCTCCTGGGGGTGGGGAGTCATCCCAAGATGGAAGCCTTACACAAGGGTCCCAGACATAGCCATAGATTGTCAGCAATTAGAGATTCACTGGAAGGGAAAGCAAAGTAGGGAACAGGTGACCCCTCTTTTGATCATTCAGAGAATTTCTAGCATCTGCTCTTATTAGGAAATATAAATCTACTTACCCTATAGTAAGTATATAAATGTATCTATCTATCTATCTATCTATCTATCTATCTATCTATCTATCTATCTCTCTCTCTCTCTATATATATATATGCACATACACATATATATACATATATGGATTTATGTTTCTGTAGGTGAACACTCTCTCCACCAGTGCGTAAACTGAACCTCCATACCATCTTATTCATAGTATAATAGACTTAGAACTCAAAGAGAGCTTAAATGTCTAATTCTCTTATTTTACAGTCAAGCAAAAAGACATAGAGCTTAAGTGACTTGCCCAGGGTCACACAGCTACTAAATGTCTAAGGTAGGATTCAAACTCATATCTTTCTAATGCCAAGTCCTTTCTTCTAACCAATACACCACTGCCACTCACATTGCTTCTCCCCCCTCTCCAAAAAAGAGACGATTCCCTGGAGAACTTTCCCCCCTACAACTTGCTTTGGCACCTCATTGTCCTGCTTGGTGGGTGTCCCATTTGACCCACTACATCTAGGCAGGATTCCTGATCATCTTTACTCCAATCACCTTGCCATCACACATATACCCTTCTTCCCAACCTGCCTTTTCTAGTTCTGGAACCATAATCAAATAAATACTGCCATGGATCCTAGAAAGCATATGCCAGTCTACTTACCTATGGCTCTGCTCACCATTTCTCTAATTTTCCAAATCCAAATACCACTCCCTGGTTGCCACTACCCTATATTAGTTGGCACTTTTAGAATGTCAGTTCTTTGAGGTCAGGAACTGTCTGACTTTTATATTTGGATTCTCTGGAAATTACTATGGGCTTGGCACTGGTAAGTGCTTATCAAATGCTTTTCCATTCAGTTATTCATTTGTTCATTCACTCATTCATTGATTCTTTATTGTCTGTGTCTTTACAAAAGCTCTCCATGGACAATTCACCCCCTTCACTAGAAGCCTTCTTCAAGTTCTTTCAAGATCTTGTAGATTCTTGTGGGTTCTTAAGCTATCCATCCAATATCTATTTTCAGGATCTACAGTTAGGATCCCTGAGTTCTCTATTTCGTTCTCCCTTCCAGTGAATTTCTGAATCGACTCTCTGTGAGTATGTCTGGGACCTTTGTGTCAATCTCCCAGATCTGGAATGCTTCCCACCATCCAATATCTATCCAATATTTCTAGGATCACTCAACCTCCATTTCTGGTCATACATGCCCAGATTCTTCTACCTCTCAAGTACAAGTCACCCTGGGTAGTAGGTTGGCCTTATTTTTGCCCACGTCTCCCTTGACTTTTAGCATATTGATCATTTTTATTCTTCTCTAATTGTGACAGGAGTCATTAGGAATCACATTTGTGTAACTTAAGTTCTTCTTACTACTCATTTGTGAGCCAAACTCATTGTCTACATTCAGTCCCAAAAGACATACGTGTGTGTATATCCACAGTGTATGTGTATACACATACATACTCACATGCATACACACATAAATACAAAATAGGAACCTATGGATGGACTAATCTGATGGCTGCATATCCAACCCTTTCAGCTGCTTATTGCAGCCTAGTGACAAGTGTTTTCAGTTCTCTCACATGCTCCAAAAATTGGCACAAAAAACTGATTTCTCAGGCTAGATAATAAAGTCATTGCCAAATCTTTGGGAGAATGGCCTAGTTCTGCCGGATGACTTATTAGGAAAAGAGTACTGGCCTTTGAGCATGGTTTTGCCTTTAGGCAAATCACTTCACTTTTCTAAGCCTCAGTTTCTTCCTCTGTCAAATGGGGATAATAGCCCTTGTATTGCCCATCTCAATGGGCTATGTTCAGGAAAACTGTTTGTAAACTTTTTCAGGCTCTACAGTTGGGATGTCTGGGGTCTTCTGTTCTGGCTATGTGGTCTCTGGCACAATTTTGGGGCCATCTTTCTTTTTATGAAAGCTGGGAGAGGGACAAGGGGCTTGGGGCTTTGTTTTTTGTTGGCTTTTTTGGTGGTGTTTCATTTTTTGTTTCTTGGGTCTTTTAAGTATTCATAAGCATTATTATTTTGGCCACATTCTGTTTTAATGCACTGAGCACTGGAGCATTGGCTTCTAACGTTTTGGAAAACAGACTCAGCACTGACCACTTATGTGTTTGCAGGAAAAAAATTGGAAAAGCACAACTTCATCAAATTAAATCTATTTTCTCCCAATCAAATGATTTAGGTAATAAAGGGGCAAAGATAGAGAATGTGGCATTTTAATCGGGAAAAAACCTGTAAGCCGTGTTCTCTTGTGCTGCTGCTCTTGTAAGGCCCAGTAATTGCAGTAGTCTAGACACAGGACCAGATGCAGAATGGCACTTTATGATATCAGACATTTGCCCTACGACGATGGAGTCTAATTGCGCAGAAAATACATTTCTACCTGAATTATTCTTAATTTGATTTGAAATAGACCAACTGTTGTATTTTCCTGAACTTTCTCAAATGGTAAAAATGGAAAACAGCATTTAGGAATGTCTCTATGTATCCAGCTCTGTAGAAAGAGGAAAATGACATTTTCAGAGAGCAAAACTGTGCAGTTTTCAAGTGAACAGATATGGTGTGAGTTTCTGCCATGTAATTAAAACTTGGATCATACTTGTCACTTGTTTGACTTCCTCTAGGAAATCAGAGCTCCCAAGTGACCTGCTGATCAGATCTGTATGTAAGGGACCATCCTTAAGTTCATCTCTTCTATAGTAGAAAAATCTCACTCCTTTACTGAACCACAAGGTTCCCAGAGAACAAAAATGACCATAGAAACTGTGGGGTGTGTCCTTTTCCTTTCCTTTCTCACCCTAAAAAGCAATGAGAAGAGTTTGACCTTTCTTGCTTTTCTTATTAGGAGAGAGCCCAAAGTGTCCCTGAGTGTGGCATGTAGATTATCTGAAGGAAGTATGTGTGACCTGTATAACCAGTTCTTTTTCTGATTTTTTAAGGTCCATTAGAAGTGAGTAATTCTGTGTTCATGTAACTTTATGCTAGGATTTAGAAAAATCCGATTTAATTTTTTCCCCCAGCATTGAATTTAGAAAGTCTACAACATGCCCAAACATCTCTGGGGAACTAAAGAAAATTATAAGAGTAACTATTTTTTTCTTTTTCTTTTTTTTTTTTTTTTTGCTCCTAAAAAAAAATAGAGCACAGTAGTGAAATGATTTAAATTGACTGAGCCTTTTAAGCAAGTAAACACATTTTAACTAGGTTTTTTTCCCAATCCCTCCATTCATGCCAACTATAGAAATTAGCCTTCACTCTTCCTTCACTTACACATGGATACACACACTTGCATGGACACAAGAAAAATTTCTTTTCTCCTGTCAGCATTCCTAACCAACAATAGTTAGATTAGTGGAAATGAGGGCCTCCGCAGAGAAAGGACATTCAGCCCCAGAAGGCCCCCTGCAGGAGCAGCTGGTAGGGTTAATAATGGCTGCTCAACCTCACAGTCAGGACCTATTCTCTATTGTGTGTTCAGCTCCTGGGAAGGAGGGAGACTTGTGACAGCCTCTGGGGTGTGGAGGATCAGAGGTGTAGCCACTGGGTCAGAGCTCAGAGCTGGGGGGAGGCGAGCTTAGGATCGCAAGCAAAATTTACTCGGAAACATCCATGGTAATTCCACTAATCTGCAAAAAAACTGAACCTGACGACTGCTGGGATGGGGGGGAGGGAGAGAGGGGCTGGGCTGGGGGGGAGGGCAGTATTTAGTCTCACAGGCGTTGCAAGAACAATTGGACAGAGGTGTTGAATTATTCATATTGGAAAGTGGATGAAATTTGAGTCCAAACTGCCCCTGGATGGCTAATGTGTGTTATTAAAGTTTGTATGTTAATGGTGGCCAGCTCAGTGCTCCGTATGGCATGAAAGCTATATACGTCCCAGACACAACGGTCGGGGTCGGGGGGAGAGTTGGGGGGAATCAACATAAAAGAACAGGCTGGGAGGGCAGCAGAGGATGATTAATACAGAGGGGCTTTTTCCCCCCAGAAAAGTAGGTGTGATTAGCACATCATGCTTATCAATGCTTTCACACCAACTGTTTCTTCCTCTAGGAACAACTGATCCATCAGTGGAAAAGCCAGTGTTTTCCAAGGAGGCAGAAGCCTTCTACCTTCACAAGTCCGTGTCCTGGAGTCCAAGAAATTATTAGAAGATAACAGGTCTTCAGCTTTCACACGAAATACAAGATGGGCAAAACTCACTCTTGCTTAGAGTAAGGAGGAGTGTTCAACTTTGACTGAGCATGAGATTGGGGATGGAGAACTGGACGGGGCCCTGCATGTAGTCAGTGAGCTCCCCACCCGGGGTTAAGGCTCAGCCCTAGAACCAGCTCCTGCCCAAAAGCCCTTTTGCCATTCCATTCAAGGAAAGAAGCACTTAGTAAGTGCTAACAAATAAGAAATCAATGGCAGCCATGTATTAAGCACCCAAGAAAGCATTCTGCTAGGCCTAGGGATACGACAAAGTAAGCAGTTATCAAGTATCACAAGGATGATAATTACCATTACATAGTAGCTTGGGACTGGTAAATTTTTATAAGCCTTGGGACAACTGTATCATTATCTCTATCATTATTCTCATTTAATAGATGATGAACCAAGGCAGACATAAGGAACCAAGGCAGGATTGGAATTCGGCTCTATCTGGTCTTTCAAGTCCAGCTCCTTTCTCCCTGTGCCACCTAGCTGCCTTTATTTTTGAAAACTCTTAACCATTAGGCCTCCTGGAAATGCAGTTACTATTCATTTGCTGTGCATGTATACATATATATACACACACACATATGCATGTGTACATATGTATATATGTATATATACATATACTTATATATATGTATGTGCCTATGTGTATGTAAGCATTTGTATTTGCCTACTCATTTGCCTGTAGTGGCCTTTAGAAGAACATAAGCTCCTTGAGGGACTGTTTTTCCTTTCTCTTTGCATCCTTAGTGTCCAATAAATGTTGACTGGATTGCATCTCTGGTTTTTCTATTGTCAAGCTACTTTAAGCAGACTTTGTGCTTACTTCTCTTTTGATACATTATATTCCCTCTTCCAGTTCCCAACATTGCTTCTCTTCCATGTGCTCAATCAACGAATGTCTGTTGATGTAAGTGAGACAGGGAAGGAGCACATGGTCTCAGGAAATTGCCATCCTCACTTCTAAATCACATGATGGCTTATCTTGGCCTTTCATGAAGACATCCACTTTGAGGCCCCATCTAGGACCTAAATATTCTTGCCCTCCTTTCTCACACTTTGGTCTCAATTTTTCTGATCTGAAAGTGCCATGTCATTTGATTCATGTCATTTGACTGAAGTAAGTGAAACTCGCTTGACCAATGGTCACTGGAAGAGGAAAGAGGAAGATTTTGCCAAGCTTCTTCTCCTTCCCTGCAGCCCTGGGATAGAAGATTCCTCCATTATGTCACAATGAACTCCTCTCTGACACCACAATGGACCTTGTGAACAACCATCCCAGCTCTAATGGCTTTCTTAAAGGTGGTCTCTGAATCGAAGGTTGCTGTTTGCCCTTCATTCTCGAAGAGGACTATGATGTCAGGGAGGTGAAGCCATCACTTGAGTGACTTAGATTATAGTGAGGCAGGGCTGTGTGAAGTCACCAGCCTCACTCTCGCCTCCTGAGTCATCTGGGACCAGTGACCAGATATAGATCAGGAGGACTGAAGATGGCACCCAAATTCAAGGGGCTACATGGAAAGGAGAGGCAAAGAGTGTTGGCTCTAGAGTTCTGAATTCAAGCCCCATTTCTGGTGCTTACTCTTTTGGGCAAGTTACTCCCTTCTCAGCCTCAGTTTCCTTATACGTAAGAAAAGTGAGTTAGACCAGATAGCCTCACAGGGTCCTTCCAACTCTAAATCATTGTTCCTAAAAGCTCAGAGTCAGTGTTTGAGATCCCATTTCCAAAGAAAGCTCAAACAAGAATGAAATATTCTGCTTTGTGGCGCCTACCCAAAAGCTGCTTAGAAGAATTTAAATATCTAGAAACCCCTCTCTGGAGACAACATGTCATAACAAGACACCAAAATGTCCCAATTCTTCATCCTAAAGACAGGTCACCTTCCAGAAACCACTTATTGTAGAGACAATGGATGTTACAAATTTCACTTGAGAGGAAAACCCAACTACTGTAACATGACTAAGAAGTTTGGGGAGGAAAGGAGACTAACAAGGAACTTATAAACACTGAAGAGCAGCTTCTATTAAAAATGATTTGCATTTTAAAAAAAATGAATGGTTTGTATTGAACAATGTGTAAAAAATGCTTGTTGAAATCAAGGATAAATTTTATATTTGTGTCTCCAGTGACTAGCACACAGGAAGTACTCAATAAATACTTTAAAAATTAAATTGGATGTTTTAAAAGTGTGATTGCATGTTTTCACAAAACCCATTATTCAGGTTTCATCTTATCTGTTTTCTCCCTCAAAGCTCTAAGGATATCTCCCTAACAGGCATCTGAAAGCATCCCTAGTTTTGCCCAGCCAACCAGCAGGAGAGTAGAGAATCAAATCCTGAATTCAGAATCCTAGTCCTGGTTCCTGACTCCAAAACTATATCCATCCTCCTCTACCTTTGGCTCTGCTGATTTCATCCATATGAGATCTCCCTCCACTCAGGGAGTTCCTATGCATATTTAAGAGAATTTTCCAATGCTCAGTATCACTGAGGTGGTAAAAGTGAGACAGGGTTCTAATCCAGACACTCTTATATGTCAATCTAGCATACAAATAGGGATACTGCCTGGAAAGCCTGGGCTGTTTCATTTTTTATCCCCATTATTATTTGGGAGGAGAGCAAATGGACTTGTGAGATCACTGGTAGAGCAAGTTTCCTGTGAAAACATACACCCTGGACCAATGCAGAATGGTCCCTGCCACTCGGTCATCACTGAGAGAGGGAATAACTTCTCTACAGTCACACAGCCCCATGTAGCAGAGGACAGAGCTGGATGTAGATCTTTTCACTCTGAGGGTGGCTGTCTGTGACTCCTTTTTGATGACAAAGAGAACAAAATCAACTCAAAAAAGAACACACTGGTGTGCTGGAAAGAGCAGTTGGACTTGGAGTGAGAGTACTGGAGTTTGAGTCCCAGTTGTCTGTGTGACCTCAGGCAAGGTACTGTCTCTCTGGTCTGTTTCTTTCCTCATTCATAAAATTAAAGGACTGGGTTAAGATCCTTTCCAGCTCTAAAACTGATGATCTATAGGCATATGCCTTCACATACTTAAAGATCATAAAGGTGAATGTTCATCTTTGTTCCTTGAAAAGTTCAGGCCAGAATGTGTCCTAGAGTTTCAACATAGAAAGCAGGAATGTTTGGACTTTTCCCAATTTGGAATGGGGGAGGGGAAGAGCAGAGAAGCCCAACTGGGCTCATGGCTTTCCTCTTGCCAGTTTTGACTGCTGTTGCATTTTTCTGGCTGATTTCTCCTGAAACCCAGGTCATGGGACTGCCCCTGCCTCCCTACCTCCTGCTTCCTTCGCCTGGGCAAAGCTTGCCTGCAGGTGCCTGTGTAATCAGATCCTCTTACACTGGCTGCCTCCTAGAATCAAAGAGAAGGAGAGCCAGCACAAGGAGGTTGTAAACTGTTGACCTCTCTGCCTTGGTGTTTTCTTCCACCAAACAACAGTTCCAAGGAAATATTAACTAAGGAAAGCAGAAAACACTTATTCATGAAATCCAGGGGAAGAGGGATCAGTCTTGGAGGGTTGCCATTTCATCAACTGTCCCCTCCTCCTTGGGGCAAAATGGTGACTCCAAATCATTGGTTGTCACTTTCTTTAACATCGGTAATTCCCCTGCCCCAAACAAACAGTTCACTGAGTCAGAGGAGATTGCAAACAGGGCTGGTTCCCCAGTGGCAGCAAGGCTGGTTCTCCAGGCTCTGCTCCACCATCCACCTGCACAGGCCTCAACCGGGAAAGGGTTAAGCTTTTCTGACTTCCAGATACAATGAAATTATGACAGGAGGAAAATTGAGCCATTTTAGCATGAAAATGCTTGTACAAATACTGTCGCGCCTTCCTTCTTACTTTCTTTAGAATGCCTGAGCCCTGGCTAAGATGACAGACATTTGACAGGTATCTGTAAGCACACAGCCCAGGCAGCTCATTAGGGTTTTTCTTCCTATGCATCAACTCACACAAAGGCAAAAACCCATTAGCATTGACTATTTTGCAGATTAGAAGAATTAAGGGCTTCAAGCGTTGGCTTATAGCAAGCAATGTCATTTGTGACGTGTTGTTTGCTTCATTATTTCTTCTTCTCTCCCTCTGAAATCAGGCTGACATGACTTTCGCTCCACGTTGGGCGTCCTGGGCACGCTGGCGTCCGGGCTCATCGATGAAAAGAAACACAGTCCCTTTGATACACGACTAGAATGGCAAAAGGAGGAGTCTTCCTGGGCCTATTTAGGCTCATTAGAGACCTGATTACGATAGTTCTCTGGTGTAATCTTTAATCGACTTTGACACTGGATTCGCCCCGTTACAAATCCTGTCATGCAAATTAAGTCATTTGTGTTGTTTGATATGGAAAGATCTCCTATGAAATGAAAGATTAGTTCACAGATGAGGCACCAGAGACTGCTGCCCTTGTGCACACAGCCCAGCTGATTACAAGGGTGAGAGCATCCATTTTCACATGCTGTTCCTCTTTGGGGAAGGAGATTAAATTAAGGGGGCCTGGGGCCTGGCTGTGGGAGGATCTGTCCTGCAACATCCCCGGGCTTCCCAGCCATTGGGATGGGGGGACACATGATGGGCATCGGAAGGATAGCTACCATACTGCCTGTTGATTTAACCTCTTTTCTGTTGGGTGGTGACAACCCATTTGGGCTGTATTTGGAAGAGATATGTTTTCTGGGCAGGTGATCAATGATGGTTGATTGATTGGCATCTCATCCTTCTCACCCAACCCTCCCCCACCTGCCTGTTCTTTAGAGTCAGTGTGTAAATGAATTATTTTCTATTATGAAAATCAATATTCCTCCTTCACACACACAGTCCCTTAGTTTTTGTTTTTTACCGTGTTGGACAGTCATCCTTTAGGTGAGGCCATTGACTTGAAGTAAGTGGGTAGAGAAAGGATAAGCAACTTAAAAATTTCAAGAAATGCCAAGATTTAAAATTCGGTTTGGTTCCAAGGGAATGGTCATGATTTATTTGTCCTTCAAATAATCAGACAACACTAACAATGAATGTAGGATTGCAGATCTAGAAAGTAGTTCAGAGGTCACCTAATCCAACCCACTCATCTTAAAAACAAGGAAACTTCAGGTGGGAAAAGGAGTGTGACTTGCCCAGGGTCACCAGAGGTGGGATTTGAACCCAGGTTCCCTAACCCCAGAGCCAGTGAATTACCACTGTACCAGGTCACTTCCAAGTGACATCATAGTAAGTTTAAATCTTAGCATTTCTGTAATCCAACTTAGTCTTTTCTGGATCCTTGGGACACAAGTACACAGCACTTCACAGACATCTATTGCATTTATCTTCTATTTTTTACATCATTAGAATATTGTTGTATTGTTGTGCTTCCCCTCTGAGATTACTTTCCTTTTGCGCTATATAAATCATGTATGTACATAACTTTTTACATGTTGCACCCCCCATTAGAAGGTGAGCTTCCTAAGGACAGGGACCTGACTTTTGCCTTCTTTTTTATTTCCTCAGTTGTTGATCTGAATTAGTATAAGGAGTTCTCTACACTGATGAAGTCATAGATGCTGACACTGCCCACCAATGTGGACACAGATGTGGTAGCCCTGTCCCACCCCCATGGCTCTCAGTAAGTGTCTGTCCCTAGGATACTATCAGTTCCTTGAAGGCAAAAGCCCCAGAGGTTGGCACAGTGGCCTGTGCCAGGAGTCAATTCAATACAACAAGGGATTAAGCACCTATTAGGTGCCATGCTCTGTGGGTCAGGTGCTGTGATAGACTCTGAGGATACAAAGACAAAAAAAAAGTCAATCCTAAAAGTTCTTCTATTCTAGAGTATCACTCAAATCAAAGCCAACTGCAAGTCATGTCATCATCTTGATGTCATAGTTCTTTGAGAATGAAGGATAAACACTACAATCTATTCTGGAGAAATTATAAAATTTTGCTGACTAGGCTCAGGTCATCATTTAAGGGCACTTAGTGCGTTCATCTGTATGACTTCATGATACAACATCGTTTCCTGCACCTGGGCAATGGTTGTCAATCTGTGGGTAAGGGGAAGGAGGGATCACCTAATTATTGCAAAAGATTCAATTATCCACAAATAAGCAAAGATGTCTTCTTTCATTTTATCTCCTCTGCCCTGGTCATCACCCTGGTTTAGACCTTCCTTATCTCTGGCCTAGAGAATTATAAAAAGCTTCCTAACTGGGATCTCAGTTACCGTGTTCCCCTTTATGAATTCCTTCTTCATACAGTTGCCAAAATAAGGTATCAGGTAACCACACCATGTCCCTACTCAAAACTCTTCTGTGGCTCTAGAATAAAATAAAAGCTCCTCAACTCCACTTGCCTCCAGCCCAGTTTTCCAGCTAATGTCACATCATTCCCCTCGTACACTCTATGTTCCAGGCAAAATAGTTTACTTGCTGTTCCCCAAATTTCATATTCCATCTTCGGTCTCCCAGGACTTTGCATAGACTATCCTCATACCCTAAATAGCCTCTAAAGTGACCTTCTCCAATTAGAATCCTTAGCTTGCTTGAAAACTCAGTTCACAAGTCATCTCCTCCAAGAAACCTTCTTGATTCACACAATTTAGGAGTTCTTAGCCTGAAATTTGTGGCCTTGTTTTAATAAATATTTTACTACCTGTATTTCAATGTAGTTGGTTTCTTTTGTAATCCTAGGTTCTAGCTTTATTGGAAAAACATTATTTTGAGAAGGGGTCCATTGGATTCACCAGACTAACAAAGAAGTCCATAAACTATAAACCAAAATAATTATGAACTCCTGTTCTCCTTATTTCTCTATCTCTCTCTCTCTCTCTCTCTCTCTCTCTCTCTCTCTCTCTCTCTCTCTCTCTCTGTCTCCTTTTTACTTCTCTAGTTTTGATGTTGCGCAACTCCTTCCCCCGCCCCACTAGAGTGAAAGGTCCATGGAGGCAAAAGCCATCTTTTAAAAAAAATTGACTATATTCCCATTGCCTAGCATGGTGCCTTGTACATATGAGGCATTTAACAAATATTTTTGAATTGAACTTTAGACTGAATAAATAATGTCTCCCACATTTATGAATTATTTTGCAAATATATTCAGATGCTGTCATGACTAGTAAAATACAAATTCACTGAAAAGTGCTATTGAATTCAGAGTTGCTTTTTATAATGTATTTTCTCAATCAACAAATACTTAGGGTAAGTATAAATGTACTCAGGTGGGAGAGGGGGATCTGGGAAATTGTTCAGTGTAAAAAAGGGGGAGGGGCCTCCAACTCAAAAATTTGGAAACCATTGCTATATATACCTGGATTTCAGCAAAGCATTTGACCAAGTCTCTCAAGCCATCCTGGTGAATAAGATGGAGAGATATGGGTTAGAACACAGTATAGTTTGTTGTATTCTGAAATGTTTGAATGACAGAACTAAAATGATAGTTATTAACAGTTCAATATTTGAAGGTGAAATGTCCCCTAGGAACTGTCCTTGGTTCTGAGCTGCCAAGCATGTTTATTAATGACTGAGGCATCGATGACCCACCATTATTCTTGCAAATGCTACAAAACTTAGAGGCAGAGTTAACATGGGAATTGGGAAGACTTTTTCTACTTTTTAATTAAATTTTTTTGTTCACTAAGCACTTCCTGTAGGATTCTCCATAAGGAGAAACTTCACTTACTTCATTTTTATAGCCTCTTGAAAAATAGTGTAAGACCTTGGAAAGGGAGATTGTCTCAAAGTTAGGAAGAACTGGGTTCAAGTTCAGACTCTGGCACACATTGGAGGTTTGAATCAGAGTGAGTCACAACCTCTCAGGATCCCCAGGAAACTCTCTTGGCTTTAAGATGTAGACAATGTTCCTATCTATATTTGCAAAGATTATCCTGACCAGTAGCTCTCTATTCCAAAGAAATCATGTCTGCTCCAAAAAAGTGTCCTCGTTGAGAAGCTATACAGAATCCCTTTTAAATATGGACTGCAGTAAATAAATACTTCAGCTTCTCAACATTTATTTTTGCTGCATTAGGAAGAGTAAAATGTTGATATGACAGAGGGTCCCCTTGCCACATTTAGGGTTGTCCCCAACACTAGCCTCTTTCTCTTATTTATGAATTGGGCTTGAATACTATTTCTTTTCATAAACCATTTACAAACAAGAAACAAAAAACATGATTCTAAAATTGCCGTTCAGTAAAAGGTCAGGTGGAATTCAGTATGTCTTTCAGAAAACATTTGAGATGTTCTGAGTTTCAGGCAAAGGAGTACTCCATGTAAGGTAGAGGTTGTCATGGAATGTATCTTTGATTGAACGCTGTGTAAATAGCCATTTAAAATCTCTTTTCAATGTTCATAACACAAGTTAGAGTGGCCCCCAGCAGCTATACCCAACACATCCTTCTTTTCTTGATCACTTTTTAATAGGATTGCTTTGTCTTTCCAATAACATAGCTCTGTTTTGATGAATTTTTATCAAATAGAGGGTTTTTTTTTCCTCTTGGCTAAATAGACATCAACGAGAGGAGTTTCCAAATGAAATAAATACAGCTCTCCCCTCAGTCAGGAAGTTTTAAGAGGCCATTACCTGCCTGTGAATGGTGTTCCCATGGAAGCCAAATGCTTACATACACAAACCCCATTTTCTAAAATTTCATGAGAGAAGCCATAGAGAACACCACAATGGTTAGTGCCTACGTGCCCCCAAACTGCTTTGGACTTCCCTTTGTGCATAGGTTTGCATTCACTTATCTCTGTATACATCCCATCTCCTTACCTCCAACCCCTGCCCAGCCATAGAATGGAAGTTCCCTGAGGGGAGAGCGCTGCCTTCCTTCTTATTCTTGTTCTCCTTGTTCTCCTTCTCCTTGTTCTTGTTCTTCTTGTTTTTCTTGTTCTTGTTCTCCTTGTTCTTGTTCTTGTTCATGTTCTTGTTCTTGTTCTGTTCTTCTTATTCTGGTTCTTCTCCTCCTTCTCCTTCTTCTTTCTTCTTCTCCTTCTCCTTCTTCTTTTTCTTCTTCTTCTTCTTCTTCTTCTTCTTCTTCTTCTTCTTCTTCTTCTTCTTCTCCTCCTCCTCCTCCTCCTCCTTCTTCTCCTCCTTCTCGTTCTTTCTTCTTCTTCTTCTTCTCCTCCTCCTCCTCCTTCTTCTTCTCCTCCTTCTCATTCTTTCTTTCTTTCTTCTTCTCCTTCTCCTCCTTCTTCTTCTTCTTCTTCTTCTTCTTCTTCTTCTTCTTCTCTTCTTCTTCTCCTTCTCCTTCTCTTTGCCCGGCACATAGAAAGTCCTTCACAAATGCTTGTGGAATTCAGTTGAATTGAATCAAGGTGTGGATCAAGACGGAATCTCTACCCCCAAATGAGCTCAATAATCACTCAAAAGGGTTGAGTCTACCTATGCACAAAGGAAGAATTCAAGTCAATAAGCAGTTATTAGGTTACTATTAGTTATTGGCATCTAGTATGGGGATAAAAGATAAAAATGAAAAAGCCCCTTCCCTCAAGAAGTTTATGCTGTAATGAAGGTGGGGTGAAGGGTGGTGGTGAGATACAGCATGTTTATAGAGAAGTGAGTCCAAGGACATTTGAGAAAGGGGAGAAACCAACCACTAGGGTAGAAATTCTTAAAGTGGAGTCAATAAGCTAGTCTTCTTAATAGTTTGATCACTGCATTTCAATATGATAGGCTTCCTTTGTAATCCCACAGATTTGATTTTATGGTCTTTATAAAATGATTCTGAGAAAGGGCTCCTAGGCTTCATTCCTGACTTTACAGCACTAGTCAATAGGGCAGTGGAACTTGCTTAACAGAAGTTTATTTTAGAGGATTTTCCCTCCCAGAACACATCTATGCCAGTAAACAAGAAGAGAGATACCTGTATTATCTTTAATGCAGCTTTAATAAAATGCTATAGAAAATTCGTTCCTCCAGTACTCTGAAGTAGCTTATTTTAGAGAAGGAGATGGCAAATCACTCCAGTATCTTTGACTAGAAAACTCCAAATGGAGTCATGAAGAGTGAGATATGATTGAAGATGACCCAATAACAAAGAAAATAAAGAGCTCTGAGATTTGCTCACAACAAAGTTCATACTGAGCTAAAGCAACAAGAGGATCACTGTTATCATTTTACATGTTGGGAAACTGAGGTCAAGAGAGTTAAATCACTTCTCCATGATCACACAATTACCAAATGTCTGAGAAGTGGGGCCCATATCCACATTTAATAAGTTCAGTCTTCCACCTGCTAAGTAGTCAAATCCTTCTTCTGAACCTCCACTAGATAAGATTGTCTATCCACCGTACTACCTAGCTGCCTGTGGATAGAGCACCAATGCAGGAGTCAGGAGGACCTGAGTTCAAATCTCACCTCAGTCACTTGACACTCATTAGCTGTGTGACCTTGGGCAAGTCACTTAACCCCAATTGCCTCATCCTGCATCATCTCCAGTCATCCTAATGAATATCTGGCCACTGAATTCAGATGGCTCTGGAGGAGAAGTGAGGCTGGTGACCTTGCACAGCCCTCCCTCACTCAAAACAAAGTCAAGTGCAAGTCATGTCATCATTTCTCTGATGGCATGGTCTTCTTCAGTAACGAAGGATGAACACACACAGATAAGATTGTCCCACTCACACTCCTTTGCATTTGTGTACCAGCCTATGATTAAAACATCAGTTAACTTTCTTGTGCATCTCCCAGTTTCTGCAGTGAATGCATATATGCCAATCCAGTGTCTTTCTGGGTTCACTTGTTGCATCCCCATACCAGAGACTGTGAGCAATACGCTAATGGAGTCTCCATAAATGATAATAAGAAAAAGGTTTCCTTTAATGATGTGAGTCAAGCCTGGAACAAATTAAAATATAAATCATTTGTATTTATTTGTATGTGTAATTTATATTTATTAAGAGTTTGCATGAATTTTATGAAGACATTTCAATAAGGTTTGTTTAATAAAACTTGCACTGGGTTTTCCTGATGAAAATTTAGGTGTGTTGTAATCTGATGCTAATGGGTCCCTAGCCAGGATTTGGATAAACTGAGTGTTTTTGTGCATCTCAGAGGAATCTGCAACTTTCTCTCTCCTTGAGAGCATCCTGCTGAGAACAGCTGGTGATTTTCTGTACCTGGTGGTTTAATGCTGTTTGTGGACCTTTATATTTTATTTTAGCTTTTTGATGAAGAGATGCTCTGTTGCTAACCTTTCTAACAGCTCATCAAACCAACCTGACTTCATCTTTTATGCTTTCCCAAGTAACTTGAGACTTCATCAAAGGCTAGAAGAGACTTAACCTATTTCTTCACTATCTCAACCAATCACCATGTATTAATGTATTAATCATATGGACTATTTGTGGCTGCCTTGTGCCAGAGTCTTTGGAGCTTGTATTGGTCTGATCAGCCACAGTTGGACATACTTCCCACTAAGCCCAACATGATGATGTCCCTTTGATATTCTTCAAGAACAATTAAAGAATTCTTCTTTAAGCACCTGTGCTGTACCAAGGCAAGGTATGGAGGATATGAAGCCAGCCTGGAAACCAACCACTAAATCAAGAAAATTGAGTTTTAAGCCCCACATTTGGTACATACTTGCCTTGGGACCCCAGATAGAACATCAAGAACCATCTAGAAAATCCTTCAAGATTAAATTGTAAAGAAGGCTTCAATCTGCATTGGTGGAGGGAGTTTGCTCATTTGGAAGTTCCCTGGACTGAAGAAACCACAGGCCCAGTCCTCATCCCTATCCTCTATGTGCCAGGCATAAGAGATCCAAATACAATGAATGAAACCATTTCTACATCTTAATGGGAGACAAAGGTGTATATAAGCATATACAAAATAATTAGGAGAATAAATATGATATTTTTTAAAGGAAGAGCATAGTATTTAAGGGAATTAGGAAAGGCTTCCTGTAGAAGGTGGTACTTGAGCTCAATCAATCAACCAAGCAACAAGCAAGCTTCCTGCCTACTATGTGTCAGATGACATACTAAGTGCTAGAGGTACAAATATCAAGCTGGGATAATCATCAGGTCATATATTTCGAACTGCAAAGGAACTCTGAGTCATCTAGAACTTGTTCTCAAGGAGCTGAAATTCTACCAGATCACGTTAGTGAGCAGCCCACTTGGTCTTCATCTTCCCATGGGTCAGACTTTTGAGGGTGATCTGGAGCATGGTGGGAAAAATTTTTTTTTCTATTTCCTGCAGCAGTCCTATTCCTTTGGGAAAATAACAGAGGAGAGCCTTCTTTCCTTCTCTGGCAGTGTGGTTTTTTGAGATTGCTGTTCCTTCAGTCAACAAGTTCTGAATACCCATTTGGTGCATGACTGTAGGGATACAAAAGGTATAAAGAGAGATATAGCTAGGGTGGTGCAGTCCAGGTCTTGTACTATGGTGCTGAATTACGGAGTCATGAAATTTGGAAGGTTCAGACAGCTCCTCAGACCTTCAACAGCATAGACACACATAGAAGTAATGACACATCACCTAATTAACAAAGATAAGTAGGTAGACTAGGGAGAAACCAGATGGCCAGCTGCAGTGAGCTCACTCCCCACCCTCTATGCTTGTGCCCTTCCCCTCATTCCAGCAGAGATCATGCTTCATACTGCTTCCCAAGCAGACGTGGCTTGTATTACTTTCAACAAGAGCAAAAATGTTTCCTTAATGATCTGGGTGTAAAATGGGTCCCTGCTTCCTGTATATATGGACGATAAGATACAGCTTCTCAGGTGGGACCCAACCAGTGACCCATGAGAGAAACAGAATCTAAGTACTATAGTTTTCTCAAGGAGGGAGCAGTTGCTTAGAGAAAGTGCTGAGATTCAATGATAATGTTCAGGAGCCTACAGTTATCATTGGTGCTTGTTACAAGGACTGATAGGTAGACAAGTGTATGAGTAACCTAGCAGGAATAGAGCACAGTCCTATTGAAGGCTGACTCATTCTTTTGTAGGTTGTTGGTTGGAGATTCATTTTTCAACTATCCCAAATATGGTATGTGGCTGGCTAGACCACATATGTGACTGGATTAGTCCACTGGTGCACAGATATGGATAATTCAATTCAACAAACATTTATCAAGCATATACTATGTCCAAAGCATTATTCTAGGAGTTTGAGACTGGAAGATTAAAACAATACCATGCCTACACTCCTCAGGGAGATTACATGCTACTGGGACTCAGGGCAGGGATGACAAAACACAAAGATGCAGAGTATAAGGAAAACTCAAGAGAGCACTCATTACTGAATGGGGTCAAGGAAGACTTTACTGAGTCCACTGGAATTGATTGGAGCCTTGATGGCTGAGACAGTGCAGAAAAACCATGAGCTGGGGTCAGAATATCATAGGAAACAGAATGTAGGCTGGGGAAAGTCTGGAGAATTTGGGTGATTTCTAAAACAAAACCCCACATTCTCCTCTTGATGCTATCTGGCTACATATCAATCATCCATCAGCATTGAGAAAGCACTGTGCATTAAGTACAGTGCCTG
This sequence comes from Notamacropus eugenii, assembly GCF_028372415.1. Taxonomy (NCBI): domain Eukaryota; kingdom Metazoa; phylum Chordata; class Mammalia; order Diprotodontia; family Macropodidae; genus Notamacropus; species Notamacropus eugenii. The sequence continues at coordinate 13,513,853 of NC_092874.1, forward strand.
GTACTCAAAAGAGATACAAAGAAAAAGTGAAAATGATCCCTGACCTCAAAGAGTTTGCATTTTCATTGAATATAATCATGGAATACTTCTAGTTCTGAAAACTAAAAAAAATTATAGGTAACCTAAAGTGTGATTGTAGCTAGGCAGCACCAGGGCTAAGAGTATTGAACTTGGAGTTCAAAGCTCACCTCAGTCACTTACTAGTCATGTTACCCTGGGAAAGTCACTTAATCTCTCTCAGCCTCAGTTCCCTCATCTGTAAAATGAGAATAGTAATAGCACTTACCTATCAAGTATTTTGTGAAGATAAAATGAGATGACATGTGTACAAAATTTTTCAAATCTTAAAGAACTATAAAAATGGTAGCTATTCAAGGAGTCCCACAGTGGGCATGGGTAGATTACAGCTTATTTCTAATATATATGCGCAAGTAAGAGATCATCTAGGAAACACATGACTTGGGAAGAAAGTGGGCCAATCCTCTGGTGATATGAAGGGTTAACTGATTCACATGCAACCTTTGTAGCCAGGAAATACCAGCACATGGAGAGGAGCACTTCCAGTATGTCAGGTAGAAATCTTGTACAAAGGATTTATGGGAGGACGTGGACAAGAATGATATATAAAGAGAATTTGTCTCTGGGTGACAATCTCTACAATGGGATGAGTGCCCATATTAGTGGGATAACACATTCTTTGATGTATACAATATTATCTCTTCTAATGATGAAGCATTTAAGGGGAGGGGCTTAAAGTTGAACCACAGCAAACAATCTAAACCTACTCTGAAATACTTCCACTAAGCTATCAGATCTGGCTTCCACCATGGGACCTGAGCTCTCTGGGTACCAAATGTTTGTTAGACACCAGTCAACTTATTTGCTCACATTCATATGCAGAGAGCCTTCCATTCCTCTCCAAGTAAACAAAGTGATGGGCACAGGAATGTGCTGTGCTCCTGAGTCTGGAGGACCTGGGCATTTGCCTAATGAGATGATTCATGACCCTGCTTCCTAGTGGCAGTGACATTTGATGGATGTGTGTGATTATTGAAAGCATCTTTCTCACCAACACTAGCAGTTATTGTTCAAAGGTCAAAGACACAGAATCAACAGCTGTGTTTCTGTGGTAGAGTGGGATTGTCCATCTCAGTGCTAAGATTGTCATGGGATCACTTGTATGTGGAGTTCATAATTGAGCAGTGGTACTTCTTGACTTCTGACCTCTTAATAATTATAATGGTCTAAGATGCAGTCCTAGACAACAGAGTTGCATCATTCTATTATCCGTTCCTTTATGCTTTTAACAAACTTTATCTACTTTGAACAACACAGTATCACAGAAAGGCAAGGAATACTCCTGGTAGAGATGCTGCCTTCAACATTCAGGTCAGTAGCTTTCATAGACCTGTGGACTCCAAGATCTGGGAGGGACCTCAAAGTCTTCTAGTTCTTCCTCACTCCCCTTCCCTTTGGACCCCCTCTAGAACACCACCACAAGGCTAATTCCAGATTTCCAGGCTCAGAGCACTCTTGAACTCCAAAACTGTCTATTCCATTGACAGACAGATCTAATTGTTAGGAACTTCTTTCCTTATATTGAACTAAAATTGTCTTTATAAGTGGTACCCACTGATTCTGGTTCTATGCTCTGAGGCCAAATAGGACAAGGCTAATCTCTCTTCAATGTGATGCTCCTGGAGTAATGGAAGTCTATACTCATATTACCTGTAAGTACATATTCTTTGTTGAAACAAGGCTAGTTAAGTTTAGCAAATAATGATATGGTATGAATTGGAAATCTTTCAACACTTGTGTCCATATCACCTCCTTCAGACACTTACTAGCAATGTGAATATGCATAAGCTATCTAGCTTCTCATAACCTCACTTTTTCCATCTGTAAAACAGGGTAAAGTCTCCCTATAGTACCTATGTCCCAGGGCTGGGATCATGGATGGGAAGAGAATTGCAAATTTTAAAGCTCTGTTTAACTGACAGTTATTACTACTCCTTTTATAAATGAAATATGGTCAGTGGCCATATCATTATTACTTCATCTCAGAGAACACACAGGTTAAAAGAGAACTTGGAAAAAACCATGCAGCAAGTAAATACGCAGAGCGTAATCAGTAACCAGTGAACTCCTCCAAAGCAGAATGCCTGTGTTTTTTTAAATGGCCAGAGATTTTTAGTGAACTCTTCTATGCTATGGAGTGGTATGACTTGAGGTGAAGCTTGCCAAGCTCAAGTGTTCATTGTTCATTGATTCTGCAGGGTCACATCAAGTCATTGCCCAGTTACTCCTTCCACCCTTCCTATGTCTATGATTTGAGACTTCTTACATCACAGGGAGTAGACCAGATAAGCATCATCTTTTCACATTACTTCTAGGTCTCCTTAGATACCTATATCTATAGATCAAGTGGAAGGAGCCCACTAAAGGAGGAGAGAGAGTCATGGAGGACTGTGCCATTAGCATCCCAATTCAATCCACTAAGCATTTATGAAGGAGCCTCATGATGTTCCAAGCACTGGACCAGGTCATTGGATGCAAAACCAAAAACAAACAAAAAAAAAATAAACAAATCCTTTCCTTAAGAAGCCTGTATTTTAATGAGTGCTGGTGGGATGGACATATATAAGACATATACACAGGCAATGAACAGTCACCTGGGAATTTGGTGGGAACTGAGGTAATCAATAGAATGGCGCTATTATCTCCACTTTATGGATGAAGAAACTGAGGCTGGGAGAGGGGAAGAGACTTGCCCAAGACCACAGCACTAGGAAGCATATGAGGCAGGATCCTACTCAGGTGTTCCTGACTCCAAGTCCAACGTTGTATCCATTGGGTACCTCGCTGGCTCTATAGCAGTTTGCATTTGAATTGAGGCTTCCAAGCAGCAGATGTCAGGAAGCAGGGCATTCCAGGCTTAGAGGACAGCCTATACAGTCACAAAGGCATACCAAGAAGGAAGAGCAGCTAAGGAAGGGCCCCACCAAAAGGAAGTTCAAAGTTGCTTGTCTCTACAAATAAAATACCAAAACAGCACACATCCACTGGACAGAAACTCGATATTCCCACGCAGCTTTTCAGATGATTTTCTTTGATTTTCCCCCCAGTGGATTCCTTCTGCCCTACGACTTTCGATGCTCTGTGTGGAGGTCTTTCATACAGAGTGACTCATTCCTCTTGAGAGATGGTCAGGGCTGCTCAGTAGGCTCTTGGCAGTCCCAAGCCAAACTGCCAACGGAGCTCACTGCCTGTCAGCCCACTGTTGCTGTACTCAGGCTGCCAGTCAGACCCTCTTTCTGACTGACACCTGCCTCTGCTCTTGCCAGAAAGGGACCTTTCACTTTGTTTTGTCTACATCCTACCCCAGGACACCTGATTCTTGGGCCAGGAGAGGTTTGTGACTCTGAGAAGATGGATTCATCGAGGAAGAGTGACACCCCCACCCCCACATCCCTTTTTTGGATACTTCTGTCCCATAAATACAGAACATTTCACTCCACTTTTCTTCTAAGTCTCCAAGGGAGGCAGGGTCATGTGCGGTGTTGAGAAGGAGAAACAGGCTTCCTGCATTTTTCGAGACTGACAGTATTATGATGGCTTCTCAAATTCCCCAACTTGATCGTTAGGGAGGCCTGGGGGTATTGTGAGTCCCTCTTTTCTTTTTGCGTGTGTTTTTATTTAATTATTGAAATACAAGCCTTGCAGTGGAACTAGAATACAGAAGTCAACTCATATCCCCCCAAACAATACAGAAATCAATCTTCATTCCAAAACCCATAATAAAAAAATAAAAAAATAGCAATTTATTGAGAAAAACTAAAGACATTCTATGTCAGAGGAGCTGTCATTAGGCATGCTAAAAACTAATATGGACATTTTTTAAAGAGGGAGATGTGCATAATTATGCAAAAGTATTTTAAGTACACCAATGGAGGGCCCGCTGAACTGTCACTCTCATTGGTGGTATGACATTTGCCCTGTTCTGCCTGTCACAGCAATGTGTAAAGCTGCTGTTATTAGAGACGTGCATGTGCAGGAAAATATCCGCTCCCACTACTGGGGGCCTGCTTTCCTCCATGACCAGCAACTCCAGGAGTCCGATGATTTGCTCCCTTGCCGTGGGAATTTTGTCCCTGAGCTTCTCAAGACAGTTGCCTATAAACATGACATGGAAATACAGTTATGAGAAAAGCAAGTGTCCTAAAGAGCGAGGACATGGGCATGCGTGCCCTGCTCAGACAACAGATATCTGGATTTCCTTGTCCAGTTCTGGACACTATCTTTTAGAAAGGACTTTGATAAAACAAAAAGCCATCAAAAGAGGGCTGGTAGAGAGGGAGGACTCGAGAACTTTCCCCTTTAGAGTCAGTAGAATTGTTGGGGTACTTAATAATAATGGTTTAAGGTTTGCAAAGAACTTTACACAGGTTATCTCATTTTGTCGATGCAACAACCCTACGAGATAAACAGACATAGGAGACATTTTGGTTGTCTCCCCACAAAGGCACCAAGCTGCCTAGGGGAACATGACACTTTTCTTTGATGTATTCGAGGAGGTGTCATAAGGGAGAGCAATTAGATTGTTCTACTTAGGACCAAAGGACGGAACTAAGACCTTTAGGTGAAAGTTTCAGAAATCCAGACTTCCATTCAGTGGAAGAACTTCTTACCAGTCAGAGCAGCCCTAAAGTAGAAGGGGCTGTCTCAGGAGGTTCCCCTCCACTTAGACAGCTTCTAGAGACTGGACGGCTGATGTAGGCAGGATTCTTATGCAAGTCCCAGTTGGGCTAGGTGACCGCCAAAGTGCCTCCGAGCTCACAGGATCTCCCAAGGAGATCCTGTGTGGCAATCATCAGATTCTTACAGATGCTGTGGGTGCGGAACTGCCGTAGAAAGTTGGAAAGTGGGAGGTGAGCACAGAGAAAAGGCACAATGGCCGATTTCATGCCCAAGTGACAGGTAAATTCTAAATGTGTTGCACATGGCAGGTGCTTGATATGTGTTTGCTGACTGAATGAATGGGTGAATGAATGTATGGATGCATGGATGAGTGAATATGCCCGTCACTCAGAGTGACTCAGCCCCTTTCCATTTTTATTTTTCTGAACCAAAGTGAAGCTCATTTATCTGGCCATAACCCTATTCAGCTACTGCAGTCAATATGTTTCACAATTGATTCACTGAGCACATGTGGACAATGGTTTTAATCCTCGTTTCCCTTTTGTTATGATTTCTATTGTTCTACGTTAGATAGCCTCTGTCATTAACTTGTGAGACCTTGGGGGAGTCACTTAACCTCTGCTAAGTGTCCCCTTATTGGAATTCCTATTAGCTGTCTCCCCCATGCTTGAAATAACACTCCCCCTCCTCACCTTGCTCCCTGGTTCCCCCAGATTCTTTAAGCTCTCAACTCAGAGCCCACTTTCTGCATGAATCCTTTCTCAATTCCAGTGTCTTTCCCCCGAGATTATATGGAATTAATCCTGTATAGAACTTGTTTGTACACGATTGTTTGCATATTATCTCCTCCACTAGATTATGAGTTTCTTGAGGACAGGGACCAGATTTTTGCTTTTTGTCTCTTTTCTGGGTATGAAACTGAATGTAGACCCTGGCAGCCACTCCCACATAGAGCTCAATCTCTGGTAAGTGGAAGGTCCAGTGGGCCCACTTGCTGCCCACTTCATACATGCCCCCAAGAGTAAAGGACTCCAGATCTTCTCACAAAGAGATAGACTGCATTCTAATTTTAGCACAAGGTGTAGAACCTTGGGCTGCATAATTGTGATTCATTACTGCAAACCCAATAATTAAAGCCTTATTCTTTTATGGCCTGATTTGCATCTGATCTCTTTTGTCAATGACAAGATGACCTAAATCCAGAGTTGGAGGTTATTTTCCATTCTTAACCTCCTTGACCTCCTTGATTATTCATATTTTGAATGAGTAGAAATCTTGCTTGCCTCCTTCTCTGAGAGCTTGGCCAATTGTTCAGAGTTCAGTGCAGGGTTTCTGCTTGTCTTCTTTTAATTCTTATTTTGGAAAAAAACCCATCAGCACCTCAGAGCAGGGCTCTTCTTTGAGGGCATCAGAGGAGCTGGGTCCTTATGGTAAGGGAGCCACAGAGGATTGTGAATGGCATGGCCAAAGGTCAGCCCCAGACAAAGCTGGAGTCGGCAGTTAGCCACTAGTGGTCCCAACCTCCCATCACAATTGCAATAACATTACAAAAAATGGATCAAATGTTTGTTAAACTTGTACTACATGCAATGAACAGTAATGGGGGTTGGGGAAACAAAAATAGATAGAACACAGTCCTTGCCCTCAAGGGCCTTCCATTATCCAGGGAGGATAGGACTTGTGCTTGGATAAACTCACTGAAGTCTACAAAGGGATGGGCACACAGGGGAGATCCTCTAGACAAAGCATTTGAGGAAAATCTGACTGGGGAGAGGTCACTTTCAGCTGAGGGAATCAGGAGACTCTTCCTGGAGGAGATAGTGCTAGACTGAGCTTTGAACTAAGAGAAGGATTAGCGCATAATAGTACATAATAGTACATAAACTTAACACTTAAGGGCAAGGGTTCTTTCATTTTCCATCCTTGTATGCCCACTGCCTGGCACAGTTGGCACAGAATGTTTGGTGAATGAATGGAAATGGTGCAGAGATGAAGAGGTCATGGGTTTGGGGAATGGAGCCTGTACCATTGTTCAAAGGAACTCCTTGGCATACAGAGTTCAAGGAACTGTCACTGTCCAGTTTGACAGGAGACTGTGTGAAGATGAATGATATGAACTTAAGTTGGAGAGGGAAATCTGAGAGACTCTGCCATAGATGCCAATGTAAGAAATTGGTGTTTTTGGAGACAATCAGGAGCCACTGAAGGTTTGATCATGTTCCTTTCATTCCTTCTGGGCCTTCCCACCTTCGAGGCTCTCTCATTAGCCATATCTTATCCCCAAAGGTCAAACCAATGTTTAATTCAGGATAGGATAGGACTGAATCTGTAATTGAATAGTTTTAGGGAACTCCAGGTTAAAAATACCCCACTAAGGCAAGTGGGCATCTTCTCGGTAACTTACAGTCTTAGAGGGGTGCCAAAAGCACTAAGTGGAAAAATAAATTACCCAGGGTCACAAAGCCAGAATGTGTCAGTGTCCTAGATTCCAATTCTGGCTTTAATATTTGTTAAGGTACTAAGATATTAGCTAGTGTTGATTACCTAATTATATTTTCCCAAATATATTTACGGACATTAGAGCCATTCTAGTCATTAAAGTCAGTAGGTAAGATGGTAAAAAGATGGAAAAGTCTGCTGCATTCATTCTCCTCTATTAGATTGTGAGCCCTTTGAGATAAGGGGCTACCTTTCTTCGAATTCCCATCATTTAGCACAGTTCCTGGAATGTGGTATGTGCTTAATAAATGATTACTGACTGACTGTGTGTTGGAATGGGGGATGGGAAGGAAGAGTCTATACTACCCCCTGCCCAACCCTCTAAGACAGTTCTCAAATTCTAATACTTAAGGAATGACTACCCCTTTCAAATCTTTTCCACAAATAGAACCTCTGCCAAAAAGTTCACATGGGATATTTCACATATAGTAAAAATATTTTTTTAAATCCTGTTTTCGCTACTGTTTAAAGTTTACAATCAGTCAGTTAACTAGGATGTGTTAAGTACTTACTATGCACGAAGCACTTCCCTCACACCAATCCCATGTGGTTGTCGCTACCTTTAATGTTGGGTTTGTTTAAGCTTAGCTTTCTTCTCTTTATCACCAGTTCTGACTCTTATCATCTTAGGGACCTTGGACACTTCCTGCCATGATATGTGGTCTGTCAGGTGCTGAGATGGTAAAGTATAGATATGGCATCACTACTACTGTTGCCAATGGGAACAGGATACTAAAAGGACTCCAGATCTGTTCTGTGGCATTTCTGTTTAGCAGCGTCTTTCAGTTTCATCAGCAAATTCTCTCAGAATGAGCTGGCTTAGCTAGACTATATACCAACTTCTCTGCTCAAATCATCTTCTCAATGTTTTTTGACTTTTCTATTTTATGAGAAAATTCTCCATAATTATTTATGAACAAGTTCTTACTCCAATATCTGTGTTGCCTTTGGCTTACAAAGATTTCCACGTGGCATTTTTACAAATGCTTAATTTAGCATCTTAAAATTTTTCTGTATGGCTAGCAAGTAAGTTAAGAATGTATTAAACACTAATTGTGTGTCAGAAATTGTTCTAAGCTTTGGGGGTACAAAGGAAATAAAAAATGTGACCCTTGACCCCAAAGAGCTCACAGTCCAGTGTTGGGAGATAACATGCAGATAACTATGTGTAAACAAGATATATACATGGGAAATAGGAAGCAATCTGAGGGGAAAGGTATTCACATTAAAAAAGAATGGGAAAGAACCCCCCAAAGAACTTACATTATCTACTATAAAGGGTTATTTTATGAAGAGATTGCTTTACAAAAGGTTATCTGTATAAATGTGAGATGCCATTGTCTTTATCACCATCATCATCACCACCACCACCATCATCATCATCATCAAAAATTCTCCCTAGAATTCTAGCATAGGAAAAATATCCAAAATTCATCTACAATATATGGAGAAGCCAAGGACTTAGGTAAGGCAAAGATAATGCCACAGCTAATATCATTTTTCTTTTATTAATGTGTAAGGGGGAAAAGATTTGGTCTCACTTCCTCCAACTCCCAACTCAATTAAGGTAGTCACAGGATGTTATCCCAGTTGATGAGGTACTAGATCTCTTTGAAGGTGCCAAAAGGGAGCAGTGCTGCTGAGGGAGCCAAAAGGGGGTGGGTGCTCCATTACAGAACTTTACATGGCTAGGTTCTGGAAGCAGTTCAAGAGTTCAGCAGTTCAAGTGAGTTGAAGATGCCAGAGAGAGCAGACAAAGGAGGAATTCAACTCTTCAGCTCTTGGAGGGGAGGAGCACTCCAAATGACCATGGAGTCTGGCAGTAGAGCTATTGGTTCAAAAAGAAATAGTCTGTAGTCCATCTAACAGTTTAAGGCTCAGTTCCAGAGAGTGTAAAACACAGTTGAGGGAGATATACTCCTCAGATAGACACAGATATGGATAGTAATTAACTTAAACTCCAGATCAGTTTAGAGAAGAGGGGCTTCTGGCAGCAAAGAAGAGAGAAAACAATGGATGCAAGAGAGCGCTAGCTCTATTGATAGAGAGATGAAATGGAGAAATGACTGGGAAACCTGTTGATTTCAGAGGAGTGCAGAACTTTAGGCATTCATGTTACATATATGTATCACCACCACTGTATTATAAATCTGTGCCCACTCCTTCCATGTGGCTTTTGTGGGATTAATGTAACCCAGATTTGGGAGAAAAATATTTTGGAGCTATCATTATTACTATATCTTTTTAGTGCATCATTGCATTGAGTTAATTGTGTCTGTTTCCTAATTATTAATGGGAAGTAAACTGATGGGGGCTTCTGAGCTGTAATTTAAAGAGTGAATGTATATGATATATTCCTTGAAACATTGAGGTTGTCATTACCACTAACAACATGGGACCCAAGTTGAAAAACTATGAGTGTTGAGTTGGGGACATAGAATAAGGGGAGTCTTTCAAAAGGGTTTTGGTTTTTATGTCGCAGCCACTTCCTGAAAACCCCCACAAACAGTACCATTTTGTATAACCCCTACACACACACACACACACACACACACACACACACACACACACGCACGCACACACACACATCAGTTAAACAAAACAAAATGATGATACAGCGGTCATTAAAAAGGGAGGATGTAATATCCTACATTCATAATCCACCATTTCTCCACCAAAATTAAGTGTATTCCAGTGTATCATCTGGAACCAATATTGATCATTGTATTTGATACTTTCCAAATTTTTACATTTACATTGCTTTAGTCATTATGTATACTGTTCTCTTGGGTCTTCTTTTTCCGTTCTGTACCATTTTGTACAAGTCTTCCCATGTTCTCTGAATTCCTTATATTCAGGGTTCTCCGTATTGCAATAGCATACAATTATATTCATATGCTGCAATTTGTTATTTTCCAATCGATGGGCACCCATTTTGTTTGTAGTCTTTTTTTTTTTTTTAAATAAAAAGAATTAAGAACCGATCTGAATATTTTTGCAGTTCTAGCACCTTTCTATCTCGACCTCTTTCGAATACATTCAGTTGGAGGATTGCTGGTTTAAAGGAAGAAAACAGCTGAACTTTTCTCACATATTCTAAATTGTTTTCCGGAATGGTTAGAAAGAATCACAGCTGCTTCAGTAACGGTATGCTAGCTTATCTTTCTTCTTACATCCTCTCCATCACTGGCCACTTCATTTTTTTGTCTTTGTCACTTTGGTGAACGTAAGGCTGAATTTAAACCACAAACTTCTTTAAATTTGCATTTATTTTATAGTTAGTGTTTTAGAGAATTTTTCACATTGTTGTTAATAGTTAGCATTTCTTCTTTTAAAAGCTACATTCACATGATTTCGTTGCTTATGTCTTGGGGGAAAACTCTCACGTGTGCAATATATAAGTATATTTGTGTCAACCATTACACATTTTTAGATGCAAAAGATTATATTCTCAAAAATTAATAGAAGTGAGAAGTCTCAAAACAGCAAGATTAGGTGAGAGATACAGGTCTCTTTATCTGCAGGCATTCTGGAAATGAATGGTTTGATTCCCTGCAGGAAATTTGTTAAGAACAAAGTAGGTCACAATATTTCTTTAGTTTCCTTGGGTAGCTGTGGTATTTTAGGCTTAGATATTTGGGAATTAAATCTCAAGACAAATTTCTTACATATAAATTTGTATTTAGCTTTGGCAAGTCAAGACTGCATAGTTTAACATACTGTCAAGTAATAATGAATAACATTTCTAAAGAGCTTTAAGGTTTACAAAGCCACTTTACTCATAGTGACCCTGAGGGAGCAGGTAGGTAATGAAAGTATCACGACCATTTTACAGATAAGGATGAGGCAGTATTCAAATACAGCTCTTCCAAACTCTAATACATTATACTTTGCTGCAACAGGATTTGTTTCTGTTTACTTGTTTGTTCAGTTGTGTCTGGTTTTTTATGATCCTACTTGGGGTTTTCATGGCAAAGATACTGGAATAGTTTGTCATTTCCCTCTTCAGCTCATTTTACAGAGGAAGAGACTGAGGCAAACGGGGTTAAGTGACTTGCCTAGATCACACAAGTGTAAGTGTCTGATGCTGAATTTGAACTCAGGAAGATGAGTCTTCCCAACTCCAGACTCAATATTCTATCCACTGAGCCAGTTAGCTGCCTAGGTGCAACAGGATAACATTTGTTTTTGTTGGTTGCACAGTTATTCGCTTCTATTTGATTATTTTCTGTCTTAAGAACCATTCCCTGATGTGCCATCTCACCTAATATACTGGTGATGACAACACACTCCCTTCTCTACCTGACTGCATTCTTCTTAATATGCACTTGTTACTTGTTGGATGTACCTTTCTATCAAATTCACAATATTATCTCTTTGATATATTTTTCTCTCCTGTATTTCATTGAAGTCTAGCCACTGAGACCTAAAGTGTCATGCTTATGAACTACCCAGAGCATTTTCTTCATGCCACAAGCTTTTTGGCTTTCTTATAAAAGCTAGCTCAGTCATGTGGCAGGTAGGGTTCCAGATTCCAAATGCAGAGCATTTTTTCAACCGTACGTTATCTCAGTCTTAGAATTTGAGCTACACATTAGGAAAACCTCCTTCCCTTAACTTCAATTCCTTTTCCATCCTTTCTCTTCCCTTTTCATCCTTTCCCTCCCCTCCCTTCTCCTTCCTTCCTTCCTTCTTTCTTTCTTCTTCCTTCCTTCCTTTTTTCTTTCCTTCCTTCCTTCCTTCCTTCCTTCCTTCCTTCCTTCCTTCCTTCCTTCTTTCCTCCTTTTCCCTTCCCTTTTCTTCCCTTCCCTTTCTCTTGTAGGAGGGCTACACAAAAACGTCAGGATATTGGATTCTTTATAGGCAAGCATGGAATACAACAGATTTCTTCCTTAGAAATTAAAATTTTCTTAGATTAAAAAAACATTTTCTTTGGCCAAGTTGTACTTCTGTGAGTTTTTAGCATTCTAAGCCAAGTTTCCAAAAGGGATAATAGGTAAAACTCTTTCATTTCCCATGTTTTTTCAAACCATTCATCACATACAGGTACCCATTTTCTAATTTTAACATCTCATTTTGCCTGGTAATTATTGAATTTTCAGAGATTAAGAAGAAGCTGGCACTGAATTTGTATATTTATGGAAAACCAGCCAATTTGTAGCTGGGATGACAATTTAATATTTATGAAGCCTCTATTTTTCTGTTACTATAGGAATTCGGCAGTTCTCCATGGAACACTTCATTGAGGTTGGATTTCCTCATAGAAAATTCAAGAATTAAAAGCTAGGGGTATACAAACAAAATTATGCCCCCGTATTATCTGGGAAGGTGAGATGACAGAAATTCTCATTTGAAACAAATGATAACTTCTGTGGTAAATTCAATATTAAGCACCATTGTTCCCTATCTTTCTATCAAGAGAATGGGAATATTTTACCATCTGCCCTTGAAAACTAGTATTGGCTGAGACTTTTCACCTAAGTTTCGGTGACTTTTATGTTGTTTTTATATGATTTTAGTTATATTGCATATTTTGATTACTTTTCTTCAGACTTATTCACTTAAATTTTTACATTCTTAAGGATTTCCTCATATTCATCACTTCTTAATATTTCACTCTACTATATACCACAATCTATGCAGTCATTGACTAATAAATTAACACCCACTTTGTTTCCAAGGATTTTGTTTGTTTTTGCTAACACGTTTGCTATAAATATTTTGTATTTATAGGGCCTTTTTTTTCTGTTTTTAAACTCTTTGTTATGTAAGCCCAGTGGTCAGATCACTAGGTCAACACAAGGTCATTCTGACAGAAAAAAGTACCTTGTAGCCCTTAAAATAATCAAACTAGGAACTCTCCTTATCCTCATCAATAACCTATGATTAAAGATCTAGAAAATGTGGGTTATTGTGCTTGTATTATTATTTTAGCATCAGAAGGCATCTCAGGATATTTACATCCAAGCTGAGCAGACATCTCAGATGACTTATAGTGGAATTCATTTATTTCCTCTTCATTAAGAGGTTGACTATGGATATGGCATGGCACATACTCTGTCTAGCCCAGATGCCGTTTCCTTTGGCTTTGCTGTTACTAGTTGTGTCTTATGTGGAGCCTAAAATGCCTAATTACTCATCAGATGCCCCAGGGATGGACATTTCTCAGCCCAGAGAGTTTGGCTATAGCTAGATCTCAGCATGGTTCCTTGGCACCCTACTGGAACAAGATGGTTCGAGTAAAGAGAAGCCAACAAGGGCATGCATGGCTAAGGGCTTTCTATGCAACCACCAGGGGAAACATAGAGCAATGGTTAGATAGAATGTTGAACCTGGAGAAGGAGGACCTGAATACAGATCCTCCCTGAGGCTTATTGGCTATGACTCTGGGAGGACTGGTCACTCAGTTTTCACAGGCTCCAGTCTCTCAGAGGGGAATGATGATTCATATCCTCCCTGCCTTAGGACTGTGAGGAAGATGCTGCTAGAAGTGTGGAGTTTTACTAGGATTGAGTCAGTGACATGGCTCACTGTGTATGACTTATCCTTCAGTTTAGGTATTCTTGGACTGCCAAAGATCGACTGTTCAGCAGGAATCAAACACTGAGTATAATGGCATATTCAGTCTCTGTATTGGCTGGTTCTACTTAACTTTTATGCCAAAAGAGGGCTCAACAAAGGAGGGGAAATATTTCTAGGAAATAGATCTATGGCGTAAGAAACCAAAGATATTCTTAGACATTTCTTTAAAGTCCTTTGAGGTAGATCCTTGTGGCCCCCAAGTGAAGGCTGAATGACAATTCTGTGTTGGCGTGGTAGAGAATATTTCTGCTCAAAGTAGACTAGATCACCCTGTCATGCCTTAGGATGCTAATATAACAATGCAGGCACTGTTATCCCCATTCTTCAGAGAAGAAAAATGAGGCACAGAGAAGTTAAAAGATTGGCCCCAGGCCACACATCTAACACAGGTGTTCCCAACTCCAAGTCCAGCACTCTATCAGTCATACTAGGCTCTCACTAGCATAGATCATCTTTAGGCCACAGAAATTAGGCTCAGTAATCACAGTCTTCATGATTCAAACTGGACAATATTGATCAAGAAATTCCTAATGGCTCCTGAGAGGCATGCTATAAGCTAGAACACACCCCTGTCTTGTGCTTTGTTCAGTGCTGAAATAATGCCCTGCTTCCAGCCAAGGATCCCAGAGAAAAGGTAACAAAAAGAGATTGTTAAGGGGAGGCAGAATGATGTAGTGGTATAGGGGATGTATAAGGAATTTGGAGTCAAAGGACCTTGGTTCAAATCACAGCTTGTTCACTTGGTACCAGTGTGACATCAGAAAAAATCTTCTGACCTCCCTGGGTCTCATGCTCCTCTTCTGTAAAATGTTAAGTGTTGGCTCCAGCTCTAGCTCTTTGATCCTATGACCCCCAATGTATCATCCTCATGAAAAGGCCTTGTCCTAAAATGTAGTTTTTCTCTTTTCCTTAGTCTTAACGCTAATGTTATCAGTGCCTTTGACCATCCATAAAGATCTCTCTGACATCTCTGAAACCAAATTGAACCCAAGGGAACTGATACATTTTAATTTTCATAGGGAATACTTTCCCTTAGATTATGTATTCTCATGTGTTTGCACTGGTTACTTATTGTTTGTTATAACCCCCCTTTCTCCAAATCTAGGCTCAGGCACTTATCACTTGTGTGAATTCTTACCACCAGCTAAGAACCTTAGATTCCTCATGCAGCCAATGAAAGGTTGGCCCAGCTTAAAGTCCCTTCTCCCTCTGTCAGTGGATGATCCCTGTTAGTCTCTTCCCCCATGGTCTGTAGTAACATGAGTGGGTTAGACTTCATGATCTCCATGGTCTTTTCCAGCAACGATGACAAAAGTTGGTACCAATAAACGTTGGAGGGCTGGTGGGAAACTGGGCACATTGGTGCATTTTTGATCTCAGATTCTTTCTGTGACACTCTATGATCCTAAGCCCCTTCCTCTCCCTGAATCTCAGTCTCCTTCTTCAGATAAAAAGTTTGATTAGACCTTCATTGAGGCCCCTGCTGCCAAAGCAGTTTTTGCTAAATGCAGACCTGTCAATGTGATTCCCATACTCAATCAACTCCAGCGTTCCTATTGTCTTGTCTCTGCAAGCAAATATAAACATGTCTGTTTGGCATTTAAAGCTCTTCACAGACCCAACAGACTGCTCTAGCTTCAGTACAAATCTTTCTCCTTGTCCTTCTGGACCTTGAGGCATAACCCTGAACATGGGGAGGAGATCTGCACTCTTGAATGGGAGCCTCCTTCTCCAGATGTCAGACACCCCAGGACAGGAATAGCTCTCCTTCTGCTAGTTTTATCTCCACTCAGGCCTTTTGGTCCTTTCTGGACTTAGCATCCACATGCTTCTCTGAATAATTTCTGCCCTGCCTCCTTTATCACGCATACACACATGCACACACACAGTTAAATCATCGTGCCTCCAAAAAGCATCATCCTTTCCCGTCTCCCTGACTCCACTCTCATCCTCTGGAATCCAGAGTCTTGTAGCCTCTCTGCCTGGCCTCTTCAATGGCATGGATTTCATTAGTGCATCTCTTATGGGCTAGATTAAGATGCTGCCTCCCTCTGACTGCCTGAATAGATTGATGCTTGTAATACGCCTGTGAGCCATAAAGCCCTTGGTAATTAAAATCAATCTAGAGGCCTTACTGGCATGTTGGAGATGTCACTACATCCTCATTAAACAGTAGTGTGCATCTGATACAGTCTTAGAATTTTGGATAGGGAGTTCAGACCTGAGCTCACAGGCAGAGGCATCAATGGGGAGACCCATTTGCTAGGTCCCAGTGCATCCTGATGGGGTCACAGGAAGATGACTGATATGATTTCCCGCCTCTCTCCTGCCTGTGATCAGTCACCATGCAAGGTCCTAGCAGGAGCTCAAAACCTCCACCATCTCCTCAAACAAGTTGCCTGCCCACCCACCCTGCCCCAGGGTCAGGAGCATCTCTCTTGCTTTGAGCCAACCAGGGGAATGTTTTCCTTTAGACCTACTTGTTCCTGCCCTGATCCCTCCTGGCTGAGCCAAGCCAGAGAATTTCATCAAGGGACAGCAGTTCACTAGAAATTTGGCTGGCAGATATACAGATACTGCCATCAGTTTCACTGGCCTCATGGCTGCTATTGACATCAGACTACCACACTGTAACTTTATTTCCGAAACTACAGAGAGAGTGCTTAAATGTATGGATTTATGATTCCGTTTGGCGTATTTTATTTATAGCATAAGAAAGGTGAAACACCTTGCAGCATTGCATGTTAAGATTAGGATTTATTGTCCAGGAATCCTTGAACAATTTTATCAAAAGCCCATTTCTAGGTGGAGTTTTTCTGCAATAAATCATGCAGCAGGAATCTATCAGTGGACACTGGGAAGAGATAAATGAGCAGAGAGGAAACAGGGTCATCACAGGATTTTTTTTTTTCTGTAGCATGACCTGTCATTGGCAGAAATCCATTTATTATAGTACACAGATAATTTTTTTACCTCCTCATCGGGTTTTCTGGCCTAGGGAGGGCTAGCAAAGATAAAATGGAAACTTAGCCCAATGTAAGCTATCAGACTTCATGAAAAGAGAGATAACTTAATGGCTGGGAAGGCTCCAATGAGTATCCATTTCTCTCCTCCTCCCATGTAACTGCAACTTCTTTTCAAATGTCTTTTGAAATGGAAATATTTTATTATTTTTATCATACCCTCCAGTAGAATGTAAACATCTTGAGGTCAGGGACTTTTAAAATATTGGTTTTTGTCTCCCCAGAGCTAGGTATGGTGGCCAGCATAGGATAAATTCTTGTTGAGTTAGATCGAAATTAAGTGACTTCTTAAGGGTGTAGCTCTGATAATCGAATTAGATAAGGTTAAGAGTTCCTGAAACCCAGAGGATGAGGAGAGCAAAATAGTTGTCTCCAAATAAATTTTTTTTACGGGAATGGGGAAAGGAATAATATTGGAAAGGATAAATATTATAAAAAATAGTGCTGTTCGCCAAGTGTAAAGTCAGTATCGTGAAGCTCTTTCTTAGAATGAAATCAGGAGCAGAGATTTAGAGCTGAAAGGGACCTGAGAGGTCATTGAATTCATCCCAGTTATTTTGTAAATAAGCAAACTGAAGCTCTGAGGGAAAGTGATTTGCCTTGTCCCTGTATCCAGGGACAGTCAGTAGTAGTAGTTCATAAAAATAGAGAGTAATGGCTAATCGTACAGAGGCTAATAATGAGAGCCAACATATATGTAATGTTTTATGGTTTGCAACGAGTCTTCACAATAGTCCTATGATGTTAGCAGAAGTATTGTCTCTGTTTTACAGATGAGGAAACTGAGGTGAAAAGAGATTAAATGACTTGGTCAGGGTCCCACAGTTCGTAAGTGTATGAGATAGCATTGGAATTCAGATCCTCTTGATTCCCAGGCCAATACTATCCAATGCACCAAGTATCTGAGTAAGTGTTTGAAGTGAGGATTAATCCAAATATCCTGAATGCAAGGCCAAATGTCAAAGGCAGTTACCATAGTTATTCATGAGTTTTCCTTTATCACCATGTGCTTTGCCTTGTATAGCACTTAGTCACACCTGGCTTATTATCCTTAGATTGGAAGTTCCTTGAAGGCAGGGACTGGGCTTTATTTTTCTCCTTTTTGAACCTGCATTAGCCTTTAATAAATCTTCACAGAATTGAACTGGAGTTGTGTTGAATCTCTAAGGGGGAGATAAGGATGGAGAGAACTGAAAGTCCTTTTATATGATAAATGGAGTGCTAGGTACTACAGTACAAGAAAGACATCGATAAAGCTGGAGAATGTCCAAAGGAAAACAATCAGAATGGGGAAGGGTCCTACATACATGTCACAGTGGGAATCACTTGAAGGAACTGAATATGTTTACCATGAAGAAGCTTAGAGGTGAGGCAGGGAATGACACCATGGCTATCTTCAAGTATTTGTCTTGTGGAAGGGTTCTATTTGTTCTAGGAGCCAAGTGTGCCAGTATAAGATGGGTGCCAGGAAGACTTTCCTCACAATGAGAGCTGTCCAAAAGTGAAATGGACTTGCCAGAGTGGTGGTGGGTTTGCCCTCCTTGGAGGTCTCCAGGCAAAGATAGTACAACCATTTTTTTGAGTATCTTATAGTGGGAATTCTTTTTGTGTATGGGTTGACTAGAGACCTACTGAAATCCTTTCCAACCCTGAGATTCTGTGATTCTTGGACATGGCTCATTCATACAGAATGGAACAGACCAAAAGGTAGATATACCAACATATCATTATATCTTATGAAGATATTACAATATAAGCAAACTGAATAATCAGGAGGGAATGGTGCTGGGCAGGATTTAGGTGAAAATTAATGAAACAGAAACATCAATTGTGTTATCACTGAGTAGAGCCTAAGTTGGCCGTTAGACAATGAATTATTTGTCACTTGCAACACGATGTAGAAAATATAAAATAGCCCTCAGATCTCTGCAGCCCCTGAAACTTTTGTAGTGATGATAGCAGAGTGACAAAAAGAAGCAGGGTACACTATAAGTTCCACCATTTAATGACTATTAATAATTTTTTTTTCTTTAACATGTGCACTTTTATTTGAACTGGTCTTAAGTCAGTGTACAGGTAAAGCTCCTCCCCTCCCCCAAGTACTGGCACCAATCTCATAAAACTCACAAGGAGACTTTGAAGTCTTCATTCACATCTACGTTGGGGGCAGGGAAGGAATTTAGGGGGCCATTGAATATGGCTGACAATTTAAAAAAGGAACAAGCATTAAGGCGGAAGATACAAAAAGTTTTTTTTTAAGGATTACATTAATTTACATGTAAAGCAATCCACATCTGGATTTGTTACTTAGCTCCTTTTATGGAGCTAATTACTCCGTAACAATGCATTATACAGTATTTGGAAAGACTGTTAAAAAAAAAAACACAAATGTACAATGAAGAGTCATGAAGACGCATTGTAGAACTTTGGGGATGTTTGCCTCCAACATACTTAGACTGCTCATCACCTTCACCTTTCCAGTTTTTAAATCCTGAGTCAAGTGCCAAAAAAAGCAAAACAAACAAACAAAAAAACAAATAAAGCCATGCCAATCTCATCTCTTTTTTTGGGCAATTATCATGTCACACCCTTTTGACAAAAAAAAATCAAAAAAAACCACACAGTCCATTTAGAAGCATTTGGGATGGACAATGGAGGGCCCAGATTCATCATGCTCCTGTTTGCTGATCCACATCTGCTGGAAGGTGGAAAGAGACACTGGGATGGAGCCTCCAATCCAGACAGAGTATTTGCGCTCAGGTGGGGCAATGATCTTGATTTTCATTATGCTGGGAGCTAGGACTGTAATCTCCTTCTGCATCCTGTTGGCAATGCCTGGGTACATGGTGGTACCACCAGACAATACGGTATTGGCATACAAGTCCTTACGGATGTCAACATCACACTTCATGATTGAGTTGAAGGTAGTTCCATGGATTCCACAGGATCCCATACCCAAGAAAGATAGCTGAAAGAGAGCTTCTGGGCACCAGAACCTCTCATTGCCAATGAGATAACCTGACCTTCAGTGAGCTCATAGCTCTTTTCCAGAGAGGAGCTAGATGCATCAGTAGCCATCTCCTGCTCAAAGTCTAGGGCAATGTAACACAGCTTCTCCTTGATGTCACACATAATTTCCCTCTCAGCTGTGGTAGTGAAACTGTACCCTCTCTCTGTCAGGATCTTCATGAGGTAGTCCGTCAGATCACGGCCAGTCAGATCCAGACAGAGGATGGCATGGGGAAGGGCATAACCTTCATAGATGGGCACAGTGTGGGTCACACCATCACCAGAGTCCATCACAATGACCAGAGGCATACAGGGACAGCATAGCCTGGATGGCAACGTACACCCCATGGCTGGGGTGTTGAAGGTCTCAAACATAATCTGAGTCATCTTTTCTCTCTTGACTTTGGGGTTCAGGGGGGCTTCTGTGAGCATCACAGGGTGCTCTTCAGGGACCACATGGAGCTCATTGTAGAAAGTATGATGCCTGATCTTCTCCATGTCATCCCAGTTGGTGAAATTACCATGTTCGATGGGGTACTTCAGGGTCAGAATACCTCTCTTGCTCTGGGCCTCATCCCCCACGTAGCTGTCTTTCTGGACCATACCCACCATCACACCCTGATGTCTAGGGCACCCAATAATGGAGAGGAAGACGGCCCAAGGGGCATCGTCTCTGGCAAAGCCAGCTTTGCACATTCCAGAGCCATTGTCAACAACGAAGGCAGCAATACCATCATCCATGGCGAACTTTGAAGTGGCGAGTTTAAACCCTTAAGAGAGAGAGGAGGTGGTGCTGCACCTGGAGGCAGGGGGGAGGTGAGTGCACGCTGGGTGGGAGAGCTCACAGCTCATGACTATTAATAATTAAGAAACATTAATTGAATATTGAGTCCCCTAAATATGACTCTTGTCTATTAGTCACTAATGAATTGACAGACTATTGGAAGACTTGGAATATGTCAGTATTGATAGTCATTCTGCAAATAAATAAATTGGGAGGCTAGAATATTGGCAAAATCTCATAAATGATATTTAATTGGAATAAATGTAAAGTATTATACTTAGGTTCAATAAATCAACCTTGCAGCTAAAAGATGGGAGAAACATGATTAGATGGCAGTTTATCTGAAAAAGATTTGGAGATTTTAGCAGACTGCAAGGTCAATATGAGGCAATACTTCCATGGTAGCCAAAACCCTGAATGCATCATTGAGTTAGATTAGGAGGAGAGCTTCCAGGAACCAGGTGGTGGCTGTACCATGCTTTGTTTTGTTTGCACTAATTTTGGAAGATTGTGTTGAATTCTGTGCACCACATTCTTGGAAGGATACTGATGGTCTAGAGAGTGTGCAAAGGAGAGTACATGGAATAATGAAGGGCATTTTAATCATACCATAAGTGGATTGCTTGAAGTAAATGGAGATGCTTAGCCTGGAAAAGGAAAGATCCATCAGAGAGAACTTGAGAGCTATTTTCAAGAATTTCAGAGAGTAGCAAAGAGGCAGATCTATGTCAGGAAAATTTTCCTAACAGAACTATGTAGAAGTGGAAAGGAGTGCTTTGGGAAATGAGGGAGTCCTTCTTATTTAAAGTTTTCTATAAAGGCTATATGACCACTTATCTAGTGTGTTGAAGGGAGGTTTCTTTGGAGGTGTGGGTTGGACTTGCTGAAGTTCCTGCCAACTGCGAAGTCCTGTGAAAATGTGAAACAAAAGATTGATCTATGGGTTTAATATCTTTTCTTAAGAATAACCACCTCTTTGATTGATGTTGCTAAAAAGTTGTTCCAATATTGTCCACTTTCATGAACTGACAAATTCTGAAACAGCCAAAAGGCTTGGATGTCAATCTCCAGAAATTTGTTTATCCACAATCTATCCTAGCTTCAAGCTTTACATCTAATTATATGAATATGGCAAAGGATCTGTGATTTATTTAGAGAATTCCTAGTGTGGGAACGCCCTCTACTGAGGCAGATCACAAACCATCTGTGCCCAAGTAAGTAAGTTCTAGGGAATTTCCTGTGACCCACTGAGTAAGTGACTTACCTAGGGCCATTTTCCCAATGTAAGCATCAAAGATGGAATTCAATTCAAAAACAATTTGTTAAAGTATCCAACTTGGCAGACCCTGTGCTAGGAGCTAGTGATACAAAGACAAAACCTGAAAATGGCTTCTCCCTCAAGGAGATTACTTTCTACTGGAAGGCTCTAAACTCACCTTCCTGACTCCAAGTCCAGCATTCAATTTATGATATCAAGATAACTCAGGTTACTGTGAAACAGAAGTTAACTTCTTTATTCTGCATGACTTGCTCTCAGTATTTAAGTACATGGTAATAATTGATTTTCCAATCATTTAAAGCACATTTCTTACAATCTCACTCAAGCACTATAGAATAATTTTCCTTGGTATGGGCTATGCTTAGAGCTTTGTCAGATAGAGAGTCAGTCTCCCCTTCACAAGATTATTGTCTCTTCCAGATTGAATCTCCAAGTTCAGAGCCAATAAATAATGAATAAAAGCCCCACAATTCAGCAGTGCTCTGGATGAGATGTGTTCCACAAAGCAAATATTATACTTCTCTGTCACTATCCTTCAATCCATCCTGGAAGAGGGAAAACTTGCCAAACTTGATGGTTAAAACTAAACTCTTCTGGACTACTGTGTCTCTTGCAATGAGTTTAATTGGGGGTTGGGTTGATTCTTGGCAGCTGAGGTTACCCAGAAAGGAAGAAAACTTAAGGAAAGAAGAAATACTTGTCAACCTAGATTGGACTGGATTGGGCTGTATGGAATTCACTTCACCTGGACTGGAATAGACTAAATTGGATTGGAGTGGATTGAATTTTGTAGAGTGGACTGGAATCAATTATATTGGATTGAACTGGATTGGATTAGATTAGATTGGATAAGACTGGATTGGACTGATATGGATAAAACTGGAATAGATTGGGTTGAGTTAGATTGAATTGAACTGCACTAGACTGGATTGGATTATATTTGGTTAAAATGAAAGTTACCAGTTTGGACTCAGAGGGCTGTGAAAAAACGGGTGAAGCAAATAAAATCTGGATTCTTTTCTAATCCAGTTTAGCTCATTGATGAGAACCCCCTCAAAATCATTATAGTCTTCAACTATGTTTTCCCCAAAAAAGGGATCTCTGAAAAAAAGAAGAAAGATATTTGCAAAGTCTAACATCCTCTTGCCTATAGAGTGTCTGTTCTCAGGACAAACAAGGGCTATAGGCATCCAAGGATTATTGACTTGGCCCTTGAATAAAGATTTTATTCCCTTCTTTTCTTACATGGATTTAGTGACATTACATGAGTCATTCCTCCTGGCTAAGAAACTCTTTGCCCTGTTTATCCAGTCTCAAGTAGTCTATTAGTCTCCATCATTTCTAAAACCAGGGGATGATATCAGACCTAGAAGACTTCCTTAGTCTTATTTTGAAGGACAAACAGAGAGGATGAGGAAGCAAGAGTTCAGGAGTATGTTATAGCATCACCAATCTCACCTGGCTTGGTTGTGCTACTCTCTGCTAGATGATCTTGAACAATACTTTCCCTTTCCAGGCCTCAGTTTTATCATCTGTAAAGTGAGCTGGCTGGACGAGATCTGATCACCAATGTTCAAACCCATGGTCTTGTGATTTTAATGATGAATTTTGCCTTATTCCACCTACCTCGAAATCCCCCCACCTTCCCTTCATCCCACTATACTGTCAATAACGGTTTCCCCAAATATGGTACTTTATTTAGGAGGCAGAGGAGCATACTGGAAAGAATGTTGGTTTTTGAGTCAGAAGAATTCAGTCCAAAGCTCAGATTTTGATATTTACCCGTAACCTTGAGCAAGTTATTTAAACTCCCAGAGCCTCAGTTCCTTACGTGAAAGTTTGGTTTCAGTGGTCTCAAAGGTCCCTTCTACCTCTAGATCTCTGACTCTTCTTCTGTCTTTGAATCCCCAGAACCAAGAACAGGGCTTGGCATACAGCAGATACTTAATAAATGCTTAGTACTTAAATTGAATTCAATCCCATCATTTTAAAATTTCTAGACCAAATAGTGATGAGGACCAGCCAGATGGCCTGGCTTCACAAAGCATTGTGGGATAGAAATCAAAGGCTCCTCTCTTTAATCACTTTAACTCAAGCTGAGCATTTTACACAATCACCTCTGGAGCAAAATGGAAGAAGAAAAAAGCTCATTTCTGTGCTCATTGCATTTTCTCACCATTGCTGTCATATAACATTCCCCAAACACTTTTGCTCTTGACTTCTCTTGGGCTAGAGAATTAACCCAAAAAGCCATTTAAGTAGGAGGAAGAGAAAGAGAGAGAGAGGCTTTCTCATCAATTACTCAGAAACCTTTAGTTAGATAACAAAACATGCTATGTATTTAGGGGAGAAATAGATCCCTTTGTTATCCAAAGGACAGAGTACTTTTCAGAAGAAAAAGAATGCAGTGGGAAAATGACCTCCCAATCATTCTTACTCTGGACTTTTAAAAGAGATAAACAAAATTACAAGCAAAAGGGAAAGGAAGAAGAAAGAAAAAAGGAAGGGGAAACAAGGGAAGAAAGAAGAAACAAAGGAAGGGAAAGAAGAAGAAAGGAAATAAGAAAAACAAAGATAGAAAAACAAAGGAGGAAGAGAAAAAAACAAGGAAAGAGAGAAAAGGAAAAAAGAAGGAAGAAATAAAGAAAACAGGGGAAAAGGAAAGGAAGAGGAAGAAATGAAAAAAGAGAAAAAAGAAAGGAAAGAAGGAGAAAGAGAGAAAAGGGAGAAAGGAAGGAAGGAAGGAAAGCAGGAAAGAAGGAAGGAAGGAAAGGAAAGAAAGAAAAAGAAAGAAGGAAAGAAGACAAAGAAGGAAGGAAGGAAGGAAGGAAGGAAGGAAGGAAGGAAGGAAGGAAGGAAGGAAGGAAGGAAGGAAGGAAGGGAGGGAGGGAGGGAGAAAAGGGAGGGAGGGAGGGAGAAAAGGGAGGGAGGAAACGGAGGGAGGGAGGGAGGGAGGAAGGAGAGATCCCAATGGCTTGTTGCCTCTGGAGCCGCCCGGCCAGCTCATTCATTCCAGGGCTGTGGCTTCTCCCTGGCCTGTATTTTGCAAGTTCTGTGGCTCAGCCTCGGAGGAAGCAGCGCTGCCATATCATGTTTCCAACACTTGAAGCCCTAATTGGGATATTGTTCTGTGAGTGCTGTTAGACACTATAGTGACGAGACGAATCCCAGCCAACGTTGGCCCGGAGCCAATCCGTACCTACCCAGAACAAAGTGCAGGATAATTAAAGAGCAGCCGCGGAAGGAAGGAGCGCTGCAGCCAAGGAACGCAAAAAGCCGTGCACAAAGGAGAAGACCGCGCAGAGGCTGGAGCCCCATCGGGGCGGATGCCCTCCGTCGCTATCCTCGCAACCCACCACCTTCCCCTCCCCCCGCTGGCATCCCACTGATTGGGCGTTTTGTCTGAATTGCCTAATAAAAGTTCGGGGTGCTGCCCAACCTCAGTGTCCCATGTGGGCTATTCCCGACCCCCCGGCCAAGCGACTTTTCTTCTAAGCAACCCTGTGGAGAAACAGGTTCAGGAGGAGTTGGGAAAAAAATGGAGGAATGCCACAGGTTCATTTTCTAACTAGAAATAGAGAGCTAAAGATACAACAGTGGAGGTTATCTTTTTGTCCATCACAGGCCCCATTCATGCAGCTTATTCTAATGCCTTCAGTTCTTTCTTTCAGAGTTACTCAAATGCCCTTCCTTGCAGAGCAGGTTCTACAAGAGAGTAGGGGAAAGCCTGAGGTGACAAGCGGACCTTGTGGGAGCAGGCTGCCCCTTGGGAGCGTGGTCTTTTAGCTGTCCTCCTAGATACAGGCTGTCATTCAGTGAAGGAGGAAAAAAATAAACATACCGACAACTTAGGGCAAATCACAGAACATCATGACCCTTTGAACAGCCACATTCCCCAATGAGACCTTCAAGGATTTACAGGAAAACTTCCCATCTCCACTAGAGAGAACAATATGTGTAAATCCCCCTCCGAGTGATGGGGAAATGGGATACTTAGAAAGCTCCTTACCTATTCAATGAAAACGGCCATTTTTTTACTCTTAAAATATGATTCCCTTGACAGGGTGACTTCAGAGTGGTTTCTCGACATTTTTTTTTTTTTAGGTCTTGTGTAAATCAAGCACTGTTGAGCAGATATTCCTTGTAAATCACACACTCTTTGTCCCCTTCTTTGGATAGAATGTATTTGGAAGATCAATTTCTCATGAGGCTTTCTTCTTTTTTTATTTTCTTTTGGCAGAACTCCCTTGGAAAGGTTAGAGATGGCTAGCATTCTTATTCCGATTCCCCATTCAGTAAGTAACGCCCTAGAAACCCAAGGCAGTGGAAGTTGAGTGCACAGAATAGCTTGTCTAGCAAGGTCAAGTGGAGAGTTAGTACGGACAGGAGGATATTAATGCAGACACGTTGACCATGTTATCCCAAGGAAAACTGGCTTCCACCACTCTGTTTTAAGTCACAGGGCTTGATGTTGACAAGGAGCTGTTTCAAGAGAGCCAGAGTATTACATTCAAAAAGAGCCTGATTGAGGGTGGGGGCTGGGGGAAAAGCATAAAAGATCTCAAAGGGTCACCTAATGATATGGGGAGGCTTCTTCATGTAGCTGAGACGGGAAGTGGCTGCCAGGAAAGCATAAGGAATGAGCTATTCTCAGCTGCTACAGAAGCTGCTGATTTACAGTGCCTTTGTGTTTGATGCTGGACAGGATAATTTCATCAGTCACCAACCCTTGTGATCATGCCCCAAAATGACTAGTCAGGTGAAGCCCTGGCAGAAGATTGCTTGTCACCTGAAGGAAGTGGATGTCGGCTGCTAGGAGTCTTTACTCACATATGGAAGCGTTATTCAGTTTTTTATTCATGGACTCTACTTCATGGGAGGATGTGGTCAGGAGGAGACTGTACAAATACTTCATTGGGGGAAAGGCTTTGAAACAACATGGGGCCAGCACAATTTTTTTTTTTTTTTGAGCTGAGGGGAAAGAAGGGTCAGTCTCTGAAAGGAAAAGAGCGTGCTCAGGAGTTCATTTCTTGAGGTAGCCTCGGACAGCTCCATTTGTGTACATTTTTAAATCATCTTTTCAGAAATGAGAGCTGGAGTGGTAACAGCCATGTTTGGTAAGAGACCAGCCAATCGATGGAATATTTATTGAACTTCCCATTAGGGACCAGCCAAAGACCAAGATTTCTCAACCAGTTGGGAGAAAATACTGACTGTTTGGGGAGGAGGGGAGAAAATGGAAAAGTTGCTTTTTTATTACAATTTTCTATTTATTCCAAATTATGACAGGTCATTGTGGATTATGCATAAGCCAAAGTGCAAAAGGAAACCATTTTTTAAAAAATAGCTCCTAAAGTCATACTTCCAAGTATCCAGAAGGGTTCCCATTGGTGACTCTGTGATGCATGCTGAACAGAAGTCATAGAGACTTGGTTAGGGAAAAGTTTTTCCATCAGATGAAACAGTCAAGCAAAGATGTTGCAGGTTACAAGGTGAATTGTGATGAGTTTGGTATTTCCATTTGAATGTAGCCAGCATTCTTTAAGTTCTAGATTGAAACTTAAATATTTAGGGTACAAAAATCCAAATCCAAAATCCAAATTCGAAGCCCTCTACCATGAGGGAGGCAGGATGTGTGTGTGTGTGTGTGTGTGTGTGTGTGTGTGTGTGTGTGTGTGTGTGTGTATGGTGGGGGGGAGTTTGGTGGAGGGGGAACTTATGCTATAAAGATGCATTGTAGGTACTTTGTCTCTTATGTCATGAATCCCCTTGTGGATCACAGAGAGTTAATCTGGCATTTCCCAGAGGAATACAAGCCCCCTGCTGAAGAGTTTCCAGGACATGATGTAATGGGATGACTGTAGAGCTTGATATCTGAGGACCAAGATTTGAGTATTAGTCCTAAAACTGACCAACGAACTGTGTAACTGGAAACAGAGCACTCAACCTGGAGACTGTTTCCCCATCTGTAAAGCTTTGACCCCTTATGGCACAGCCAGATGTCCATCGAAGGGATTTACACCCAGTTTTTCCTTCCGTGTCCATATTAGCCAACATTCACATAATGCTTTATTGTTTATCAAAGCATGAAACATCCTCTTCTCTCATTTCATCCTCACAACAACCCCTGGGATAGGTTGTGTCCAAATAGTTATTTGAGGCCAGACACATGATTTTACCAGCACAAGAAACTCTCGTGAGCACTGCAGATGGGCACCTCATTTATCATTTTCCATCTTCTTTGGGAGCACTCAGAGATGAAGAAACTTGTCCCAGTGTGCCTGTGGTAGAGGAAAGACCTGGGTTCAGCCAGGACTTCCTGACTCCAAGGCTGCCCCTCAGTCCACTATACCACGCTGCCGATGTAGTATTAATACTGTCATCATGTATCTCATAGGTGATGTAATCAGATAAATGAAGGGGAGAATCATCATGAAGAATTTGTAGCTTTACTTTCTCTTCACCAAAGACAGCCATTAACCTCAGTCTTTCTCTGATACCTGGGTGTAAGTGGGATGCCTGACACATGCACTGGGGATTACTGGGCAGGGGGGAAAAGGGGGGGGGGTAAC
Source organism: Notamacropus eugenii (assembly GCF_028372415.1). NCBI lineage: Eukaryota > Metazoa > Chordata > Mammalia > Diprotodontia > Macropodidae > Notamacropus > Notamacropus eugenii. Next base: position 13,542,299 of record NC_092874.1, read on the forward strand.
CTGAACTATGTACATCTTTAGGTTTCAGGCACTGCAGTAAAGATGAAATCATTCTTTTCATCCTTGTAAGGTACTGTGGTGTAGGAGATAAAGCACTGGATTTGGAGTCAGTAAGAACTGGATATAAATCTTCCCTCCAGCATTTATTAGTTGCATGGCCTGTCTCAGTCTCAGTTCAGTCATTTGTAGAATGGGATAAATAAAAGTACCTACCTCACAGAATTGTTATGACAATCAACTGAGGCAACATTCGCAAAGCACTTTCCGCACCTTAGTTGTTTTTTTTTTCTTTAAAATATATAATTGCTAGCTGGTTTTATGATGATGGGGTAGCTATGTGGTTCAGTGGATAGAGCCTGGGCCTGAAGTCAGGAAGATCTTAGTTTAATCCAGCCTCAGTCACTTAGGGCTTTGTGACCCTGGACAACCCTAAGCCTTGTTTGCCTCGTTTTCCTCATGTATAAAATGAGTTGGAGAAGGAAATGGCAAACCACTCCAGTATCTTTGCCAAGAAAATTCTAAATAGGGTCACAAGGAGTAGGGCATGACTAAACAACTCTAGCAGCATGGTGGTGCAAAGTACTTTGCAAATCGTAAACACTGTATTAATAGAACTCTTAATTGTTATCATTATTATTTGATGGGATCACACAAGTCAGTTAGGACAAATGCAAATCCACTCATTTAGAAAATGCAGACCTTGTTTATTATCAGAGACTCCTCCCTAGAGCTGGTTGGATTCTTTGAAAAGGGAGACTCCTTTTATTTTGAAGAACTCTTAGTTACATGTCCCACCATGGAAGAGTCTGGTACTCCTTCTTTACTCTTGGAAGACACTCTAATCTAGGCAGAACTATTCTGTGTGTTCAGAGATTCATTCAATGATCCAGTCCTGCAAGGTTGTTCAACAGCTCTACCCATGATCCTCTTGCTGGTGCCAGAGGGGCCATAGGAGCCATAACCATCCATTTGCCCAAGAAGACTATGTTCTCCCCTTAGTAGATCAGAAAGCAATTGCAGCTGGACTATAAATGCCTTCACCCAGCAAAGTGCTTTGCAGACCTCAAAGTACACCATAAACACAGGTTGTTATTATCATACTTATAGGTACGGTTCCAAGCTACATCCTTACCTTTTACTGAAGATTAATATAAGAAATGTTTTTTTGAAGAACATTTCTGTGTCTTTTGCAGAATAGCTGTTAATAGGAATGTCAGTTCAATCTGACAAACATCTCTTAAGTATCTGCTATGTAGAGAAGCTCTCCTGTCTTAGTGAAGACAGTTCCAGCCTTAGATTCAGAAAATCCAGACTCAGCTCCCACTTCAAGCACTTACCATGGGCAAATCACTTTTAACTCTCCAAGCCTCAGTTTCTGTTTCTGTAAAATGGAGACAAGGAGAGTACCTCAAGGATGAAATGATATGACATCTGTCAAGCATAATACTTCATCCCCAACCCTTCATGCACAATTATTCTCGGTCTGCTTTTGGTTACACATGACTCATGGTTGGTTGAGTCATCCTCTTCTCCTTTAGTTGTTGACCTGGTTATGGGGTGTCTACCTAGTGGGGAGAGAAGAAGTTTCTGGGTGTCAAGTCTCTTGGAGATGGTTTTCAAGAAGAAAAGATGTGGTCTCCAGTTGGGAGTGGAAGATGGGAGTTCCTTCTTAGTTCCAGTATGATGGCAGGGCCAGGGTACTCAGGGGCCCACATGGAAGAGGGTATGCCCTCAACTAGGGCATACACCAGAAGCTTCTGTCTCTTTGTGTTTCTCTTTGAGTGTCATTTGCTACTGACTTTTTGAATAGTAAAAACCCTGGAGGACTTGTAGATGCTTGGGGATGCAGCATTAACAAAAGCATGAACAGGCTTATATCAAGGAAAGCACTGGAAAGGGGAGGTTTCTGGAATAATAATCTCACTTAGTGTTCAATTGTATTATACCCAGAGGAGAAATATAAACCGGTTAATTTGTTGCTGATGCTCAGTTGTTTCAGTCTTGTCCAACTCTTCATGACCCCATGTGGGGCTTTCTTGGCAAAGATACTAGAGTAGTTTGCCATTTCCTTCTCTGGCTGATTTTACAGATAAGGTCACTGAGGCAAATAGAGTGATTTGCCCAAGGTCACACATTGAGTAAGTGTGTAAGGCAGATTTGAACTCAGGAAGATGAATCTTCTTGACTTCAGGCCTGGTGCTCTGTGCACTGTGCCAACTGATGTCCTTAACTGGCTGATTGACAGCCTGCAAAGAAACTGGTTTTAACTCTATGTGGCTTGGATATTATCCTTCCTTCCATCCCTACTGATTGTACTAATGGTGATAAGTTACTAAATTCTCTCCAGATCATTAGATGATTCTTTATTGCTTAGAATTCCCTTTTCTAGGTGAGAATAAGCTGTTCCATGCTTGCTTCATATTTATATATTAGGTGACTTTCAACTTCATCTCCTCCCTTACAGGGGAGAATCTCCCCACTCTAAACCCATTGCCATTTCTGTAATGATTGTTTTGATAAGTAATTTTCCCCAGAGTAACTTCACTGGGGGTGAAAAGCCAATGAGTAAGTGAATGGGGAAACCTATTTGCTCCACTTAGAAACTGGGTAACCCCAGAGCAGTGAACCCAAGGCAAACCACAATGGCACATAAAGGAGAGGCTTGGGCACTGGTTGATAGCCTCTGTAGTCTCAGGGGAATGGCACCTGGCTATGCCTATAGCAGACACATAGCATATATAACCAACGGCCTAGCTTGTATCAGGCAAGTCCCCAGGATGATTGTCTCCTGCTCCTTCCTCCCTCTTCTGTCCCCCTCCTCCTCTGTATGTCATTCCCCTACTCAATAAAGTCCAATGGCCTCCTACACCTCCAGGGTCAAATCCATAATTCATTCAAAGCATTCGAAGTGCTTCATAACCTAGTCCCCTTCTACCTTTCCCGGCCTTTAATATTTTACTCCAAGCCAGTATTCTTCTCTATCCATTGACACTGGCCTTCTGGCTGTTCCAGGAACAAGACCCTCCATCTCTGGACTCTGGGCACATTCTCCAATTGTTCCCCATGGCTAGAATGTTCTCTCTTCTCATCTCTGCCTACTGACATCTCTGACATTTAGACCCAGCTAAAATCCCACATTTTACAACTAATCTTTCCTACCCCCTATTAATTTTAGTGCAGGGCAGCTGGGTGACAAAGCGGCTGTAGCACAAAGTCTGAAGTGAGGAAGACTCATCTTCCTGAATTCAAATCCAGTCTTAGACTTTTACTAACTTACATTTACATACTTAGACATTAACCCTGGTCAAGTCCCTTAAGCCTGTTGGCTTCAATTTCCTCATCTCTCAAATGTAAAACGAACTGGAGCCACTCCAGTGTCTTTGTCAAGAAGACCCCCAAATGGGATCATGGAGAGAGGAACATGTCTGAAAAGCAACTCAGTGACAACAACAATTTTAGTGTATTCCGTCTGTTAATTATTTCCAGTTTCTATCTGTAGTTTGTTTTGTCTCTGTTTGGTTGTATGTTCTCTCTCCATTAAATTGTAAACTCTTGGAGGGCAAGAATTGTATTTTGATTCTTTTTATATCCTTAGCACTTACTACAGTGTTTGGTACATAGTAGGCACTTAATACATGTCTACTGATTGATTTATTAACAATAACTAGCATTTATGCATCATTCCAAGGTTTTGAAAGTACTTTACGAATATTGTGTTACTTGATCATCACAACAACCTACAACTCAGGGTTCTTACGAAGGTTGAATGAGTTAATAATTGCAAAGCATTATTACCATAATTAGCACACAGTAAGTGCTATATAAATGTTAGCCATTATTATTAATTTCATTTAGTTTTACAGATGAGGGAAACTGAGGCAAACTGATGTGACTTGATTTGCCCAGGGTCATGGAAATAGTAAGTGCCTGAGGCCAGACATCAACTCGGGTCTTCCCGACTCCAGGTCAGTATTCAGCTACTGCTCCTCCCAGAGCAACTCTACCTACAATCTGGCTGCCTTTCAAAGTAGTTGTTTAACACGGTTCAAGATTTTTTTCCATGTCTTTGATGCCTTCTCCCATTTCAAGCACCTTAAGAATGAGATCATCATTGCCGTCCAAATCGTGTCCCCTCCCTCATGGAATTCTGTTTACATCTCAACTAGTCATCGCCTCCTTTACGGGGTGGGGGGTCTCCCCACTCTGAGCCCATCACCATTTCTGTCATTAATGACTTTATAAGCAATCATTTTTCCCTTCTATTTCACCTTTTTGTTCCATTTGCCTCTGTCCTATTTCTTCCATCTCTGCATCTACAATCCTGTGATCATTTTATTTCATATCATTTCTGTTTTCCACATGCAGCTCATAGGGAACTGTGATGCTGGAGTTCAAATGTGATGACTTCACCCTCTTTGTGGAAGAAAAGAGTGGGGATATCGTCTGAGAAACGTGTGCTTGTGAAGGAAGACAGGCCAGTCTTGGAGTGAGAATCAAAAATAAACATTAGGCAACCTGAGTGTTATCCTAGTGCTCAAATAATATAACAAGATAAAGTGGAAGCTTTCAGTATATTGGGAGGATCTTCTGGGAAGAATCCGTGGAAGAACATGGGCAACTACCACATACGATGGGAAGTCATGGATGGATTGTGACCTATGCTGATACTGGCCAGGTGTGGGGGAAGGGAGGCTCATATCATAACAAAAACCACCAACGTAGGTGTGTTTAACTATACTAACAATAAGATCATGATTGTTTTCCAGTCTCTTAATTTGCAGTGTCTGAAGAGAGCCTTACCACTCAGTCAGTGATTATATAAGCTTATGCTACTTGGCTCCTGCTAGCTGCTAACAGAATTACAGGTTTAGAGTAGAAGACCATGACCAACCTTGTACCTATCCCTTGCAAATCTAGCCCCTTCCAATGGCAAAAATGGAATGTCAAATTTAGTATACAAAAAAAAATTAGTTTCAACACTCATCTCAGAATATACCATTTGCCTTCATTATAGAGAAAATGAAGATGAAACAGGAAAATTTCCTGGTTAGGAATAATAAATTCCAGTAACATTAACAATGGAAAATGTCACTATTCAAGAGTAATTGACCTCATTTTGCATCCTTGAACTTTCCAAACCTTTTCCTCTACTTGTTTACTGCTTCCTTCTCTATGACTTATCTCCCATTAGAATGGAAACTCCTGGAGGATGGGCACTATCTCTGCTTTTGTATGTATGTCCCCAACACTTATCACAATACATAATATATACATACATACATATATGGATATGGATATGTGTGTGTAAATATGTATACATACATACATTCTCAGTCATCACTCCTAAAAAATGAGGGAAAGTCTGAGCAGTTGATGTCTTAAAAATAAAACAACTTCCCAAATTGACCATCTCAAATTCATAAGCAACTCCTATAGCGGCAAAGGGAATTATGGGAAGTGAGTGATTTTGAGGGAAATGCTATTTAATATTTTTTCTCCATGTTCAGCTCCTGGATTCCATTGCCCACCTAATTGAACTGTCATAATCAGTGAATCCTACGTAGACCTGCCGTACTCCCCCATTAAGGACATGGCAGTGATGGCTGGTTACAAGGGTAATGGGTTTTGTTCTGGGGCCAGTTCTGTCATGGGCTCAGCTCTAACAACTGGGAGCTGCTCCAAAGCAGTTCTCAGCCATGCCACAAAGTGAGCTAACTTCATCTGTAAATGATGGTTTCTCCCCCTCACCTTCCACCAAACAACACGGTCTTGGTTTGTTAACTGACCTTGGAAAGCCTCACAAAGAATTCAGGGTGAGACCCTTAGTCTATTAATATTGTCCCTCATAGTCTAGATGGAATTATTTCTTTTGGGTCAGTATCTGCCTTTTTAGAGGATGATGTCACTTCCTCTCATTCATAATTTCAAAATTGTTAGGCAGATTCCTATTGGTTGAAGGTTCTGACCTACACAGAACTTCAGGAACTTCAGTAGAGGGGTTGCATTTCTCCAGATTTTATCAGTAGCTGAATGTGAATAAACGAGAGGAAGATGGGAGAGAAGTAAGAGACTGGGTGGCTCAATGAACTGAGAGCCAGGAGGGTCTGAGTTTGAATCATGCCCCAGATACTTACTAGCTATGTGATTATGGGTAATTCACATACCCTATCTATGCCTCAAAATGAAAGCTTTGGTCTCTGATCTCTTCCAGTTCTCAATCTAGGATTCTATGTATGTGAGAATATTGGCATCTTCCCAGTATTCATGATGGTGCCCTCAAATGACACTCATAGATAAAAGACAAGCTAGCCCATACTGAAGCTGATGCTAATTAGGACGGACTCACCCCCAATCTCACCAAATTGAGGCTAGTGTTGTCTTCCGTTACTCAGATAAGGACCCAGAAAAACAAAATTTCTCTCCCAAGAAACTCTGCTGGCCAACCCACAGCCAGGGCCAGAGCCAAATGGTCAGGTTCATCAGAGACCAGTTGAGTAGAGCAAAGGATGAATTCACCCAACCCTGTGGGCAAGGAGGTCCCTGCTGTGAATCATCCTGCGCATGATCTTCTTGGGAAACTCGTGGTTTAGTGCATTTTGATTCAATAATCATATACTGAATGACCAGGATTTGCTAGACTGAAAACAACACCTGCCTTCAAGGGGTTTATATGCTACTGGTGGGGAGGGGAGAGAATCCAGTAGATATGTAAACAGATTTATGAAAGCAAAATGCATATAAAGTAATTTCAGGGAGGAGAGAACACTTGAGTAATTCAATTCAATTCAACAAGTTTTTATTAATCTCCTATGAGTCAGACACTATGCTAGGCACAGGAGACACAAATAATAAAAGCACAAATCATCCCTCTCTTTCAGGATTTTCCATTCTACTTGGGGAGAATAGAAAAAGTAGACAAATAAATAAATAAAGGAAAGTAATTTTGGAGCGGAGGTAGTAAAGAGATGCATTGAAAACCTAGGCGGAGGAAGACCAGGGAAGGTCTCTATTAGGACATGGTACCTGTCCTTAGCCTTGAACTTAGCCTAGAACTGATTAAACAATCAGTTCCCCCAAAATGTATACACAACTCAGTTGAATTTTCTCCATCTTACTTTAGTTTAGACAATCAAACCCTGACTTATAAAAAAAACTCATCACTTTCTGAAGTGCAAATACTCACACTGAAAACTCAATCTTTGGCTCTCTCCAGCTAATGAGAGCTCATTCCCACATACTCCCCCACAGAGGGAAAAGCAAATAGGCTAGTGAGGTTGAGTCACAGAGTGTGTGATGGAGACTCATCTGCTGTAAGTCTGGAAAGGCAGATTTTGGAAGACTTGAAATGCTGAGCTCATGAATGTGTATCTTATCCTAGAAGAAAGAGAAGGAGCCACTGAAGGAAACTCCTGGAGCAGGGGAACAACATGGTCAAAGCTGCTATGTGGAGCATAACCTGGAGAAGGCCAAATTTGCAATCAGGGAAACCAATTAGGAAACCATAGAGTTCTTGGGTTTGTTTTGGTCAGTGCACTCCTGAGGATCTCATACTGTCTAGAGTTATTTTAAGTGGGGAATCTCTTATTATCTGTTCAAAGGACCTATGAAGTAGCATGCTATCTGCATCCAGGGAAGGAACTGATAAATTGAAGTATGTATAGAATGATATGTGTGTATGCATACATACATACATACATACACATATATACATGCTCGTATCTAATGGTAGCTATCTCTGGTAGAGGAAAGAAAAAAAGGAAAATCATTAGATGGCAACTTTATTATATATTTAAAAGGAATAAAAAGTTGTACATATTAAAATTGCAGTTTTCATGTGCAAAAGAAAGAAAGGAAAAAAGTCAAAAGGAAGAAAAGAATGAATGAATGAAGGAAGGAAGGAAGGAAGGAAGGAAGGAAGGAAGGAAGGAAGGAAGGAAGGAAGGAAGGATGGAAGAGCTGTAGCACTTGTCCAAGCAAGAGCTAATGGGGGCACAAAGTACATAGGAGTGTAGAGAAGGAGAAGATATTGTAGAGGAAGAATCCATAAGACATGGTAACCCATTGGCTATGCTCCAGAGCATAGGAGAAAGGCTGGCTATAAGGTGGAGGATGTGGGAGAAGAGCATGGTGTCCATAGACACACAAATTGTTCTCCATTTTGTTACATGTCAAATAAAGGGAGACATAGAGTTTGGTCAGCTCCCTGCTGCCATTACCACTGCCAGTCTTTACAGGTCATGAGATGACATGGTGAAGGGACTCTTCAATAGGTGAGAGCCCCTTTCAGCACCTCACCAGGGTTGCAACGATCCCTCTTTCTCTGTTCATACTCAAGCATTCATGTTTTCTCTGTGCTGATTTGTATAGACAACTCCTTCCTCAATTACCCTTGAATGTTGGGTGGGGAATGGGAAGGGGGAATAGGAGGTATGCACTCTGTGAGGTGCTCTAGCTAGTGAGCTGACAGGCACAGGGGAGAGGTAGCCAGGAGTATATGACTGACAAGGGAGTTTGAATAGGGAAATACCAGTTTAGGCATACAGAGGAAAACTCAAAATCTTCGAACCAGAATAGAAGAAAGAAAAGGGAAAGGAGGCAAACTGATTTAAAAAAAATAAAGTATCAGTGGAAAGACTACTAAACTCAATGTCAGAAGGGGTCAGGGTTCCAATTATGCATCTAATATTTATGTGCTGGGACACCATATTTTGGTCATTTTACATCTCTAAGCCTCAGTTTCCTCATCTTTAAAATGGGGATAATAACATTTGCAATATCTGCTAAAGCACATATCAAACACACTATGCATATGTTAGCTATCCCAATCATTATCACAATTATCTAAACCAATGACATTCCAGGTTGAGTACCTATTACCTATTATATAATAACAATGTTTTGGGGTCATTGCTGTAAGGAAACTCTCTCCTCCAAGGCAAAGCAACATTTAGACTCGGAGGTTAAGTAACTTGCCCACGATCATACAACCATGAAAACTGAACTTGAGCCTTTTGAATTCTTAGACCAGATCTCTCACCCTATGCCAGCAATCTCTCCTGCTCTTTTTTCACCTTTCTCTTCTTCCTCCTCTTTCACCTTTCCTTTTGCTCATTCATCTTCTCTAATATCTTTTTTCATTCTCTTCATTCTTCATTTTATATATATATGTATATATCTTCCTTCCCTCTTTCCTTCCTCCTCCTCCACAGCAACAGCAGCAACAGCTAGATAGGGCATTCTGGATTCAGAGTTGGAAAGACCTAAGTGCAAATCCAGCCTCAGACACTTACTAGCTGTGTGATCCTGGGCAAGTGATTTGTTTATCTCGGTTTTCTCATCTGTAAAATGGGAATTATAACAGCACCTATATCCCAGGTTTGTTGTGAGGGATGATGAGATGACATGCGTCAAGTATTTTGTAAGCCTTATCTAGATTCCAGCTATTATTATCATCTTTTCCCACATCATTTTTTCCTCTACTCCTTGGATTGTCAGAATTCTGTGACAGGATGATCCGTAATTTAAATAGTTTGTATTTTTAGGGTAACTAAAACTCCATGACTACTTGGAGGAGCTTTTTATTCACTAGTTCAGTTCTTGTGGACAGAAATGAGTCCACCCCCACGTCATGCAATCCCATCCTTCCCTTGACCAGCTTACAGCCCATAAAAGTCGAAGTCATAAGTAACTGGAGACATGACCCAGAATCGTCATGGAAAGCTGCTGAATGCCTCTTGGAATGTTTTTCCCATGTGGGCATAGAAACAGACGTGACAACCTGCCTCTGTGAGGTTTGCTGTGATTCATTCGGCAGCATGTGAGCACAAAGAAAATTGCTTTTAATCACAGCATACCGGGTAGTTGAAAGTTGGCCCATCTGTCATCGAGCTAGCCATTAAACAGGGCAGGAGGAGGGGGATGCCACATACAGCAGTAAACACTTTCTTTTATTTATATAAGTTAAAAATTGCCAAGTTGGTTCATTTTTGATTATGCTCAAAAGGGAAGGAATGAGTTCCCAAGCTGAGAGGTGTCTTGTTCAGCTGAAAGGCAAATTTTTACAATCCAATGAAAATCCTAAAGCCTGGGAAAGGATTTATTGTAGGCCCAGTGATGATTGATTCCCAAGCAGCATGGCTCTGGTGGCACCCAGGTAATGATGGTCTGCCTTTTATAAGGCTGTTTCTCTTCAACCGGATCATGTTCAGGAAAGACAAAAGAAAGAAAGTACATCCTCAAAAGGAACAGGACATCCAATTGTCAGCCTCTACCAGTTGTCTCCAAATAAATATAGACATACCCTAAGGCATTGCTGGAGTCAAGAACATTTCCTCAGCCGACTTGGAAGGCATTGCCTCACTTGAGTCAAGACTTGTACCCATTCTTGCATGATGGGACAGTAATCAGGCAGCTTCTTCAGTGCAACTGTTTAAGCCGACACACACTTATTAACCACCTACTATTAAACCATTAGATTATGCAATAGAACAGAAGCTCCTTGAGGGGGAGGAGGGTTTCATTTTTGTTGTTGCATTCTACCACCATCCCATCCCATGCCAGGAACTGGGTAGACACTTGGTCAATGCTTCCGGGTTGATTGATTGATTGACTGCCAAGCATTGTGCTAGGTGCTGGAGACACATCAACCAAAAATGAAGTTGTCTCTGCCCCCAGGGAGCTTAGATCCCAGCGCCCACTTGGAAGGTCAACTCTTCATTCTGTAACAGGAGTGATCTAGGGTGTGTTCCCCAATGAAAGGTTTTTCCTAAAGAGCAATTCTTTGTGGATGGTGCTAACTTCAACATGGCCCTAGGAATAAGAGGTTGGCCAAATGGGCTGCAGATGGTACATATGCCATCATGGCATATATACAAAAGGAAAGCATCATTTTTTTAAAAAGTCTTACTCTCTAACTCAAATGGAGAGAGGGGAGCAATTTGAACATTTCTGAATGTTCTTCCTAAGTCTTTTTCCCAAAAGAAAATGCCAGAGGTATCCTCCCCTTTTTCCTCCCTCATGAAGCTCCATTGTTCCCTCATTAGCTTGCTTTATAGGATTTAAATTAAAGGGAAGCTGCTAAATGGGGAGGAGATTTGGGGTTTTAAACCATTAAATCAACATTTGTGCCCAGGCATTTTCTTCCTCTCTTGCCATCCCTCATGCCAGAAACATTCTCCCTCCTCAATTCTGCCTTTTGACTTCCCCAGCTTCCTTTATTTATTTTTATTATTCATTTATCTATATCTGTCCATCTATATATCTATCTATTTATTTACCTATTCATTCATTTATTCATTTAGTTAGTTAGCTGTTATTTGGTTTATTTATTTAATTTATTTATTATTCCCAATCAAAATCCTTTCTTTTACCTGAAGCCTTTCTCAACCTGTCTTAATTCTAGGGCCTTCCCTTTATTCATTATTTCCCATTTGGACCAAGCATCCCCAGTTGTCCTGATCTATATCTGGCCACTGGACCCAGATGGCTCCAGAGGAGAGAGGCTGGTGACTTTGCACAACCCTCCCTCACTTCAATCCAGTTCACTTGCAAGTCATGGGCATCGCCATGGTCCTCTTTGAAAATGAAGAACCAACAATTTCTTATTCATCTGTATACAGCTTTATATACATATATATACAAATAGAGACATATAGATAGAGATATATTTCTATTTATATAGATATAGATAGATTTGTTGTTTCCCCCATTAGACTGAGCAAGAACTTTTTCCATTTTTGGAATCCCCAACACTTGGCACAATAGCTGGCACATGGTAGGTACTTCATAAATGTTTATTAATTTTGGCAATTGATTACTCATCCCAAGACTTCTCTCCCCCTTAAACAGAAGAATCTAAGCACATAACCAAGAAGTTCCATGTAGTGGGGAGAGCACTGGATTTAGAGTAAGAGGATCTGAGTTCAAATCTCAGTTCTTTTGCTCGCTGCCTGAGGTACCTTGGGCAAGGCATGGAAGGCACAATTTCCTCATCTGTAAAATGAGGGGCAAAGGACCTGAGTTCTAAGATACCTGCCAGCTCTAAATCTATGTTTCTCTGAACTCGAAGGTCTCTCCCAGCTCTGTAAACTATTAGCAGCATCTACCTAGATCATGGATCATGGGATTTTAGAGCTAAAAACAACCTTGCAGCAACTTCTGAGAAGATGCACAAGATATCACAGTTGGAAGGGACTTCCGTGGTGACATGGTCTATATCTATATATCTTTCCTTTGACAAGGAAAATCATTAAGCAAAATTAATCAACAAATTATAAATCAGAATAACCAGGATCAGAATAACTAGAATAATGATCAGACAGTAGATACAATGTTTCACTGCTGTTACTCCGCCCTCCCCCCACAGGTCTATACTGAGTGGAGGTAATTGTGTTTCACCATCTGCTCTCTGGTCATTTGTTTAATCTGAGTTTAGTTGCCATTTTATATTGTTTTACTTTTTCTATTATAGTCTTTGGGAATATTGTTCTCCTATTCCTGGTTGTTGGTTTTTTGTTGTTTTTTTTGCATCAGTTGATCCAAATCTTTCCATGTTTCTCTGAATTATTCAAATCCATTATTTCTTATGACAAAATAGCACCCAGAGCTTATTTATCGCAGTTCCTGGCACATAGTAAGTGCTTAATAAATGCTATTTGACTGACATTAGACCTCTCTGGACTATAAATACTGTAGTGAGATCGCAAGTTCCAAAAGCATGGAGTCAAGTCAATGACAAACATTTATTGTTGTTCAGTCATATCAACTCTTCATGACGTCATTTGGGATTTTCTTAGCAAAGATTCCGGAATAGTTTGCCATTTCCTTCTCCTGTTCATTTTACACATGGGGAAACTGAGGAAAACAGGGTTAAATGACTTGGCCAGGGACAGAGTAGGAAGTGTCTGAAGCTGGATTTGAACTCAGGTCTTCCAGACTCCAAGCCTGACATTTTTTCCATTGCCACCTAGCTACCAAACCTTTTATTATGTACCTTCTATGTGTCAGGCACTGGGCAAGTGAAAAAGTATTAAGTATAAATAGAATAATATAATTGCTCATATAATTTTGAAGAACAATTGGAGAAGTTAACTTTACCAACAGTAAATTAGCATGCCTATCTTCTTAAAGGCCTTCCAACAATGAATATCTCTATCTTTTATCATCTTTGTCAATTGAATTGGGGGTAAGATGAAACTCCAATTTTTTATATTTTGATTTCTTTTACTATGATTTGGAGCATTTTATATATTTCTTCTTCTTTACATTTCTTCCTTTGAAAACTGTATCATATTTATGCTAATTCTTTATATATCTTTGAAAACATCAGAGATGTTTTATCAGAGATCTTTAGTACAAAGATAGTTCTTTTGTATCAGCTGCATTGATTTTGTTCATGCAAAAGCTTTTGAATTTTATATACTAGAATTTGTCTCTTTCACCATTACGATCATCTCTTTCCTTTCAAAGAATCATGATCATAGATTTAGAACTTGTTAGTTTATTCAGTTAAGAATTCCCCCCCAAAAAATCTAAAGTAGGCTTCCTTCAGTTATCTATTTTTTAAAATAATCTAATCTTTTTCTAGTCAATTTTTATTTCCATTTTGAGCTTATTGTGGCATATAATAAGAAGACCAAAAACTAATTGTTACCAAACAGATTTCCAGGGGTTCTTTTTGAAGATTATTTCATTTTAGAATTCTGTCAATTTTTTAATCTCCTCAAGGAAGGAAGAAAAGGTATCCATTCCCTAGGTTAGCTAGTCCATATTTTGCTTATATCATATGTGACTTTTTCACACTATGAATTCAGTTCATTTTCTCAATTTTTTTCCCAAGTGGAGTGAATATGACCACACATTAGGGTAAGGAAGTATTTGGGGGTGTCTTGATTTGGAGTTTGGGCAATGGTGTTTCCATTTTATTTTGGTTGCTTAGTCCAATATGTTTCTGAAAATCCAACTCCTTGTATACTTGTCCTGCCACAAAAAAACAACAAGGACATTTATAAAATCAGAGTCAGCTCTAAAATTAACCTTGGTAGTCATCTATCCAGCCCATTCCTGGAGGGGACCTTCACTATAATATACCAAGCAAGTGGTCATTCAGCCCCTACTGGAAGACCTCCAACCTACCACCTCTTTAGGCAGTGCATTTCCCTTTGAGAATGTGAAGTGTTTGGAATTTTCCCCTGATATCAGGCCCCAATTTTGTTCTTTGCAACTTGTACCCATCATTCTTGGCTCTGTCCTCTGGAACTAAGCATAACCAACGTAATCCCTCTCTGCAAAATAGCTGTTTGACGGCTGGATTCTTGTTAGCTTGTTGTCTCCTAAGACTTGCCTTCCTTAAGCTAGACGGTCCAAATTCTCCTAATTGTACCACATTTGGCTTAAATCTTGAAGTCAAGGAATACTGAAACTCAGAGCTGTTTTGTGTAAGAGGAAAGCACGGATACCATGGAGTTCATGTAACCCCGTAGTAAAAATGGGAAATGTTAAATATTCATTTGCTGATGTGACAACTCTGAAAGAAACTAATCTGCTAATCAGATTGAAGGTCTCCAATGTAGAACATTATTGTATTGATATCAGGAAAGGAATATTTGACCCATTCTTTATAAACTTTTTAGCAGGTGACTGCAGGGTCCTATAATTTCAGCAACGCCCTTCCAGGTCAAGGTCACAAAGTGCCAAATCCTGCAAGGGGGGGAGGGGGAAGCAGGATGTATCAATATCAGAATTCCCATTTGTTGTCTTGGCTACCTTGAATAGACTCTCACAGATCTAACAACTTAGGACAAACATATGAGACAATATTCAATAAGAAATAAAGGAAGAGAAGGTGCTACTTCTCACCCACAAGAGGTAAGACAAGCTTACCTATATCCTTGGACACAGGCACACCCAGCATAATAAGGAGGGAAGACCTGGGTTCAGATCCTTCCTCAGACACTTACTGGTTGTGTTTCTTGGGTATTTTACTGTGCCACAGTTTCCCCATCTATAAAATGAAAGACTTGGATGCCATTATCCTTTTGGCTCTAACTCAGTGGTTCAGTGCAGTTGTTCCTGACTTTGTCATCATTGCCTAGGTTGTGATGTAGACCTCAAGATATTCACAACCCCACTCTGTATTGACTCATTCAAGATACCTTCCTCACTCACTCTCATCCACCGTACCCAGTCTGTTGCCAGTCCTGCTCATTTTACTTTCCTAACTCTCTTGTATTTGCCCCCTCCTCTCCTTGGCACCACCTGTTGCAGTCCCTCAACACCTACTCTTGGACTATTGCCATAACTTGCTGAGAGAGGAGATCTACCTCCCTCAAGTCTCTCCCCACTGCAGCCTACCTTTTACTCAGCTGCCCAGGTGATCACCTTAAAGTCCATGCCTGACCATATCACACACACACACACACACACACACACACACACACACACACACACACACACACACACCTCAGCCCACATTAAGCTCTGTGTTTAAAGTTCTTCATACACTGGCCCCCTCCTGCCTTTTCAGGCCCCCTAGACTCTAGAGCCCCTCATGTACTCTAGGATCCCATGAGCCTGGCCTCCTTTCTCCATGGAGATGCCCTATCTCCCATTCCTTTTCACTGGTTGTCCCCTTTGCTCAGTATTTTCTCCTCACACCTACTCCCTTACCTCTGGCTTCTCTTGCTTCTTCCTAAAAGGCCCAGCTAAAAGGTCCCCTTCTATGAGAAGCCTCTTCAGATCCCCCTTAAAACTAACAATGCCTCCCCTCTGTTGAACAGCTCCCATTTATCCTGCTTAAAATACAGTTGTTTGCCTGTTGTCTTCCCATTAGATTGGGAGCTCCTTGAGAGCAGAGACAGGGGTTTTTCTTCATTTTTTCTTCTTGCTTCTGCCTGTCTTGGAATCCCCAGCACTTAACCCAGTGCCTGGCACATAGTAGGAGCTTAATAAATTGACTTGACTAGGATCCAGACACTGGGCTAAGTGCTGGGGATGCTGATAAAAAGCAAACATTGCTCCTTACCTTAAGGATGTTACATTCTAACGGTATAGACAATATGGGCACAAATAGATACAACCAAGCTGATGAGAGCTAACATTGGAGGGGAAGCTCCATCGGATGTGGGGCTTGGGGAGGGGAAAGGTCTCCTGCACAATGTGGTGCTAAAGAGGAGTCTTGAAGGAAGCCAGGAATTCTGAGCGATGGAGATGAGATGGAGAGAAACCAAGGACACTCTATGATAAATGAAGGGTGCAGGGATGGATACAAGCACTGAGCTGCCCATGTCACTTAGCTTAGAACCTCAGAACATAACAGAGATTTTCGAATTTCACCACTGAGGACGGATGAGCTCGAAAATGAGAGCTTGAGCTGAAACACTTTTTTAAAAATGGAGACAGAAATTGCAGCACAGCCTTGTCATCTCAGGCCATCATCGAGGGAAGGGTTCCAAACTCAAGCCTTCAGCTTTGGCTCTGTTTCCACTCTTTGATGTGGCCCCATCAAGCCAATATGGAAGTTCAAAGCAACGCTATTTTCAAGCCCAATGAATAAGTAGCTAGAGTCCATTGTCACAGTGGAGAAAGAATTTTTTTTTTTCTCCATAAACAGGCTGGGGAACATATAGCTCAGCCATTGGAAATGAAACAACTATTTTTTCTTAAAATAGCCTTTGAACTCCAGCCAATCTTGGAAAATCGCGTCTCTCCCCCTATCCCCGCCCCAAAGATGATCGTCTTTATTGTTGTTATTTTGAGGAAGGAAAATAAAAAGGAACTGACAGGCAAAAGCCCGGAGCTGTCGCCACCCGGCTGGAAGGCTGTGGTCTCGAATCCATGCGTTAGGGAGATGTGCCGCAGACTCCAAAAGGCAAACTGGAAGGCCCTCGATTCGCTCCTGCTAACTTGCTCCAGAAAAGTGAGAAGCGTGAGTGGTTGGGGCAGGGGAGGACAGGGAGACAGCCCACCTGCCAGATCTGGGGGTGCCCCCTCCCTCCACCTCCACCATCATAAGAAGGGGAAGGGAGAGAAGGGAGAAAATCCCCAAACTAGAACCCGAGCCCTCATCTGGATGCTTGGGCACCGGCCTCTGTTAGTGTCTATTGTGCTCTGGCGTGTCAGAGTCGTCACATCAGGCTGCCACCACAGGGGGCATGCAAATCAGCAGTGGAGGGGCAGGCTGCGCCCGGCAACCACCACCTGCACGGCTCAGCTTGTTGGCAGGTACCTCGCCATGGACCAAAACAGGATAATTACCAGAGAAAGAATTGGCAAGGGCAGTCTCGGGAAGATACATTCAATTGCACATGAGGATAAGAGGTGAACTATAAAAATTAAAAAAAAAAGATGGGGAGGGAAGGAGGTGGGGGGGGGGGGATTTCCCATTAAATCCTGGACAGCTGGCAAGCCTGCATCTTCCACTTGGCTTTCTGTGAAATCAAAAAGGCCAGCCTGTGGTGTGAGCAATCAAGAACTTGGGGAGCCTTTGCTTGAAACACTGTTCTGAGGCAGGGGTAAGAATGCCTCCCTGGGCAGCCTGGACAGGTCCAATGGGAAAGTTAAGTGCCTCAAGCATGGCCATCTAGATAGCATCAGAAAGCAAGATTTGAACTGCTATCTTCCTGACTCCAAGAGCAAGAACAGTGGCCATGAGTCATGTTAAGGGAGGGAAATGTCTGCTCGCAGTGGCATACATAGAGTGCAGGCGCTCACATGTCCATACTGCAGTGGAGCTATGAGCCCATCCTTGTGAGGTCTCCCTCTAGGGGTGCTGCTCACAACCCACCCAGCCCTGATCCTTCTGGGCCATTTTTACCCAAGTCTGTCCATAATCATGTGACCAAGGAGCTACCCAAAGTGCTTCATGGTAAACACACTAGATCTAAAACAAGCATGGATGCTAAAATAAATAATCCTTTTAGAAGCACTGAAATAGTGAGAGTAGTATTTCCAGGCAAAGTTAATATGTATACATACATGTATATGTGTATGTTTATGTATATGCATATATGTACATATATACACATATACATATATTAATACATATATAGACATACACATATATACATATATGTGGTGTGTATATTTGTGTGTGTGTATATATACCACAGAGAGCTTCATGTTTTTCCTAGTACCTCCTGAGGTTAGATAGAGTGCATAGCACTTGAGGTGAGTGGAGATTGCCAACCCCTAATCTTCATGGACGAAAATGCTTAAAGATACTATTACCCCCATTTTGCAGGGGAGAAAACAGAGAGGCTAAAGGACTTGCACATCCATGGTCACACAGCTAGTGGCAGAAGTAGGATATGAATCTATAACCTCCAGATTTCAAATTCTATGTTCAATTTCCTATGCCCAAGTGTTTTAAGGAGACTAACTTGGTGATGGTACACAGAATGGATTGGAGGGGATAGATACTGGGAGAATTTATAACATTAGTTTGGAGGTAACTGCAGTAACTTATGAGATGACGTGAGAGGACAAAGGCATACACTGGGGTGGGGAAGGCAGAGAGTCCCACTGGGTCAATAAGCAGATGCAGAAGAAGGGAAGGATGGAAAAGACGTAAAGGTTATCCCTCAATTGGGGAAACTCACCCAAGTTTTCTGGTCTCTTTATCAAGACCCTTGAGAAAGAAAACTAAACAAATGGAAGTTCAAATAGTTTTCTTTTCTTTATATAGCTCAGAATTCAGAGTTTGAGAAGGTTTGGAGTTTATCCAAACTTTTACACATCCGTAATAAGATGCCATGAATTACCTCCAGATATAAAACCAGCATTTCACTTCCTTCATTGCAGAGAACATGTATAAGTAAAATGTGTGCGTTGTATGTAATTTATGACCAAGTATATCAATAATAATGTATAAAGAAAGCAGATCTAAAATTTAATCAGGGGCTTTGATTATAAACTCAGTGAATCAGTAAGACAGAATTCTTGGTACAGATCTGGCAGTATCACAAATCTAGAGGTTCAGAAACCATCTTTTAAATTAAATTTCAATCATGAAGTCAGATCATAAAATGTGAGAACCTAATTCTCACCTCGTGCCTGAGATGTCTAGGTTGCCCTGATCCCCCTTTTCTCCCTTAGGTGCTGCCTGGATGTTTGACATTTTAAACCAGCCCCCTAAAGTCCCCCTTTTTAGTATCCCAAACACTTAGCATAATACTTAACACATGGCAAGCATTTGATAAATGCTTGTTGACTTACTTACCGACCTAAGAATGTTAGGACTACAGAATTAGAGCTGGAAGAGATTTCAGAGCTTTTTACAGATGGGGAAACTGAGACTCAGAGATGAAGTGAATGGCCTAGGTTAACCAGGTAGTAAAGGGGCAGGACTAAGACCTTAACTATCCAAGACTTTTGATGACATGGCAGTTGAGAGAATGAATGAATACATGGAAAAGCATTTATTAACTCTTTACTATATCCAAAGGGCAGGAGAGAACTGCATGGGTAGATGGGAAAGGGTCATCACAGAATCTCCACTTGAGAAGGGACCTCCAAGACTTTCTAGTTCAAGCCTTACCTAGATATGAGTTTTGTCCCTTCAAAGGCTCACCCAACCTTGACTTCAGAGTCTCCAGGGAAGGGGAGTCGGCTACTCCCTGCTCCGCCCATTCCAGAGCTATCATTATTAGACAGCTTTTCTTCATGTCAACTCAAAGTCTTCCTTTCTACAACCTCTACCCAGTTCTACTTATTCTGCCCTTTGAGGCCAAGCAGAATAAATCGAGTCTTGACTCACACTTGGTATAGGAAGCCAGAGCTTTGTCCCAAGTGCCTACATGCTGGGTGGAGCCCCTGAAGGAGTTATGGAATCTTGACTGACCTACTCCCTTACCCAGCTCCCTAGTTATTCCTTCCAACTCCATGTCCTGTACCATCACATCCCTCTCCTTGGGCCTGAATTTGTAACGTGTTGACTAGACCAGGGACACCTAGGATACCCAGAAATCTAGCTTTCTCTTCACAGTGCCCCTTTTTATGGTACCCTCTCCACAGAAAAATGCTCATTCTCTCATAATCCCCTGACGTTCAGGGCCAAGAGGAGAAATTGGCATACTCCTTGTTCCCCATGACCATCATCATCCCTGGGTAACAATTGGAGTACCCTCTCTCATGGGCAAGTCACCCATACCAGGAAAGTTATCTCATGTTCAAGGTATTCTTCAGATCCGTGTCTGCTGAGAACAAAGCCCATGAGCCTCTACTAAAGCTCTTCATTTTACTAGTGAGTCAGAGTACACAATTATTTTAAAGCAAAGGCCTTTAACAATATGACATAAAGAAAAATAGCAAATAGTCCACAGCGTCCTTGCTCTCCTGCATCCTCCTCTACACCTAAATGCTCCCACCATAAGTGGAGAGAATAGAGAAGCCTAGGGATCCTACATGGGGACATATGCAGATGAGGAACCTGTATGGTCAGGGCCCCCAACACTCCAGGGCCAACGGTGAAGTGATGGTGTTGGTTTCTGTTCTCCACATAGCACCTCCCCTGTTCCTTTCTGAGTGCTCCTAATGTCTCTGTGGCTTCTTTTTCCTTTCTCTCCCTTCAGGGGCCATTCTCAATGCTGGTCCCCATTGGGCCTTACATGGACTCACCAGTTAAGGTGCTGCTTCTTTCCTAGAAGGGAAGAAATTGGTTCTTCCATATCTTTGTAGTTCATAGTCTTGTCTATAGCTCATTTAGTGAAAAAGACAGATGCCCCTACACCCAAACTTTAACTGCTATTGCCTCCTAGGGAAAAGGATCCATCAGTTGCTAGAGCCTTAGACTCCTCAAGACACAGGCTAGCTGATCAGCTATTTAAGTATAGAGTAACTTAGACAGTAAGAAGCCTTTCCCAAGTCTTTAAAGGCATTGACTTCCTTTTGAGATTATCTCCAATTTATCCTTTATTTACGACTATGACATCAGGGACTGTGTTTGCCTTTCTTTGTATCCCCTTCGCTTAGCTCAACACCTGGCATACAGTAGGTGCTTAATAAAAGCTTGCTGACTTTACTGACGTAACTCTTCTGTCTTCCTGTTAATAGAATCAAAGTCTCTGTCCCAAGGTTCTATTTGACTTAGGGTTAGAAAGTCCTCTTTACCCCCAGGAAATTCTTGATTGTCAATCAGTATTATTCCTCAATCCAATTTTAAAAAATATTTATGTATTTGTAACATTCCTTAGAAAAACATTTTAGTTCCAAATTCTCTCTCTCTCCCGCCTCTTCCTCACCCACAAAGAGGGCAAGCAATGTGATGTGAATTGTACATGCAAAATCATAGAAAACTTTTCCATATTAGCCATGTTGCAAGAAAAAATAAATGTATATATATGTATGTCTGTATATGTACATAAACACTTCAGTTTGTAGTCAGAGTTCATCAGTTCTCTCCCTCTGAAAATGGATAGTATTTTTCATCTTACGTCCTTTGGAATTATCTTGAATCATCTTTTTAATCGGAGACGCTAAGTCTTTGTGGTTACCGTATTCATTGTTCCTGGTTCTGCTCACTTCATTTTGCCTCAGTTCTTATAAGTCTTCCCAGGTTTTTCTAAAACTATCCTCCTTGTCATTTCTTAAAACACAATAATATTCCATCACCATCATTTACCACAACTTGTTTAGCCATTCCCCAATTAATGGACATCCCCTTGATTTTCAGTTCTTTGCCACCACAAAAAGAACTGCTATAAATATTCTTGTATGTGTAGGTCCCTTTTTCTTTTCTTTTCTTTTCTTTTTTGATCTCTGGAGGATAGCAACCTAGTAGTGGTTTTGCAGAGTCAATTTCGAAGTCCTTTGGGAGTATTTCCATTGGTTTTCCCAGTGATTAGACCAGTTCATAACTCCGACAATAGTGCATTAGTGTCCTTATTTTCCCACACTCCCTACAGCTTTTGTCATTTACCATTCCTCAATCCATTTTGAAGAAGCTTGATTCAAACAAGTCTCAAAGGGCCGTGAGGGTCTGATAGTCTAGGGTGCCCTGGCTTCTTTCAGGTTCCCCAAATTATCTGCATCTCTCCATCCAGATGAATATATGAAGGAAAGCAAGAACAAAAAAGCTGATGGAGTGCCTATAAGGTATCTGTTCTGTCTCAAATTGTTGGTTATAAATCACTGCCATAAACATACATACAAATTTATATACATTTATGTAAACACTCCTATACATTTATATAAATATACATATTTGTGTAAACCCACATATAATAATTATATAATACATGTATATAATACGCACACACATATTAACACTCTATATACATGCATACACATGTACATATATGTGTGTATTTTATACACACATGTACACATATTCATGCATACATATATGGATACAGCCAAACTCAAACTTTCCAAGACTTTGGACCTCAACACATGTAAAATGAGGAGACTGGACCCAGTGTTCCTTTAGGTCCCTTCCTGCTCCATATCTATGATCCTCTGCTTGGACAAATGACTACTGCCTGAAAGACATGGTGGTGAAAACAGGGATCTTTTTGAACAGTTCTCCAGGTCTCGGACTTTGTGCTCCCAGGCTTCAGAGAAGGAGTTTGTAAAGTCCCCTCCCTGTGAGACCAGCTCTGCCAGCCATTCCAGACACTGGCAGGTGCTGACAAGCTACCCATCACAGTTACCACTCCAGCCTCCGACTCACCACCTTGACAAAGTAGAGCAGGATGATTGGTCCTGTATTGAATGACCCTCCGGTGGTTAATTTTATGTCCTGATGGTAGATATAAAGCCAACAGAAAGGTCATTCTGGCTGCTCAAAGAGCCTTTTCAATTGTTAATTTAACATGGAGAGTTCCAGGGCTGACTATACTCGCCAACCAGCACTTATCTCTGCTCATCATTCTCTTTGGTGAGATTCAACACATAGGCGCTGAAAGCAGCCCTATTGAAAGTGCCTTCTCTGGTCCCAGCTCATGTGTGGGGTCAGTGACAAGATCCCTGATAAACCTGAACACCAGAGGAAGAAATGGACCGCCAAACACTGAACAGACCTGTCTTTCACCTCCATCTCCACTTGACAGATTATTTATTACAGAATACGGTCAAACAAAAAGACGACAGAATTGTTTGCCTTTTTCCCGACTAAATGAGAACCATTTAGAAGCACTGAGCATGTCAGTGCTCCAAGGGACCTTAGAGATCACTGAGGCCCACCCCTTCACTTTATAGATATAGAAACTGAGGCCCCAAGAGGTAAATGACTTGACCAAGATCATAGATTTAAAACTGTAAGGAGCCTTAATTGAATCTAAAGTCTTTATTTTGCAGATGAAGAAACTGCAGCCCAGAAAGGTAAGTGACTTGCTCAGTGTCACATGGGCAGTAAAGAGTAGGTGGGGTTTGAACCAGAGTCATCTGGCTCCAAATTCATTGTTCTTTCCACCTGTATTAAGCCAGGGCACGAAGGTGGAAGGCCAATCAATAATTGATATAAGGCAGCATGTGATGATTGGCATGAAAGAGGAACAACAATAATGAGAATGATGATGAAAACAACAAGTGTCACTTGTACGGGGCTTCGAGATGTGCACAGGGCCATTTCCAAGGGATAAGTGGTCAGGATGTGAACACGCAGTTTTCAGAGGAATTAAAGCTCTCTATAGTCATATGAAAAAATGCTCTAAATCACTACTGATTAGATAGACGCAAATTGGAACAACTTTGATGTACCCTATCTCACCTATCAGATTGGCAAACATGACAAAACAGGAAGGTGATAAGTGTTGGAGAGGATGTGGGACAGCTGGAACACTAATTCATTGTTGGTGGAGCTGTGAGCTGATCCAACCATTCTGGAGAGCAATTTGGAACTATGCCCAAAGGGCTACAAAAATGTACATACCCTTTGACCCAGCAATATTGCTTCTGGGACTCTATCCCAAAGAGATCATAGAAATGGGAAAGGGTCCCACATGTACAAAAATATTGATAGCAGCTCTCTTTGTGTTGCCAAAAACTGGAAATCAAGGGGATGCCCATCAACTGGGGAATAGCTGAACAAATTGTGGTATATGAATGTAATAGAATACTATTGTGCTATAAGAAATGATGAACAGGAAGACTTCAGAGAGGCCTGGAAAGACTTATATGAACTGATGCTGAGTGAAAGGAGCAGAGCCAGGAGAACTTTGTGCACAGCAAGAACTACAGTGTGTGAGGAATTTTTCTGGTAGACTTGGAACTTCATTGCAATGCAAGGACTTAAAAAATTCCCAATGAACTCTTGAGGCAAAACACCTTCCACATGCAGAGAAAAAACTATGGAAGTGGATCGCAGAATGAAGCAGACCATTTTCTTTTGTGTTTTGTTTTGTTTTGTTTTATGGTTTCTCCCATTCATTTTAATTTTTCTATGCAACATGACTGAGGTGAAAATGTATTTAATAGGAATGTATGTGTAGAACCTATATAAGATTGTACGCCGTCTCAGGGAGGGAGTGGGGAGGGAGGGGAAAAGGAAGGGAAGGGAGGAGAAAAAAATCTAAGATATATGGAAGTGATTGTAGAACACTGCAAACAAATAAATAAATAATAAAAAAATTTTTGAAAAGCTCTGCAAAGGGTTTTATATTCTTAAACTATTCCATTTGAGCCTTTTGGTATTATTATACCCATTTTACAAGTAGGAGACAGAAGCTAGAAGAGAGTCATAACTTGTGAGGTTCAGAGAGCTCATAAGTGCCTGAGATGGGATTTGAACCATGTTCATCATGCCATGTTCAGTGCCTTACACAGGATCACAAGCAAAGCACACTAATGTGTTCGAGGAAGGCATGATTACATGCAACCCTGATGTAGGCATAAATGTTGGTGGTACTCCCTCTGAATTACAGAATAAGCATTTCCCTGGACCTCCTCCTCCTTTCCAGACTCCTCCTATCTGTCTAGCCTACCACCTAAATGTCCCCATACCCCCCCCACCCCCGGGAAAATGTATTCCCGAGCCTGCTGCTCTCAGAGTCCACTGGGTCATAGCGTTTCAGTCTGGCTATAAAAAGGAATGGTAACAGCTCACATTATTTTCAATTTATGTGGAGAGGAAGAGAGAGAGAGAGAGACAGATGGAGACAGAGAGACAGACACAGAGAGAGAGAGGAAGGGAGGAAGGAAGGAAGGAAGGAAGGAAGGAAGGAAGGAAGGAAGGAAGGAAGGAAGGAAGGAAGGAAGGAAGGAAGGAAGGAAGGAGGGAGGGAGGGAGGGAAGGAAGGAAGGAAGGAAGAGAAGAGAAGAAAGGGGGAGAGAGGAAATGAGTGCTCTTAAGGGTTAGTAGGAGAGACAGCATTAGGGAATTATGTCCTAATCATGTATATCTAGAGTGTTACATTCAGTTCCAGAATACAAAGTTTAGACAAGGACATTAATAAACTGAAAAAAATCCAAGGAAGACTGAGAAGGACCTCCAGACCAAGGTTTTTGTGAAGCTCCAAGTAGAAGCCCCTTGAGAGCAAGACCAGCTTTGTTTTTATCTTTGTAGCCTCATTGCTTAGCACAATGCCCAGCGTACAGTAGGTTCTTAATAAATGCTTGCCTAATGACTGATGTATGCATGTAAATCATTTTACAAATTTAACATCATTATGTTAATGTCTATGGTTGTTGCCATTCTGTTTGAAAAGCCATTGAAGGAATTAGGGGGAAGGTGTTTGACCCAGAGATGAGGAGACTTAGGGAAACATGACAATTATTTCCATATCTGAAAGGTCGTCACAAGGGAAAAGGTCTAGGCTTGTTATGTTGGTCCTAGAGGACAGAGTCAGAAGAAATGGATAAAAACTCAATTGAGGAAAATGTAGATTGTATGTCAGGGGAAAACTTCAGACTATGACCAGGGGCGTTCCCCGTCCTCAAACGTATTCAGGAAAACAACTGGATGACCAATTGCTGAGCATGTTGTAGAGAAAACTCATATTCAAGTATAGATTAGATTCAATGGACCCTAACAATCTATTCTTATACCCATTTAACAGATGAAGAAACTGAGACCTAGAAATGCTAAACAATTTGCCCAAATTCCCACAGTGGGAACTATTGTACAGGTCCCATGATTTCAAATCCAATGTTCTTTCCAGTGGCCGACTCTTTTCCTAATCGCCTCTAAAAACATAGGGCTAACAAATATCAAATCTCTTATAGGTTTTTTCAGATCTTTCCTCTATGACTTGATTGAGGAAAAGATCCCAAACCAAGTCAAGTAAGAGATGGTAAATACAGATCCATTAAAATTTTATGTTTTTCTCTTACTTTTTCACAGGACCATGCTGGCAGAAGGAGAAGCCATATTCAGGACATTGTAGATCCATCCAAGTGTCAAAAGAATTAGGGAGATGTTACTGAGTAGCGGATCCAGGCCAATACAGTCAGATATTTGGAAGGCACTTGCTCTGCAAAATGTGTATTCCATGCACGGTCATGGTCTCTTGGCTGCCCACATACACAAGTAAGTAGCACATAAAATAAAGTCAAGTGGCAGATGGGAAGTCAGGTAAAGTGCTAGGGGAAGTTCAAAGAGGAGAAGGAGCTCATTTCTGGCGTAGGAAAGTGAGGCAGGAAGGCTTCCAAGAAGACATGGTGGCTGAGCAGACACTGGCTGAGAGCAGGGACTCCAACAGATTCATAGAATCACAAAATCTCAGTCAGATGAAAGCACCTAGTGCAGCCCATCCCTGAAACAGAACCCACTGGGCATCACACTTGACAAGGGGTCAAGACATCCAATGAGGACTGGGGACCAGGGGACCAACAGACTTTCCCAGATGCCTTTGAGGCAGCTCATAGCTGTTGTTGGTGTTGGGTCATTTTGGTTATGTCTGACTCTTCATGACCCCATTTGGGGTTTTCTGGGCCAAGACACTGGAGTACTTTCCCATTTCCTTCTCCAGCTTGTTTAAGGATGAGAAACTGAGGTAAACAGGGTGAAGTAATTTGTGAAGGGTCACACAACTATTAAGTTTCTGAGGCCAGATTTGAAATCAGGAAGATGAGATTTCCTGACTCCAGGCCTAGCATACCACTGTGCCACCTACC
The DNA here is from genome assembly GCF_028372415.1 of Notamacropus eugenii. NCBI lineage: Eukaryota > Metazoa > Chordata > Mammalia > Diprotodontia > Macropodidae > Notamacropus > Notamacropus eugenii. The sequence goes on from NC_092874.1 coordinate 13,569,347, forward strand.
TGACCTTTCAGAGATAGATAGTAGATAGATAGATAGATAGATAGATAGATAGATAGATAGATAGATAGATGATAGATAGATAGACAGATAAGCAGAATGAGCATTTTAAATGCTTACTATGGACTAGATATTGGTATTCGCCAATTAAAAATTTCAACCTAGATTGATAAAAACAGAGAGGAGAGAGAGAGACAGAGAGAGAGAGAGAGAGAGAGAAAGTAGATAGATAATAGACAGATAGGTATATATAGATGATGGATAATAGCTGTATAGATAGTTGATAGATAGACAACAGATAGATAGAAAGGCATATGTTAAATAACAGAGCATACATAGAGAGATGATAGCCCTATAAATACATAGATGGATGATAGATACATAAATGCATGCATTTATACTTCTGTACAAACACATGTGTATACATCCTTGTACACACACATAAGTCCTAATTCCTCTGGACTCCTTCTCCCAAAGCAAGGCCAGCAGTATGTCTTCCTCAGGGTTCTAGGGTTACTCCTGAGGGGCTGGGCTCTTTCTTTAATGCTATCAGCTCAAGCTCCCATTCTGCTATCCCCCTGTTAGTCACCAGTGATTAGCATTCTACTTCTGTTTAACCAGCTTAGCATTCCCAATATTTACTTTGCAGATATACTAGAAAGAGCAGCACAATGCCCCTCCCTGTCACCTGAGGACACACTCTATCCTGTATCATCTAGGTCTCTGTTAGACATGACACAGTTTCTCCATAGGTTTGGTCCAGTCAAATTCCACATCTGAACATGACATCAGCACTACGTGATGAGTCTTTGTCTCAACCACCAGGTTCCTGGTCCTAAAAGTCTTTCCTCATCCAAGAACTCGATTCCAGATGGGCTGGCTACAAAACCCAGCTCCAACTCCACTTTCAGACCTTGGTTACTTTGATCCCCAGACTTCCCAAAACTCATGAAGCCCAAACCCTCTCTGATCCCCTTCACTTAAATAAGAAAGAACAAAGACCCATATCCCTCAGCCATGTGTTGTCCTTCAGTGAGAAGGGGCATTGTAAGCCACTCCTGCATTATCTCCCTTTGTCAGGAGGAATCTGAACAAAAGAGGGACAGGCTCAGCCTGACCAGTGGTTCTTGAATGGCTCCCATTTTGGCTCCAGCACCAACCAAAGAAGTTTCTCTTCACCTGGCAAGAAGAGTACCAGAGCTGTTTGAAACATCCAGGTATACCTGAATGCATACACCAGAACCACATCCTGGGAGCACTGTCCATACCCTCCTAAGGGCTGCTGTTAGCCAGTCCCTCATTGTAGGGATTTTTGTAGAGTATTTATTAAGCACTTACTATATGGAAGGCTCTGTGCTAAATGCTGGGGATACTCATACAAACCCACCATGCTGTGCTTCCCTCAAGGAGTGTCCATTTTAATGAGACAAGACAAGACAGAAATGGGCACTGGGAAGCGGAAGGGAGGTGCTATGGGCCTCAAGGCCCACTGTGCAGATGGGATGGGAAGGGTTCTAAAGGCTTAAACCCCAACAAGATGAGGTGAAAGCTGACTTAGCCAAGTCAAGGGACCCATTGGAGAAGGTGGAGTTGATGGTTGCAGCTAAATTGGCACCCATTGCTCTGAGTTCTGCCCTCTGCAGTAAAGCAAAACAAACCTATCTCTTTTCCACAACACAGCCCTTTAAATACTTGAAGGCAGGGACTCTGGAGGAGAGGGACAATCTATTCCAAGCTGTAGTAAAGGGTATAAGCCTAGGCGAGGGGATGAGTGCAACGGGGACAGAAATCGGGGATGGAGAGTGAACGCCAGTCAATTTCAACACTAGCCTGGGCCTCCACTATCCATATATTGGTTTAAGCCCTAAGTCTGATGACACTGGGTCCTTGACTTTTTTTAAATGCTTTAAATTGCCTGTCGATTCCCAGGGCTTTATAAATAATAAAATCAATGGAATGCCCATGTAATCATTCTGAAGTGCACATCTTGAACTTTTCATAATCTCAAAGTCATCACAAACTAATCGAGGCCTGAATGAGATTGTGCTAATGCTTCCAGCTGTTGCTGGGTCCCGCATCTCATCTTATTCTCTTTCATTTTCTCTAGCTCTGCCCCTTCCAAGAGCAGAAGTCAACAGCTGTAGTTGTGCTGGAGTCCTGATTGATGGCTGCGGGACCCAGATGGCCAGCTCCAGAAAATGTTTCTGGCAAATACCTTTACAGCTGGCATGTGTGTGTATGTGTGAGGGAGAGAGCCTGCGTACACTCTTCTCCATGGTTCACTCTAATGCTCATCGCTAGCTTCTTGGCTCCCTTCCATTCAAACTGCATTTGGAGTCTATGAAAATGGTCTTGGCTCTCCAGGACTCAATATGTGACTCTCAGGAAGAATTCCCTCACTGATGACCATTTCTCTTCCGGTGAATCCTTCACAGTCCCTCGCTTGGACAAGAATTTTGACCTCTTTGCTGTTTACTGTAAAAATTCCATCGAGTGTTCCTTCTTTCCATACACGTATGTTGATTGGAAAACGTAGCCATCTTTCATATTTGTTAAAAAAAAAAAAAAAAGGAAAGGAAAGCTCTGAATTCCAAGGTAATCAAAGAGGGAGTTCATAGGTTCACAAACTGAGAGCTAGAAGGGACCCTTCAGTCCTCCTTTTACAGAATAAGAACAGAGGTCAAAGATCACAGAAGGAGCAGAGGCTGCAATTCAGCCCAGGGTCTCTCCAACCACACCCAGCACCCTCTCTACCTGGCTGCCTGAGCCATGCGGGGCTATGGAAAGGGCACTCCCTCAGTGTGGACTGGGGAGCCCAGGCTCCAGTCCTGCCTCTGACTTTTCTACTGTCATAAATGCTGACATCTGTACACATGTCTCCCCTGAGAAATGTAAGCTCCTGGAGGCCAGGGACTGCATCTTTTTTTGGTCCCCAGTTCCTACCATGGTGCCTAGTGTTTAGGAGGAGCTTAATTAATGCTTGGTCAACTGACTGATTCTGACTGTAAAATAGAGATGATGAGGCCTCTGGTAGCTATCACACAGGTTGTGAGGCTGTGCATCAAGAAAAACAATGAAATCTTAGCTTGCAAGAAACAAAAATTGAACTAATGCAAATACAACTCAGGAAAGGAGTCTTCCCCATTGGGGGTTGCATTTAGTTTGAGTACATAAAAAGTATTAAAGGAAAGGGTTTGCTTAGAGAATGTAAATTAAAACTAAGTCCTATTTCCACAGGGAAAAGTTCACACAAAAGCAGCCGCTCAGACTGTGGCATGGGCTAGAACAATCCAACAAGGCACTGGCTGAGGAAAAGACCAATTAAGACAGAAGTGTCAGATCGCTCCCCGTATTCCAGTTATGGAGGGGAGGGGAAGAGAATAGATCTCCCCATTCACATCAGACCAATACAGGACTCCACAGGGAGTGACCAACCATCCCTCCTGTTGGTGGGCCCACCACCCAGCTCTTCTTTACAATGCCATCTACCTCTTAAATGGACAAGATCTGGCCTCAGAGCCATGGGAGATCAAGGTTGCTCGAGTTGTTTATCACATGCCTTTCTTTGTCTTGCAACCATAGCATAAAGGGCATTTATTTGGCAGGTTCACAAAGAGCTTTGCATTTCTTATCTCATCTAATTCTCACGAGGATGGAAAGTTGTTGTTAACATAATCCCTATTTTACTGAGCAAACTGAGCCTGAAGGTGACTTTGTCCATAGCCAATAAGTATCAGGCTCAAGTCTTTCTGAATCCAGGTCCAACACTGTCCAGAGCCCCTAGCCATTTAGATTTAGATCCAACACGGTCCTTAAAGATCTCATCATGTGACTTGTGTTACAGACAAAGGAAATAGATCTTGTCTAAGGGCATGTAGCTGGTTAATTTGTGGCAGAGCTGGATCTGACCCTAGGATCTCTGACTACTGCACTATGCTGCCTCTCCAAGCCTTGCTCTATCAACATCCAACGTACACACAGTTTCAAGTAAGAAAGATCTTACCTGCGAAGTTTAGACGACCAGTTAAATGAGGCTCGTGGGAAGAATTGTCATCGAGGATGTGGATGCCACCTTGTGCCAGGAGGCACCAGCTGAGGTGACCAATGAGGAGGCCACCTGAGCCTGGGGCTGATGGACACAACACAAGGACCAGAAAGGACACGAATTCCTGACCCTCATCATTTGGGGGATCAGCAGCTGGAATCCTGGCAGGGCAGATTTCCACAATAAACCAATTCATTCCAATTCTCTCTTCCCCCCAAATATCCTATTTTTCCAGATCAGCTTCCCAAATTCTGTTTTTCTTTTACATTTTTTTCTGTATACCATTTCCCAAGTCAAAAGCGCAGAAAACAAAACCGGAACAAAACCAAACAAAAATAGGGGGTCTCTGGGAAGTGCTTTAATGAATCCATAAGACCAGCTTGTAATTAGCGCCTTGTCTGTATGCAAAGGGGCTGCTGCTTATGGAGTGACTGAAAGGCCACTTGACAACAGTTTGTTTGCCTTTGCTTGCAAGGAGGCTCCGGCGGCCCAGTTCAGCCTTGTTTACACTATTAATTTGCTCAGCAAACCCTTGTGTCCCAGGCCTGGGCAAACAGAGGCAGTGAAAGCCCAGCCTGGAGGGCTCTGGGGCCAGGGGAGGGCCTTGGCTCAGGCCCCACAGCCTGAAGCAGGACTTTTTCAGACACATAATAGACCCTTGGCTTTATCAAAGCCTCTTATCTGATTGGAAAAAATAAAAGGTAAACTTCCCCAGCTCCCGGAATGAAAAGACAAATGAGATGTCATAATTATCAAAGTGGCTAATTTAGAAAATTAAGCTGTTCACGTAGGCGACATAATTGCCTGTCACAATCATTCCTTTTCTCATTAGCCTTCCTCCCTTCCACACCTACAGGCTGGAGAACATTCTCCTGCTCTGCTAAGCAGGGCAGGGCTGGCAGGGCGGTATCCCTGAGCTTGGGGGAGGCAGACGATGCCCTGGCCCTGCTTCCTGAGTCGTGCCAGCTCTCCCTCAGGACAGAGAGCTGACCATACTCCCTGGTTCACCCCAGAGTCCATGGGGAGCATCTTTTCCCATCAAGCACTCCTTTCGAATTAATCAGTTTGAGAGGAGAGTTTCTAAAAGCTGGCAAATGCCTTACCCCTCTCTGTGAGGATCCTCTAAGGTCTGTGCTCTTTATGTGCCCAAGCTTGGTGACATGGGTTCGAGCATCATCTCTGCATGTACGATTTCTCTATCTGTATATCCAACCCTGAACGCAGCCCTGTATCATGAACTGCCTACTGGATATTTCCATTGGATGACCCGGAGACCATAATTGATGCAAGCCTGGCAGAAATGCTTTTGTAGACAATACCCTTCAGGTTGCCTTCCATTCACTCAACCAGGGTGACGATGAACAGGTCAGCCTCTCTTGCCCCCTCTCACCAGAGGTCTTGTAGCAGAGGCTAGTTGAGGGGGAGGCTTTCATGTAGGTGCTGGACTAGATGACCTCCAAGCACCCCACCAGCTCTTCGGTGCTAGGACACTGAACCTTGAAGAGATTCATCCGATTCTATCTAGCTGATATCCTAAACACAAAACAACTCCATATCTCCCCTCCCCCCAAACCCAGCCCTCTTTCCAACTTCTCCAGTTCTGTCAAGGGTACCACTCTCCCTCCCTTCCTGACCAAGCCCATGAGATTACCCAGCATTAACTTTGCACACACCCCATAGTCCGTATTTTTAGGTTGTGGGTAGAATTTCAGTTCCTTCGTTGTTTGGCTGTTGTCACATCCTCAGTGCCTAGCACGGTGCTGGAGACATAGCAGATGCTTCATAAAATGTTAATTGAGTGATTATCTCATAGATGTGGATTCTGAAATGCTGCAGAGACTAAAGCGTCCCTCCCCTAAGTGGTGAGAGGCATCCAAATTTTCCTTCATGGCCTCTCCAAATTATGAGTGGAAATGACCATAATATTAATGTATGACATTTATAGGAAGCTTCAAGGTCTACAAAACACTTTGTACAAATGACCTTGTTTCAGCTTCACCAAATGCCTGAGAAAGAAGTCCTACAAATGTTATCCCATTTTGCCAAGGTGGAAACTGCCTCAGAGAGGTCAGGTTACATGTCCAGGGTCACATAACTCATAAACACTAAAAATTGAACCCGGGCCTTGTTGACTTCCTCAAGTCTAGTACTTCAGCCAGGATATGACATCTCCCTATAAATACGACTGCTGTTGTCATTTAGAAAAGCATCCCTGCGTAATTCTATTTGTAAGATGTTTTATTTTTATTTCTCCAGGCCCTACACAACACAAATAATAATCTCTAAAAGAAAGTCATTTGAAAGAAGTCAACTCGTCCCTGACAATCATGTTGTTTGTGAGTCAGCAAGTACAGAAATTATTAAGGACAATCTCAAAGAAAGGAAATGAATCTGGCTTGCTAGGCGAGCTTCCAGGCATGACATTGTAAATGGGCAAGGTTAAAGATTTTGGATTAAAAACATGACTGTGAGATTGATTAGGGTCCTAGAGGCTTGTAAAGTTGGGAGAACAGAGCTGACATGACTTATTGTTGGGGGGATTCAGATAGATGACACTGATGTCATTCTTTGGGGGAGACACTTCATTCAAGGTACACCTTGCAAAGCTGTCATGTATTTTTCCAGAATATTCACGGGACTACTATGTTTGGAGAGAGCTGGCACAGAATGGCACAAGGGAAGGGGCCATAGGCTAAAGGACCATCATGGCAACAATAGGAAAAGAAAAACAGAAATAAATTCCCAAACCAAGGAGGTGACTGTATCTGTCCTTCCTTGCATCTGAACCTAGAGGATTACACTGAAAAACTCAAGACCATCTACAAATAGACTTGTCTAGAAATTTTAACGCCCCCCCCCCCCCAACAAATGAATGTCTAACAGGATAGGACCTACACATGTGATTTCATTGGAACTCCCAGGTGAGGAAATGCCTATTACCAACACAGATTGGCACTTTCTCTGCAATTTACAGTTTCAGAGTTGTCAGGTGATTAACCCAGGGCCACACAGCTAATAATTCAGAATGAATCAGAGACAAGAATTAAACCCAGATCTTGATGGTTTCCAGACCAGCCACGACCACTATGACCACCAATCCACCATGCCTCACTATGTCATGTATCTAATGCTAAAGTCTAAAAATATAATAACAATGAGATTCCTGTTTGTTGTCACTTGCTACAACAATCCTTAGAAAATGATGACATACTAAGCCTATCTCCAGCTTCTTTCTTCAGCTGAAATGGAAAGGAGAACTTGTGGCCATATTCCTCAAGGAGGTCAAAAGAAAGGCCATGTGTTCATCAGGATATTCATAGAAGTGATTTTTTGGTAGTAGCAAAGAACTTGAAACAAAATAGGTGGTCATTCCCTTAGGAAATGGACAAAGTGTGGAAGATGAATGCAATCCACTATTGGTGTGCTGCAAGAAACAATGAAGAATTCAGAGAAGCAAGAGAGGACCCACGTGAACTGATTCAGAGTGAAGTAAAACCAGAACAGTGACGTACACAGGGATGACACAAATGTAAAGGAAAAACCACCAATATTGTGCAATTAATTTGAGAAGTCTAGAAAAAGAGATGAGAAAACTTTCCTCCCTTTTTCACAAAGGTGGGAAACTGAGGCTGAGGGACATTGTCTAAGGTGTCAAGCTCAGTCCATGTCTTGGTTTGTTTTGCTGCTTTCTTCTTTCTTATTTATTCTTCACTATAAGTACAACACCCCTCTAGGCTGCCCCTGTAACTCAGTACCTGAAGATTGCAGGTCACACTCTCAAGGGGAAGCTACTTCCCTGAGTTCAAGGTACTGGGTGAGTGAGAAAACTACAGCTCCAGTTCCCAAACTATTGCTAAACCAACAGGTCACAAGAGGCAGCTATGGAGGATGATTGTGCACAGAGTGCCAAGCCTGGAGTCAGGAATATTCATCTCTCTGAGTTCAAATCTGGCTTCAGACACTTACTAGCTGGGTGACCCTGGACAAGTCACTTAACCCAGTTTGCCTCAGTTTCCTCATCAGTAAAATTGTAATAATAGTAGAGTATACTAAGGTTGTTGTGAGGGACAAACAAGGTAACAGTATAAAGTGTCTGGAAAAACAATGCGTGATATAAATGTTAGTTACTGTTGTTAAGTACGCACACCAACACTGAAGAGTGAGAACAGCCATGTGGTCTGGGATGTGGACACCACTGATAATACAGAGACTTGATGTCATTCTACAAAAACAAGTTTGAAGAGTTGTCATTGTAAATTTAATTGATTGTAATTGTTTCAAGTCGGGTTCACAATAAATATTTTAAAAATAAGTACCATCGATTTCGAGGTGAGCGGTATCTTAGCAGTCATCCTAGCCAACCTCTCATTTTACAGATGAGGAAATTGAAGCCCAGCGTCACTAAATGACTTGTTCAAGTAATCTAGTAATAGCGGACATTTACATGGCACTTTCAAAGCACTAAATTATCCCCATTCTGGGCACAAAGACACCGAGGCACAAATAAGTGAAGTAACTTGCCTTGGGATGTTACTGTAGGCCTTCACGAGGCCCAGTTCAGCACTGCCTACTACCCAGTGTTGCCTTTCTCAGAATCCACATTGATGGAAACCATTTTGACTGGTCAATTTCAATGAATTTGATTTTTTAAAAAATCAGCATGAAGGTGATGAGAAAACAAGAGACAGTGATAAAAATATTGACTAGTTGATTAGTTTTATTAATATTGTGACACTGAAAATGAATTGTACTTGGCAAGTCATCTTGAGATGATTTTGTGGGCCTTCCTGGGGGAGCCTACAGGACATTTGGGCGGTGGCTACACAATTATGTAAAAGGTTGAGCTATAAAATCTTCTGATGGCTCACCAATCTTCCTGACTGTGTCAGAGCAATAAAAATTCCAGCTCACATTTTGATCTGCTTTATATGGTTTACAAAGTGTTTTATATGTCTTACCTCCTTTGATCTTCACAACAACTCTGATCTGAATGTACTCTTAATTTTTTCCCCCCTGACTCATGTAGATTAGCAACTTGTCCTTAATGGACAGTCTCAGAGGGTTGCCTAGGACACTGAGCGCCTCCCAGCTTCCTGGAACATAGAGCCAGAGCCAGAAAGGACCAGAGAGTCCAATGCTCTCATTTTACACATGAGGAAATACTCATAGAGCTTATGACATCCCCAGGGTCACACAACTAGTAAGGGTCTGAGGCAGGCTTTGAACCCAGGTCATCTAAGTAAGGCACTCTGTACGCTACACCATGCTGCTGAATTTTATTGTCATCATTGTAATTGAGTTTATTTAGGTAACCCATGTAAACTCTGAGTATCTTTATGTCGGCTCCCAGGCTCACTAACATATTGGTCTCCAAGCAAGGTTGCATCTCCCTCTCAGGGTTCTAGGGGTATCCCTGAGAGGTTATGGATATCTTTCTCTAATGCTCATTCTATTGTTACTGGCCTATTCTGTTGTACTCTGCCCAAATTCAACTGGCATAGATTAGCTCCCTTGTGTAATTTAACTAATATCTATTAGATTTTTATGAAGGGATATGACTTGTAAAGATCTAGCAAGAAAAATGTTCTTGTCTCCCTTTTCCCAGCACTTAGTGGCACATTGTCCTCTGTATCTCCTTGGTCTCTTCGGGTAGTCGGCTCAAAATTAAAGCAATTTCTGTTAAGTGTTCATACCACCCAATCCAACATAACCAATGGATGAAATTACTCCAGGAAACTGTATCTCTTGTTGGTCCTGAAATCACAGGTTAGGGCTTCCACCAACACCCCACTTGTGTTCAGCCTCTCAAAGATTCCTTATCACTCGATCTCACCATGGTCACATGAGCCACCTAAAACAAAATTATTCCAATGAGAAATTAGGAAATCCTGGTAAGATTAGAGTCTTCAGAAGAATAAACTAATCACTCCTGCATGGTAGAAAGATACTAAATTTTAAGACAGGGCAGATCTCAGTTCAAACTTCTGACCCTTACCTGCTGTGTGACTGAGCCAGTGACTGCCACTTCAAAGGTGACAGGTAGCAGTGGAAAGAACATGGCGTTAAGAATTAAAGAACCTGAGAATAAAATTCCCATACAGTCACTTGCAACCCATGTGACCCTTGTCTAATCACTTGACCTCTCTGTGCCTCGATTTCCTCATTGATAAAGGAGAAATAATAGCAGCCCAGCCAGGTTGTTGTGAGCCTCAGTGCAGATAACATGGACAAATGGCAGGTGCAATTGCTAGAAGAGACGGGTAGCATGCCATGTAATAGAAGGCTTGGACAGCTAAGGCTATGATCCTACTTTTCTTGCTACAAATCTGTTTCAAGCATTTCTGGGGCCAAGCTTGGTTGGAGCTTCATAAATAGACAAAAGCCCTTCTCTCTTGGCCTTCACCCCATAGTCTTTTCCTCTTCTCATCCTCATTTTTCTCCCCTTTCTTTCTTTTCTCTTCCCTGCCTGGCCTTCCCCTCCCCTTCCCTTCTTTTTCCTCACCTCCTTTTTCCTTCCTCTTCTCTCCCACACTAAGGAGCAGCTTTATCCTGACCCTTCTGGGCAAACCCTAAAGAAGTGCCACATTTCTTGACAACACCCTCAAGCTCAGGGTTTGATTATCTGGACAAAATAATACGTCTGAGCCTTAAGAACTCTCGGTCCAGATACTCTCTGGCAGACCCATAGTCTGAGTCTGTTACAGGGAGATCAAAGCCACCCACCCTGGAAGTCAGTCTGTAGAAAGCCTGTCCCATGTAGACAGAGAGGGACCAATGTTCCTTGGGCCTTATTAAAGGGATCACCTGGTAGAGACAGTCATCCAGGGATTCAGATGAAAAAGTTCCTCGTGACTACAGCAATTAGGGGCCTTCCAGGTCTCTGCTGCCTTGTTTGCCCAAGGAGACCAATTGCACCTGACCTAAAGCAGCACAACTCTCCTTACTTGTGTTTTTCTATGAGGCCCAAGGGCCCAAGCTTAGAGATACTAGGCACCTTGGAGGCCAGCTGGGCCAATCGCCTCCTTTGACAGAGGAGGAAACTGAGGCCTACAAGGGAGGAAGTGACCTTTCCAAAGACAGAGATAGGGCTCAGAGAACCCATGGGAGATTTCTCTATAGGAATTACACACCTGCATCCTCACTACCACCAAAATATTTAGAAATAAAATTAATTCATCCAGAGGGAAGCAAGAAAACACCACATATAGTCATAGCAGTCACATAAAGCAAAGGGAAGCTGTGTGCTTTGCACTTATAGTCAGTCAACAGGCATGTATTAAGCACCTACTGTGTGCTAAGCAGGGGATACAAGGAAAGCAAAAGACAGTCCCTGTGCTTGAGGTCCTCGAGCTGATGGGGGGAGGACAAACAAGATTAATGTGGGAGAGATGGGAGATAAGGAACAGAGGAAAGGCACTGGCATTATGGGGGATAAGGAAAGGTTTCTCACAGAAGAGAGAATTTTAGCCCAGACTCAAAGGAAGCCAGAAAGTGGAGCTGAGTAAGGAGAGCATTCCTGGCATGGGGTACCTCCAGAGGAAGTGCTTGGAGGTTAGAGATAGACCTTCCTGTGTAAAGGAAAGCATGGAGGACAGAACATAGCAAATAGGGGACTGGGAAGAGGAGGGAACAAGGTATGAGTGGACTAGGAATATAAGAGCATGGCAGCTTGTACAGGGCTTTGAATGTTAAAACAGAGGACTTTGTATTTGATCCCAGAGGTGAGAGGGAGATTGAATAGTGGTGTGACATGGTCAGATCTGGAGTTTAGGAAGATCACTTTGGGTGCTGAGTAGAGCAGGCAGAGACCTGACCAGGCAGACTCACCTGCAGGCTATCACACGTAGGTGATCACAATGGTGGTCATTTTCAAAGGAGAGAAGGGGGGATACCAAAGACATTTAGGTAAAATCAACAGGACCAGGCAACAGATGGGATAATGGAGTTGAGAGAGAGTAATGACGCCAGCCATGGCTGGGAGGAGACTCGAGGAGCGTCATCCATTTCCCTTGGCCATTGGAGAGGAGGTGGTTTATGGGTGTGGAATATTGTGTACATTGTCAGATGTGGCTAATGTGTTGTGTGCTTTTGCTTAGCGCTTTCTTCCTTTGTTATAAGAAAAGACTCGGTTGTGATTGGGTAGAGTGTATTTAGAAATGTCTGAGTTGTAGGAACAAGAGACAGATAAAATGAAGAGAAAAGAGGAGAGAAAAGGGAAAAGAAAGAAAAGAAAATTCCAACAGCAAATAGAAGGATTCTGGATTGTCCTTCTTTCATGCTCATGGTCATCTTTAAGGCTGGTCTCTTAGCAACAAGACATACACCCCTGTGTTTATTTTGAAGCACTTATGTGTCAGAGAAAATTGTAAATCTGCCTTTTGGGTGTCCATTTAAGAAGGGTTTAGAGGGGCATCTCTGAAATCTGTAATCACAAAAAGTCTTGGAGCAGAGCAGTTAAAAATATATCTAGAGCTAAGGTTATAACAGATTTGTTGTAACCAGAAATTAAGTTGAGAGTTTTTAAAGGATCTGCTACTCCTGAGAAAGTCTATCAAAAATAACATCTCCCTAGCTCAGAATCCTCCTCACCTCAGACCCTTCGAATGCTTGACTTCCTGAAGGCTCAGCCCCTCTGCCTCCTCCTACAGGAAGCTTGCTCTAATGTTTCGATTATTAGTGCTATTTTCTACTACCTTAAAAAGGTTCCACTGACATTGTATTTTTCCAGGAGAAGGTAAACCCTGTGAGGGCAGTGGGATGTTTTCGGTTTGTCTCTTCGCAGAACCTCAAACAGAGCTTATGGCATCCTAGGGACGTAGGTTTCCAGCTGCAGTAGACCTTAGAGGCCAATGAATCCAACCCTCTCATTTTACTGATAAGAAAATTGAAACATGGAGAGGCTGACTTGTGCAATGTCACATAGCTTGGAAGATTAAACCTTGAGTCTCCCTGAATTTGTGCTCGTTTCATTCCCCCTTCCTTATCATCCATTTTAAATATGTTTTGTGTTCCTAAGTAGAAGCCAAATTTATTTGCCGAATAAATTTTATGGCAATCTTGGGTAACAAAGCATATTTCAAAGAAAACTGAGGGAATGTGTTCCAAAAAGAGCACCTAGTGGCATCTCTGTGTCCCAGGTACCACCTCCTACAGGAAGCCCTTCTGGATTCATTATATACCCTCAAACAGCAGAATGCCCTGACATCAGGAACTGTTTTGGTTTTGTGCCTAGTATGTAGTAAGTGTTTAATAAATGACTGGTAATTGACTTGACTTGAATTCGAAACACAGACTAGGATTTAGGTGTCTGGACAAAGGGTTAGATTTCAAATGGGGTCCCTCCTGTCCGGGGAGTCATGCTGATGAATTTGATGTATACTTCAATCAATCAACAAGCCATTTACTAAACTACATACTAGGCATTATGTTAGGCTCTGGGAGATATAAATAGTTATATGTATACATGTTATCTCTTTCAAAAGAATGTAAACTAAGAGGGAGAGATGATTTCATTTTGTATTTGTAGACCCTCCCCGCTAACAGCCAGGACAATATCTGGTACACAAAAGCCGCTTAACAAATGCTTGTTGATTGATTGGCCTGTAATATACTGGCCAACTCTGTTGAATCTTTGATTTGGGGATTGTCTTGAAGCCCAGCTCCTTTTCAATAAAGGGCTGTGTGGGATCTCAGCCAGCATTTCTTTTGGCTTTGCTAATCTGAACTCCCAGAGAGCAAAAAGGAAATATTATCCTTTTACTATGTTCCTAATGTTTTAGATAGAAGCAGCTAAGTGGTTCAGTGGATAGAGGACGAGTGCAGGAGTCAGGAGGACCTAAGTTCAAATCTCACCTCAGACACTTGACCCCAAGTCACTTAACCCCAACTGCCTCATCCTGGGTCATCTCCAGTCATCCTGATGAATATCTGGTCACTGAATTGAGATGGCTCTGGAGGAGAAGTGAGGGTGGTGACCTGCACACCCCTCCCTCACTCAAAACAAAATCAAGAGTAAGTCATGTCATTATTTCTCTGATGACATGGTCTTCTTCGGCAACAAAGGATGAACACACAATTGTTTTAGATATCAGCTTTCTCTGAGCCATTTTTCTCCATTTTTGTCATTCAAAGATCATTTTCTTTGATAAGGGGGAAAAATAGAAAAATGAGAAATAAATGACACCTGTAGATAATTGCTATTCACATGTGATCTTGACTGGATGAGATCTGAGATCTTTTCCAACCTTGATGTTTGAGGATTCATTTTTATGAGACCACAGAGACAGCATCAGTCCAGGTTCATGTCAAAGAAACAGTTTCATGAAAATTACATACTAATATGTCAATCTCATATCATCTCCCACCTGTCTTACGATTTCTTTTTTATTTTGATTTTCATTTGTTACCCATAAACAAAGCACATCACCCTGTGAAAGAGTGAATCTTTGGAGGAAAATAATCCCACTGGTGAAAGATACAATCTGTTTCTGTCTTTACTTACTAGAATTTAGTGAATTAAATCTTCCAAAAATGTAAATTAAAATGCAAAAATTTTACTTGACAAATGGAGGCTGCGTTATTGTCATCTTTTGAATAATTATGTGATTGGGAATGTCTATATCAGATGTAACTAATTTTCAAATAAACCATTTATGTGCACATTTAAATAATTTATATCTGCAATTCACAAATTCTCATTATCAATAACAGAACTTGAAGTCAATGCTCAAGTCTGTTTCAAGAACAAGACTCTATGTTGAAAGGTATTGTCCAATAGACAAGTGAGAAAAGCATATGAACATATAGTTTTCCAAAGAACTGCAGACTATTAATACTAATCTGCAAATCAAAACCCCAAGTTTTCACCTTCTACTTGACAAAGCAGTAAAAATGATACAAATTGAGAATAGGGGTGAGGTTGAGGAAAGGCAGAGGCACACTGATAGATTGTTGGGAAAGCTCTGAATTGGTCTGATCATTCTAGAAAGCAACTGTGAATTAGGCTTTAAAAATGACTAAAATGTGCATACTCTTTTACTCAGATTTCAGAAGCCAAAGACAGAATGAAAGCTCCAATGTACATTGTAGTGTTTGTATCGGCATTTTTTTTGTCATAGCCAAGAACTACAAATAAAGTAACTACCCTTGATTTGGGGAATCACTAAATAATTTGTAGTATAACAATGTGAGGCAATCTGTTGAGCTTTAAGAAACATGAACAAGAAGAATAAAGAGACCTAGGGAAAGCTTTTACCAATCGAACCAAAGTGAAGTAAACAGATCCAGGAGAAAGGTACACAACGACTACAACACCACCAATAGAAACAAACAACCAGAGCAACAGCAAAAATGGAAACCAGACATTGGGTAATTATAATGATGGAGCTTGGCCCCAGAGAAGAGGTATGAGAATGAAACCCTCTCCCTTCTTTGCAGAGGTAACTATGGATGTGGAAAATGATCTCTTCCATCGAATTTAATTGATGTGTTGGTTAGTTTTGTTTAACTGCCTTTTCCCTATCTCACTCCCTTTTATTTTAATTCTCTGTTCTAACAGATGGTTCTATTAGAAGGAGAACCAAAGGGAAGGATATATTGGGAAGTAAAAATAATATGAAAATAAAAGACATTAAGAAAAGTTGTTTTCTGTGTGGTTTTCTTTTAAGTTAGAGTTTTAGATGAGCAGGGTAATCATGAGGTGGAGATAAAGTCACATACAAATAGACAGATATGGTAAAAATAAATAAAAAATCTGGGCAAGGCAAAATAGAAGAATGACACAGTATGGAGGAGATTCTACTTAAGTAAATAATAATCAGGAAAAAATACAGGTCGTCCTTTTAATTGAAAATATTTTTATAACCTTTGTCTACTTTCCTGACTTAGCAATTATAATTTAGTGAAAGAAGTTTAATCTTTCTTTGATGATTCAGGATCTTGAGGACCTTGGACCCATCACTTTGAGTGTCAGCTTTTGTTATGTCATTCTTTAGATGCAGAACTGAGTCACAGGGAAAAGTTAGATAGAGATGACCCTGAGAAATAACCTAAAAGTCATTTGAGGTTGATATATCAGAAAAAAAAAACTTGTTTTTATGTAATGTACAACTTTCTTCTAAACAAAAGCGAACCAGAGATGGGGGAGAAGAGGGAGGCCTCCAATGATGGTTTTGCATAATTGAATCATGATAAATCAAAATTCTGCTACTAATGCAACCTCAGAAATAGTCAGGATTGTTGCAAAGCTCAAATGAGATAAATTATTTATAGCACCATGCAACCACTAAAAATCTACCATTATTCCTCATAATTATGGCTTCCTAATTGTTTTCTCTGCCTCATGTCTCTCTGCTTCCCAACCTATCCCCTATAGCTGGCAAAACAGATTTTTCTAAAGCATAGATCTTACCGTGCCACTCTCCTCAATAAACTCCAGTGGTTCCCTATTACCTCTAGGAGCAAATATAAAGCCCTCCATCACCAGGCACTTTCCTACCTTTCCAGTCTTCTTACACACTACTCTTCTCCAAGCACACCAGTGCCCAGTCCTGCTGTCTGGTTGAATATTCCTTAAGACAATGTTTGATATCCCACTGCTGTGACTTTGCACTGACTGGCCATCTGGAATCTGGAATGCTCTCCCTACTCTCTATGCCTCAACATCTGTGTATTCTTTTAAAACTAGGCTCTTGCCCCATCAGTGGCTTCCTAACTGTCATCCACCAAATAAAGCTGAAGCCCCTTTGCCTATTATGCAAGACCCTTTCATCTGTAAGTGAATCATTTCACAAGTGTTTATTGGATCTCTACTAAAAGTCATACTCTGTGCTAGGCACTGGGGATAAGACAATAAATAAAATAACCCCTACTCACAAGGAGTTCTCATAATCAGAGTGATTCTTTTGCACAAAACCCCATTCATGGGTACCTATTGCCTCCCAAAGAAAGTTTACATTCCTTTTCCTGACTTTTAGAAACCTCAGATCAATCGATAAGCATTTATCAAATACTTACACCACCCTCCAGCCCAATCTCTGTACACTATGTCCTTAAGGCAAGATGAGGTCAATAAGGCCTCTCCTCTTTCCTTTGTGACCCCTCAAGTCCTTCCTCCCCAACTGGCTATATCCCTCTTGGCTATCAACCTGATCACCACCAAGCACATCCCTCAGCGCTTTCTCTCCAGTGCCTCCAATGGGCAAGACACACAGAGAGCGCCAATATCTTGACCCTCCCTCCAGTGCCAGAGACCTTGGTCCTCTGGCACAAGGCTCAAGTGATGATCAGCTATCACACATTCCATGTTGACCCTGACATAATGACACCATTTTGGTCCTCTTCAATCACAAAGGACAACAACCAATCTCGAGAGTCTTCTGTGGAATTCTCCTACCAGTTGTCACATATTCTAAGTATGAAGAACAAATTTCAGCCCAAATAATCCCAATTTTAAGGGGATACTCTAAGGAACCTCACAGAGTTAGAAGAACTAATGACAAGTTACCTGTCGAGTTCAGAAGAGATATCTCTAGAAGGGGAGTTAATGGGTCCAGTTCAGCATTTTAATTTGTCAACTGGTTCTCACTCCTCAGGACTTCTCATTCTTATAGTTATTGACTTAAAATATTCATCTTTAGCATAAGATCTTGGGAAGGAAGATTTTTCCTTTACAATTCTTACAAATGGTTTGGGAAAGAAGTAGATTTTTTTTTTTTGAAGTGCAATGTTAACAACATGCAGATTACAGCAGGAGAGCAGCTTCAAGGAAAGGATGCAGGTAGCCAAGCCAGGAGGTAAGTGACATAGTTTGTTCCACTAATTCATAGGAATTACACCTGTCATCACCATAGCTTTCATCTGTCTTAGTGGGATGCAAAACAGCTTTCACATCAAGGGGAGTCGAGATTCGGAGCCATTTTGTTTTGGCCAAATAAAGTCATATTCTGTCTCCTATCCTGAGCAGGCCCCACCAGAGTATGGTATTGACTTCTAGGGGCCACCATCTATGAAAGATACCACTAAGCTACAGAGTGTCCCAAGGAGGACAACCAGGATGGTGAAGAACATTGAAACTATGGCATATGAGGATCCATTTAGGGAACTGACAGGTCTGGAGAATGGAGGACTCAGAGAGGGTAGCAGCTGAGGGGTGGACAAAGCAGCATGAAAGCCATCTTCAAGTTTTTGAAGGGTTTTCAGAGAAAGAATTTGTCTTATTGGCTTTAGAAGGCAAAGATGTTGTAAAGAGACAATTTTGAGCGTAACATCAGGAAAAATTTTTCCAGTCTATGACAACTGAGTCAAATGAGCAGACTGAGGAGGAGGTGAATTTCCCCCAAACACAGGCAGATACTTGTCAGAGGTCTTATCTTTTAGTGGGGCTCCTTTGGGGGGCAAGTGTTAGACTGGATGACCAGTGATATACTTTCCAACTCTAAAATACTGTAATTCTGTTCTTTCATGGCCATTTTGAAGACCAGACATGACAGAATCTCAGAACAGGGATGGAGACAGAAGGGGATCTAGTCTGACCTATACACAAATGAGAAGTGGTCTAAGTGGCCCAGTAGCTTCATGGTTAGATTTGGAGTCAAGAAGACATGAGTTTGAATCCAACCTCAGATACTTCCTAGCTGTGTGACCCTGGTAGTCACTTAACCCTGGTTTCTTCATCTGTTAAGTAAGCATCCTAACAGCACCTACTTCACAGGGTGGCTGAAGGGATCAAAGGAGCAGACAGGTAAACTTTACAGTGTTTAAGTAAGCACTCGAACCGAGGCTTCTGGGAGGAGGGCCCCATGACTGCTCAAGACAGTTGATTCTCCTTTGATAGAACTTGAATTATTAGAAAGTTTGTGGTGGCATCAAACCATTGACCTCTGTGAACCTTTCTCCGACTCCGCTCGAGATTCTGCTTTCTGGAGCCAAACAGAGCAAGGCTAATCCCTCTTCTACAAACCATCCTTTCAAATGATTGTAAACTCTCAAAATCACCCCATTTCTTCTCCTCTCTGGGTTAAGCATCTCTGGTTCTTTCAGTGGCTATGGCATGGTCTTCAGGCTCTTCATTCCTTTAAGTCTGACCCCTAAAACTGAACCCCAAAGTCCAAATGTGGCCCTTCCAGGGTAAAGGAGAGAGAGACCCTGAATTTCCTAATCTTGGGCATTATACTAAGCTGTTCCTACTGGATAATAAGATTGCTTTAGTTTGGGGGGAGCTCATAACCTATCACTAAAGCCTACTGGTTTTGTCTAGTCACAACTTCACAGCTGATTTTTGGAACCCGAGCATAAAATTTTATTTATTCTGATCAAATTCCATCTTCTTAGATTTATCCCAGTGGTCTCACCTGTCAAAAACCTTTTGGATCTTGACTTGGTTATTCAATGTGTTAGCCATGCCTGCTAGCTTGGTGTCATCTGGACCTTTGATCAGCATGCCTTCTAGACTTTTATCCAAGTCATCAAAGAAAAATGTTCAACATTAAATGATCAAGGGTACTCCTCTAGAGACATTCTTCCCAGTTGATACTGGTCTCCTTGCTGTTCTCCCAACAAGAATCTCCATGAGTTCTCTCTGGCTGCCCCACTTAAGTGAAATTCTCTCCCTCCTCCTCTCTGTCTCCTAGCTTCCCAGATTCCAAGTTCCAGTTAAAATCCCACCTTTTACAGGTAGCCTTTCACAACTCCTTTTAATTCTAGTGTCTTCCCACTATTGATTGTCTCCAAGTTAAACTGTTGATAGCTTGTTTGTGCATAGTTGTTTGCATACTATCTTTCCCTTTAGAGTGGGAGCTCCTTGAGGTCAGGGGCTGACTTTTGCCTTTCTTTGTATCCCCAGAGTTTAGCACAGTGCCTGGCACATAATGGCTGCTTAATAAATACTAGATGACTCATTGACAAAGTAGCAAAATTCATTCTTGTCAACTTGCAATGATAGAAAGAATTTCTTCATCAGGGAATCTCTGTACTCACTAGCTTAGTCCTGTTCCCCAAGTGTCTCATTCTATAGGCAATAACATATTGAGATGACAGAAGTGCAAGACATGAATATGATACATAAAGACATTACTGATGTGTGCAAATCCAGTGGAATTTTTGATGACATTACAGCTCAAAGAACAAGTTAGAGGAGAAAAGAAAGAGGAAAGATAAAATAAGATGGAGACTTCAGAAAACAGCTTTGGAATGGAGTTCATTCTCCAATACCTTTGCAAGTATGAATGGGGCAAAAACTGTTTAAAAGAAGTCTTGATTCCTTAAAAGGAACACTTAGTCTTTTCTGTTTGCATTTAAAAAAAAATACAAAAATGATGTATGATTTCCTTTGAAGAAATCTCAGAGTGGGAACTCCCTTCACTGACACAGATTGCAACTCTAAGCTATTATGACTAGCAGATAAGTCTTCAGGAGTTAAGTGAGACTCATATGGCAAAAGTTCTTGCCCAGTGTCTCACAGCCAGCAACAGCAGTGGCATTAGAACTAGGGTCTTCTCAACTCTTAAGTACGGAATTCCATCAATTAGTCAAGTGTTTCAAGGCTTGGCAAAAGCCAAGCCCTTCATTTATCTGGATGTCAGAAGGCTATGGTAAATAACCAGTAATAAGTTGCATACAAGATATAGTACCAAGGATTATTTGTTGTTGGTCCTTTTCTGAAGAGGACCGATGACGTCAAAGAGTGATGTCTTGACTTATGCACGAGTTGGATTTAAGCAAGGCAGAGCTGCACAAAGTGACCTCGAGGAAATCAGAAATAGAACTGAGACAGCCAGTTAGTGAGAGCAAGGATCGACAGATGCACAGTCCTTGGCCTCTGTTTGTACCTAAAGAATGCTAAAAGTCCTAATGAAAGAACATTTGCACATTAAGCAGATTCTCTGTGAAGGATTTATGGGAGAACAGAGTGACTAATACGGAGAGGCCAGCCTAAGAACAAATATATCGGTAAAAATCACATCAGAGAAGGTGTTTCTGGGTCATGATCCAAACCACTGGAGAGAGTCTGGAAGGTGATGGGTCCATACAAGTGTTTGTCAGTTTCATATTTGTTCTACTGGGGGTCATCTATGCCATTTGTTTTTTCAATAGGATGATAAGCCCCAGCTATCTCTTGACTGTATAGTACCTAACAGAAGACAGCCTGCAGATTGGCATTTGAAAAAAAAAAAAATCAATGTTTTGATGTCAAAAGAGCCAAATGAAGAATCCAGCATGGTGACTCTGCCTTCACAGTTTAGAATGTCTGGGGGAAATATTGGTCAGCTTTTGATTTTAAGGAGTTCCTCCTGATGGGTTATAAAGAGACATTAATCTTTTCCGAGCTCCCTGTGAATAATGCCCTGCACCAGAGCCCACTTTACAAATCATTTCAACCATTAGCACCGAATGGCTCTAACACATCAACAGCCCTGGAGAGTGCATTTGCTTTATTTTAAGGTTGAATATTTATTTTGGATAATGGATTATTAAATAGATATGTATCATTTATCTCGGCAAGTAGTTTTATTGAGGATAATTTCTAGCACATCAACAGCCCTGGCAAATGCATCTATTCCCTTTGGAGGGTTGCTCATTTTATTATGAATGGCCTACTAAGCAGAGAGATGCCAGGCACCGAAAAGCTTGCTTTCAGCAGGACTCTTGATGGCTTACCACTATTGTCTTAGAAATATTTTGTGAATTCCTTATAAAACTCCTTCCTGATGGTCCTCAAACATCACTAATTTTCAAAATCTGGGGAAAACCTGGGAAACTAGTATTCATGAAAAGATGAAAGACCTCCAAAATGTGTCCTCTCGCTTCCTCTCCTCCATTGTTGCATGACCCATTCAAAGAGGTTTCATTTCTTGTCTGAATACTTGACAACATCTGGGACAGTCTCTGTATCTTAGTGCAGAAGTCTTCACAAAATGGAGGAGACACAGGAAAGCTATAGCTCTTTCTCAGCATCTAAGGGGTGGAATTGGAACCCAGGTTTTCCTGATCCTAAGTCTGATTCTATCTATGGATCAGTCAATCAATCGATGTTAGGCCATAGTGGTTGAAAGTTTTACACCATGAAAGACATTTATTTGGATAGAAAGGGGTGGCTATATGTAACTAATAATAAGTTGTGTATGAGAGATAGGATCTCTAAAATGTATACCTGGAAAAGCAGGAAGACATCATTATTTTGTGGCATCTACAGGTCAATAAGCATTTATTAAGTGCCTACTATATGCCAAGGACTGGACGAGGGAAATACAAAAAAAAAGGCAGAATAGTTCTTGCCTTCTAAGAGCTCATATTCAGAGGTGGGAGTCAACATGTAAACAACCATATATAAACACAACAGGGTAAACTGAGGTAAGCTCAGGGCTAAGGCACTAGAACTGAGAAGGATGAGGAAAGGCTTCTTGTTGACAAGGAGATTTTAGCTGTCCTAAAGGAATCCTGAGAAGCCAGGAGGCAGAGCCAAGGCAAGATTTTTTCCAACATGGGGACAACCAGTGAAATCACTGTCAAGATATGGAAGGTCTCATGCAAGGAAGAACGAGGTGGCCAGTGTTGGTAGGTCACAGAACTTTGGGGGGAGGGTCTGGGAAGGTAGAAAGGAACCAGGTTATGAAGGGGTTTCAGGTAGGAGATATTTCATAGAAATTCCGCAAGAGTTTAAAGGAAAAGTGCTCTCTCACATTCCAGTGGCTCTATGATCTCATTGAAGTGGCGTAGAGTAGGGATCCATCCACGCTTGCCATCTTGTGTGACTTCCATCCATGTCCTCCCACTGATGAACCAGGGGACAGAGGGGGTTTACCCAATGTTCCAGGGCCTTCCTTGAGTTTTCTCCACAATCACATTTCTCAATGGAGCATACTGGATTTCCATCCCTTCTCCCCTTTGACTGACTCGCATTCTTTTAGTATTATTATTTATTATTATTATTATCATTACTCCTACTGTCTTAGTATGTCTTGGTATGACCACTCCTTATTGACTGTCCACCACATGGCTCTCCATTGTCCTTTGGGTGGCTGTTCACTTCAGCTGTAAGGAAAGGTTCTTGCTACCATTTCTACTGTCTGTGTTATTGTTTCCAAGTCAAACAGATGAAGCTTCCATCATGAATAATGACTAAGATAGATGAGAATATAGTGATGAGGATGTATCTTGGGAACCCACTCTTGATTAGGATTCCTTGGATTGTTGGGCAATGGCTGAGCTGGGCATCTTTAGCCTCCCAATGTTCATCTTGATGACAAACACTGACGCCAGGCTCTCGCTTAACACTGTCAGATTTTTAATTTCAGTCAGTGTAAACACTGCCAAGTTTTGAAGGTCTGAACCAAGGATATGGACATAATTTTCCAAGTCCCGGCAGCATAATGGCATTGTACCTCCCCTCGACATCAAACCCAGGAAGTCAACAGGAGCAAATCTCTCTCCCTCATCTCCTTGGTGCATAACAATTTTGTCCGCCATCCTTCCTGAGTGTTTGCTGTTGCCCAGGCTGCCCTGTGTTTTGCATACTAGATGGAGGAGATGGATTTTACAACTGATACTGTTTCACCTGTATTTAGTTCCATTGACATGGCAACCCCCCCAGCCAATTGTCCTCATTACACTGCCTCTGTATTTCTCCCCAGTGCTCTTGCACAGGGGGAAGATGGGAGCATGGAGTGTGCTTAGCTGCCAAGCTGAATAGTTCTGTAATGTAGCTTTGCTGCAGCATAAATTAAGCTGTCATTTTTTTGGCGGCGAGTGCAGAGAGGCGATTTTCCTGTACTGTAACATTTGAAACAACCATTTGCTGGCTCTGGGACTGACTGACAGTTCAGTGTGATCCCTTCTCAATGTGTGCACTTGAGAGGCTGCGGCAGCTAGAAGTGGTCTGCATGGAAGGGATTGTCTTTATGAGCAAATCGCTGCAGCAGTCACCCTAATTCAGGAGACACTTCTGGCCTTTTCACACTGCCTTTCACTCAGAGCCCTGAATGACAGCATCAGAGCTTTGGTGGCTCCAGACAGAGTCATGACTCTTTCTCATAAGCTTCAGACATTATACGCTTTCAGATTTTGTGCTGTTCTGACCACTGGACAGTCCTGTCATGGCTTGTGGTCTTTAGACAGGATGGCAATTACACAGAAGGAGCTATTCTCAGGTTTTATTGGTGGAATATGGGAAGGCATGTTCTAAGACAGGGATTCTTAACCTGGGATGCACAGACCTCCCCAAGGAATTTCAGGAGATCCACGAATTTGGAAAGGGAAAATTCCATCTTCATTTTCCCTGACTTCTAGCTGAAATCATACGTTTCCTTTGGTGGTGAATGCAAACAGTAAACCACAGGGGTATTAGCAGTGCCAGTGGCTTTGTCACCAATTGAAATCACAGACATGTTCCTATCACAGTCCAGTCATTGCAGATGCCTTGAAATGTCGTTTTCATTCATCACTGCTGCAGAATTACTATAGTTATTAGACCAGTTGTTAGACATCGTACTGGAATATGTTTTATATTCCTATAATTATATTTCACGAAAATTGATTTCTTTATAATTCTATGTATGTTATCTTCTGCGGTTAAAGACATGATGCTAAGAAAGGGTCCATAAGGCTTTGCCAGACTGCAAAAGGAGTCCATGACATACAACAAAGCTAAGAATCCTTGCTCTAAGGGGTGTCCAAGAATGAGAAAGGGCTGAGATTGTAACAGTCCTCCCCGCCCTCTGCAATCCTCGCCTCGCTAGTTAGCTCTGGTAAAGAACGAGGAGGTGGATGAAGGGAATGAAAGGTATCAGGAGAACGGTCTCTGGAGGCATTAAAGAAAACTGCTGGTACTTGAAACACTCTCCAGCCCCAAGCTGGCAACCCTAAAGTCTGATGGGAATGACCCACCAGTTCTTCTGACCATATACAACCCCAGAGAAGGCTACCTTGAAGGGGGTCAAAATAATAAAAATGTAATTACCCCCATCATAACACAGTAGGGAGAAATATATCATATTAAGCTTGGTCTCACATCCAAGGTTGGTAACATTGAAATACCAGTGTAGGGATAGCAGAAATAGAACAGAGAAGGATTCTGAGAGGTCAGGAAAGTCCATACTCCCGTGGAAAGGTAGAAATGAACCTAAATCAGTCCACAAAGTGGTCACTATCATATCATTAATTCTCTACAGTGTCTGGCACAATAATAAGAGCTTAATCACTGCTTTTTCATGTTTTAAATTCATTTATTCTTGGAGTTCATGAAGGAAAGAGTCTCTGACTTACTTGAGAAGCAAAGTCTGATGATCTGAGAAGTCAGTAGCCAAGAAATTGTGAGTTTAAGTATCTCAAAGGCTGAGTGTTTGTTCAGTTGAGTTGAATAAAAAATATCACGTACCTTTTGTCTAACCTAGACATTCGTTCTGGAATTTAGCGTCAGGGATAATGCTGATTAAAAGCGCTGAATCCACAGCTTTGAAAACCTGGATTAAGTCTTCTCCTAGTCATGACCTCAGATTCAGATCCAGAGGGGAATCTCAGAGTCATCGAGTCCAGCCACGTCATGTTGCAGAGGAAGAAAATGAGGCTTAAAGTCATTAGACAACTTGGCCAGAGTCACGTGGCTCAAAAGCATCTGAGGCCAGATTTGAACTCTGGTCTTTTGGACTGCAGGTCCAGCTCCCTGCCCAATGCACCACCTAGCTCCCTCTCAACTGGAAAAAGAAAAAGAAGCTCAAGTCCATCATCTTGTATGGATAATAATAATAATAACCAACAACTAGTATTTATATAGGTTCATAAAGCAATTTGTAGGCGATCTCGTCTGATCCTCATAATAGCCCTGGGAGGTTGTTGCTTTGTTATCTGCATTTGAATAACGAGGAGTCACGAAGACATGGAGAGTTAGGTGGTTCAATGGATAGAGCACTAGGCTTGGAATCAGGAGTATCAGAGTTCAAATCCAGCCTCAGACACTTACTAATGGTATGACTCTGGGTAAGTCACTTAATCTTCATATGCCTCAGTTCCTCATCTGTAAAATGGAGCACACTGGAGAAAGAAATGACAAGCCACGCTAGTATCTCTGCCAAGAAAACTTTATAGACAAAACTCCATGGGAGCACCTAGAGTTGAGCATGACTGAACAACTCAACAAGTCATGAAGAGGTTAAGCGAGTTGTTCAGTCTAGAAGTATGTGACACAGGATTTGAACTCAGGCCTTCCTGATTCGAAGTGGGGCATTAAGCTATCCACTACTCCATTAACTGTTTCTAACCTATTTTATTCTATTAGTGTTGGGGCTGTAAGCTCAGTTTCACGTGGACAGTCTTGGGCAGGTAAAGGTGAGGACTTCTAAACCTCAGAGTTCTCATGAGGCCCCCCAGGGAACAGCTTGGAATTGAGGCGTGAGACCTGGGCTATCTTGTGCATTTCCGCCTCTTCTCTGTGGGAAACTTGCTGGGGAGAGCATCCCACCCTTGAGATTGGCCCATGGTCTGAGCACACCTGTTGTTGACTAGCTAAGGGCTGAGAGCAGGCACAGTATTCACGTGCAAACTATGCGGCGGGAGAGCTTAAGTAAGGACAGGAAAGCCTGGAGGCGCTCTTCGCGCTGAGGGGCCCTTGGAGGGCAGAGGGTCCCTCCCCTCTCCCGCTCCCATCCTCTTGCTGTACGATCTTTGCCCCTTGGGAAGAGGAGGATTCCTCTCTCCTGAAGAAGAGTTCCCCCTGCACATGTAACCAAGACCCTGAATAAAGCCTAACCCTTGTTCGACTCTGGAAAGTCTCTTCTCTCAACACGTTTACCCGATTGATCCCCAAAGACCTGGACATCAGGTAAGAAAAGGCTCGGGTAGCCCTTTGGCCTCAAGGCCAAACATATTGGTTTTGTTTGATGTTATTGATTCTCTACAGCACAAAAAAAAAAAAAATTGGGGGTGGAGAGGCTAAGTTAAGTGACTTGCCCAAGGTCACACAGCTAATAAGTGTCTGAGGCTATATTTGAACTGAGGTCCTCCTGACTCCAGAGCTGGCACTCTATCCACTGCCTCACCTAGATGCCCTTACATCACAAATGACTAAGCCTCCTAATGAATCAAATATTCTAATGGCCCAATTCCTACTAAGAAAATAAGAAAATTACTTACTCTTCTCTCAATGTAATTTCTTTTTTTCCTTTTAATATTCTTCCCATTTAACAGTGAGAATCAGGGGTGCTGTGGATAACAGCCAATCCGCCTTTCAGTCAGCCCAGATGCTCAGGGCATCTGTTGTCAATCACTCATTGCTTCTGTCTCCTGCATAGAACAGGATGGGTTCTGTCCACCAATCAGATCTCCTAGTTCTTTGTCCTACCTACTGAGTTTCCTCCTTCCCTCCCTTTGCCTTGTCAAACAATAAGCTCTGGATGAAGGATCATCACTCTGATAAACAGTTCAGTAAGATTAACATGAACATCTCAAAGGCTTCAACCTTCTGAGTCCCTGCCCTTACTACTCCTCTTTGGGGTTGAAATGAACAAGAAGCCCAATAGTTGGACCAATCTCGACACCCACTAGTTCAAAGAGGGGATGAATTTGATTTGTTCATGGAGTTTGTAGAGCCAGGGCTGAAATTCTCATCCTTCTAAAACCACAGGTTCAGACCTGACATTCAGACAACATCACTCCCCTGCTCAAACGTTTTCATGGCTCCTTATTGCCTCTAGGATAAATTAATGGTGTCTATTGGCCTTGTAACCCCTCTGCATTCTGGTTCCAACCGCTAATTGCACACTAATCTCCCTCCAGTATTCTGCACTCCAGACCCACAGGGCTGCAGGCTACCATTCCACTGATTGACCCCACACCTGGAATGTTTTCTCTCCTTCCCTGGGCTTCTCCCTTCCAGATTCAACTACTACACCACAGGGGATTGTCCTCCACTTTCAAATATCAGAGTCCTCTCCATTAAAGTATAAGGTATTAATTATCTAAAGATCTTGGTTTCACTTTTCTGTATTTGCATTCTCCCAATACTCCCCTACCACCTACCATTCCAGGTAGAATGGAAGCTTCTTGAGGGTAGGGGCTGTCTCCTTTTTGTCTTGGTATCTCCAGTGTCTAGCCTGGTTCCCTGGAACATCAAAGTATCCCACCAGGACTCACATACCTTCTGAGAAGTGAGATCTGGAGAGGGAACTAGGCAAGTGACAACCCACAAGTTTGTCATATAAGCCTAGAACAATACTAATAATGCAAGTCCAGCTTGTGATCCACTATGGCTTTCAGATCTTTTTCCTGCTATGAAGTCTAAACTACCTCCATTGACACCTTACAAGACATGTCTGTAATTTTCTCTACTATCCTGGATTACTAATTAATGATCATCTATGCTAAATTTTCATTGGTTTTCTAGGTCATTTCACAATTTGCCTAAATAAGGCAAAGTCTTTTCATGATAGATTCTTGGAGCTCAAAGACCTGTGAGCATTAATTAATCAGCTTTTCTCTTTCATGTTATAGCCATAAAGGGCTCCCTTTACCCTAAACACCTTTTATTTTGATTATGATGTCTCTGGCACATGGTGGATATTTAATAAATACATATACGTGCATACGTTGTCTCTTCTGATAGAGTATGAGCTCCTCCAGGGCAGATTGGCTTTCATTTTTATTTTTGTATCTCCAGAGACTAGCACAGTTCCTTATACATAGTAGGGGCTTAATACATGTTTGTTGCTTGCTTCTTTGGAAGACTGATAGTATATATTATGTGGGTATATGTTTTATCTCCTAATAGAATATAAGCTTCTTGAGGCCAGGACCTCTTCTGTTTTTGTATTTGTATTTCCAGGAACTAACAAGTCCCTAAGACACAGTAGGTATTATATGTGTGAACGTGTTGTCTCTCCTAATAGACTATAATCTCCTTGAAGGCAAGAGGTCCTTCCTTTCTCTCTTTGTAGCCTAGTACCTAGAACAAAATAATCACCTAAAAATACTTGTCTGATGGATAAAGAAACTAGGTCAAGAGGGGCAAAGTCCCTTGCCTAATTACCCAACTGGTTGGTGACAGTCAATCCTAGAATTCAAAGCTCTTGGTGCCCAATCACTTCTTTTACTGTGACACCATGATGCCTCCCTTTTTCATGGGCTTTGAAAGTAGAGTGGGGCTTTGAGAGATAAGGTGGTGGAGGAAGAGCCTTTGGGAGAAGACAGGGATGGTTTATGACGGCAAGGAAGAGCTAATAAAAAGGTGATCACTTTGGTTTTAGGCTTGTTGAGTTAGAAGTGATGGTCAGACATCCAAATGGACATCCATTTTCCAACAACAACTCTGCTTGGTTTGGACTCCATGGAACATCCTACCTTCCTTGGAGAAGTTTACCACCAGAAGTCTCATCCCTATGCAGACTGACTGAGCTATTGATATTCAACACTCTCACTCTCCCTTCCAACTGGAGGGCCAGAAGAAAGATCAATTAACTCCTCCCAAAGTCTTCCTTGATAGAGGGCTGAGAATTTGCCAGATAGTGCTCCATTTTCTCTCAGGGGTGGAGAACCTTCAGCCTTGAGGCTACATGTGACCCTCTAGGCCCTCGAGTATGATCCTTTGACAGAATCCAAACTTCTAGATCCTCAAGTGCCACCCTTTGACTAAATCCAAACTTTACATCTGTGAATTCAGCCAAAGGGCTGTACTTGAGGACCTAGATGGCCCCATGTGGCTTCAAGGCTGCAGGTTCCCCACCCCTAGAGAATCATGCCTTAATGCTGAGTGCTCTTCCCTACTCCCATTTACTGACTCCTTTTGTGTATTTTCTGTGCCCATTAAATTGTATTTTCTTTTGAAGCAAAAACGAATTCTTTTCTTTGCCAGGCCTAGAGGCCTGAGGGCTACCCGAGTCTTCCCTTACCTCTATCGGAGGTCTTCGGTTGGCCAAACGGGATGCTCGTATGAGAGAAAGGACGTTCTAGAGTCGAACAAGGGTTGAGCTTTATTTCAGGATCTAGTTACAAGTGCAGGGGAATTCTTCCTTAGGAGGGAGCAAAGAATCTCCCAAGGAGGCAAAGATCTTACAATAAGAGATTGGAAGTAGAAGTGTAAGTGGGGAGAGAGGGGGAGGGGAGAGAGGAGAGAGGAAAAGCGGAGCCTTGTTGTCCTGTCCGCTCCGCGCCCCTCCGCCCAAGAGAACTTTCAGGCTTTCCTGATCCTACTTAAACTCTCCAGCAGCATAGTTTGCATCTGAATACCGTGCTGTTAGATAACAATAGTGTGCCCAGATCCGGGACAATCTCGAGGGCAGGGAGAGCTCTCTCCCATCACGTTTCTCACGGGAAGAGGCAGAAATACATGAGATAGCTCGGTTCACCTCGATTCCCAGTCGTTTCCTGGGGGGTCTCGTGAGAACTCTAAGATTTAGAAGTTCCCACCTTTACCCGCCCGAGACTGTCCACCTGGAATTGAGCTTCCATCCCCAGCATTTCTTATTTGTATTTTCAGTGACCAGCATAGCGCTTGGCATGTTGTATGAGTTTAATAAATGTTTATTGAATTGAACTGAATTAAAATGTCCAGGAGGCAGTCAGATATGAGTGGAGTCCACCAGAGGATGATTATGGACAGGGGAGTGCTAAGAAATTTCAGTTCTGCTCCTGTGTCTGGAAGGTATGATACATTGAGCATTCAGGAAATCTTGGGACATCTTTCAGAATGAAGCCAGATTACAGAGGCTCAGAAAATGAACAGGGAGCAGGTAAGAGAAGGCAGAGAAGTTTGATTGAAAGGAAAGTCAGAAATAAGATGTGCGATTGAAAGCAATTGTATCTCCCTATGTTTTTAACATGTGTGATATGCAGAACCAATTTTTTACAAGTGTTCATTTGAACAGCAATGGAAAAAGCCACTAAGAGAGAGTTGAGAGACTTGGATTCTGGTCCTGGCTCCACAATGGCTAGCTGGCTGGCTGTGACATCTGGTCAGATCATGTAGTCTCTTCAGATTTGTTTGCTTTGGTGTAAGATATAGAGGCAGGACTCTAATGGTCTCTAAAGGCCCTGCCCCCACGACCCTCTGGACACAAAAAAGGAGGAGACACCCTCTCCAATGAATACTCCAATGTTACAATGCATTTGTGATCTTGCCAGTGGGAATGTTCTCTCCAAAGATGCAGATTTCAGCCCACATGGTGTAACATGTCCATTTCTATTAAATATGCTAGTTTATTGGGCTGCTTGACTTTGAAACCCTCTCTTTCATATTTGTCATTCTTGGTAGAGAGTCTGACATAGAAAGTGTTTAATAAATGCTTTTAAAAATTCATTCATTGATTTCATAATACATTTCAATGTTGTTTTTCTCACCCATTGCACAAGGTCTAGGTCTGAGAGGATCCAACGTTGCCCTCTTTCTGGAGAATTACTTTCAGAAGACTTGTAGATTGTACCTTCAGCTATTTGACACCTTAACCTTTATTAAGCTCCAACTGAATGACTACAGCTCCTTTCTCATTGGTCCCCTAGTCACTGGTATTAGAATCCGTCCCCAAACTCAGATTGTACCAGTCAACATCAGCATGTATTAGACTAAATCCTCATTTCAAACCTCCCTGACTTGGAATCATGCAGCCACTAATGCCCAGCCTCTGTCTCTGATCTGCCTCTAAGAAGTGATGGGCACATACCCGATTACCCAGATTTCCATTGGTAGGCTGGTCCCCAGGAGATGCCTGGTGCTCTAGGATCCCCAGACCATATAAAATCAAACAGGCACCCTCCTTTCCACTTGTCTTCAAAGACAGTGCCTGGTAGAGGGCTGTTTGGGCTAATTGGTCATTGTGCAGGCTCACAGGCCACGCTGGTTACACAGGCCAAATTAGGGATGCATTTCTCAACCAGTCCTCACCACAGGACCCAGTGTATACTAATAGGATTCAGAGCTTGTCAGCATTTCTGTGACACACTCACTGTGTGGAGGGGCTGAAGACTGTCATAAAGTTCACTTTTGACTGAAACTTGTCAGGTCAGATCCCAGCCCCTCCTTTATCTCCACCTCCACCCCATCCCCCCAAAAAAGAAGAAAATTCATTTTCTTTCATATCTATCCTTTGGTCCATTTTGAGAAAAAGAATAGGAAAAAAAGGGAGTGGGGAGTCTAATATTCCAAAGCATTTTTGGCATTCCTGACCTGATTATTTTCTTTTTTAATTTCCTGTTTTTTAAAAATTAATTAATTAATTAATTAATTGTTAGATTTTTGACATTCATTTCCACAAAATTTTAAGTTTCAATTTTTCTCCCTATCGCTCCCCTCCCCTCACCCCATAATACCTTGCATTCTAATTACCCCTTCCCTCAATGTACCTCCCTTCTACCATACCTGACCCTTCCCTTATCCCCATCTTCTCTCTTTTCTTATAGGGCAATATAAATTTCTATACCCCATTACCTGTATTTCTTATTTCCCATTTATATGCAATAATAATTCTCAACATTCATTTCTAATACTTTGAATTCCAACTTCTCTCCCTCCCTCCCTCCCTACCCATCCCCACTGAGAAGGCAAGCAATTCAATATAGGCTATATATGTGTCATTTTGCAAAAGACTTTCCATAATAACCATGTTGTGTAAAACTAACTATATTGCCCTCTATCCTACCCTGCCTCCCTTTTTTCTATTCTCTCATTTGACCTTGTCTCTTCCCAAAAGTGTTTACTTCTAGTTACTCCCTTCTCTCATTTATCCTCCCTTCTATCATTCCCCTCACCCCACTTGTTCTCTTCTCCCCTACTTTCCTGTAGTGTAAGATAGATTTTCATACCAAATTTAGTGAGCATGTTATTCTCTCCTTAAGCCATATGTGAAGAGAGTAAGCTTCACTTTTCCTCTCTCACCTCCTCCCTTTTCTCCTCCATTGAACAAGATTTTTCTCATCTCTTTTATGAGTGATAGCCTGCCCCATTCCTTATCTCCCTTTCTCCTCCCAATATTTTCCTCTCTCATCCCTTAATTTAATTTTATTTTTTTATGGACATCATCTCTTCTGATTCCACTCAACCTGTACTCTGCATGTGTGTGTGTGTGTGTGTGTGTGTGTGTGTGTGTGTGTGTGTGTGTGTGTGAAATTTTCTATTCAGTTCTGGTCTTTTCATCATGAATGCTTGAAAGTCCTCTATATCATTGAATGACCATTTATTCCTTTGAAATATTATACTCAGTTTTGCTGGGTAGTTGATTCTTGGTTTTAATCCCAGTTCTTTTGACTTCTGGAATGTCCTATTCCAAGCCCTTCAGTCCCTTAATGTAGAAGCTGCTAGATCTTGTGCTATCCTGATTGTATTTTCACAATACTCTAATTGTTTCTTTCTAGCTGCTTGCAATATTTTCTCCTTGACCTGGGAACTCTGAAATTTGGCCACAGTATTCCTAGGAGTTATTCTTTTGGGGCCTCTTTCAGGAGGTGATCAGTGGATTCTTTCAATATTTATTTTGCCCTCTGGTTCTAGAATCTCAGGGCAGTTTTCCTTGATAATTTCATGAAAGATGATGTCTAGGCTCTTTTTTGATCTTTTGATCTCTTTTCCAGGTCAGTTGTTTTTCCAACGAGATATTTCACATTATCTTCTATTTTTTCAATCTTTTGGTTTTGTTTTGTAACCTCTTGGTTTATCTTCCCTGAACTCCACTCTCTCTTTTAAAAGAACTGTTTTGAGCTTTTGAACCTTCTTTTCCATTTGGCTAATTCTGCTTTTTAAAGCCTCCTTCTCCTCATTGGCTTCTTGGACCTCTTTTTCCAATTGAGTTAGCCTATTTTTCAAGCTGTTATTTCCTAAGCTTTTTTTTTTGGTTCTCCTTTAACAAGCTGCTGACTCACTTTTCAAGCTCTTCTATGGCCTGGGCTCATTTCATATTCATTTTGGAAGTACTGGAGGCAGAAGCCTTGACTTCCTCTGATAGTATGCCTTGTTCTTCCTCATCTGAAAGGATGGAAGGAGACACCTGTTCACCAAGAAAGTAACCTTCTATGGTCTTATTTTTTCCCCTTTTTTGGGCATTTTCCCAGCCAGTTACTTGACTTTTGAATCCTTTGTCAAGAGGAGGGTCCCAGTGCTCCTCCTCCCCCCAGTATCATGCTCAATGGTGAGATTCAAATCAGCTGCTCAATTCCCCCAGGGGCTTTAGGTGGGGGGCAGGGCTGCCACTGAGGGCTGAGGTTCAGATCAGCTGCTCAATTGCCCCAGAGGCTTTAAGTTGAGATGCCTGGATAATGGACCCAGGCTGCTTCCGTGACCACTGTAGCCACCCGCAGCCCACTGCTCTCCTCTTGCTCAATTGGGAAAGCCCTCCCACACTGACCTTTGGAGCTTTCTTTGTCACTTGTGGGTTGAGGGATCTGAGACCCTCCCTGCTGGGAATTCTGCCCTGGAAGTCTGTTAAGGTCCTGTTCTTCCCAGTGTCACATGGCCAGTGCTGGGCTCTGCTCCACTCAGCATTCTGTGAGATAGACCTTTCCTGTTGGCCTTCCAGGTTATCTTTGGCTTGAAATTTCTTTCACTCTGTTGTTCTGTGGCTTCCGCTGCTCTAGAATTTGTTGAGAGTCATTTTTTACAGGTATTTTGTGGGCTATGGACTAAGTGCTAGAGTATATGTGTCGCTCTACTCCGCCATCTTGACTCTGCCCCCAATTTCTTGTTCTTTATATTCAATTCCACATTTTCTCCCTTCTTATACCCCTCCCATGCCCATTGAGAAGGCAAGATGTATGATGCCCATTAAACATATACATTCATGCAAAATTCCAAATTTTTTTGTTTTAAAAAATCAAAGAAGAGAAAGAGAGGGTCAAAAACGCTTCAATGTGCCTTCTGAGTCCATCAGTTCTCTGTCTCGAGGTGAAGAGCATTTCCATCAGGAGGACCTTGTCTCAGACTGTGCTAAGGAAACAGAGGCAATTCTCTACATACCTTCTCAACACCTCCCAGTACCCCTGATGCCATCATTTCTCTCCTCCTTTTCTCTAATGAAGAGGGAAACACTTTTTTTTTTTTTTGCCAAGGCCATGTTTTCTCCTTGTTCACTTGATCCCCACCCCTCCCATCATCTGTATCAGAATGTTGCCACAATCAACTGCCTGATCCCAATGACCTTCAGTTTCTCCTCTGGCTTCTTCTCTCTTGCCTCCAAATGAACTCACTTCTTCCTCTTCCTCCATAGACCCTGCTAGCCCTTCATCCTAAATCCCTTCTCCTCTTGGGCAGACTCCTGGAAGCAGCTGGCCACACTGCCTCCACTTATCCTCTTGCTCTCTTTTCAACTCCCTGCATTCTGTTTCTACCTCATCACTTAGTGGAAAGTCCTTCCTCCAATAACTGCAGAATTCCAAGTCCATGTGGTCTTTTCTCAGTCATCATCTTTTTTAAAAATTTATTTATTTATTTATTTTTAGGTTTAAACATTTGTTTCCACAAGATTTTGAGTTCCAGATTTTCTCCCCATCTCTTCCCTTCCCCCACCCTAAAACAGAGCGCATTCTGATTATTGCTTCCCCCAGTCTAACCTCCCTTCTATCACACCTCTCCATGCTTTTATCCTACCCCCTCTATTTTCTTAGAGGACAAGATAGATTTCTATAACTCATTGTTTGTATACTTTATTTCCCAGTTGCACGTAAAAACATTTTATAACATTCATTTTTAAAACTTTGAGTTCCAACTTCTGTCCCTTCCTTCCTTCCCACCCACCCCCACTGAGAAGGTAAGTAATTTGATATATGTTATACATGTATAGTTATGCAAAAGACTTTCATAAAAGTCATGTTGTGGAAGAATAACTACATTTCACTCCATCCTGTCCTGACCCCCATTTATTCTGTTGTCTCTTTTGACTTTGTCCTTCCCCAAAAGTGTTTACTTCTAATTACACCTCCTCCCATTTGCCCTTCATTCTATCATCCCCACCCCCCATTTATCCCCTTCTCCCTTACTTTCCTGTAGTGTAAGATAGATTTTCATAGCAAATTGAGTATGCATGTAATTCCCTCCTTAAGCCAAATATAATGAGCGTAGGATTCGCTTTTTCCCTTTCCCCTCCCATTTCCTCCCCTCCATTGAAAAAGCTTTTTCTTACCTCTTTTATGTGAGAGATAATTTGCCCCATTCTGTTCCTCCCTTTCTCCTCCCAATATATTCCTCTCTCATCTCTTAGTTTTATTTTTTTAGATATCATTCCTTCCTATTCAACTCATCCTATGTCCTCTGTCTATATGGATATAATCCCTCCAACTGCCCAAATACTGAGAAAAGTTTCAAGAGTTACAAAGATTATCTTTCCATATAGGAATGTAAACAGTTCACCTTCAGTAAGTACCTTATGACTTCTCTTTCCTATTTATCTTTTCATGCTGGGGCAGCTAGGTGGTGCAGTGGATAGAGCACCAGTTCAGGAGTCAAGAGTTCAAATCTCACCTCAAACACTTGACACTCATTAGCTGTGTGACCTTGGGCAAGTCACTTATCCCAAATTGCCTCATCCTGGGTCATCTTCAGTCATCTGGATGAATATCTTGTCACTGGATTCAGATGGCTCTGGTGGGGAAGTAAGGCTGGTGACTTGCACAGCCCTCCCTCACTCAAAAAAAGTCAAGTGCAAGTCATATCATCATTTCTCTGATGGCATGGTCTTCTTTGGCATTGAAGGACAAACATACCCTTACATGCTTCTCTTGATTCTTGTGTTTAAAAGTCAAATTTTGTATTCAGCTCTGATCTTTCCATCAAGAATGCTTGAAAGTCCTCTATTTCATTGAATGACCATTTTTCCCCCTGAAGTATTATATTCAGTTTTGCTGGGTAGTTGATTCTTGGTTTTAATCCTACTTCCTTTGACCTCTGGAATATCATATTCCAAATCCTTTAATCCCTTAATGTAGAAGCTGTTTGATCTTGTGTTATCCTGACTGTATTTCCACAATACTCAAATTGTTTCTTTACAGCTGCTTGCAATATTTTCTCCTTTACCTGGGAGCTCTGGAATTTGGCTACAATATTCCTAGGAATTTTCCTTTTGGGGTCTCTTTCAGGAGGCAATTGATAGATTCTTTCAATAATTATTTTACCCTCTGGTTCTAGAAAATCAGGGTAGTTTTTCTTAATAATTTCTTCAAAGATGATATTGAGGTTCTTTTATTTTGGATCATGGCTTTCAGGTACTCCTATAATTTTTAAATTGTCTCTCCTGGATCTATTGTCCAGTTTAGTTGTTTTTCCAATGAGATATTTCACATTGTCTGCTATTTTTTCATTCCTTTAGTTTTGTTTTATAATTTCTTGATTTTTCATAAAGTCATTAGCTTCCATCTGCTCCATTCTAATCTTTAAGGAATTATTTTCTTCAATGAGATTTTGGACCTCCTTTTCCATCTGGCCAATTTTGCTTTTTAGGTCATTCTCTTCAATGGCTTTTTGGATCTCTTTTGTCCTTTGAGTTAGACTATTTTTTAGTATTATTTTTTCAGCATTTTTTGGGTCTCCTTTAGCAAGTTGTTGACTTGCTTTTCATGCTTTCCTTGCATTGTTCTCATTTCTCTTCCCAATTTTTCTCCACCTCTCTTACTTGATTTTCAAAATCTTTCTTGAGCTCTTCCATGGCCTGACATCAGTTCATATTTTTCTTGGAGACTTCGGATGGAGGAGCTTTGACTTTGTTCACTTCTATTTGTATGCTTTGGTCTTCCTTGTCACCAAACTGAGATTCTATAGTCTGATTTTTTTTCCACTTTTTGCTTATTTCCCCAGGCATTTACTTGACTTGTGAGCTCTTTGTCAAGCTAGATCTCTGCTTCCAGTGGGGGTGATGGGTATACTGCCAGATGCTTGATTCCCCCAAAATCTGTGGGCCTAGAGCTCCAGAAACAGTCACCTCTGCTTCCCCTTCAGATGTTTTGGCTGCTGCCCTCTTCCCCCTCTCCCCTCTGCTGCCATTGGGCTGGGGCCGGACTACTCCACTCTCCCACATTGGTCCCACAGGCTTTTTCCATTGAGCTTCCAATTTGTCCTCAGAATTTTGGGGTTGTGAAGTCTGGAAACTGCCATAGGTGCCCAAGATTCAGTCCCTCTGAGGCCTACTCAGGTCTAGTCTGTGCCTCTGCCCACTCTGGACTGTGCCCTGCCCTCAGCATGGCATGATAGACACTTCCCAGTGAACTTTCAGGCTGTCTTGGGATGAAAATTTGCTTCACTCCATCATTCTGTGGGTTCTGCAGCTCCAGAATTTGTTTAGTGTCATTTTTACAGATATTTGGGCTGGGCTTGTATAGAGAGAGGGCTAGCAAGTCTGTGCTGTCACTCCACCATTTTGGCTGCACCCCTTTGAGTTTTCTAGTCATTATCTTTTTTATTTTAGTTTATTTGATGTCTCTGCTGCCCATCCTCTCCTCCTAGACATTCTTTTCTCTATATTCAGGCTACCATGCTCCCTTCGTTCTGCACCTAACCATCTGAACACTCCTCCTTATGATCCGAGGTCCAACCCTATCACAGGGTCTTCACATCTTGATGGCTCCCTGCCTCCCTGCCTCCCTTCAGAAACATGCAGTGACTTCCCATAGTTCATGGAGCACAAGGAGACAATTCTGTTGTTTTTGTTGCTGTTGTTGCCTTAGCCCTTGACTTAGAAACAAGAGATTATTTGACAGGTTGATAGGTTTTGTACCATTAGCCTCTTAGCATTTAATAGGCCTGGCAGGGCTCCATAGGATCCCTTAAGAGATCAATAAAATGCCTTGGAATCTTTACCCTAGAATCAGGTCATGGTTATTGAGCCCAAGTGACCCATCAGTGTTAGTGGCTGCTGGGAAGGAGTGGTAAATCCTAAGCAGGGGAGCTTGGTCTTCCCTTCTCTGAAGGGCATCAGGCCAGGCTGCCTCATCATTCTAATTATCCCAAAGCACTGGGCTGAAGGAGAAGTCCTGCTTCTAGAGTTACTTTTGTGGGAGGAGGAAAGGACTGATTTGTGATGATCCAAAGTTTCTTGCCATGCATGATAATCTTCAAATACTCCTGGAAAGTCAAGGTCCCTTCAGCAAAGCCTGTGCTTGACCCTGCCCTCAGAGCTTAGACATAGAGATTAACTGAAAAGGAGTCAATTTTCCTGTCACTGCTATAAACCTGAGCTTCCTAATCTATTTTCCCTCCCCTAATATACCAGATTTTCATCATTCATTTATTAACAAGTATTAGCTAAGCACTTACAAGATCTAGTCAAGAGTTAGACTAACATAGTAGACAGAAAGCTAACTTTGGACCCAAGGACACCTAGTTTGAGTTCAATCTTTGACACAATCTAGTTTTGTGACCTAACCCCCCCTCTTTCTGTCACAGGTGATCTAAAACCATAAAGTGCAGATCTGGGTTGGGAGAAGGGATTCCCTCCACTAGACTTTCTACACAGATGAAATCACAGGACTAGAAAAATTAAAAAACCCAATGTGCCATGCAGAGTGCTTGGCACATGCAGCAGAGTTTCAGCTTCAACAATAAACTAGTCCCTGCCCTCAGGGAATTTGTCTTCTTCCAACAAGCAAAGAGCAACAGCACATGACCCTGTCTCTGTATCCTCCCTTGTCGTTCAATGTGTAGATCTACATGCTGGTCAGGCTTTTAGCCTTTGCCAAGCTTCAGTGCCTC
Source organism: Notamacropus eugenii (assembly GCF_028372415.1). Taxonomy (NCBI): domain Eukaryota; kingdom Metazoa; phylum Chordata; class Mammalia; order Diprotodontia; family Macropodidae; genus Notamacropus; species Notamacropus eugenii. The sequence goes on from NC_092874.1 coordinate 13,609,027, forward strand.
CAAGGTGCTGCTTCTGAAGCCTGATCTGAGTCTCCTCTGCTATGACTTGGTGACCAGACACATGCAGTGTAACCTTGAGGAAGTGTAAATGACTTTCCTCATTCTGGCCTGTGACTCTACTAATCACCAGGGTAATAATAGTATGGAGATACTAAGGAAAGAGTGTCAAATCAGGAGACAGAGGACATGAGCTAGAGTACTTCTCTACCACATATTAGCCCAGGTTCTTAGGAAGTTGATTTTTCTCTCTCTGGAACCTGTAAAAGGGGGTGATCTGTGCAGATGATTGCCAGGCCCCTTCAAGCTCTAAATGCATTCATCCATGACCTCTTTCCAGCTGCACTCACAAGGTGGAGAGATACATGCAAGGGATCTAACAATCAGAGTGATGACAAAGTAGACGAGACTGCCTCTGGAGGGGGCGACTGCCTCCTCATTAGAAGTTGCCCAGAAAAGATGAGGTGATCACTTGTAAGATATGCCACAGAAAGGATTCTTCTTCAGGATTAGGCTGCATAAGATGACTATTGAGGTCTTTTCTAACTTGGAAATTTTGAGGTTCTGGGAACCCTGATTGGTCTCAGTTTCCTTCTCTGTAAGATGAGGGCACTGGATGAGAGGATCTCCAAGGTTCCTTCCTGCACTAAATCAATAATTCTGTGAACAATAGTCACAGCAGCTAGCTCACTTTGGTATCATGCTCTAAGTTTTACACATATCAAGGGGGGGGGGGAGGGACCAGTCATCGCCTGAGGCCATAGGAAGATGGTTCCACATACTACATTTCATTGGAATCTCACAGAAATCATGACAGTGGAGAAGTGGAAATACTGCTCATTTTATAATTGAAGGAACGCAGGGCCAAACATGGAAGCCACTTTTCTTCCTTCATGTGCGGCAGCTCCTTGCAGAAGAGTCGGCACATGGCCCTTGATTTCCAGATTCAAAGTCCAAGTCCAGCATTCTTCCTATGGCTTTCCCTAAGGCTGACAGGGCTGGTGCCTGTTGCCCCTACAGGATGTATAAGGGGATGCCTAGTTCTGTGATTTCATCTATGTAGAAGCAGTGGGTACCAAGGCTGTACTGACCACACCCAGTAGCAGCATCATTCAAACAATGCTTTGGTTGTTTTCAGGAACACATGGTGTTCTCCTTCCCTGATCTCTGATCACTGATGGTTGATGCATGAATATTGTGCAGACTAAGTGAGCAGGTTTGCATCCATTCTCCCTTCTCCACCCCACACTCTTAATCTCTAATTTCTATGATGATATTCACCACTTTAACATGACTAAATCACATATTGAATATCATCTCTTACCTTACTATCCCCTCCTTTTCCTCTTCATTTCCTTTTCCTCCCATCTCTTTCCTTCCCCTTGATCTTTCCCATCCCTCTCCTCCTTCCTGCTCTTTCCTTTCTTTCTACCTCCTCTTTCATCTCTTTTCCCATTCAGATAAGAGATAAATTAGGGGAAAGAAGAAGAAAAAAAAAACAGAACAGGTCACAGGAGAGAGGTAGAACTGCGCCTTGTGGAACGAATGAGACTTCTTTTCAGAGTGCTGACAATGATGAGCTTTCCTTAGCAGGTGTCTTTCGGAAGTAGGGAAAAACTAAGGAGTCTATCACCTGATTAACAAGAACAGTTAGCTAAAACAGGATGAGAGTCACCTCGTAGCTTCTAAGATGAATCTGAAGGTGATCTATAACTAGTAATATATTCTAGTTATACATGTGTAATATATGTATACACATATATGTTACTGCTTGAATTTTTCTTTAAAATATAAGCATTTTCTCATCTAGAATATTTTAAATGTTCTAGTTTAGAGATTTGGGATTTTTTGCCAAAAAAGGAGGTGGGAGAAGAGAGAATATATGTTTGTTTATTGAAAGCAAAATAGAAAATTGAGTAAGAAGTCACCTAATGGCCTGCTTGCCCCCTCATCCAACATCCCAGATGAGTTCCATCCACTCCTTCTAGCCCAACACTCCCTTTTACCCCAGCCTCTCCAGCTGCTCAGGAACAGACAAGTATTAGCTATGGCTCTGGAGTTATGGGAAGAACCAAAAAAGAAAACAAAGACAACAGAGTCAGGGAGTTCTCTATGTATACTGAGTTTCCCATTTGTGCCCAGTATTGCTCAGATAGCAGAAATGTGGACAGTAAGAGTATACTTTGACTCATGGGTAAGACAAAGCAGTGCATCAAAAAGAACAATGTAATTAGAGTCAGAGTAGAAAGTTCAAATCCTGACTGCAATTTGCTTTCTGTTTCATCTTCAACAAGTCACTAAACCCCTTTCAGCCTCAGTTTCCTCATCTGTACCATTAGAGGGTTGGACTTGATAGTCCATAATGGTCTCTTCCAGCTCTAAATCTATAATTCTATCACTTCACTTGTCTGTGTTCCATGAGTACATTGAATTCATGATGCTATTTCTTAATCTGTAAAATGAGAGATTTAGACTGGATGGTTTCTTAAAGCAATAATCCTATGGTCTAGTATAATCTTCAGTATGGTCAGTATCATCCTCAATGGTCCAGTATAGTTTGATGCAACCAGGTGATGGAAAAATATGCCAGCCATTCCATTATCCACTGATCATGTACTTCAGGAGGGGAATATAGGAAAAGAATAACATTCTTCCAGTCTCCTGAGCTATCTGCCTTACATAGTGCTCCCTCCCCACCCTTCTCTCTTGCTGCCTGTATTTGACTTTACCCTCTTACCATTTTGCATGAAAGCAAATTAAGTGTTGCCCATGTTATACAAGCTACTATTTATCCTCACATCTGAACACTGTAGGTCATCTCCCTAGGGCCAAAGAGACTAGAGCCGTCAACAAATATGGTCTGTCCATTCAGCGCTGTTGACACTTTCATTGTCTCCACTGGGGGGTGTCGGCCTAAGCAAGACCCACCAGGAGCGCCATCTCCAGAACTCCCATTGGAGGGAGGTGGGCTTAGCTTCTTTGACGGTTGACCAATCTCGGAAGGACTGGCGGTGAGAGGGGGGGCCCCCTCCTTTGTCAATGTTAATGCAATGCCAAGTGATAGAGATGCCCTTTTGGCATGAAACACTGTCAGCTCTTAATAATAAACACTTTATGCATCTCAAATTGCAGCTATACATGAGCAGGTTGGAGTCAACCCCTGAAAGGAACCTGTACCTTCTCATTACAGGGCAGCCTTAGTGGGAAAGCAATTCCCAGAGCCAGAGGGCTGGCACACTCCCATAGTTTCTGCTATGAGTAAATAACTTCAATTGATTTCATCATAAAAGAGTGACAGGAAAACAACATTGATTTCCAAATCCTTAATGCAAACCTCAGGAGATATTGATGAGGCTGCCTGCAAGGAGGTTGTGGCCACTTGAATGGCCTGCAGAAATAGCAATACTCGATCGTTACCCCAACAAAAAAATGACAATTTGGGCTCATCTTGAAATGGATTGATGTAATATTATGCAGCACTATTGTACAACCTCGAGTGATATAAGTGATCGCCTTCAGTAGTGTTCATTAGGCTAAAAAGAACAAAATCCATCCATTCCAACCTGGAGCTCTTCTCTTTATTGTCAGAGGTCTCTCACAGTCTCAAGCTCTAGCCAACTCACAGCAGGCTGACCACAAGTAGAACCAAAGTCACCTAGAAGAGCTCATTTGGTCACTTGAGCAAAATGAATTTTGGAGACAACTAACACATTCAGAAAATGCCTTTCAAACTCCGAAACCACTGATTTTGCTTGGAGGAACTTTTCAATTTCTTTTCCTTGCTTAGGGAAATAAGTTCTGATAGAGTTGGTCAAGAGAATTAAAATTTCAGAGATTTTTGCTCCAGAGAAGATGCCTTCCCTTCATTACACTATTCACATTAATTTGTATTTAATCTACATAATTTGTCTTGATTTGTCTCTTCCCATGCTATTTCTTCTGCAGTAGCAGAATATAAGAGCCCTGAGGGTAAGCAGTGCTTCCCATTTGTCTTTGTTCCTCCAGCATTTGGTCCAGGCATATGACAGATGCTTAATAAGATGCTTGTATAATGGACGGATGGGTGGATGAGAATTAAACGATGCCAAGAGAAATGGATGTTTTCTTTAAGTTAGGGTAATCAAGACATTGGACTTGGAATAAAGTGGCCCAGATTTTACCCATGACTTTCCAGCTTTGTCTCCTTGGGCAAGTCTTTTCATCTCTATTTCCTCCTGTGCTAAATTAAGGGGTTGGACTAAGTCCTATTCCCCCACACACGCCCCAGCTCTACAATTCTACAATTCTGACTTAAAATTATTTTGTCATCTTTGATTTGAGAGTAATTTGAATTCTCTCATTATGGTAGTTGCCTGACTTCTTTCTTTATCTCAGCTAATAGTCTCTTGAACATTTCCAACTGGGTGTTCCAAAGACTTCATAAACTCAACACAGCCCAAACTTTACTCATATTTTCCCCAAACTCACCCCTCTTCCAAACTTCTCTGTTTCTCTCAAAGATACTACAGTCCTTCCAGTCTTCCAGTATTGTGTCCTGGGAATTATTTTCAAATCCTCACTCCCTCATCCCACACAGTCAAGCAGTTGTCTTTGGAAAGATAGGTCTTTCCATTTCTACTTTCTCAACATCTCTCACACCCAAACACTTCTTTCCCCTCACATAGCTCCACCTTAGTCCAGCCACTTATGGCCTCTCTACCAAATCATTGAACCATCCACCTCTTTGGTCTCCCTGCCTCAGGTTTCTCTCCACTCCAGCCCATCCTCCACAGTGCTGCCAAAGGGATTTTCCTTAAACATGGGTCTGATCATGTGACTCTCCTACTTCAGTGACTCCTGATTGATTTAAAGATAAGATGTAGACTCCTATTTTTAGCATTTAAAACTCCACTCAACCTGTCCCCAATCTATCTTTCAGTCTCACTGGACATTACTTCCCCTCCCATACCCTACAATCAAGCTCACCTGTGTTCCTCCCACATGACACTGCACCTCTCCTCTCTGTGACTTTACACTGGTCATCTCCCATGCGCGAATGTACTCCCTCCTTCCCTCCCTCATAGAGCCCCTCTCTTCATTAAGATACAGCTTAGGCATCACCCTCTGTATGAAGTCTTTCCTGGCATCCTTAAGCCTTAGGGCTCGTCCTCTCAAGTTACTTTCAATACTGCGCTTATCACTTTAAGATTATGTTGTACATATTTCTATTCGACTGTGTTTCCTCTCTCGTTCCTTATGAATGGAGATTGTTTCATTCTTTGTACTTAGATCTTCAGTATCTCACACAATGCCTGGTATTGGATAGACATTCACTATATACTTGATGAATTGATTGTTCCATGAAGATCTCTCAGCCTTTACCACTGAAAGATTCTGTGCGACACACCAGACACCATGCATGGGCACTACAGTGGAACATATGATCAACCAGTACACATTTATTGATGACCTACTGCTGCGCTAGACTTACTGCGCACTGTGAGGAACGCAGAGAAAGCCTTCAATATAGGCTCACCTTCATGGAACTTTCATTGGAAGCTGGAAAAACCAAACTAACAGGCGTGAAAACATTAGTAAACAATATACAACCACATGTAATTAAGTTCTTAAATTCAGTGGTACTGAGGCTGAATGCAACAAGAGTTCAGAGGAGGCGATCCTCGATGAATCTGACCAACTCTATCCTAGAACACAATTGGAGAGACTCAGAGAAACTTAGAACTGGAAAGAACTAAAAAGAATGGCTGGTCCAAACCTTTGATTGACAGATAAAGAAATGGAGTTCCAGAAGGGTCAAACAACTTGCTCAAAGGCACAAAATGAGTCACTGGAAAAAGTAAAACTGGAACCTGGGTCTCTGAACTCTAGAGAACTTTGTCCACAATTCCATTTGGACCAGTTAAGTAAACAGCATCCAGGAAAGGCATTGTGATTACTACTACTACTACTACTACTACTACTACTACTACTACTACTACTGCTGCTGCTGCTGCTGCTGCTGCTGCTGCTGCTGCTGCTACTACTACTACTACTACTACTACTACTACTACTACTACTACTACTACTGCTACTGCTACTACTGCTACCACTACTAATAATAATGATAATAATAGCAGCTAACACTGATATGGTACTTTATGGTACACAAAGCACTTTGCAAATATTATCTCATTTACTCCTGGGAAGTAGATACTATTTCATACTCATTTTGCAGTTGAGGTGACTGAGGCAGAGAGTGGTTAAGTGACTTGCCCAGGGATAAACAGCTAGTAAGAATCTGGGGTCTTAACAATGTAGACACTGGGTTGGATCTAATAAGATAAAATTCCATACTTTTAATAGTCCTATCTCTCCAGTGATGCCATATGACTATCATTCATAGAATAACACAATATCCAAAAAATTTAAATGGAAAGTCTTTCGAAGAGACATATGTTGCATATAAAGAGGTTGAAACACTTTGCAAACAAGCAGGGTAAAAGATATTCCCTTACAAATGCATGACCAAAGAAAAAAGATGGGTTAGTCTTATAGCAAGGATGTGATTTGTTGGAAACCACTCTGTGAAAAGAGCTAGAGGAAAGCCCTCCCCAACATGAGATATCCCTTTCTCTGAGTAGGATGTGTGGGAGGATGTGGGCAAGAGTCCCTCAGGATGGGCAGACACGACAGTGCTTATCCATATCACTGGAGAGCATTGCTATATCATGGCAATCACAGATTCACTTTAGGTAATATAAAGTTACATGCTTGGAGCCAAAAAGTCAACAGTACAGATAGGAGAGGGAGAATCAAGATTAGCCAGTTTGTCTGAAAAAGCTCTCCGTGGTTTGAAGCTCTGCAAGTTCAACAAGAATATATCTGGGCCAGCAAAAGGAAAATGCAACATTAGCCTGCATTGAGAGATGCATTCGGAGGTCAGGCAGTGAGAACCCCAATATCCTCTGCCCTGGGCAGGGAACATCTGGAAGACCAGGCTTAGTCAGAGAGGACTTCTGCACAGTAAGCACCTGACAGAGCATGGTAGCCAAGGTGGAGAAAGGTTCCAGAATCAGGCCATAAGGAGCCAGAGTAAAGGAGCTGGAGTGGCTAGCATGACCTCGAGAGGGCATTGACCTTTTGGCTGGTATCTGAAGGGCTGCCTCATGGAAGAAGGTTTAGCCTTGATCATCTTAGCCCCCAAAGGCACAGCTAAGAGAGTATTCCAAAGATGCTTGTTTAGACTTGACTTTGAGACACAATTTCTATCCCTGGGAGGTGATGGGTCCCCCTCACTAGAGGGTTTCAGAGGCAATGCCACATGACTCCTCACTGGTTTGGAGACAACTCCTATTCACCTATAGATTGTACCAGAAAGCCTCTGAGGTCCCCCAAGATTCTGTGAACCCACTCCCTACTGCTGGGGCTAATGGCCCATTCCATTAGGAAACAGCTCTAATTAAGACAAAAGTTTTTCTTTATATTGAATGGAAATCTTCCTGCCCACAACTCCCAGGCAGTGCTCTTACCTCTGACCTCTGGGTCAGCCAGAACAAGCCCAATTCCCCTTCTCCATGACAGCCCCCCCCCCACCCAGTACTATGACAGCTAATATTATTCTCTACTTCCCCTGCCCCCAAGCCTTCTCTTCTTGGGACTGAGCCTCCCAGGTACCTCCAACAGATCAAGCCCTCACCATCCTGGCAGTATCTGGGGTATCACCCCACTCAGCAAACTGTGGCCTCTGGGCAAAAAACAGGACTGGTAATGGGGTCCCATCAGGGCAGAGGACTTTGGGTCCATCTCTTCCTTGAGGGTGCATTATGGGGAGCTTCCCATAATGCTTCCAGGGCAGCTCTGGCAGCCTCACCCAGAGGGCTGCTGAAGGGGATTTTAGTCTGTGTGTGGTCCTCTACACACAGAACTACAGAACCTGGGGCTGGGATGCCATGCGGGCTGGGGTGGGGGGCAGGATCTTAACTTCTGGAGGAAAATAAAAGAAAGCAAACTGCTCTGGTTCAGGGAGTCTCTAGCAGCTGGAGAAGAGTGAACTAAGAATGCAGGGGACAGATTGCCATCCTCAGTGGCTCTGGTGGAATTCCCTGCCCAAGAGCTGCATAATTCATTAACTTGGACAAAGAAATCCCAATAGACCCTGTTGTTATTCAATTAATATGCCCAGCTGCACAGAGGCCTCTAGGAAGGTTTTATTTCCCTTTCCCTTCCTTTTCCCCTGATTACAGTGTGAGAATAGGCAAATGAACTCTTGTTCCTGAATTAATTAAAGCTGGTATCAAAATGGCTATTGGGCTGATACTTTTAATGTAGGCTAGTTTATAGAACTGGGCAGGAATGTCAGCTAGCAGATGATCTTTACCCCTGATGCTGACGCTTCTCCAAAATCACTTGCCCAAAGTGGACCAGACAGAGCTGCAGCTTGCCACAGGCAGAAATCCCCAGGGGTGGATGCTACACAGGGTCACTCTAGGGCTTGATGCTAAGGAAATCATGGTTACAAGTAGAGCTGTCCCACAGTGGAACAGGCCACCCCAAGAGGTAGTAGCTTCCCCTCCCTTGGGTCTTCTTCATGCCATGACAGATGACTACTTGACTATTGGTGATATCATTGGAGAAGGGTTTTTTGTTTGGATATGCTTTGGACTGTTGGGTGATGAAGGCTCTTCATCATCAGCTTGGAAGTCTTGCCAATTCTGTGCCTCTGTGACCCTTTTCCATTCCTGGACCATTCACTTTGACTTCTTTATCAAATATGAGTTTGACTAGAGTAGATCCCATACAACCTCTGTGAACAGCCAGTGAGGACACCAGATGCAGAGCAAGAGAATGAACACAACCGTCATTCTTGGTCACCCTGATCTTAATGCCTTAGCTTGCCCTCCTACTTTGAAGCTAACCAAACACCGTACCTAGACATCTCACCTATTCTTCGTGCTGAACTTTATCTTAGGAAAGAGGACAGGACACATAGGGAAATCAGGGAGAACGATAACAAGAACCTCCACAAAATCCTAGTTAATCAGACTCCTGGAGAAATGGGACGCTCTTTTAAAAAATTGTTTTATTTTTAATTTAAGAAACAAAACAAGCATTTCTATAACATAGTAGAATAAAAAGACATGATTGTACAGGAAACTGCAAATCCATTATATGCAACTTGCTATTCCTTCTAAATAATTAATAAAGTTATCATGTACCTTTGTTTCTTTTTCCTCCTCCTCCCAACCCCCCCCCCCCCAGGCACTTGAGGTAAAATTCACAGGTCTTGACAGTTTCCTATACAGTCAGTTAGGTAAAGGCAAGAGTCTAGGATGACTTCAAAGTAGCAAAGTCAAAAGCCTGGAAGAATGATGGTACCCTCACCAGAAACAGGGGAGTTTGGAGGAGGAAGGGGGCTAGGGAGAAGGGCAATCAGCTCCATTTTCATCATATTGCATTTGCGCTGAGTATGGGACATCCAGGTAGAGAGACCAGGCAGGAAGCTGCCAATGTGAGTTTGGACCAGGCTGTACTGGAAAAAACATTGATCCTATCTCAGATACTTTCTACCTGGGTAACCCCGGGCATGTCACTCATCCCTCAGAATTAGGGTTCTCTCTCTTCTTTGTGTCATGGACTCTTGTGGCAATGTGGTGAAGTATGTGGACCCCTCCTCAGAAGAATGATTTGTTGCCTATATTCACAATTGAAGGAAATGCGAGATTTCAGTTTGAGATCGATGAAAGTAAAGATCTATATTTTCCCATCGAAATTCACAGACCCCCTTAGACTTAAAGCCCCTGTCTTAGAGCCTCGATCCCATCTGCCAGAAGTGATCATAGCATTTTCATTGTCTACTGCCTCTCTGGGTTCTTAGGATGAGAGTGCCTTGTTCCATAAATCCCAGTAGATGTTGTAGTTCCTTTGACACTGTGTCCTCACACTGTTGTTAAGTGGATGATTTCTGGGGGTGTTCAAGGGTGTTTCCCCAACACTCATGGCTCTCTCTTAGGTCTTGAGTCAGTTTTTCTAGTCATGTCATAGCTCTTAGCTGTCCCTCCTTGCTATAATCACTGGCTCTGCTACCCACAATTTCTCTTCTAACTACTAACCTGGCATGGGCCAGGAAACCACAGAACCATATTTGTAAGAATTGTGTCTAAACAAGAGAAAATTAGCTCAGAGTAAACATCTGGGGAGCTCCTCTGGGAGTAAAGTTCTAGTCCCCAGACACTGGGGAACTGATGCTGAAGGTTCAGAAGTTCAAAGCTTTTTTGCCTTCTGAGTTTTTAGTGTCTGGCACACAGAAAGTACTTAATAAATGGTAATTGACTGACTCATGCAATTAGTCAAAGAGCAAACAACTAAAGAAATCAGGTATCACTGCACCCATTTCACATAAAAGCAAAGTAAGATTTAGAAATTAAGAAACTTGGCATGAGTGGGATCCTTGGCTTGGAGTCGATAAGATCTGTTAGTTACTTACTACGTGTGTCACGCTAGAGTAGTTTCTTACACTCTCTGAGTCTCAGTTTCTCTATCTGTAACAAGGAGTTTGTCTTCACGGTCTCTGCTGTCCCTTCTAGCTCCTATAAATCAGTGACTTTTCCCAGCTTCCAGAGTAACCACACCCAACCCAATCTCAATTCCTTAACTCACCTTCTCTCTACTGGACCTTGCCATCTTCTGAAGAACCCAGCGTTCTAGTCAGTAGATTACTAGGATGATAAGGCAGTCAATGACAAAGAATGGTGGAAAAAACTCCAGCTCCAGAGTTAGAGCCAGGTTGGATACTACCTATGTGAACTTAACATTCCTGGGTCTCAGTTTCCTCACATCTCAAAGGAAAGGAATGGACTAGTTGACCTTTGAGATCTTTCCAACTCTAAAAAACTCTTCTACTCTTCTTTCAGCATTAGATTAGTCTTCAGAAGACCCAACCCTTTTACTGACCAGTTGGGCAGCCCGAGGCCAGTCACTTTCTCTCTCTGGATCTCAGTTTCCTCAATTATAAAATGAGGATATTGAAGTGGAAGAGCTCCATTCCATTTCTAAATCTATAATCCTAATAAGGACTGAAACTGTGACTTCATCAAAAACCTCTAAATCTATGACTTTTAATCCTTCTTCCACATGAAATTTCACAGGGTTTAAAACTTGGCAAATGCCATATTTCCAGTTGTGATAGATGGGTAATCTCTCTTCTCTACACTCCCTATGTAGGTGTTTTATAGCAATGCATAATTATGTCATTAATTTTGATGTCAAAATCCTAATTGGTGATACTGATCGTCTGTACAAATATACTGTACTATCTTTTTAACTCTTGGGCATAAAAGGAACATGAAATTGATTAGAACTTCCCAGGAGAACATAGACAGAACCCACCTCATGTTGCCCCAACAAGCATCGTTTCCCAAATATCATTAACAGACTATTAGCAATAATAATAACATAGTATTTGTGTAGCGCTTGAAGGTTTGCAAAATATTTTAAAAGTATTATCTCATTATATTTTTTACAACAATCCAGGGAGTTAGGTGCTATTTTTGTCCTTATTTTATAGCCAGGAAAACTGCGCAGACAGGGGGCAAGTGACTTGTCCACAAAACTAGAATCTGAGTCAGGATTTGAACCCGGTCTTCCTGATTCCAAGGCCAGGGCCCTACTCACTATGCCATGCTTATTAAACCACAGTGAGAATATTTGATGCCTTTTCAGCCTTAAAGTCAAAGACAAGAAAGTTCCTTGGATATTGGGAACCTGAAAGCCTGAAGAGTCCATTGGGGAAGACTTAGATTTGGTGCCAAGAAGGCAGGATATCTTCCCTGCCAGTGTTCTGAATCAGGGCAAAGTGACTTTCTGAGAGACCTGATAAGTAGTACATCTGTGTATTTTTATATGTAAATAAATTACATGCAGCCATCTTATGGATGCCACATTAATCTCTCCATATGCCTCAAGCATTTTTTAAGTTATGCAGATGAAGGGAAGTCACACAGGACCAGGGTGTGGTCTCTCCTGAATTTCAGCCCCTCTCTACCCCCACCCTCCCAACTATACATCATTAGTTCATGTGATGAGTGTTTGGGCTCATCTATAAACAAAAAAGGCTCCATATGGGCAGGGTATGATGTCTGTATTACTATGGGCCTGCAAGAGTATTCATTTATTCAGTAAGTATTTACTAAGGGACTATCATGTGCCAGTCTTAGTGTTAGGCTCTGTCTGGGACACCCACAACAAACATGAGACAGTCCCCGTCCTCAAGGACCTCACATTCAGCTATCCCAACACAGGCAGGAGCCCAGCCAACCCAGGGATGGATTTATAGTACAGGGATAGGACCCTGGTGCTAGAGCTGGAAAGGGCTGACCCCCTCATTCTCAATTAAGAAGACTTTAGTCAGGGGATTCATCTTCTTAGAGAGTCTCAACGTGTAGTGACTTACCCAAGCTCTCGCAGGTAGGAAATGACAGGCGTGGGATTGGAACCCAGTCCCCTGACTCTAAAGCCATTGCTCTTGGTGTAGTCCCATGAGGCTTCTGTGGGTTTCTGTACATTTTCACAGTCCACAACACTATTCAAACATTCTCTAAACAACTGTGTACAGTATCCACTCAGGGGAGGTAGGGATTTGCCAAGGATGGGTCAATGATCCTTGGGTCAACCCCTCCATTAGGAAGGAGCACCCCAAGTTTCTGTGGTGTGATTCAACCCCTGTACCCACTTTTTGAGGTCTGCCAAGCTCTTGGGCTCTTTAGGGATGACAAGAGCCTTAGAAGAGGCCCCTTACCCTTCAAACTCTACACCTTGAACCTTGCCAAAAAAGGATCTGCGCAACTCCAGACCACTCCTCTCTCAGTCTGTTCTTTGGCCCACTTTCCTCTGCATCCTAATCCCCTAGGGATTAATGTTCATCTGATATTCCTGAAGGGTTTAAAGGGGCTTATCTCTGAAAGGTTCCAGGGAAGAAAGGACTGGCTGATTGGCAGAGGGCTTGACACAAATTCCAATTTTGAAAAACAAACCTACTTACCCCAAAGTGCCAAATAAAGATCATATGTTTTCAGAATAGAAGAGTGATAAAAAACCCAGCCCAGCAGTGGGGACATTAATTTCCAGGTTTGCTGCAGCATCTTAGCACTCTCGTAAACCTGTAGTGCTTCAGCAGAAATATGGGCTGAGCCTGCGTATTTTATCTTTCCCTAAAGCAGCAGCTTTTGAGAGGAAGAGCAGCCTGCCCAGCATGAGGATGGGGGAGCGTCCAACTTCAACATGGTTCAGGTTCCATAGCCCGTGAGGAGTTGGTGAGATGGCCACACACCTGCATAAAGATTCGGCTGGGTTAGCGGTGGGAGTGAGGATTGGTGGCAGCTGAGGGAGAGGGGCTGATCTGCACTGAGAAAATGTCTGCTTGAGCTAAGATGCCCAGTAGGACTACTGATTTGGGGGTTCAATTCCCATTTCTGTCACTTATAATCTGTGTCACCTTGGACAAGTCACTGAGACCTCTCTGTGCCTCAGTTTCCCCAGATGTACAATGAGGGAATTGGAGGCTGCTAAGAGCCATGCCAGCTCCAAATGTATGAGTCTAACTTTGTTTAAAGCTAATTAAACCCATGTCCCAGTTTCTACCAAAGAGTCTCTTTTGTTTTGCATCAAAATGAATGATTGTATACTATGATATCTTCACCAGGTGCATCAAATCCCCCCACAAAGCTAATCAATTAATAAACATGTATTAAGTACCTACTATGTGTCAGTGACTCTGCTAGGGATATAAAAAGAGGCCAAAGGTAGTCCCTGACATCAAGGAACTGACATCTAATAGATCAGTTGCATTAGGCAGCTTACAAAACCATGTACAATTTAATACACATCTTTGGGAATTACGTGAATATTGGAGATGTTAAGTGACTGGCCCAGACTGGTCATGCATCAAGGAAGGTTCAAAGGAGGGACTTGAACACAGAGAGGAAGTCTTCCTGACTAGTTGTAGGCCAGACTCTCTCTCTCTCTCTCTCTCTCTCTCTCTCTCTCTCTCTCTCTCTCTCTCTCTCTCTCCCTCTCTCTGTCTGTCTCTCTGTCTGTCTGTCTGTCTCATTTGTTAGACCCAACCTGATGTCTCAATGGGATTCTTTACTCCCAGTATGAGAACTCCCTCTAGCAATACAAACAGCACAATTTATCTTCCTAGAGACTTGTGAGAGCTCTGAGCACTTAAGTGACTTGCTTAGGGTCACAGGGCAAACGTGCTAGAGGGGAGGCTTGAGTCTGTGGCCAGCACACTATCTATTATGCTGTGGTATTTCTCTTAAACTATCATATTTCAATCATTCTGTTTCAGCCTTTTTGAGTCCATCCAATATACCATGCACCCCAACAACTCTGGAGGAATTCACCCTCATATTACAAATGCATTGTAAACCTTAAAGCCCCACTTATGAGGGGGAATTCTTTTAGCCCCTGGCACTATAGGTTGCAGGGAAGAGGACTGAAGCAGGCACGGTGGAGGGTTAGAGCTTGGTGAGACATGAGAGACACCTCGGTCACCCACTGCATCTGGGCGCATCATCAGTCATCCTGACTTTTCTCCTGCCACTGGACTTCAACAGTTCAAGAAAAGAGAGTAAGGTTCATGACTGTGCAACAAACTCTGCCTCACTTAAATCCAATTCACATACAAGTTATCACCTATCATCCACTATTTTACCCCAACATCATAATGTCATTGTTCCCCTTCAACAATGAAGGATGAGACAACAAGCTAAGAAAGCACTAGGCTCCTGACAGAACTCCAAGGGAGACAGCACTTGACTTTTTTATCTTCCAGGGTGGTCATGAGGAAAGAACTTGGCAAACCTTCAAGTACTAAAGAAATGTAAGTAATTATCATTAGGAGCCCTACCAGCACACCATGTTTCCTTCAAGGAGTTAAAGTCAAACATGGGACTGTTGTGACTGAGTCCTTCTGATATTTCCAAGTGATGACAGGGTAGTTCAAAGAACAAGACAGAGATCCACTCTATCAGAACATGTCAGTTATTCAGTCACGCAACAAGCATTAATTAAGCACCTAATATGTTCCAAGATCTCACATTTCAAAGACAAAAAGAAGACAAATTCTCCTCACCAGGAGTTTGTGTCCCATTCTTCAGTGTTAGTGTGATAGAGTAGAAAATGTGTTGGAAAAAAGGTTTGGATATCCGAGGCTCAAATCAAAGATTTGCTGCTTATTAACATCATGATCTTGACCTAGGAACCTTTTTGGACTGAGTTTCTTCAGGAGGAAAATGGGACTGGGATGGACTAGATGGCCCTAAGGCCTGTATGATCTGTCTTGGACAAACTGAACTGGGCAGGGGTCCTGCCCTGATCACCTTCTGTTTACTTTGGTCTGACTCTCCGGACTTTCCCAGTCATGCCACAGCAGCCTCCTTACTCTGGAAGCACACTAGCCCCCATGGCCCCTTCCCCTAGGCAGTACAGGAAAGCCTAAGGATACCTTCTCAGAATAATGTTCAAAAATGCATAAGATTTCAAAGGAAGTCAATTAGACAGAAAAATATAATTGCTCCTCATCCAAATTCACGGAACCCATGAAATCTAACCCCAGGTTCAGGGCCTAAGAGAGACAATGAGTTGGACCCAGCACAAAACAAATAGAAGGACAAAGTTCCTTTAATGACCTCAAGCATCTCCCTGACTTAAATTCATCTTTCATCAATACTCGTCTGGTAGTAGTGGATGAATACAACCTATGTGCCTCTTGTTGTCGTCGTCATCCTCATCATCCTCATCATCATTAGCATCGAGAAGCTGCCAGGCTCCCCCGGATGTCCCAGGCATTCTTGCTTTAAGGAAATGGGAAGATCATTCCCTCCTCCTCCCTCTTCCAGAGTTGTAAAAGCTCGCTGCAGCGATAAGCCCAGGGGCTTGGACATTTCTCTCATGGCAGCAGGCTTTTCTGTCTGAATTGGGAGCCCACCTCCTAGGTGTGGCTGGATTTTCCCACTCTAATTTTTGCCTAAGCCAAGGGTCTGCCTGCCGATGCCTCTCTGCTTGGAAACAGCAGGTGCAGCCTCACCTGGACCCACCTGGCCTCGCTGCCCCACCTGGGAATGTTTCCAGCTACTCAGTAAGGGGGAGATCAAAGGAGCAAGGGATAAAGGGTGCTAGGAAGCCAAATGAGGGCTCTGATCCCCCTTGGTCCATCCAGACCCAGAGAGAAAGGGAAAAACAGGGAAGGAGGAGGAATGAGAGAAGGGTAGACAGACATGGGGCAGGAGGAGGGAGGAAAGCCACAAATTCTAGCTTCATAAGCCCAGACCCAGGGAGTATTTCCAGGTCATTTAGTTCAGCCTCTTCCTTTTACAGATGAAGGAACTGAGGCCCAGGAAAGGGAAATGACCTACCTAAGGTCTCAGAGGTAATAAGCATCAGAAGAGGGATTTGAATTCAGGTCCTGTGATCCCAGAGCTAATGTTTTCTCCATTGTAACAAGATGCCTGCAGAGGAATATTGAATGGGGAAAGAATAAGAAGGAAGAGAGTTGGAGGTGGGGCCAATGGTCAGAGATTGGAGAGTAAGAAGGAGAAGATGGAAAGAGGGGAAGACAAAGACTACAAAGAGGAGGGGGAGAGACAGTGGAGGGAGGAGAAAGACTGAGGGTGACAGGAGGAAGAGGACAGTGGGGGGAGGGACTGAAACTAGAATTGAAAGAAAGAGGGAAAAGGGGAGGAGGAGGACAGAAGGGGAAGAAAAAAGGTGAGCAGGGGAAGGGGGAGAGGAGGGAGGTTGAAGACAGAGTAAAAGGAAAGGGACCCTGGGAGAAAAGAATGACATGAGGACTGTTGCTGGAAAGAGAAGGAAGGGATGAAAAGAAAAAAGGAAGAGGAGAGGAGGTGGGCAGGGAACAGATTGGAAAAGAGGAGAAGGAATGAGAGGAGCAGGGTGTAAGTGAGAAGGTGGAGGGGAAGGAGAAGGAGAAATGGGGCAGGAGTAGAGGGTGTGCAGGGAGGGGAAGGGGAGGAGAGGAGAGAAAAGGAGGGAAGAGGAAGAGGGGCAAGGAGGGGAATCCTTCTGGCCCTGCTACCTGCAGGTGCTTTTGTCTGTGCTGTGCACACCAGGAGGGCATGAGTTGGGCACGTTTTTTCCCATTTCCTCCCAGGGCTGCTGACAGGTTTAGTTATTCAGGCAGTTTTCCCCTTGAGTAGGTTCTGTCTCTAAGCTGCCCCCAAGGTGGATCTTGGCCCCAGTCCGGGAGGCCCAGGAGGAGGGGGAGGGCCTGAGACTCAGTCTCACTGCGGCCCAGAGCCGCAGGGGCTTGGGTCAGGTGGGCCCCTTCTGCCAGCGTGGGGCTCAATGGCCAGGGGGAGCACTGCTGGTTATGGGGAGGGTGGGGAGGGGGCCTTTGAAGCCTTCACCTTCCTGGGGCTCCATTGTCACCGCAGGGTGTTTGATCTTAAAATCATTCCCTTAATGATCTCACCGCAGGAGCAATTGGCCCGCCAGATTAGCCTTCGAGGCCTAATGGACCTGGGAAAAGTTAAAATCCTCCAAGAAAGGCAAAGGGAAGCCTGGGAGGGAGGGGGGAGGAGGAAAGAAGGTGCGAGCAGGGCGTGAGAGTCATCTATGCATCTGTGCTGGGATTTCCATGACTCACAGAGGGAAGGGACAAGAAAATCGGCTGCCACCCCATCTCTTGAGGTGCTGGGATCATTGACTTACAGTTAGAAGGGACCGAGAATTCAGCCAGTCCAACCTCTCTTCCCGCCCCAACACATCCTGTTTTTTAAATGAGGTGATTAAAACAGTCCAGTGAAAGATCAACAGCCCCTGAGTGGCAGAATCTGGATGCAAACCCAAGTCCTCCACCTTCAGATGTTCTTTCCCCTGCTGCTGGGTGCTTGACCTATGCCTTGTATTTTACCACACTGTAGAAATCAGTGATTGCTGAGGATTTCTTTTCTCTTAGGGGATTCACAGTAGGATGCATTCCTGACTTGGGCTGAAAGAAAGGGAAGAGGACAGAATCTGTCATGGCACCTGTCAGTGGTTGTTGGGCTCTGAGCCTCACTTTCCCCATCTGCAAAATGGGAATAGCCATCCCTAAATCCCAGAACTATTTCCAGGATTAAATGAGATATTCCAAGCAAACGATATTGGAAATCTGTAGGTGTCTGATATGATCAGGCCCATCCTCTCTCCCCACCTGAGATTCTCCATCCTGACCTCTCCCCAGAGTACTTTGCCTGCCCCTCTCCTTTCTCCATCCATCCCACCTTGCACCTTGCATCATACTGAACTGTCTTCCATGGATGTGCTTTCCACCAAGCAGACTGTAAATTCCCTGAGGTCGGGAACTGAGTCATTGCTGTCCTCAGATCCACAACCCTCAGTGCAGTGCCTGAGACACAGCTGAAGTGAATCGAATTGATTGCACCATAGATTTCAAGTGAGAAAGGATCTGCCACCCTCCTCATTTTACAGATGAAGAAAGGAGGTTCAAGAAGAGAAGGTCACATAAGAAGTAGGAGGAGAGTCCAGATTTAAACTCATGTCCTTGGATTCTGAATCTAGTACTCTTTCCAGTGGATGCTGCTTTTCTAGTGGAATTATATTAAATTGAATTGAATTGCCAGAAATCCAGGGCCCAGGATTTGACACATCACTGGAAAGTGTCTGTTTTGGTCTGGATGCATGTAATAAAAGTCATTAGTTCAACAAGCACTCATTAGGTGTCTCCTGGGTTCCAGGTGTGGTGCTTTTTCTGGGGACATGGAGAAAATCTGGTTTCTCTGGCAAAAGACACTCTGATAAGCCCAGGTTTCCTTATTTTCATATGGATGGGGAAACTTTATCTTGATCTTGTTCTTGATCTTGTTTTTAGGAGAGTCGGCTTAGTATAGATAGAGCCTTGGAGGCAGAAAGACTTGAGTTCAGGTTCTGACTCACTCAGTTAGAATTCCTTAAGTGTCAAGCTCCAGAAACAGGCTAAAGGCATGGACTGTGGCTTAGTAAGGGAGGGAACTGCCCCTAGCAATGCAGACTGGTGCCTTCTCTGTGACTTACAGCCTCACGTAGTCAGTAGGTGTCAGATGGAGGCCTTGACCCCAGGTCACACTCTCTCCCTTCTCTGCACCACACTGATCCTTCTATAAGTTCTAGGAATAGGGATAGGAAGTAGACCTGGGATTTCTCCAATACAGGGAAATGAAAACACTCCCTTCCCACCTTCATTTGGCACTTTCTCTACAATTCGCTGTCTTAGAAAGTCATCTAGAACAGGGGTGGGGACCTGCAGGCTCAAGGTCACATTTGGCCCTCTTGGTCCTCAAGTTCAGCCCTTTGACTAAATCTAAGTTTCACAGAATTATTCCTCTGTTCTAGATTGCTGAAGGGCCAAGTGACTGGCTCATGATCAGAGTCAGTATGTTTCAGAGGCAAAACCTAACCTAGATCTTATTAGCTTCAAGGCAGTTCTCTATCCTTTATTCCATACTGCTCCTCAAAGGAAGGAAAAGAAGTGGTTCCTAAGCTGGGGTTCATCGTGGGTCCCAGAGATCTGCCATCCGACTTTCTAACCCCTCACCTTCACTCCTCCAGCCCTGGAAGGTTCTAGGTGGGCAGCTCCTCTGGTGAGATGAACAGTGTGGTTTCTATGGCTCAGTAGCTTCTCCCTGAGTTAAACTGGATAATATAATGAAGGATTTGCAGCACATGCAAATCAAGTAATTAGGAGCCTAAATCCTTGCTCAGAGAGAGGGAGCAAAGGACCACTTACATGTGCAAATTGGGAGACTCACAAATTCCAGCCCTTTGGAGATGTGTCCCCTGGGCCCTTTTCCCCCCTTGCTGCTAATGACATCAGTCAGTTCACCTACATAACCTGACTTTCTGAAACTAAATGGCCCCCTGCTTTTATCTTTTGGGGGCAGTTAGAGGATTTCTCTCGTTAATGTGACTGCAACTCCTTTTTCCCAACTAGATACAAGATATAAGCAGTGACCATCCTTTAGGAAACTCTTTGATGTGAGAGACTATGTAGCTATGGTGCCCAAAGGACTGGCCTCAGAGTCAAGAAGACCTGGGTTCAAGTCCTGTCCTGACGCATACCAGCTGTGCGTCTCTCCATGACCTCACCCTCCAATGTAGAGTGTGTATCCATCTGTATTGGTAGAGGGAGGTCCAAATACAGATGAAATTACAAATCCAGCCTAAAAAGTGGTTGGAGGTCAGGACAGGCACTGTGAATACACACACACACACACACACACACATACACACACGGCAGGAATTCTACTCAATTCATTTCAGTTCAATGATCTTTTTTTTTAGTACCTGCTGAGTAACAGGCACTATGTTCCATGCTGAGAATATAAAGGCAAGACGCAGACAGCCCCTGCTCTCAAGAAGCTCCCATTCTAATGAGAGTGACAACATATACATTTACTCTTGCTAGTAGGGTCATTTAGTGGCCATCCAGTTCCATCCCCTCATTTTACAGATGAGGAAACTGAGATACAGGGATGTGAAGTGACTTGCTCAAAGTCACACAATAAGCAGGAAAGGAAAGACTTGAAGATATTAATATTTGTTAACTGAATGAATGAATGAGGTCTCAGACTGGAAGGAATGCTCTTTCCCATACAGCACACTAACTCGTTCACTCACTCATACACATGCTAGATCCAAATAAAGACAAGACATGTACTTTCCAAAAAGCTTCCTGTAGAAAGTGATCCTCAGGTGGATCTTGAAGACAACCAAGGATTCCAATACTTGGCCACAATGGAGGAGAGTATTTCAGGCATAGGGACAGCTACTGCCAAGGCTGTCTAGAGGCTGGTGGTAAAAGGGGAAGGAGTAAGGACACTCGTGTGGCTGAATGGGGGAGTGAGTGAATGGGAGTGATGTGTGAGCCAACAAGAAAGTCAGGATGAGGACAGATTGCGAAGGCATTGCATGCCAAACACGGGCATTTATCATTAACCCAAGAAGTAAAAGGGGAGTCAATGGAGTTTTCCTAATAGGAGAGAGAAAACAATCTTATAATAGGAAGACAGAATGTGTGAAAGGCAGTGATGTCAAAGACCAAAAACACTAATATGTGTAAAGTGGCTGGCAAACCTTTGGTCAGCCAGGCAATCGTTCAAAAAGGGATTTCTTTACCGTTTATGAAGCACTTACTTGGCACCAGGCACATTGCTAAGCATTGGAATACAAAGAAAGGCAAAAAACAGATGTCACCCTTAAGGAAATTCCATTCTTATGCCAGAAAAAAATAGGTGAAAAAAACCTAACTAGATACAAGATATAAGCAGTGACCATCCTTTAGGAAACTCTTTGATGTGAGAGACTATGTAGCTATGGTGCCCAAAGGACTGGCCTCAGAGTCAAGAAGACCTGGGTTCAAGTCCTGTCCTGATGCGTACTGTCTGTGTGTCTCTCCATGACCTCACCCTCCAATGTAAAGTCTGTATCCATCTGTATTGGTAGAGGGAGGTCCAAATACAGATAAAATTACAAATTCAGCCCAAAAAGTGGTTGGAGGGCAGGACAGGCACTGTGGATACACACACACACACACACACACACACACACACACACACACACATACAAAGGAAGTGGCCCCTGTTCTCCAGAAACTTTCATTGGAGATGGGAGGAGCTATTGATCCAACTCCTGGTGATCCCAGTTGGGGTTTTCTTGGTAGAGATAGTGGAATAGTTGTCTATTTTCTTCTCCAACTCTTTTTACAGATGAGGAAACTGAGGCAAATCAGGTTAAGTGACTTATCCAAGGTCACACACAGCTAGGAAGAGAGGCTGGATTTGAACTCAGGGACATGAGTCTTCCTGACTCCAGGCTCAGCACTCTATCCACTGTACAACCTAATTGCCCCAACACATCAGGTATGATTTATTAATTGCCTACTATGTGCCAAGTACTGTGAGAGAATACTAAGGAGAGACCAGGAAAAGTCAACAGTAGCAGGTGAGCCTTGAAGGAGGCTAAGCTAGGAATCCCATGATGCTGATGGGAAGAGAGAATGACAGGCAAGCCTTGGAGGCCAGAGACCAGAATGTCAGTTAGTCACTAGCAAGTCAGTTAGAAGATAAAACATGCGAAAGGCAGTGATTTTGAGCAGCAAAAATGCTAATATGCTCCCAGTGTTCTATAAACCTTAAAGCCTTATACTGATACTGTCAGGCATCAAGGCTAGAAAGAGAAACTGGAGCTGTCTGTGAAAGTCTTTGGGAAATTCATAAGTGATCCTATAGGAAAGAGGAAGTTACAGCAGATTGTATGGATCTGTAGAACATACGTCATAGATGGTGCATGTCAAGAATCTGAAGACTTTAAAGCATTAAAATGTCAGTAATTATTAGTTAATTGAATTAAATGCTAGAAATATCAAATCTCACCTCTGCCACTTCCTATATGTGTGACCTTAACCTCTCGGGCCTCAGTTTCTTTCCCCATAAAGGGGTTGCCCTTGATGACTACTGGGGTCCTGTCTACCTAAAGCTCCGCTGCCTTTTACTCAGGATTGCCTTACTTCTCTCTAATCATGATCTAATTTCTATTAGCTAATGAGAAAAATGATGGTGACCCCAAACACCAGCTATGGGGAGAGGAGCCCTGTTGTTCTCTCTTGCTGGAGGACCCAAGTAACAGCAACAGCTAAAAACAAACAGATCCAGAAGGAGTTTCTGATTAAATTTTCCATTGGAGACTTAGGTGTGAGGAAGAGATTGCGCTCTGCTGGCAGCTAAGGACCGAAGGAGAGAGTGAATAAAAGGTGCTGCGTGGACCTTAAAGGGCGACCTTTATTATTGCTGTTAGGACTAGTTTATGCTCTTTTTTTTTGTCTCCAAGAAAACCCAGGACCCATGGACTCAGCTCAAGTTCAAGTCTGTAAAATGTGTATCCACCCAGTAACCGATCAGCAGAGCACATCCGGGTCCTTCTCTGTAATGAGCTGTCTGCTTGTCTGCTTGTTCTGGGGTAAGACCAGCCTGTAGGGCTCTCCTATTCAGGGACCTGCATGTCAAGTAGCCCTTGCGGGGAGACAAAGGCAGCTCCCAAGCTCTCTCCCATGCCCACAGGCAATGGAGGCAGATACTACATCCTAGCTTCTCTAAGAGGAAAGATACAGAAGAGCAGAAGAGGGGGTGGAGAAAGGCCAAGGTCAAGCTCCTTCCCCACCCCACCCCCATTCCCCTGCTCCCCTCCCCCAGCCTGCTGATTACTCCACCGCCTGGCAGATGTACTCCCCCTGGCCTAGAACCATCATCTCATCCAGAGGACACATAAATTCCACCCAGGTAGTTCTAAAATCACCCAGCTGATCATTCAATTTATATACAGTATCAAGTGTTCTTTCTGCACATCGCTATTTCAGTCATGCTGACCCGGCGGTCCTTGACATGTGGTGCGCCAGGGCCCTCCAGCACAGTGACTGCGGCGGCAAGAGTGACTTGGGAGCTCTGAGAGAAAGCAATTGAAGTTCATTTCTCACGATTACTGGGCTCCATCAGAAATGAAGTTATAAAGACCTACCAATCAGCCTCTGGATGGGTTTAAACTGTTGCTAGTCACTGACGAACGTGAGCGAAGCCCTTGGAGTCTTAGGAGACTGGGCTTCAAGGTCTGGCTGAAACATTGTAACCCTGGGTATCTTTCTGAGCTTTGATTTCTTTATCTATAAAATGTGGATAAAATTCTGTACCCTGCTTTCCTGGGGGGTTGGGGGATATAGACATGAATGAAGAAAGTTCCGTGGAGTCGTGATTAAGGAGGTAAGAAAAATCCATCCTTGTACAGCTGCCAAGCTGATATTTCAAAACATATTTTACCACCTCCTTTGCATACTCAAGAGCCCTCAATGGCTCCCTATTGCCAGAAACATGAAATACAGACACCTCCCGCTTCCATTGTATCTATCTTGTTTCATATACTGTCTTCCTCATGACATTGTGAATGCCGAGTGGGAAAGGACTATTTTTTTTCTTTTGTCTTTCTTTGTATCCTCACAGCTTAGTCCAGTGCCTGGTATGCAGTAAATGCTTAATAATGGCTTGTTGTCTACTAGACATTTCTAAGCACTGGGATACAAAGAAAGGCAAAAAACAGATCTCACCCTCAAGAAAATCCCGTTCTAATGCCAGAGATAAATAGGTTGGCATTTAGCAACCAACATTGTAAATATTTTGTATTTATTTACCTGCATACATGTTGTGGCCACTTTACCCCATCCTACCCCCAAACCCAGCAGAATTTCATTTTGGCACAGCCAGCACCTGGGACAGTTCTTGCTACATGGCACGAGCTTGATATTTGTGTGTGCTACTTTCTAGGTGTGAAATAAACCCCTTCTATCTAGGGCTCATCCTCTCTGCACTTGATTCTAGCAAGACCCTGGTTCAAATTCTATCTCAGATTCTTTATAGGTGTGTGAGTCACTATTTCTCTCTGAGTCTCAGTTTCTTTATCTGTTCTTCATCTGAGGCAATTAGGTAGCACAGCAGAGAGAGTGTTGGGCATAGAGTCAGGAAAACCTGAGTTTCAATCTGACCTCAGAAACTTAATAGTTGTGTGACCCTAGGCAAGTCACTTAACCTCTGTTTGCCTCAGTTTTCTCATCTATAAAATGGGGATTATATAACAGAACCTCTTTCCAGGGTTGTGAGGACCAAATGAAATAGTGTTTGTAAAGTGTTAACTTAGTGTGTGTGTATATATATATATATATATATATATATTCACACACACAAACACACACTCATAAACATATATGTATGTATTTATATGTATATGTGTATATGAATATATGCCTGCTTATTCTCTTCCCCTTCCCCCTCATCTCTAAAATAAAAGAGTTGTGTTAGATGTCTGCTAAGGTTGTTTCCAACATTATATCTCGACTGCTAAGAGGTCCTTCCATCAGAGAAGATGAGGCACAGAAGGTTTCGCTGAAAAAACTCACAGATGCTGTTAAGTCCTAGACCTGAAATCAAAAGACCAGGATTGAAATGTCACCTCTGACCTTTGTTAGCTGTGTGACCATGAGCAAGTCACTGCCTCTTGAGGTCTCAGTTTCCTCCTCTGTGAAATGAGGGGACTCAGTGGCCTCTGACATCTCTTCCTGTTCTAAATCTTTAATTGAGTGTGTGTGTGTGTGTGTGTGTGTGTGTGTGTGTGTGTGTGTGTGTGTGTGTGTAGGGAAGTTTTTAGAATGGTGTTAAATTCCACTTACCACTTGGAGATCTAGCCAAAGGCTTAGGTTCAAGTTGATGCCCTTTGTAGTGGTGTTAAGAGTTTTCAGAAGTCTCTTCATCATGTTCCCTGGTATCAGAGTCCTCTGTGGACTCTGGGCAGTAGTCAGACCTATGATGCTGAGGTTGGATCTTTCCTCAGTTCACCATTGATGCCATCTGATTTAGGTGGGATGCACAATGACTATCAAGGTGGGCATCTTAGCATCAACTCACAAGAGACCTCAGAGTCTTCTGTTCCAAATCCATCATTGTACAGACAAAACAGGTCTGGCAGGGGCAAGGGCATGGCCAAGGTCAAGTTGTATCAAAAGTCATATTTCTTCAGTTGATCAAAATTCCTCAGGCACGCCCACTCCTCTTGGAGACAATGCCCACTCTGGCCAGCATCTTAACCTTTCCCAAACTTTTGCCTTCAGACAGGAAATTCATTCCTGGAGACTTCTTTCCCAAAGTTCTCTCCCTCCCCATCATTTATCTCCACATCATTTCCTTTTCTCTTCCCAAAGATAAGCATTGGGTCCAGCAAGGTTTCTTCATATTTTCATCTATTTTCCCCCAAATTGATCCTTTTCTCTAATAACTATTATTTGGGGCCTCAGTGTACTATATGTCAGCCCACCAGAGTTGCCTGTACCCACGAAGCCACTGCCTCTGCCTCAAAAATATCCAGTCTCAAGTGAATCACTTCCATTTTGTTTGAAGAAGACAAAAACATAGAACTGAGTGAAGGAGAGAATTATATTGATCTTGGGGGAGGAGTGACACTGGAAAAGCCTGAATAAGTGATAAAGTTGGTTACAAAATTGTAAGAACCACCATGTTTTTTCTTTTTCAAATCCTTCTACTGACAGTTACAAGTTGTATCATCATGGGCATTTAACCTGCCTGAATCTGTATCCTCATCTGCCAAGTACCTACCTCATGGCGTTATTGCTGTAGAGCTCAGATGAGATAATCTATCAAAAACACTTTTTAACATACACACATATATAAATTTTCAATTTTCAACATTTGCTTTTATAAGATTTTGAGTTCTAAATTTCGCCCCTCCCTCCATTCTCCTCTCCCCAAGACACCATGCAATCTGATATAAGCCATACACATATGATCACATTAAACATACTTACACATCAATCAGGTTGTAAAAGAAGAATCAGAATGAAAGGGAAAACCACAAGAAAGAAAAAACAAAATAGAGTGAAAATAGCACTCTTCGATCAGCTTTCAGACTCCATAGTTCTTCCCCTGGATGTGGACAGCATTCTCCATCGTGAGTCTTTTGGAATTGTGTTAGATCACTGTGTTACTCAGAAGAGCTACGTCCATCACAGTCAGTCATTGCACAATGCTGCTGTCACTGTGTCCAGTATTCTCCTGGTTCTGCTCACTCCACTTAGCATCAGTTCATCAAAGGTGAGGGGGAAGGGTTGTGGAGGGTAATGGGATTAATGGGTTAAGAGTGGGAGTCAGGAAGACCTGGGTTCAAGTTTGCTCTCTGACCCACACTTGCTGGATGTGTGCTTTAATCTCTCAGTGCCATTGCTTGCTGTTGTGGTTGTTCAACCATGCCCAATCCTTCAAGACCCCATATATGGTTTTCTTGGCAAAGATACTGGAGTGATTTGTCATTTCCTTCTCCAGCGAATCTATTTTATCAGGCAATCAGAGATTAAATGACTTGGCGAGAAAGTGGCTGAAGCTGGATTTTAACTCATTTTGTCCCTACTCCAGACTCAGAACTCTATCCACTGATCCATCAGTTGCCTCCAGTTGTAGACAGTTGCTAATCTGTAATAAAAGAGGGAATTACTGATGAAATCACAAGTCTGGACCAAAAAGAAAATGTCATAGAAATGCCTCTCATCATCACCATCACCATCATCACCATGGTTCTCTGGTTTCTTTTTCCTGTCTTCTACCCTGCATTAGATGCCCCTCCTTAGAAAACTTGAATGACTTGTCTAAGATAAAACAGATGACCCTGTAAATAGCAGAGTTAGAATTCAAAGCCAGATCCTTTGAATCGAATTCTCACTATCACTTATTTCTTCATTCATAATGTAAACCTTGAGCACCATGGCTCCAGAGAACAAGGCAGAGGAGGTTGAATAGATTGTGCCATCTGGGTCAAGCTCCCATCACTCCTTTGGTCACCATCCCCCCCCTCCCACCTGGATATAGACAGCCCAGGACTCTGAGCCCAAGAACCCTGGGAACAGCAACGATCCCAGCCCAGCACCCTCAGCCATCATCCTGGAAAGCCACCTTATGGAAATGCTACCTGGGCCTGCTCCCACAGGGACTACAAACAAATCTACTGAAGATTCGAGATAGAAAACTCAGGCTACCAAACTCCTAGGTCTGCTGCGATAGTTCAGCATCAGAAAGTGATATCATTTTGTTGGTGGAAATGAAATTCAAGAAGAGGCCTTGCCATCTGATTTGCTGCTGCCACCTCCTAAGAACCCCATGGCATTTCTGTCTGACTCAGAGCGAAAACCTCCCACATGTTGTTCCCCCATTAGCAGGTGAGCTCTAGGAGAGCTAGCACACACACACACACACACACACACACACACACACACACACACACACACACACACACACACACACACACACTCTCCCAGCGTGGGCTCTGGGAGTCTTGGGCTGTCTGACTTTCCTAATTGAATCTCCAGGACTTAACTCAGTGCTTTGCATATAGTAAGAGCTTCATTAATGCTTTTTCTCCTTTCATTCTTTCATTTCTGAGGACAGGACAGTTTCTTTTTTGTCTTTATATGTTCAGATATTATCACAGTGACTGACACATAGTAGGTGCTTAACACAATGTATGTAAAGTGTTTTATAAACCTTAAAGTCCCATATATGTTAGCTGTGAAGGTTTTTACTATGAATAATAAACACTCACTGAATTTCAATTTCACCTCCCCATTCTGCTTTTTCCATTAATCAGATAATTCTCATTCTCATTAATGGCTCAACCTGTCCCTTCTTTTCTCTACAGTGAGATGGGGAATCAGGAAGCCAACTCCTGATTCCTACAGACTGCCAGGATTGGGAGCCTCTGGATTGAGTGCACTCCTCTGTTTGGTAATGTACAAGAAAAGTGGTAGCTGAGGAAAGTAGAGAAATGTCCCGCCAGAGGTTGAAGCTGACCTGCCACTTGACCCCTGAGGCAGAGACATAAATTCCTCTGTGGCTTCAAAGCAGCCAATTTTGGGGTTGAGTTTCACTGGAGGCAAAGGTCGGAGGCTATTGTCTGGTAGCTTGGGTTTGTCCTCAGTCACTACATGACAACTTCTTCATCCTTCATCCTTTAGCACGGAGCAGACCTGGAGGCCAGTTTCCAGCTGGCCTCACCTCACGGGGCCTGGCAATGAGCACCCGAGGGGCCCAAAGGTACAGAATCAGTGTGAGCTTTCACAGGCTTGCTGTGGGCTCTAAAGTGACAAAGAGACTGGCCTGCTTCATCTTCGATCCCTTCCAAAGCTCCCCGACCCCTTCTGCCGGATGCTCAGGAAGTTTTTACAGCCCCAGGCAATTTCCACCCTCCCTACAAATCCTCTCAGCCTGATTGGCAAGCATTGCCCGGGCCAATTAGCTACTTTCTTTTTTTGGCAAAGCCCCAGGACAGAGGTTTGAGGATACAAAGGTTTGTCTGCATGGAAGTTTTTTGATCTCGGATTTTTCTAAGGCATTTGAAGCATCACCTTAAATCCGTTTATATCCAGTCATCTCCTGGAAATTGCCATCATTAGCCTATCAGTCAAACGAGGGGGTTGGACTCACTGATCTCTAAGGAGTCCCAGGGAGGATCGTGTTCAGCTATGCCAAAGTATTTTTAGGAAGGACATTGATAAACTGGAGAGCATCCGGAGGAGGGAAACCGAGATCAATTAGCAAGGGCTTATTAAACACCTAGTATGTTCCAGACACCATGCTCACTTTTTACCTTTCAATCCTGGCTAACCCATGTTTCACCTGGAGAAGAGAACACTGAGGTGAAATGGAGGGGAGGGCGGTCTAAGAACGCTCTTCAAGGATGGGGAGGACTGAGCTGGGGACAAATGAGACTTGTGCTCCTTGGCCTAAAAGGGCAGAATTAGGAGTGATGAGGGGAAGAGGAACAGAGACAGAGCCAGGCTTGATGTTAGGGAAAACTCTCTAATCAACAAAGTATTTGAGGGTGGAATTCTGCCCTACCCACACCCCCACCCCCACCCCAACCCCCACCCTTGGGAAAACTTGCAGTTTTTCAAGCCAAAATTGATTGAGCATTTGTTGTCGAGGCCAGAGTGGAAACTCTCTGCAGGGGGGAGTTGGTTAGGTATAGGTATAGGTATAGGTATAGGTATAGGTATAGGTATAGGTATAGGTATAGGTATAGGTATAGGTATAGGTATAGGTATAGGTATAGGTATAGGTATAGTATAGGTATAGGTATAGTATAGGTATAGGTATAGATGACCTGCAAGGTCCTTTCCAGCCTTGAGGTTCTGGACCCTGAGATTCTTTCTTCTCTGGAGCCAATGACCCAAGGAGCCTCAGGCAGGTCAAATCAGTCATGGTAAGGATGATGGAGA
Source organism: Notamacropus eugenii (assembly GCF_028372415.1). Taxonomy (NCBI): domain Eukaryota; kingdom Metazoa; phylum Chordata; class Mammalia; order Diprotodontia; family Macropodidae; genus Notamacropus; species Notamacropus eugenii. The sequence continues at coordinate 13,638,875 of NC_092874.1, forward strand.
CCAGAACTGAATACAGTCACTTTGAGCACGTGCAGGTCCCAGAATTGAAAGTAACTGGGAAATGTTTAACAAAATAGATGAAAATAGAACATAAACAAATAAGGCTGTTTTGTGATTTCCTAAGTTCATGTATAGCCTACAGGGGTCCATTTCTATGAGCTCAGTACCACTGGTCTGGACAATGGCTCCTCCAGGCTCACGTGTCAAATATCCTTACTTCATCTGTAGAGGGCTAGAACTGGAGTCCAGAAGACTTGGGTTCAACCCCTACCTTTAACCTTTCTGGGCAGTGTCCCTATTGGTGAGCCAGTTAAGTTTTTCCAGCCTCAGTTTCCTCATCTGGAAAATGGAGATAACGCAAAATGCTTTTAGTGCCCATCCCACAGGATGGTTGTGAAGCTCAAATGAACATCATTATGTCAAGTGCCTTGGAAACACTGAGAGGGTATAAATGTCCATGTTATTGTGCCCCCCTGGGGTATGCGCTGCCACTGGTGTGAATATTTAGAACCATGTGGAATTTACAACACAGCCTAGTACTGTGCCATACTGCACAGCATATTATGCAATCTAATGCAATATCATATAATACCATAAACATTTATTAAGCATCTATTGTGTGCCAGGCACTATGCTAACGATGATGCGTTAGGTTAGGATCTCTGCCCAAGGTTGCTGCCTTTGAGGAAACATAATGATTCTCTCTCTCTGTCTCTGTCTCTCTATCTCTGTCTGTCTGTATATCTCTCTATTCTGTCATCCTCAGACTCATCTCTGTCCTGACATTCATGTTTCTGACTCTTAATCAAGTCAACAAGAACTATATGGACACGGAGCCAGAAGAGAGATAATCTAAAAAAAGAAAATTCAGAATTTTCATTCACTTTATGGATTTTCTTTTCTTTTCTTTTCTTTTTTTTTAAGACAAGAGCTCAGCTTCTCTACCCTGCTAAGATCTAAGTTCCTAGAGGTCTGGGAACATGAATTGTACAAAGCTGTAGCTACTCATACTCATAATGCCTTAGAAGGCATGGTGACATGTAAAGGGCACTGATGCCGGAGCCAGGAAATACCTGTGTTTGAACACCAGTTCTGGCATTTCTTTACTGTTAACCATGAGCAAGTCATTGCACTGCTCTAAGTCTCAATGGCTTTACTTGTAAAATGGAAATGATAGTAACCGTAGTTCCATTTCACAGGACTACTGAAGGCATCAATTTAGAACATATTTTTAAATAAACATAGACATATACGTAAAATGTATGTATACAAGATCACATTTGAGATATATACTATATATATGGGTGTATATGCCTATATGAATATGTGTATATAGAATAGCATATATATGGGGACGGGGGGAATGTGTGTGTCTTGAAAGTCTAATAACTTAAAACTGCACTAAGACTTTTGGGACATATTTTACATATGTGTGTGTTGTGTGTATATATATATATAAAACATCCATATATAATTATAGATAGTAATAGTAGTGGAGATTAGATAGATAGACAGACAGACAGATAGATAGATGATGAATAGGAGACCTGAAATTTCATTAGTTTAGGGAACTCTCAGTGAGGAAATACCAAGAAAAAAAAGCACCTTCTCTGCAGCACAGGGTCTTCCAGAGTCTGCCTGGGGTAGTGAGAGTAAGAGACTTGCTGAGGGTCACCTAGTCCATGTCAGAGACGGCACTTGAACCCAGGTCAGCCTAACTATAATGCCAGTTCTCTAACCACCATGCAACACTGCTCTTTACTGGTGCAATAATAACCATAGCCAACACACAGTTTGGAAGGTTTTCAATCTAGGTAATAATAGTATTTGCTCTTCATATAACCTCATTTGTTTCTCACAACAGCCCTTCGGGCTAGGTACTGTCATTATTCCCACTTTATAGATGAAGAAACTGAGGCTCTGAAAGATTGAATCACTCAGGGTCATTTAACCAGTAAGTGCCTGAGGCAGCATTTCAATATAAGCTGTTGGTGCATTAGCTCCTCTCAAAACACTTGATAAAGAAATTATTTCAAAACCTTGAAGCAAGGATCAGGGAAAAGACACTGGGGGAGTCCTGGGATTCTCAGGCTCATCTCCTTTTAAGTGATGTCCATAAGATTTGGAGTTTGAAGTTTTCTCCCCCTCCCTCCACCCCAACACTGTGTGCAATCTGATACAGGTCATACATATACATTCATATTAAACATACTTTCACATTAATCATGTTGTAAAGAAGAATTAGAACCAATGAGAGGAACCATGAGGAAGAAAAAGCAAAACAAAACAAAGAGTGCAAATACTCTGCTTCAATCTGCGTTCAGATGCATGGCTCTTTTTCTGGATGTGGCTGGCCTTTCGGAGCTGCCAAAACTGAATTCTGATATGCCTCGATTCCCTTATTTGCAGGATGGGATAATAACAGCACCTACTTTCCAAGGCTGTCATGAGGATCAAATGTTCTAACACATGCAAAGTACTTTACAGACCTCCAAGAACTATTTAAACGCTGGCTGTATGTGTATATATACATATATATATAGTGTGTATGTATATATATGTGTGTGTGTATATGTGTATGTGTATATATATGTATATACATCTACACACACATATAGTGTGTAGATGTATATACACACATATATACATACACATATGTATATACATAAATTTATGCATATGTGTACATGTGTATGTACATACATACCTATATACCTACATATATGTATGTGTGTGTATATATCTATATATATTTTTATATATATAGATATACATATATATACATATATCTTCTGTCTAAGTGCATCTGGGCCAAAGAAGGAGAAATATTCTGATGCCTGAAGGTGCTTGTACCTGCCGATTTCAAACTCTGAAAGAGAGATTTTTAAACCCGTTTTAACTGTCTCTGGTGTTTTAATACAGCTAATATAACTCAGAACAGAGTAGCTGGGGAATGAGTTGAGTGCCCTACATTAGCCTGGCTTTTAACAAGCTGACTCCAGGAAGGGTCCAAAGACCAGCAGGGCACATACTGTGCTTCGCCTTTTCAGCTGAACTGGACGTGGCTACAGCAACAGGAACGAGGGCTGAATCACAGTCTGTTCCAGGAACCTGGAACTTTGCATCAGAATGGCAGGGAGGTTCACAGAGGAAAACTTCCGTGTGGGGGATTTCAATGGGGAACCGGAGGGGGAGGGCATTCATTTCTATTAAACTTGTATTATAAGTTCAGCAGCTCCCTCTGAATGCCCCTAATGCCAAGCCTGGCATCATTCACTGGAAAGCTCCTCAATGCATCCCTTTACATAGTACCTGTAAACCACTCTGCGTCGGGTGACAGGTTAAATGTACACTGTACACAGTGAGCCAACAGTATTCTTTGTAACACCGGCGGCAATCTTACCAGTTTTAGCAGCATTCTTATTAGTTTAAGCCGTCTCCATTGTCTTCTAAACACCGTAATTAGAAGATGAAAAGCTTTACTGCAACCCAACTCGCTAAGGTCTCATTATGAACAAAATATTCCATTGTTACTCCACAAGTGACCCTGTGTAGACCAACATGAGAAAGGCATCCTGCTCAATTACGTCTGTGTGCATGTTTGAAGTAAACGCTTTCTTTCAGTGTTGGGTAGGACCCTCTAAAGTTTGAGTTCCTCCAGCATAATTACTCCCTCACTGCCTCCTTTGTTTCATTCTGGAATTCTTTGGTCATTCTACAGCAAAGGGTGGAAAAGAAAATTTATCTAGGAGAAAGGGGGCAGGATCCCTTTTATCCCCTAAGAACATTGCTTTGTTGGCAATTTGAGGTCCTTGGCTTGGTGAAGGAATCATTAGACTGGCTTGAAAACAAAAAGAGAAAATATAATTTCAGGAACTAGAGGAGGTCCAGAAAATCTCTCCCCAACCTATTCAATAAAAGTGTGAAATTCCATAATAAGAGTGTTTTGCCAAGCACTGCCTCCATGGTTAGATATTTCCCTCTATAATAAAATAATGGGAAGGAAAGCCTCAGATAGATACTTGAAGGCAAGACCCTCCATAAAATGTCATCATACATTGGTTCCTGTTGTGGCTTGAGGGACCTGGATTGTGTGTCTGGTTTTCTTCCACTGGCCCAAGATAGGCTGGAAAAAGCCAATCTCCTATCCAGGTGAATTGTTTGCCCAAATATAGAGAGCTAGAAACCCCTCCAACATATAGGAATACCACGTAGATTACAAAGTAAAAGTTAAAACAACTGCCCTTCTGTGGCTTAAGGGGGATGAACATTCAAGACCTCCAAGAGGGCAAAAGTTTTCGTCTGTGTCCTTGTCATGGTTGATTGTGGAGTAAATCCACCTGAGATCCACATGTTTCTTTTGGCATCTCTAGAATTGACGGCTGGTGTGCAGATCTGTAGGTTGGACCACCTTCAGACACTATCTTTAATGGCTCCACCTTGAAGAACAGGTGATAAGGAGTTAGAGCTTCCTGTGCCTAGTGACTGACAGAACTGCAACACCCTGGTCGGTTCCCATCACTACCTGCCCTCCATTGGGTAGGGACATGTCAACATAGACCTCCTGCCATTGGCCTATGCCAGCATGTGCTTCCTTCACTTTTGTGCTTAGCCCTCAAACATGACAGCCCCCTCAAAGCTCATCTCTCCCGTGTAGACACACCTTTCATAGCCTGCTTTGATTGGACTACAAAACATTGCCTTTTCTGCCATGGCTGATGGGGCATGGGGGCTACATCTGGTGACCACACTTGTGCAGAGCATCTCTCTTTCCGTCATCCAGCCCTATGCACAAGCTGAAGGCTCCTTTATGTAACACAGTCATGCTCTTTGGGCACCGAGACACTTTCATTTTGACTTTCAGCTTGATGATTCCTCTTAAACCACCAAGACTCCAAGAAGGGTCACCTTGGAAGTCATTTTGGGCCATAAGCTCCACACTGGCAGGCGGGCCCAATGTTCGTCCTTCACATGGTCTAAGGTTGATTCTCAGGGGCAAAATCCAGCCTGTGTTTGAATGTTGTAGTTCATTATCTAACATAGAACAGGAGTTCCTTACTGCTTTTCTGTCAAAAACCCCTTTGGAAAACTGGGGAAATCCGGAGACCTTGTCTCAGAATCATATCTTAAGTGGGTAAGATTATGATGGAAATCAATTATATTGAAATCCAGGAAATATTTTCAGAAGTTCCAATCTCTTGGCCTTTTCCTCAGTCCTCATTCTTTTTGACTTTTCTGTGGTCTTTGACACTGTCATTCTCCATCGTCTCTCCTCTCTAGGTTTTGGGAACCCTGCTCTTTCCAAGAGACTTCCAAGCTGACTTCTCAGTCTCCTTTGCTGACTCTTCATCCAGGTCATCCCCTCTGAGCCCTGGTGACCCCCAAAGCCCCACTATGGTCCTTCTTCTCTTTGGTTGCTATACTGTTTCACTCACTGATTTCCCCAGCTTCCCGGATTCCATGAGCTATTTTTTCAGATGATTGGCAAGTCTGCCTATTCAGCCCTAACCTCACTCCTGACCCCCAGTCTCACATCCCAACTCCAACTGGACATCATGAACACCTTAAACTCAGCATGTCCAAAATGGAACTTATGCTATTCCCTCCCCCACCCCTGAGCTCTGCCCTTTTCCCAATTTCTCTATTATTGCCAAGGGGACCATCCTTCTCTCAAGGCTGGTCAACTAGGTGCCATCCTCAGCCTCTTCTCTCTCTCACACCCACCCCCTCATATCTAACGTGCTGCCAAGTCTAGTCCATTTTATCTTTGAAACACCATATGTACATATAAGTAATATGTATATGTACATACATACATACACACATACACACATATATGTATATGAACATACATCCCTCTTCTCTCCTCCGGCACTGCCACTACAAGGGTACCTGTCCTCATTACCTCATGCCTGGGTTATTTCAATGCCTACTGATTGACCTTCCCTATACTCCAGACTTTTCTCCACTCAGCTGTCAAACTGATCTCAAGTGTGGCCATGTTACTCTCCCATTCAATAACACCACCAACACCACGACCACCCCACCCCCACCTCCATGGTTCCCTATCCCCTCTGGGATCAAATATAAAATCCTCTGTTTGATGTCCAAAGCCCTTGATAACCCTGCCTCCTTCGACCTTCCAAATCTGATTCCTCCCTCCCTCCTACCAACCTCCATGATCCAGTGGACTCCTCCTTCCCCTTCCCCTACAACACTCCATCTCTCCACTCCATGTATATCCTCTGACTGCCCCCAGGTCTGGAACACTCTCTCTCCTCACCTCATCCTTCATTCTTCCTTGGCTTCCTTCAAGTTCCTCCTACAAAAAACCTTATCCATCCTCCATTATACCAATGTCTTCCCTCTGAGATTCAATCCACTTTATTCCATATATTTTGTTTGTCCACATAGTCTCCTCCAGTAGACTGTGGACTCCTCGAAAGGAGATTCTATACCTGGAATATAATAGGGAATTAATAAATGCTTGTTGACTGACTAGATGACTGCAGGGTAAGATTATCTTGAAAAGAGGGAATGTGGTATAGAGGACAGAGCACTGGACTGAGAAATGAGAAGATCTGAATTTAATTTCTGCCTTTGACATTTACTATGTGTGTGACCCTGGGCTAGTCACCGAAACTCTCTGTGCTTCAGTTTTCTCATATGAAAAATCAGGAAGTTGGAGTCAATGGTCACTGTGGTTCCTTGCAGCTCAAAATCTATGATCCATTATATGGATTTCCTTATACTAATTATGTTAACTTCAAATGCATTTTCATTTATTCCAATAGATTATTTTATTCCTGAGGTTTTCCTTTTGCTTCTTTTCATGGGAGACATCATTTTCCTCCATTCTTTATCTTAAGGTCCTTATTCCAGGTTCAGGGACCTGGAATATACTACTTCAGGAGATAGAAAGTTCCCTTTCAAAGGCAGTGAGGTAGTGCAATCGATAGAACACTGACCCTGGAATGAGGAAGACCTGAATTCAAATCCATCCTCAGACACCTACTACCTATGTGACCCTGGGCAAGTCACTTAAACCTCTGCTTGCCTCAGTTTCCTCAACTGTAAAAGGGAGACAATAATCTATCTCCCAGGATTATTGCGTAGATCAAAAGCTAATATTTGTAAAATGCTTAACACAGTTTCTGGCACATAGTAAATGCTAAATAAACAGTTATTCCTTCTCCTCCACCTCCCCTTTGCTGTAGGTCTACAAGCACAGGCTGGGGAACTACCTCCTGGGGATACCATAGAAGGATTTCCTGCCTCAGGTGAGACTGGATTGGGTGACTAACATGGTACAGCAGAAAAAAATGATGGAATCTGAGTCTCAGGTTCCATATTCAAATCCTGGCTCTTCCATGTGCTGCCTGGGTGAACCTGGGCGTCTTGGGGCCTCAGTTTCTTTATTCATAAAATGGAGGAATTGGACTGGTTGACCACAAAATATATGATCCTGTAACTTATGCCTTTCCACAAGTAAATATGTTCAGATCCTTTCATCTAGTAGGAAGGAGAAATAAGGATGCTTCCTATTAATAGAATACTTTCATAATAACAAGCCTGGAAGGTAAGTAACCTAACAAGGATTGCTTCCATTTTAGAGATGAAAAAACTGAGGTTCATAGAATAAAATTAATTGAATTGCCCAGAGTTGCATCATTAATAGGCCAGTTCAAACCCAAGACTCCAAGGCCAGCTCTGTTTATCATGTGCAGAGTAAAGGGTTCAGGGGATCAGGTCATAGAAAACATTCATGGATAGGAGAAAAAGGAGGAACTACCCCACAGGGAAGTTGAACCAACTTTTCCTTTGTTGTTTGGTTGTTTTCAGTCATGTCCAACTCTCTGTGACCCCATTTGGGGTTTTCTTGACAAAGATACTGGAGTGGTTTGCCATTTCCTTCTTCAGCTCATTTTACAGATGAGGAAACTGAGGAAATTGGGTTAAGTAACTTGCCTAGAGTCACACAGCTGGTGAGTGTCTGAAGCTGGATTTGAACTCATTTCCTTCTAATTCCAAGTTCGATGTTCTATCCATTGCCCACAGATTTTTTCCCATTCCCAGGACTACCCCGAATATGTACAAGGTGGATAGCAGCGCTTACTTGTAGACGTCTAGCCCCTACCACCAGCGCCTTCTCTCTGTTCATTATCTTCAGTTTATTTTGTATGTTCATAATAGTTTGTATACAGTCTCCCTCACTCTCTGCCTTCCCATTAGATGTGACCAGGGATTGTCTTTTGCCTTTCACTTCCTGGCATGCAGTAGGCACTTCTCAAATACTTATTGACTCTCAACTGCCCATTGACTTTGGGTGAACCTGGGGGTGACAGAAGTGCACAGCTTGGGAGCTGCCTAGAGCCATTTCAAAACTCACTTTCCTACAGCCTCATTATCTATCATTCTCATTTAAAACCAAGCATACTTAGTGGGGAAATAAACAGCAGAACTTTCTCATTTTTCTGGTGCAAGCTTAAGCTCTGAACAATGGTCCCTGTGAGGGGGCAGTGCTCTCTCTATCAGTCAGTCAATCAATCAACAGTGATTAAGCACCTACTATGTGCCAGCACTGTGCCGAAGTGGTCACATCTTTACAAGATTTCGGGATGATTAGCTAATTAGCAAATGCATTTCTCTGGTTCTTCTCATTTTCAGACTAGGTGGGTTATTTCTCAAAGCAGATCCCAAGGACTAGAAGCAGCTCAGCTTTGCATTGGCAAATCTTACCATTTTGGGGGTTTCCGCCAAGGGTGACCACAAGTCCTCAGACAGTCATAAAAGCCTCAGTTTCCCCCTCTTAATATGGGCCAGGCACAAATGTGATATCCCCAGAGACTGCAGTCTCTTCCCCTACACTCCACACAGTGAATTGTAATTAGTTTTTTCTTTAAAAAATTGTTTTTAATAATTTTAATAATAATTTTAATTATTTATTTATATTTTATTTTATAATATTTCATAATTTATATGATTATTTTTTATTATTTAATTTATATTATTTATTATTTTAATAATAATTAGAATTTTATTTGTGGAATTTTATTTAATTTGTGGAATAAGACAAGTGTTTCAATAACATATAATAAAAAAGATGATTGCACATGAAACAGCTAGTCTATTTTGTACACCTTGCTATTCTTTTTAAATATATAATAAAGTTATTCTGCATTTTTTTCCTTTTTGTCTTCTCCCCCCAGACCCTGCCTAACTTTAGAGATGGGTACCATTAACATCTGATCATATCCCTCTGCTCTTCTAATTGCCTCCATGGAAAGAACACTTAAAGTCTGACAGTTCCCACTCATGTGACCCTGGGCAGGTCATTTGACATCCTTGGGCCTCAGTTTCCTCATCTATAAAATGAAATCCTCATCTGTCCTACCTGCCCTCAGTGACCCCTTCCAGCTGTAGATCTAGGAACCTATGACCTGAGCTCTTTAAAATTAGAATCCAGAGATCCTCCATGACCTCCCTCCCATCTCCATGGAAACCTTCTATTCTTTCCCTTTAACACATTTGTGCTAGAGTTGCTGTCCCCTGTGCCTCTCCTGATTCCCTTCCACCTTTCATTTTTATACGCTTCCCATCAAATTATTTTGTATTTATGGTGAATATATTTTATATTTATCTACCTTATATGTTATTTCCCCCAATAGAATTCAAGCTTCTTGAGGACTAGGACTATTTCTTTGCATTCCCAGCATCTAGCACAGGACCCTGGCAGATAGGACATCCTTAAGAAATCCCTGTTGAATGGATGGATGGATGGATGGATGGATGGATGGATGGATGGATGGATGGATGGACAGATGAACGTCTAACAGTGAGTTTGCTCTCTATTTTAATTCTACCTTCCAGCTAAGTGATCAGGTGGTTTTTACGTGTCTTTGCTTAAAGACAACTTCATACTTATTAAACTTTGACCAAAAGTTCCAAATAAATCCGACACCCTCCTCCAGAATCTTTTAAAAGAGTTAGGTGAAATTTCAGAAGTCTTCCAGATCCATATCCATTTGACAAAATCCCTTTCTAAAACCATCCGTGGACTGTTGTGAAAGGTCTATCTGCATACTTCATAGATCACTCACAAAATCCCTGTCAAAGATAGTTGACAACAGGAGCGCCAGGATCTTCGTGCCTGAAAACGTAGATTTATCAGAATGAGACAAATGGCTAGAGAGAACAATGCTGCCCGCAGAACAGAAGTCCCCTTCCTAGGTCCCACTTTGCCATTCATGTTGGCTGGTTTTTGAATGGTCGAGGTGCAGATGGGCCATCTCCTGTCCAGTGGCCAAGGACAAAGCAAACAGATGGTTAGAGAATAAGTGTTCATGGATGTATGCTGGGGAGGGTGGGGAACCCGAGTGGGGGAGTGAAGGAAGGGCAACGATGGAGAAGAGAAGGAATGACCGAAAGCTGAAAGTGTGAACGAGAGACTCCCACACCAGAAAAGTTTGTGGGCTAATGCCTGGGGACAGAGCTTTGGATTGGATTCTGTCTTTAAAATAATGATCCCAGTAAACTGGCCAGCTGGGAGGAGAAGTATGTATTGACTTTCTGTTTACTCAGAACAAGTTCACCGGGCTAAAACAGGCTCTTTCTCCCTTTACAATGGCCAGCTTCTAATAGCAGCTCCTGGCTGCTCCAAAATACAGGACTCAGAGGTTGATAATCATCTTTTAGTTCAGGTTATTGCATGCAATTTTTCACATTCATTCAGCTTTCTTCATACAGCTCTTAGTAAAGTAACTCCCTTAACAATAAAAGCTTTTATAGGGACCCATTACACTGGAGAACTAACCACTCCTAGGGTGTTTTTTTCTTTTTCGGTGTGTGGAGGGGTTTTTTTTTATTGGCTTCTTGGAATATTTATGGCTGTCTTTGTTCTCCCTGCAAGCCTATACACTGCATGAGAAGGGGGGTGGTGTCTAGCTGAGAGCCACCAGTAAGTGTATATGGGTACTGAGGGGTAAAAACTTCCAAATATCCACGAGGCTTCAGAGTTTGAAATTGGTTTGGTTTGGTTTGGGGTTTTTTCTCACCATGTCAGTGTTATTTCTTCATTTCCCAAAACTCTGAGTGCCAGGATAGTTTCCACCATGAGATGAAGGACAGAAAAGTTGGTGCTGCATCAGGAACAGGCTTCCTGATAAACTGGTTCTGCCATTCTGGGGCCAGCTGAGTGAGACCAATCTGTTCTGGAACAAAAGAAAATCCAGTTGCACGAAAGGCATGGATTAAACAGCTAGGTAAAGGGTTTCACAGAAACAAACTTATGTAAGCTGAAGAAACCGGCCTTTCGACATGACTCAGGCGAGAGGTGGCTTATGGGGGATTCTCTTGTGTCTTGCTCACTGAGAAGCAGGGACACAGGGAAGGGAAAGGTTCAGGACAGCATTTAAGAATCTGGACCCCAAGATTTCTTCAGTGGCAGAGAGGAAAGCACACTCCCTTGGGAGTCCAAGGGTCTGAGTATCATTTCAGCCCCAGGTACTCTCTACTTACAATAGTTGGAGCAAGTAATTTAATCTCATTCACTTAGACAATGGTTAGGTCTGATGAGTTGGCTGCTAAAATTCCTTCTTAGTTAAAAACTCAGGGAAGTTCAGGCCCAGCCACCCAGATTCTTCTGACTCATTTAACCCTATCTTCTTATAGAAGAGACATTCATTTAACAACCTGCTTCCAAAAGACAAAAACAGTACACATGAATGCATCATTGAGTTTATTCTTTAAATAAAATCTCCTTGGGTAGCTAGATGATACAGTGGATAGCATGCTGGGCCTGAAGTCTGGAAGACCTAAGTTCAAATCCAACCTCAGACTTTTACTACCTGTGTGAGCCTGGACAAGTCACTTAATCCTCTTTGCCTCAGTTTCCTCATCTGTCAAATGACCTGGAGAAGAAAATTACAAACCACTCCAACATCTTTTCCAAGAAAACCCCAGAAAGGGTCACAGAGTCAGATATAACTGAAAATGACTGTACACAGTGAATAAATTCTCCTAATTTTAATCAAACATTTTACTTTAAATGCATGTCCTTTGTCTTGTCTTCCAGCCTGAGTTTAAGTGGTCTTAGAGGTTCCCAGCAGAGCTAGGTTAGAGATTTGAGCCAAATGTGGAATAATTAGGTTGCATGACTCCACAGTCACACATTTCTAGGCACATTTATGGCCTTGAAGGCTGATGTGACAGGGTCTCAAGACACTAGCTCTTTCTTCACTTGGGATTTTCTTTGTGTATTGATGGGTTCTGTATTACCCCACATTCCTGGGATTGTTTCTACATCTGTTTGTATAGCTCAATTGTTCCACCCCTAATTAGAGTCACCCAATTCCCCTGTTGCAACTGGTCAAACCCCAGTGCTTCCCCACAAGCTATGATGCTGTGGACCTTGATCCCCACTGGTTCATCCTTTGGGGCTATGAAATGATGAGTCTATGGGATGACTGGTTCCCTGCAAACTTATATTATGTGAAATTCTACTGCATCCATTCCCACAAGACATCCCTTTGGTCACTTCAGAAGGAGAGTCAATCCTGAGCTACCATTGTCAACCTCCCCCTTGTTGAAAGGTCTACAAATATCTCTGCTCCTACATACCCCAGAATTAAGGAATCCTGGGACCTAGGGTTGGCCATGCCGCTCACAATACACATGCCATTGCTGTGGGTCCTTCCCTGAAGACACAGCTTGATGTTTCCTATCAATGGGGTACTCTGACTCATATATTCATTTAGCTGTGTGACCCTGAGCATGCCATTGACCCAGCCTCAGCCTCAGTTTTCCCATCTTTCATGACTCCCAAGGTCCCTTCCAGTTCTCAACCCTTTATTCTACCATAACAATCCCTTCTTTGTTTCAATCATGACACTTGAGGCATCAGTTGGAACCAAGGGTCATGTGTCCAGGAAGGTTCAAAGCTAAGAATTGAACCTGGGTCTTTCTGGCTCCAAATCTAAGGCTCTCTCCTTCATTTCTCTGCCAGGCTTGGTCCCAAGCCAGGACTAGAGCACTCAAATGCAAATGAATACGGTGAGATTTAGATCACATTGGTTTGATTCTGACAGGTATCCCAGGTTGGGACAGGGAAAGGTAAGGGGGTGGGGGATGGGTGCGGCAGGGTTAATGGCAAGGATAAAGAAGTGATAGTGAACAAGGTAAGAAGAGGAGAAAAGAAAGAGCCAGTGACAGCCTTGTTGGGAAACAGGAGAAGCCTTAGCTTTCTTCCTCTAAGGCCCAACTCAGTGTCAGCATCTCCACAGGGCCCTTGGGAGCACTGTCCCGGCCCTTTCCCTCTGCCTTGGATGGTCACTTGCTAGGTTGTACTGACTAGTAAAAGACCATCTCCTCCAGGGAAGGGAGTGAGTAATTTCTGCCTGGATGCCCAGCACTCAGATGAGCTTCTGGCACATAATAGGCACTTGATACATTCTGGCTGAGCTGCACGGAATTCTAGATTGTCCTGACTGTTTAAGTTGTGTATGGGACAATAACTGTACTTGTGGTTTCGTTGGTATAAGAATCTCCTGGGTGAGGAAACTCATGTTCTCTGAAACTCTGAATTTGAGACAATGACTTCAAAAGCTGGGAGGTTGAGGGACTGGGATAGAGCCTCAAATCTGACAGGTGTCAGAGGCAGGACCTGAAGTTACTGTCTTCCAGGTCAGCCATCTCTGGATTATGCAACAATGCTAAGAGTGATAGCATGAGTGGACAAATTCACACGATACAGGACATAGATTCCAAATTTGGAGCCTTCACAAAATGGAGTAACCATAACATCTGCCTCCTAGAGTTGTTTTCAGGGTAAACTGAGGCCCATAAGGAGCTTTCAGCCTTTCCAAAGCACTGTGGAAATGTGAGCCACATTCACTGTGATCACTATGAGCTCTCTATAAGGCACTTTGAATAAGGTCAATGGAAACTGCTTAAACTACTGAAAAAACCTTCCCCCTCGAAGCAGCCTATCCCTTACTGGTTAAATCTCCACGTATCAAAAACTGAAAAGTTAAGATTGTGAGAGTGATTCAGCAATTCAAAAAGCATTTGCTAACTGTGAGACAGCAAAGACAAAAACAAAACTGTGGCTGCCCTCAAGGCTCTTCCATTCCAGAGTGGGGTGGGGAACTAAGTAAAGGCAAACTCTGGGCACAAAGAGTTATCAGAAGGGGGAGATGTCAGTGACCTCATCTGGGAGTGGCACCTGAACTGAGCTTTGAGGGGTTCCCAGAGGTGACTGAGAAGGGGAAGCGTCCAAGTTAATCTTGGTTTCTGCTACCACCAGCATCACATCTGGAAAACTACATCCTGAGGCCTCAGTTTCCTCATTCATTAAATGAGGGAATTGGACTAGACAATTTAGAGGTCCATTCATTACTGGTGAAATGTCATATGCAACTGCTAGAATTGGGTATTATAGAATTTTTTTTAAAAAATGCAGCGTACAGTGAGCCAAAGACCAACTCTGAAATCAGAGGACATATTTAAGGACTGTTCCCCACGCTAAATAACTGCACGAAAACATGTCACCTTCTCAGACTTAGTTTCTTCATCTGAAAAATAGGAGATGTGACTTGTGTCATTCCTTCTAGCTCTAGCCCTGTGCTCTTTACATTCTTCCAACCAATGACCATCTAAGCTTCATCTACTACGTGGACATCCATGGTATTTCCAGGTGGAGAGACTCCCAGATGGAGTTTATTAAAAAAAATAAAAGCACTGATTAAGCCCCCACTGTTTGTCCAGCACTGGGCTAAGTGAAACTGTCTCTCCTCTCAAGGAGCTCATGTTCAGACCTGGGAGAATGAAGGTCATCTCTGGAACAGAAACTCTGAATTTGGCAGCCGGAGAAACTGAGGCCCAGAGAGGCTTTGTTCTCCCAAAGTCACCCAGCTAGGAATGGGCAGAGCTGAGATAAACCCCTCTCTAAGGACTAAAAATTCCCATCTTTTTCATCCATGGAGCTCTCATCTGTGAAATGTAATTGTTTACTATGGCATCAACATACTCAGGCAGGAAGGGGAAGCCATCAAAATAACTCTGTGGGAATAATGATGTTGTTGTGATTTCCGTACAAAGGGGGAGAAAACCAGCACAAATCTTGTGATCTGCAGCCTCCTTACCAGAAGTGCGAAGGAAAAAACGGGCTTCACTCTGGGGTGCACAGTGTTGGACACTCCCCCTAAAATCAATTAGTTCCAAACAGGTATGCACAGAAGTAATTTTACTTCATTGGTAAATAGCTGACTGTGTGCTTAGCAATTCATTTAATCCCAGGAGCTGGCATGAATTGGACAATGTCCGGCAAAGCTCATCAGAGACGAATTTCTGTCATTGTAGGCATTTGTCCAGATAAAGAATCGTGTTTCCTCAGGACTTCAATAACCTAGAATTTCCTTGATGTGGTATCTCTCATAGGGAATGCTCATTAGATTGTTAGATTCAAAGAAAGGGACCTTTATAATCATTACATTTAAGCCTTTGTTTTACCAAAGGGGGGACTGAGTATTATAAACAAACTAGGGGAGCAAGAAACAGTTTATTTGTCAGATTTATGGATAATGGAGGAATTTATGACTAACCCAAGAGATAGAGAACATTATGAAATTTAAAATGGATAACTTTGGTTACATTAAATTGAAAAGTTTTTGCACAAACGAAGCCAATGCAACCAAGATTAGAGGGGAAGCAGAAAACTGGGAAAGAATTTTTACAACTAGTGTCTGTGATAAAGGTTTCGTTTCTAAAATATATAGACAACAGAGTCAAACTGACAAGAATATAAGCAATTCCCAAATTGATAACTGGTTAAAGGATATGAACAGGCAGTTTTCGGAGGAAGAAATTAAAGTTATCTATAGTCATATGAAAAAATGCTCTAAATCACTGTTGATTAGAGAGATGCAAATCAAAACAACTCTGAGGTACCACATCACACCTATCAAATTGGCTAACATGACAAAACAGGAGAAGATATGGGAGAAATAGAATACTAATTCATTGCTGGTGGAGCTGTGAACTGATCCAACCAATCTGGAAAACAATTTAGAGCTATACCCAAAGAGCTACAAAAATGTGCATATCCTTTGACCAAGCTAGGGGTATATTCCAAAGAGCTCATAAAAATGAGAAAAGGACCCACATGTACAAAAATATTTATAGCAGCTCTTTTTGTGGTGGCCAAGAACTGGAAATTGAGGGGATGCCCATCAATTGGGGAATGGCTGAACAAGTTGTGGTATATGAATATAATGGAATACTATTGTGCTATAAGAAATGATGAACAGGCAGACTTTAGAAAAACCTGGAAAAAATATATGAACTGAACTGAATGAAGTGAGGGGAGCCAGGAGAACATTATATACAGTAACAGCCACAGTGTGCAAGGACTGTTTTTGATAGCCTTAGACCTTCACAGCAATGCAAGGACCTAAAACATTTGCAAAGGACTCTTGATGTCATTCACATCCAGAGAAAGAACTGTGGAGTCAGAACGCAGAATGAAGCAGACTATTTTCTCTTGTTTTATGTTTTGTTTCGGTTTCAGTTTTTGCATGGTTTCTCCCATTCATTTTAATTCTTCCATGCAACATGATTAATGTGTAAATGTGTTTAATAGGAATGTATGTGTAAAACTAATATAAGATTGCATGTCATCTCGGGAAGGAGGGGAAGGGAAGGGGGAGGGGGGAGAAAATTTGGAATTTATGGAAGTGATTGTTGAAAACTGAAATCAAATAAATTAATAAATTTGGGAAAAAAGGAAAACTGAAGCCCACAAAGATTAGGAAATGATCACTTTCAATTCTACTGTACTAAAATTTATTAGTCTCTACAAGTCACCCACTGTGAGGTAAGGGTCTAGGTTCTGGAGAAAGTGTGAAGATGAACAAGGTACAGCCTGTCTCCCACTGACAAGAGTACTCTCTCTCCTAAAGCAATAACATGGATGGACCCGGAACTGCAATTCAGCATAGTATGTTCAACAAAAAGATGCAATGGTATGTGAGATTTCAAAGAAGAGAGAGAAGAGGAAAGGGGGAGAGAAAGAAACAGAAATAGAGAGAGACAGAGAGACAGACATACACACATGCACACACACAGAGAGAGAGAGAGAGAGAGAGAGAGAGAGAGAGAGAGAGAGAGAGAGAGAGAGAGAGAGAGAGAGAGAGAAAGAAAGAGAGAGAGAGAGAGAGAGAGAGAGAGCACCTTCAGGTAATTCAGGGAACAAGAGGGTAGAAGTCAAAGAAGGTTTCTTGACAGAGGTGACTTTTGAACCCTATCAGCATATTCCCTACATATATAGTATAAGTATACAGTATAAGATAGCAGAGCCAGGAATGGTTAGAGTACTGGTCTTGGAATAGAGAAGTGCTGGGTTCAAATCCAGACTCATACATCTTAGCTGTATGGCCAGACTTGTAACATCTCAGGCAACTTCCTCAGTTTATTTGTTTGTTTGTTTTCTGCTAAGTCATAAGTCTAAATTGATTTGTGTTGGTAGAGAGAAGTTCCACATCCAGAGTTGTTGTCCAGGAGTTTTAGTTGAGTCCACTCCTTGTGACCCCGTTTGGGGTTTTCTTGGCAAAGATACTAGAGTGGTTTGCCATTTCCTTCTCCATCTCATTTTAAAGATGAGGAAATTGAGATAGACAAGGTTAAATGACTTGCCCAGGGTCACCCAGCTAATAAGTGTCTGAGATCAGATTTGAATTTACAAAGATGAGTCTTCCTGACTCCTGGCCCAGTGCTCTGTCCACTGCAGCACTAGCTGCCCCTACATCTGGAACAGCCTACGTTAACTGGGTCACATGAAAGGGGCAAAGGGAGCAAGCATTTATATAGCTCCTACTATGTGCCAGGCATTGCACTAAGTGCTGTACAGTTGTTATCTCATTTGCTCCTCACAGCAGCTCCTCACAGGGAGGCGCTGTCATTATCCCCAATTTAGAGGCATGGAAACTGAGGCAAACAGAGGCTAAGTGACTTTCCCAAGGTCATGCAGCTAGGAAGAATCTGAGGCTGAATTTGAATTGATTCTAGGCTCAGTGTTGCAAACACTACCATACCCAGTTGTTTTTGGACCGGGCATTTGATTTCATTGAGGTAGAGAACCAGTGACAAAAAGTCCCTCCGTTGTTGCTGACTGAAACATGCCCTGCAATTCCTCATTTACCAGAGTTGTCCGTGGTTCTGAGTTTAAGTGCCTTGGCCAGGGTCACTCAATCATCTGGGGTCAAAACCAGGACCTAGGACCTAGAGAGAGAGAGATACCCTTTGCTAACATCTAAACTGTGTGCTAGGCTGGACGTGTGTTTGGGGGAGCAGTCTTGGGGGTAAGAGGCAAGGACTTTGTAGGATGTCTTTATGCTGCGTTGTACGATGGTCTTTCTTTTTTTAACTTTTGATCTGGGCAGCTCTCCTTCAGAAAGAACTGTTGGGACTAACAAAGAGCTAGATCACCTCTTTAGCTTCCTTGACTTCTGGTTTAAGGAATACTATTCATTCCTTAACTAAGGTCATGTTATCATCCTGGCTTTAATCTCCCCCCCCCCCCCCCGAATTCTATAGGCATTGTGGTATCATTTCATTTATGTATGTGTGTCCTGACCCACGGAGTTCATGTAGTTGAGATGATATTCTGGGGTTGAAGGGTGTTTCCTTTGCCCCTCCATAAAGCAAATGCGCTGTTTCAATCATCAACCAAGTATTTGTAAGTGCCTACTATGGGCAAAGCACTAGAGAACCAAAGATCAAAGGGAAACATTCATAAGTTCATCGGACATTTACAGATGGAAAGGAACTTAGAGGTGATCTGTTGCCCCCCTTGATTTCACAGATGAGGAGGTGGAGACCCAGAGAGTTTACACAGGCAGTGGGTGCTTGAGACAGGATTCAAACCAATGTCTTCAAGGAAAGAATACTGTTATTCGTAAATTCAGGACATAGACAAAATGAATACAAAGTGCTTGGGGGAAGGAGCACCGATAAATTAAAATCTGGACAGACCTCTGGGAGGAGATGACCCTTGAATTGAGAATTAGAGGTTCCTAAAGGTGGAAATAAGAAAGATCAATGCAAGGATGGAGGACAGCTCATGCAAAGGCATGGGGGTGGGAGATGGTGTCATGTCCTGGGAAGGACCAGCAGACCAGTCTGGCTAGAAGGTAAAAGGAAGGAATGGGAACTAAGTGCCATCAGCCTGAAGAGGGAGGTTGGTGCCAGACTTGGAGGTGTTTTAAATGCCAAACAGAGACCCGTTAGGAGGCTTATTGCCATGGTCAGAACAAGAGATGATTAGAGGCCAGACCAGAGGAGGAGGAGGCTGCTGACTATATAGGATGAAAAGCAATATGGCAGGTGAATCTGGAACCAGAGAGGAGGTGTTCAGATCTCAGCTCTTTGCTGTCTCTGTGACCTCAGACAAGCTACTTCCCTTGCTGGGACCTCTTCTGTAAAAGGAGTCCAATGCACTGCGGCTGAGAGGGTCCATTCCAGCTCCTCATCGAACCCTGGTGAGCAGATGAGCCCACGTCCTCAAGCTTGGGAGCCTGAAAGGATGGGGCCGCCTCTGCCAAAAGCAAGGGAGAAGGGGGGTTTGGAGAGAGGGGCTGAGGGCCTCCAGTTCGCCTTCGGAGCTCGGCTTTGGGGGGACTCCTCAGGGACGGACTGCTGGGCTGTGCCAGGGAGAAATGGCGAAGTCACCCTGGCCTGATTTCTATCGATTCCCCTGGTTCATAAAGAGTTAAACAGCGGAGTGTGGTCTTTCATTAAAAGAGGGCGAGAGCCGAGTGTTTCAAAGGTGCCGGAGAGGGAAGGCGCCCGCTAAGTGGCCATGCGGCCCGCCATTCATCGTGCTAGTGACTATCTGTCAAAAGTGGCAAGGGCCCCCGCTAACAGCCCTGACCTGCGCGTTAATGAACGGAGAGTGCACAGCAAAGTGGCCATTAGGAGGCCGGCGGGAGCACCAAATTGGTGCAGTTTGCTGCAATCTTGGCCGCGAGGCGCGACGTAAGATAGGTGGGAATCGGCCAGAGGCAATTTAGCCTGGGATCACTTTTGTCAGATGCCATCGGTGAGGGAACTGAGTCAGATGCCCGCTTCCAAGTCAGCGCGTCCTACAGTGCCTGGGACTGGGCTGCACGCCGGGAAGGGGGGGGGGAGCTTCCTCGGAGCCACCCCCTCACCAGCTCCCCTAAAGCTGGATTCCACCTGTGGCTTTCGAGGATGGCAGCACAGGTGGTCAGGGAGGAGAAAGGACCCAAGCTAGTGGCAAACAATCGGAGAGATTAGACCCCCTCCTGCCCACCCAGTGGCACCATCCCCAAGCCAAGGGCCACCCGACAGGCGTGAGGAACTTCTAGCCCAGTGAATACTTTGCCAAGACCTTCAGCTCTGCTTTTAAAATGCCATAAACAAAAGCAGCCTGGGGTTCATTGCTCTACAAAGGAATTAGCCCCTTTCAAAGGCAGTTTAACTAAGTATCAAGTCACAAAATCTATTTTTGCACTATGTCATGGAACTGTCTCACAAACTGGAGATGGAGACTTTAACCCTTCCTTTGCTGACCTGCATCTGCTGCCAACATTGGCACGGGCTGATGAACACTACGCTGTCCTCAATGTGGCATTCCAAGGTGGACAAAGAATGCCGATGGACTCTTCAGTGCAGTTTGAATAGTTTGGGGGCACTCTGTATTAATTCACTAGACTCCCACAACAACCCCATGACTATTCCCATGGGCTTGGAGAAGTCACCTGAGTGACCCAGGGTTACTCATCTAGTAAGTGTCTAAGGCAGGATTTGAACTTAGGTCTTCCAGGTCCAGAGCTCCATCGGCTGCTCTGCCCAGCTGCTTCATTACTATAGTAAGAGGAATAAGAATAGGAGAGGGAACAGGAATAAATAACAGCTGGCGTCTCTATCACAATTTAATCTAAATGCCAGAGTCAGAACTCAAAGATTTTGCACTGGGAAGTGAGACCAGCTGCTGAGGAGGACCAGGGGCAGGGCTGGATCCACTGCTGCACAAAAACTAAAACCAAACAAAACCATGTTTAAAGGCTGACAACTCCTACATGCAATACCCTGGGTAGATGCCCACACACCCCAGCTTAGTTATGGTTGCACTCAGAGCTTTGTACATATTACTTATTGTATTGTCATAACAACTGTGAGGTAGTACTAGAGAAAAAAAGTAAGTGAGGTTCAGAGATGGGGAGGGAAACAAGCATTTATGAAGCACCTACTATGTGCCATGCGCTGTACTAGTGCTTTTTAATAGTTATTACCTCATTGGATCCTTACAGCAGCCCTGGGAAGTAAGGCTATTATTACTAAAGCAAACAGGTTAAAGCGACTTACCCAAGAAATGTCTGAGGCTGGATTTGAACTCAACTCTTACTGACTCCAGGTACAATGATCTATCCACTGTAGCTCCCATCCGCTTCTATCAGAGAGGTGCAGTGATTTGCCCCAAGTGCTAGAGGCAAAGCCCCAGAATTTGAACCCAGACTGTCCTGCCTTCAAGCCCAAACATTATCCACAGCTCAGCATTTGCCATATGCAAAGCCATGTGCTGGACAACACAAAGATGAGTCAGACACAGCCCTGCCTGCAGGGAACTCCCATCCTAGCAGTGATTTTTTTCAGTTTGGGCCATTCCACCCTCCATACAGCAAGCAGTCACCCCAGACCTTTGGAGAAAATCTGTCTGAGTGACTGAGGTCACCAACGTTTCATGACAGGGTGTTGCTAGGCCTCCAGTGAGAAGCTGACTTAGAGCCGAGTGATGAAAGTTGGGCTTGTAACAGACCTACAGGCCGCTGTGTGACAGCTTCCCAGGGTGGTCAGGCTGGCAAAGCCTGGTACCAGCCAGCAATCTTTAATCAATCAACACTTGTGAAGTTGTACTGTGTGTCGGGCACTGGGTTAAGGATGCAAAAGGCAGTCTCTGCCCTCAGGGAACTCACAAGCTAATGAGCCAAGGGTCACCACTTTAGTAGATGTTACCTATACTATTGAGGCAGTTAGGTGGCCCAGAGGATAGAACACCACACCTGGAGTCAAGAAGACTCATCTTCCTGAGTTCAAATCCAGACCTAGACACTTAGTAGCTGTGTGACACTGGGCAAGTCACTTGACTCTGTTTGCCTCAGTTTCCTCATCTATAAAATGAACTGGAGAAGGAAATGGCAAACCACTCCAAATGTTTGCCAAGAAAACCCCAAATAGGGTCACAAAGAATCTGAAATTACTGAAAAACTATTTAACAATTACAACAATGTACCATAGGTACATGTATGCATTCGTGTGTGTGTGTATGTGTATATATATATATATATATCTGGAGACAGAAAATATCTATATCTATCTACATGCATATATTCCTCTTGTGAGGGAGAAGGATGACCAGATATGTGGTTTCGTTGGTAAAGAGAATTTCCAGTAAAGAAATGCCCTCATTCACTTCAGATCTGTTCTCTGACTTAAAGTGTTAGCATAGTCTGGGACACTGAAAAGTTATGACATCACTAAGTTTCAGGCACAAGACCTTAGCCCCAAGGCTTTTAACTCTGAGGCAGGTCTCTACCCATCAGGCAACACTGTTTTTCACAGACGTATAGAAGTGATAAAACATGTAGAAACATTAATATGATAAAAGCAGTGTGTAGATTTGTTCATGTGTGTATTTATCTGCAAACATTTTAGAGTTTAATGGATTGTCTTCAGAAGTTGCTTTGACCAAAACATCTGTCACCTTAAGGCCAGTGTGGTGATGTATGTCTCTGACACTGGACCCTCCGGTACCAGGGTGTTAGCTATAAAGTCTGTAACCAGACTCACATCTGAAGTCTTTCCCACCTGGCAGAACTTTCCAGAGCTTGTATTCCATAGGCATAGTTTTTGAAAAGCCAAGATCACGACTCTGCCATGAAGAAACATCAGAGTAACAAGATAGGGTTTTCTCTTCCCTCTACCCCTTACCCCTCTGGGGAAAAAGAAGGAAAAAATTTCTTGTAACAAATACGCATAGTCAAGTAAAACAAATGTTAAAAAGAAATATGGGTCCTATTCTGCACTCTCTGTTAGGTCTCTGTAATGGATAGCAAGTTTCATTGCTGGTCCTCTGAAATTATGAATGCTTTTTGTATTGATCCAGTGCCCTAGATTCAGACCACCACCCCCATTTCATTCAGCGCCTGGAACATCGTGTGGAATATTGTAGGCACTTCATAAATGCGTGTTAATTGATATATTGGCCTTCACTCCATGCAGAGACACCATGCTATTATAATAATCTGAAACTGGATTCAGTTGTGTCTATATTCTGAGTTCATGAATTAAAGCTTAAGTAATTAGAGACACTACAAAATTTACAACATTTGCATAGATCTTGCTTTATTGATTTGGAAAAGAAGGTGCTAAAGAGTTCAAAAGTTTTATATAATTAATTTTAAGAACTCTCTAGGTTGAGTACATACTGTCCTACAAGATAATAAAACAGTGATGAATTTCTTTTTGTGAAATCAGAACCCAAAATCCTCAATGAATTCCATTCTTCCAGATTAGTAGGATATTGTCCATTAGCATAGTGTTTGTTTACATAATTAGTAATGAGTATTACTATAACTTTAAGTTTTGCAAAATGTTTTGTGTCTTTTTTAATCTTCATGACACCCCAGCAAGGTGAGCACCTTGGAGGCTAACAGCACCATTACCAAGTCTCAAAACTAATAGTGTTTGAGGCAGAATTCAAATCCAGGTCCCATCTGGCCCCCATTCAATCCACTGTTTATTCTACCTTTCATTATCCCAAGACAATGAAATGTAAGCAAGTTCATTAAAACCTTATTGAATGACCACACTGGGACGAAGCAAAAGGGGGCGACCTTCTGGGTGCTAGGACAGTGTGGAAAGTGGGATTTTCCATCATATTTCCTTTAGGTTCTCCAAATTGCTCTGTGTGGGCCATCAGTGAATCAACCAACCAGTCAGAAAACATTTATTGTCTACTGTGCTCCAGGCACCATGCTAAGTGCTAGGAATACAAAGAGGCAAAAGATAGTTTCTGTCCTCAAGGAGCTTACAATCTAATGAAGGCGATGACATGCAAACAAATATATACAAAGCGAGTACATGTAGTAAAAATAGAAAATAATTAACAAAGGGAATTGAACAGGTTACATATACTACTACCTGAGGTAGCTCAGTGGAGAGCATTGGGCCTAGAATCAGGAAGACTTGAGTTCAAATCCATCATTAGACATTCATTAACTATGTGATCCTGGGCTTACCCTCTATTTGCCTTAATCTATCAGAAAAGAAAATGACTAACCACTCCAGTATCTTTGCAAAGAAAAGCCGATGGGCAGTATGGTCCATGGGGCATGAAGAATTGGATGTGACAGAACAAAAATATGCTCCCTGAACCCCAAGGTAAAGCAGGACTCACACAATTCTTTAAGTGAAAGTACCACTGAAGCCTGATCTTATCCCATCCAGCTCAGTGGGATACAATATTTCTTTAATCCATTGCCTCTTTTTTAAAATGCAAATTTATGTTATTGATCTCTTCCTATTGTAAGAACCACAAGTCAAACATGGAGGATGAGTCATCAACAGCTTCTGGCATTCTTGGTAAGAGATGCCATACATTCTATCTGTGGCTGCTGTGCAGGTTACATGGGTTACTCACAGAGTAATTGACAGGGCAAAATTTTTTGGAATACATGGGGAGGGGAGGAAAGGGGAAAAATTCTAAAATGAGGAAATTCACACCTTGCTGTCAATGAAATAATGGAAATTACCAGATTTGTCCAACTCAGAATCTTTAGGGAGGAGGGTTGACCAGTTAAAAATACTTTTTTCAAAAATACTATTTGGTAAAAAAAAATGATGTAAAGGGGAAAATATTAAGAAGTGACAAGAAAATTTGAAAACAAAAATAGCTCTGGAATATGTGACCCTGGCTTTCTTGTTGCTACCTGTGCTGATGCTCCTTTTCCAAAACATATCCCCAGATTTTCTGCTTGTTTTATGTCTTTTAAAGAACTCCCATTTGCAATATGCAAAGAACTGTATGTGATATATAGAGCTTAGCCAGGGACCATATTTTATGCATAACCAGGATTAAGTGCGCTGATGATAGATGTCATCTCCCTAACATGGAAATACCCTCGCAAGCCTTCCATTTTCATAACTTTCCTCTGGGGGAACGTCTGAAAATTATTTAAGTTAAAGAGGAAAATGACTTGTGTGGGAACACGTACTTTTTTTTTAATCATCTTTCGATAATGCTGATCCAGCATGCATGCTAAATTACTGGCTGCAGTGGGAATCTCCTGCATGAAAGGGAGAGTGTGGTTTAGGCGATGAGTCCATGAGGAATATTTTGCTCTAGGAGTAGAGGTAGAAGAAAGTTATCCAGCTCCTGAGCCACACATTAAGAACCCAGTCAGCTGTTGTAAATGCGTATCCAACAACAAACCATTATGGATCTTGGGCTTAATTATACTGGCTTATTACACACCTGTACGGGAGGCTGGTATTTGCAATACTTGTGGTTTCCTCTATCAAAACAGCATTAGTATTATTACCAAGCTTATCAAGACCAGTTACCACATCTGGGGCCAGGCAGCTGGGGAATCCCTTTGTTTTGCTACAGCCCACATCACTTTAGAAAAGATACCACTCTTTATGGACAGCTTAGAGGAGCATCTCATAACATGGACATCTGGTCCACTCGTGGAAATGAAGGAATATTGGCCAATTATCTGAGTCTTAATCATTCACAAAGCTAGTCAGGAAGAAAATGAAGGCAGAGATGTGACTGAGGACATCTGGGGTGCTCCCTTCATTGGGCTACATCATAGTTCATGAGCATCTTCTCATGGTCATCCTGTGTAAACCTTATCCAACTCCTTCCACCCTACATGCCAGGTGCTTCCCTCTAGACCTCTTGACATCGGTGCTTTGGTTCAGTCATTTCTCAGTTGCGTCCAACTCTTTGAGACTCCATTTAAGGTTTTCTTGGCAGAGACACTGCAGTGGTTGTCATTTTCTTCAACTTATTTTTGCAAAAAGATTTCCAGCTCCTTTTACAGATGAGGAAACTGAGGAAAATAGGGTGAAGTGACTTGCCCAGGGTCACAGAGGTAGTAAGTGTCTAAGGGTAGATCTGAACTCGGGAAGAGGAGTCTTCCTGATTCATACCTGGTGCTCTATTTACTACACCACCCAGCTGCCTCTTATCATTACGCGGCTATCAGTGCCATATGAGGGCTGTCCATCTGCCAGGCTTTGCTCTAGCAACTTGACCCTCCCACTGCCTTTTCTGGTCCCACAAGTCTTAGAGGATACTTTTGATGTCACTTTTTTGTACACATTTTGACACTGGTTTTACACATACACACATGCACATATATTACATATATACACACGTGTGTATATATGCATATACATACATACCTGTTTCTATTTCCCATTGCCCTTTTAAACCATTTAAGATGATTGTATGTCATTCATTTTCTTTCAAGCGCACTACTCTTCAGGAATGCCTGCTAACAAGAAAATACTGAAATTAGTTTTGATTTTCCTGTTTCTCCAAACGGTATTATTAACATCATTCCCCGAGCAGAGCTGTCTCTTCCTCCTCACATTTCCTAGAGACTTTTGCCTGAGCATAAGGAGTAGCGCCTCCTTGAGGGCAGGGGCTACATTTCTTATCTTTGGGTTCACGTTACTTAAACTTAAATGTCTTTCTAATTGAATTCACCAGAGGAGGGAAACAATTAATAAATAATCTATTGATAAACATGTTTTGAATTACATTAGATAAACCACTCTTTACAACCAGTTCAAAATCTTTGAGGAGAATGGCTTATTCAGTGTGCAGATGTTTGAGGAAGACAGTCCCTATCCGTGAAATCTTTAAAGAAAAAAGCAGAGGAGGACTGCCCATGCATGGAAAGGATCCCCTTTAGAGGATTTGCAGGAAGATGTGGAGGAGAATCCCTCAGTATAAGAAGAACATAGAGGATCTGTGATCTGCACTAGAGAACAATGTATGTGCACTGAGAAGATCACAGAGCCTTAAACAAATCTTAGCAACTCTCTGGGCCTCAGTTTCCCCTTCTCTAAAAATAAGACCATTGAACTTGGTGGCTTCCTGGGTCCAAGTGTATGAGCTTCTGATCTACTGAGGTAGAGAAGGATAGGTAACTCTTAATGGTGAAAACACTCTGCAGTGAAAAACCAAAGTCACAAGCAGATTAAGTGGATTAAGAGTAAAAGTTTCAAGAGTGACCAATAGTTTAATTAATCATAAAAATATGTAATCTGATTAATTTTTTTTAAAAAAACCCCACATATACCAAAATATTCATTATTGAATTATTCGTGGGGTTTAGTAACAAAAAAAAAAAAAACAACTGGAATTAGATTAAATGCCTAGTGATTGAGGAAAGGTAAATAAACTGTGGCATATGGATTTCATGAAACAGTATTGGGTTGTAAAAAGCAACAGACGAGATGAATTCAGAGAAACACAGGGTATTTTGAATGAACTGATACAAAGCAAAGGAAACAGAACAAGGAGAATAATATGCACACAAGCATCACCACGGGCCAATATGGTGTTAGCAAATCCTGCCTCAGGTAGGTAGCAGCCCTGTGACTCTGGGCCAGTGCTCGCCTCGCTCTTCTGAGCTTTAGTTAAATGTGGATGATCGCATCAGCCTCCCAGAGGTGTTGTGAGAATTAAATGTGGTGCCATTGATAAAACACTGGACTTGGAATCAGGAAGATTTCTTGCAGTTCAGCTTCAGACACTTGCTGTGTGACCCTGCGAAAGTCACTGAAATGCTGTCTACCTTAGTTTCCTCATCTGTAAAATAAGGATGCTAATGGCACCTACCTTCCAGGGCTATTGCAGAGATCAAATGAGGTATTATACATATAAAATTATTGTTGTTGTAGCTATAATATTGCTAGGTATTATTACTCTAATGAGAAAATAAACAAAAATACTCAAAGACAGCCAAGGTCTGATTAATGAGCAGTGGCCAATCTTGGTCCTATGGAATAGATGCTCAATTACACTTTCTTCCTCTTGGCAAGATAAAGTGGTAGGGATCTGCAGGTTCAGAACGCCTCATACATGGCTACTCTCCAGGTTGGGTACATTTTGTGTCACTGTTTTTCTTTCTCATGAGGGAGGGTTCAACGGATGGGGTGGGTGGGAGTGTATCAGGAAATGACTGCGGTATGAAAAATAAAAAGTTAATAATGTAAGATAAAAAATAAAATAGGACAGAACGCTCATATCATTAAAAAGATAAAATGCCTATCTCTAGCTGGTTTTCACAGTAAGTATATGAATCAGAAATTCATTTGCCCCTAAATCTATTTCACTTGGCTAATGTCTCCTTATTCAATCATTTCGCATCTATACTCTACCACTGCTTGTCATTAAAAAGAGTAACTCACGCATTTTGAGTTCATCCCAGAAAGACCCCTTTCCAGGTTGGGGTGGGGGTAGAGGAAACATAAGGTTACCCTGTGGAAGACAACACATGGGCTGAGGAACTTGACCCTATTATCATAATGAAAATAATACTGTTACCAGGGCATAAACAACAAATGGTACCCAACGCCCTGAGAAAATTAAAATTCTATTTGGAAATCCCACTGGGTCCAATCCCAGTCCCAAAGATGAAATCTGATAGCTTCTCAGGAAGACAAGAGATTGGTAAAATACAGGGTTCTGCTCCGTGAAAACATCATAATACAAGCACAAGGAGAACAGCTGAATAATATTATTGACTTACAGCAGACATCAGGACAGAGCAGATGGTGAAATGACAAAAAAAAATCAGCAGCAGCAACAGTTCCATCTCACCTACTGTCAATTGTAAAAATAAATTGCATTGCACTTATGGGTATAGGAAATGTGGTTTGTGTATGTTTATTCAGAACTTTGCTTAACTAGAGGAGAGATCAGTTGCAAGCTCTATGTTCAAGTTTATCTGCTTCTCCTCTAATTTTCAAGATTTCTTCTTTTGTGCTTGTTTCAGGGTTGTTCGTTTATTTTTGCAGGTTTCCTTTTTTCAGTCGAATGTCTAAATCTTTTATCTTTTCTACCTTTGTTTTGTTAATATGAGTTTTCACAGCAGACAGTTTTCCCCACAGGAAGTAGAGATTAAAGATAACTCCAAATACCACATTTCCGGGGCTTTTCAAGGCTGAGAGGATAAAATCCTAAAGAAATACTGACCTAAATCAGTATCCTTTTTGAAATATGCATATCAATTTAGAAACAAATTCAACTTTAATTTTAATCAGCATTTGGGAGGGAGGGGGGAATAGAGAGAAAGAAGAGTCTTTTCCATTTCATTAAAAGAAATTAATCTTGATCTGTCCATTCCAGCAACACATCTCTCAAGAACTAATCCTGAGAAGAATCTTGTTGATGGATCAACAAGATAATTGTTAGGATCTCTCTAGGAGAGAACTCACAAAATCAGTTCTCTGGTTTGGAAAATCAGCAAATTATTTAATTGCCTCTGCCTCATCTAGAAATTTAATCTAGGCCTTTATTCCATTTTAGGTTACCTATTTGGAGAAAGATGAACTGCCCTTCACTGAGGTATACAGAATTACATTATGCATTCAAAATGATACAATAAATTAAGCAACCCAAAGCTATTAATGGTTTATGGTATAAACAACCGCAAAATCTCCACAGCTCGCAATAAAATGTGGAATCTTGCCATCTGCCCACAAAACAGAGACCCAGGTGTCTATTTCACAGTGGTTCCGTTCCATTTCCTATCATTCAGGTGTGCTGCTATACCAGAAGATAGGCTATAGTCATGACTGGGAATACAACTCTGTTTCCAATAATTCCACAAACTGACTTTATGGGATCATCAATCAATTATCTCTCTTAGGAATAAATAGGAGATCCTTGAAGACAGAGTCCTGAGCTTTTTTCTAACTTGGTCGCCCCTAAAGGAATGAGGTGATGTGGGGAGCATTCATTGGTGCTGGACTCGTTGTCTCAGGGACATAGGACAAGAAATGCTTTGGGATTCTTGGTTTCTTCTGTTCCTGGCTTCTCCAAAAGAAGGAATTATGACCTAGCATAACTCATACCAAAATCAAGACAATCCCCCTAGTGAGTTCTAAACCATACTGGATGAGAAATGAGGAACCTTGGAGAACTTTCATAGACTTGGAGTTGGAAGGAACCTTGAAGGCCAACTAATCTAAGTCCATTTCGTTTTCATTTTCATCAGCTATGGGAAATGGCCCAGAGAGATCAACTCTAGAGCCTAATTTGACACACGTAATAAGTGGCAAAATTTATATTTGAACCTAGGTCCTCTGATTCCATATGACCACATTACCTCTCCTGCAATAGCTTCCTCCAGATAAGAGAATATGTGTATCCCAAAACTATGCAACCTTTCTCCTGTCAGATTTCCCAGACAATGCACACACCTTTCTTGGTAACATGGCAATGTGCCCTGTACACCCACCCTTCTTTTTAAGGGGAGAGACAAGTCTGATGTGTTGCCATCTAGCAACTGCCTTTCCCCTTTCTTCTCATGCCACACTTCTCCATAAAAGTAAAAAAAAAGTAAACAATGACTATGATGAAAAAATGACCAGCCTCAGAATGCATCTCATCTCATACAAAGGAAGGGAATGGGAAAAGAGGTTTAATGTGCAGAATGTTGTTTTAACTGTCCTTTTCAGAACTAATGCCCAGTGCCTACTATAGAGTTCATGGCATATAGTAGGTGTCTAATAAATGTCTAGTGATTGATTGTTTTCTCAAGGTCACATTTGATTAATACCAGTGTTTCACATCCATTGTCCCCTTTGAGCCTTGCCACAACCGCACCATCTCCCTCTAATATCATTTTTCTTTCACAGATGAGAAATCCAAGCCTAAGAGAGATGAAGATACTTAGCTGGGATCATAAAGCCAACGTACCACAAATGGTCTCTGAACCCATTTTATCTTGCAACCTCTAGATTGGATTAAGAAATTTTCTAGTAAGGTGAATTGTATTTATTCATTCATATATTGCTTCTCATTAATAAGGTGTATTTTATTAGGGATAACTATAAAGTTGTGCATTTCAATTTTTAAAAAAAATTAAATAGTCACAAAGACGAGATGGTGATGAAAAAGATCTGAGGGTTTTAGTGGATCCCCTGTTATCTCATGGTATGCCTTGCAAACAGAGGTTGCTGACCTCATTCAAAGCCACTTTTCTTCCATCATTGTCTGGAAATGGAAGTTCTCATGTAGTTTTATTCCCTCCACCCCTCAAATCAGATCCTAAGAAAAACTGTAGAGAATTTTTCTTCCTTGTCTCCTCTTATACCCGTAGCTTTCTCCCTCCCCTTCCCCATAAAAATATGCATTTATAGCCTTCATGCGTTTGAGGTTGAAAGGGAGGGAGCAGAGCTAGTGGACAGGGGGCTAGATTTGTCAAGAATTCCTGTGTTCTAATTCTGCCTCTGTCATTCAAGCAAGTCCTTGAGGGAGTCACTTAACTCTGCCAAGTCTCAGTTTCCTCATGTATATAACAGAGCTATTAAACCTGTTAAACCTGCCTTAAAGGGATATTGGGTAGGGACCAATGAGATCATGTTTGTAAGGTATTTTGCATATCCTGTGTCAGCTGTTGTTGTAACTCCCAATAAGAGTTAATGGCTTAAAAGTATTACCTCCCAGGGTCATTTGCATGTGAGTAGAGCCCCACAGCACAGGATCAGAGATTTCATTATGGAAAGGACCTGAGATGTCATCTAGTCTAACTCCCTCATGAAGAAACTGAGTCACTGGAAGATGAAAAGACTGGCCCTGTACAACTGTAGTGACAGAACCAGGAGATGACCCGACATCCTCACACTACCTCCTATTTCATCTGCTTAATGAAAGCATCTCAGTCATTAGCCCCAGAGGAGAATGGATCTTATTGGATAATGGAGCTTCTCCCCATGCCTGAATACACCCTAGGGGAGTTGGCCAACTGAAGAGTAAAACTGACTTTGGTCACTGCTGTCGGGGCACCCTTGGACTCACCCTGAGATCCACTGAACCCAGTGAGGGGAAGCTGGGTCTGTGGAGCCGCCATATTGGATGGGCCCTGACTGCTGCCTTCTCAGCCAGCCACAATGGAAAGAAGAGGGAAAGACACACATCCTTCAGTGTCCTCTGTGCCCACGACCATAGGCAGTGTGGCAGCATGACATAGCACAGGAGACATTCCCAGGGACCAACACAGCACAAAAGCAGTTATATGAGGAAGCCTCCTCAGAGCCCCCATAGATGCCTTGTCTCACCTGCTTGGCTTGCTCTACTCTCTCTCCTCTTTCCTACCTCCCTCTCTCATTGTCTCCTCTCTCACACGTTTCTTCTTTTCTTTTATCCTCTTTCATCTCTATTTTTTCTCTTTCCAATTTTTCTTCTCCCCTCCCTCCCTATCTATCCCTTCTTCTTTTCTTTCCTACTCTCTCTTTCTCTCATTTCCCTCCTATCCTGTTTTCTCCATCTCCTCTATTCTTTATGCTCCATCTTTTCTCCTCCTTCCCTCTTTTCTTTTCTCCTCCCTTACATTGATCCTCAAGCCTTTTCCTCCCTCTCTCTTTTTTCTCTTCTTTCCTTCCCTCTTGTCTTCCTTTTCCCTCTCTCCCTCTCTGTTTTAGACCCTTTCACTCTCTTTTCTCTCCTCCTTTTCCTCCTTCCTTTCTTTTCTCTTCCTCTCCTCTTCACCATACTTTTCACCTTCCTCTCTCATTTTCTCCTCCTTCCCTTTCTTTACTTTTTTTTTCTTATCCCTACCTTTCTTCTTCCTGAGTTCAAATCTAGTCTTACTTAAGTTCATATCTGGCCTCTTTTTAGTACTACCTGTGTGACCCTGAGCAAGTCAGTCTAATTTCAGTTTGCCTCCGTTACCTCATCTGTAAAATGAGGATAATAATAGCATCCCTATCTTGGGATTATTGTGAGGATTGAATGAGATAATAATTGTAAAGTGCTCAGCGTAGTACCTGGCACATCATAACCACTACATAAATCTTAGCTATTATTATTATCTGGGCAGCTAGGTAGCATAGTGCATAGTGCCAGACTGGGAATCAAGAAGCTCTGAGGTCAGATTCAGCCTCAGACACTTCCTAGCTGGATGATCCTGGGCAAATCACTTAACCTTGTTTGTCTCAGTTTCCTCATCTGTAAAATGAGCTGGAGAAGGAAATGGCAACCACTCGAGTACCTTTGCCAAGAAAACCCCAGATGAGGTCATGGAGAGACAGACATGACTGAAAAATACTGAACAATTCTTATTATCATCACCATTGTTGTTATTTCCCCCTCTATTTTCTCCTTCCCTCTTCACTTTTCACCTCCTTCTTCTCTATTTTTATTTCTCCCTTCTTCTATTCAATGCCCCCTATCCCTGCATGTACCCTATCCTGTCTCTTCCTGTTCTATCCTATTCTGTCCTGTCCTTTTCTAACCTATTCAATCCTATCTCATCCTATTTCCTTCCCCACCGTCCTGCATCAAGGACTGTGTGACCTGAATAGAACGGTCAGTTAATGACGGGCAGTCCTACCTCTCCCTTACGATGCCTGGCTCAATGCTGCCTCAGTGTATTGAAAAGAGCTCTTGGTTCGCTCTAATATGGCCCTGCTGGCCCTCCTGAGTTTTGCTGGATTGAACAGCAAATCTGCCCTCCTAACACTTAACAGCTCTCACCAGAAAAAATCATGAAAATGGAACCCAATATATGTATTTTCATATATCTAGAGAGAGAGGGAACCTCAGAGGTCATCTCAACCAACCAAGAGCCAGGAGTCCCTGGAGCCACCAGCTGCTCCACAAAGTCAGGTCTGTTTCTCCTTCCTTGTCCCAAGTGCTGGGCTTGGCTTCGGGCTTTGGTCCTCAGGATCACAGACTCCAGACATCTGCCTACTTTTCACGCATCTGAAAGGACAGAAGAGTTACACTATTCTATGATGAGAGCTCACTAAATTGACTTCGTATCCACCCATCTCGGCAATGACAGAGGAAGAGAAGGTTGTCTTTGCATTTTGCAAGCTAAAAGGCTGATTTTTCTCCAGCTCCATCTTTGACGATTTCTCCCTTGCAGATGTAGACATGTGATCTTTACTTTCCAGAGCAAGGCAGAATCTCAGGCAATCATCCCCAGAGTCCAGGGACTACTGTCGGCCACCCCACCACAGAGTTGACAGCTGTGTCCTTTCGTTAGCAATGTCATGTGGGAGGGAGGGCAGAATGTGTTATAAATGGAAGGGGATGGATGTCAGGAGGAGCAGGTTCTGCGTGCATGTGTGCATGCTGTGTGCGTACGCACGCGAGCATGTGTCCAGGCTGGCATTTCTGCTTGCTCAGACACAGATACAGATTGCCCCTTTGATGATTACAGGCAACTTGATATAGAAGAGGGAAGGATCCGAGAGGCTGTCAATCTCAACCTCTTTGTTTTACAGAAGAGCCAAGTTTCCGAGCAGGGGAGTAAGTTGCTCACAGTCACACAGGTAGTAAGTGTCTGAAACAGGATTTGAATCCAGCTCTTTCTACCTCCAGGTCCGGTGTTCTGCTCACTGCTTTGTATTACACACGAGAAAGTGGAAACTCAAAGTAGTTCAGTGGCCTCCCCAAAAAGGCAGAGGTGGCCTCTGATCTCAGGTCCTCCGACTCTAAATCCCTGGCTCTTTCTAAGGATCTTTAATAAATGTCACATGATTTCTTGGCTTTTAGACCAGACCTGGGGTTTCATATTGGTGTGGGAACTCCCAGGAAGGAAATTCCCTCTACCTATTCAGATTAGTACCCCACCTCTATCTGGCTCCTTGAGGTTTATAGTGAGTGTCCCCAAATCTCTACCCCACTGGTGATGGAGAAGCCTGAGCCCAGGAGGCCTGGAAGCAAATAGAGAGAGATGTGTGGCACGGGGAGCAGTCCGAGAGCAGCTGGAGGCTTCCTCTCTGCGTTTGCTGTCTCCTGCATGGACCTACCTACTCTTACATAGTATTTCCCATTAAAATGTGTGCTCCTTGAAGGCAAGAGCTGTCTTTGCCTTTCTTTGTGTCCTCTTGTGCCTAGAACACAATGAGTGCCTAATCAATGCTTCGTGATTCATTGTTGATTGATTGGTTGCAGAGGTAAGAGGAAAACCCAGAAAGTGTGATGCCAACAGCCAGGAGAGGATAGCTAGGAGAAGGGGTGATCAGCCTGGCCAGATGAAGCATAAAAGATAGGAGAGAAGACACTTTGAAAAGACCCACAGTTTCATGTTCTAGGCACAGAGTACTGGATCAGGGGCAGCTTTCTCAGAAAAGCCCAAGGTCATGTCACCTGCATGCAGACTAGAGCTTGAATGTGCCATCAAGCCATTTCTCTAAGGGCTTTCTCAAAGCCCTCGAGAATTATCAGTCCTTAAACACTGCTCCAATCCGAGGGGAGAGCAAGCAGTGTAATAAGGGCTGGCATTTCGACCGAGATTTAGAGCTGCAAAAAGCTTTCTGTGTTAACTGGTAACCGACATTTCGATGGTGTTTTCAAACAGCCTCACAATAACAAAGGAAAATTGGTGATGCAAGTCCAATTTTCCCCATTTTGAGGATGAGGACATATCTTTTTTTTAATCAGATAATTCTCTGAAAGTCCCTGTGAGGCAGATGGCGTGAGTATAATTATTCCCATTTTAACAGATGAGAAAAACTGAAACTCAAAAGTATTGATGAGCCCAAGGTCAAAGGAACTCTAAAGGGCAGGATTTAGATTTGAATCCAGGTCTCCACACTCAGAATCCAAAATCTGAATCCAAATCAATCTCTTACAACCTAAGTGACCTTAAATAAGTTACCTAACTACCCCCTGACTTAGTTTCCTCATCTGTAAAGTGAAGATAATAATAACGTTTAACTTGAAGTCTGTTATGGTGTCAAATAAGATAACATATATGAAATACTCCACAAACCTTCATGTGCTACATAAAGAAATGTTAGGTCAAAGGCCCTTTGTTCTTCATTGTTCTCTCTAGGTGCTGCCTCCAATCACTCTATAACTAACTCATAGAAGCTGAAATCTTCTAAAGAGCTTTCCTCCCTAAAATCACAGGCTCATTAACTTTGAATTCCAAAATCTTCTTTATGATCTGGATTCTACAAACACTCACTTTCCTCCTTTCCCACTCCTGCAATAAGGAGATTTGGCACATCTAAGAGTTCATTAGTCATTCCAATGATTTTCCTGCTCCAGCGTTCATTGAAGTCCTCTCTGAAGCTTGTTGAACTATAAAAGGTTTTTCCCCTGAAGCCCCGACTCAATAGCCACTGTAGTTTAGCTTCTTGTGGGTCTGCCTGTGGACTAATTCCCCCAGGGAAGCTTGTGCATGTAAAGGACCAAGCTCAGTTATTGGGATCACACACTAGAGTCTTGCTTCTGCAAGGTGCTTAGCAGATGAGTTATTAGAACACCTACTGATCATTTAGGGTGAGATTTTAATGCAAATCCAGGCCGAGAAATCCAGAAATTATGGGCTTCTCAATGGCATCCCTCAGCCATGTCTGACCACTCAGGGGCAGATAACAAAAGGCCTGATCTCTTCGTCTTTTCTTCTTTTGAGAGCCCCCATACCAGTGGTTATTTACATGGTACCAAGAACTATAAATGTGGCACAAAGTGTGCAGACTGAAAGTCTCCATAAATACGTTCCTCAGTTGTAGCTTCTCTCATCATGACTATTGACACCCCACAGATTATTCCCTAGGATCATCATTGAATTTCCATTCCATCCTCAGGGTAAACATTCCAGTTTAACCCATCTCCAGATGGGAATCCTATTGTCAGCATAATCTGGGCCTTGGCAGACTTTTCAAACTCTCCCAAGGTGATAAGACATAATTCTTCCTTTTTACGTGTTGTGGTTTATTAAGGGTTATGTCATCCTGTTACATGGCAGGAATGGCATTCACAAGGTTAAGTAAACAGTCTGTGTGGCCCTGCTGTATTCTGGCCCCTCATAAACCCCTGGAGGTGTTTGCTGACTCTTTAGTGCCTTGGGAAAAAGTCTTCTCTCTTCTTCTGCGTGCCTCTGTATTCATATGGGCCACTAGGATCTGGTCTGCACAGAAAGATAAAATGATTGTTAGGTGTGCCCTTCAACCCTTTCACCAGATTTTTGCCAAGTCACTTAAAAGACTTACTGAGTAGTGCGTGCTCTCTGAGAAATACACTGGTTGCAGATGTCAGAGCTAGGAAGGGAATATTGAATCTCCTCTCTCCCCTCTGTTCCCCCAGCTGCTCATTTTACAGATAGGGAAACCGAGGAAGCTCAGAAAGAAACTTCAGCTGAGAGAAAGTCCCACCCATCTTCCACTCACTGTGGGATGTTCTTTTCTTATGTCTTTTCTCTGATGTTCATTTGGGCCTTATTTTTCCCGTACTAAATCTCTTTGGGTGGGAAGAATGATGAGTGAAGTACACCCTAGCCCAAGTTGGGATCCTCCAAGGGTTACTTCTAGACTTTACTTTGGTATCTCCCAAAGAAGCCTTGGCATAATTCATAATCATAGAGTGGGAATTAAGAGTGAGAAGAGAACACAATGGTCATCCAATTCCACTTATAACTGAGTAGAAATTCCTACGTGCCATGTGCCCAAACTGGTCAACCTGCTTTTGCTGTCAAACCACCAGTCCGTTCCACTGTGGGGCAGCTCTCATGGCAAGGAAACTTCTTGACTTCAAACTAAGATCACTTTCTTCTAACTTCTGCCCTTTCTTCCAGGTCTGCCTTCTAAGGCCACGAGAACAAGTCCAGTGCCTGTTTCATATGATGGTGCTTCAAATACTTAAATATTGTTAACATGACTGCTCCACAGCTTTTCTTCTGCTGGGCAAACTTGGTTCATAGGATCATAGATGTCAAACTGAGAAGGGGCATCAGAAATCATCTAATTCAGCCTTCCCATATGTAGATGAAGAAGCTGAAAACAAGAGGCCTGAGGTATACAGATAGGAAAAGGTTTCCAAATGGGATCCTCTGACTCCAAATCTGATGTTCTTTCCACACCGCACCTTCCCCTGCTCCCCATTCTCCTGACCTGAGATAGTGTTTTCTGCAGAACTCTTGCACTCCTGGTTGCCTCTTCTAGACATTGTCAACATCTTCCCTAAAATTCAGGATATGCATGGAATATTGTACTCAGGTTCTGTCTTTGTAGGCACATCACTTGAATCAACGCTTAGTAATAATTATCACTTCATCAGCAACTAGCTTCTTGAATTAAATTGAATAAAAATAACAACAAATAAGCAAACACCATTTTTCAAACTATGAGTCTTCAAGGTACTTTGGGAGATGAAGTTCGTTTTCAGGAGCATTCTGATAATCTTGCTGGGAAAATTGGAGCCCTGAATGGCAAGTCTTTAAGAGGAATATTTAGTTGGGGAACAACCATGTGTTCTGTAGACATTTTGGGCCCCCTGATTCCTTTCTCTCTTCCTAACTTTTCTTCTTCTTTCCTTCTCATTGGTGACTGTGCTGGTAGGTGGCTGGGAAGGTAAAAGAGAATATGCAAATGATCCATTCAGGTCTGTCCTTTGTAGACAGCTCCCATCCCAGGCACTTCAGTGATTAGTTATTTAACGTATTGGAGAGAAAATCTGGATTTCTTTTAGTCACATTGATTCAGTTCTCTGTTACTTCAAATAATCAGAAGTTATTGTGACTTTTTATTTTTTGGATTATTAATAAATGCAAGGTTGATAAAAATCATAAAGGCCTTTCCCTTCTATTCCCTTTCTTCTCCTTGTCTCCCTTTCATACCTCTTGCCTTGCCTTTCATCCTCTTCCTTCCCTTTTTTCACTTCCCTTCTACGTACCCATGATCTTATCCATGTGGATACTTCCGTCTCCTTGTGCAAATCACAGCCCATCCATACCTTTTCATCCTGTGTAATTGGACAACTTAATAAGTGGGTATTTGGCTTAGTCATCTGCCTATTACTAGACATATATCTGTATCGGGAAGCTAGGTGGTGCAGTGGATAGAGCACTAGTGCAGAAGTCAGGAGGACCCGAGTTCACATCTCACCTCAGACGCTTGACATGCTCTAGCTGTGTGACCTTGGGCAAGTCACTTAACCCCAATTGCCTCATCTTAGGTCATCTCCAGTCATCCTGATGAATATCTGGTCACTGGATTCAGATGGCTCTGGAGGAAAAGTGAGGCTGGTGACCTGCACAGCCCTCCCTCACTCAAAACAAAGTCAAGTGCAAGTCATGTCATTATTTCTCTGATGGCATGGTCTTCTTCAGCAACAAAGGACGAACATACACACAATTCTTGTCCATATCCCACCCCCACCAATCCTCAATAGAGAATCCACTCAAAAAGCTGGCGCCCCTCCTCTGGGTATGCTAATATTCCATGACGATCAGTGCATTCTTCAGACTAATCATTATCCCTCACCCTCACTCTATGACAAGTCCAGCAACTATGCTGATCATCCATTTCCTGGATACTGTCCTTCATATAATTTCTGGCATACAAAACTTAATTGCTAACATGCTGTAGCCTCCTTGCATCCAACTATCTCATCTCCACACACATTCCCCTATTTCATCCATGCTTTTTCATGAGTGACTTCCCATGTATAGAATGTTCTCCTTCTTCATATTTGAATTATAGAATTCCAAGCTTTCTTCCATGCACAGCACTGGTGCCACCTTAGAGAGGATGCTCTTCTTCCTCCCCCAGTTCTGATCTTCTCTTGAAATGTCTTTGTAAACCTAGGTCTTCAGGGTGGAGCTAAAATGGCAGCATAGAAGCAGGGACCTGCTAGTGTTCTCCTGCTAAACCTCTCAAAAAAACCTGTAAAATTGACTCTAAACAAATTGTAGAGCTGCAGAAACCACAAAAGGATAGACTGAAGCAAATTTCTAGCCCAAGACAACCTGGTAGCCCTACAGAAAGGATCTATACCAGGTTGGGAGCAGAGCACAGTTTGGTAATGACAGAACTGGAGCAGGTCTTAGGGGATTGAATCCTGGTGGCTGCTGTGGTTTCCAGACTTCTTAACCCACAAATGACAAAGACAAATTCAAAGGTCAGTTAGAAGGGCATCTCACCTGACTGAGAGGGGTGTGTGGTCTGGCCCTAGTCCCAGGGTGGCAGCAGCCACTGCTGAAGCAGAGGCTGCATCTGGAGCCCTGCACTTAACAAAGAACTCAAAAGTCAAGTAATTGACTGTGAATATAAGCAAAAGGGGAAAAAGAAACAGACCTCCTGCTTTCTTGGTGAAGAGGTATTTTCTTACATCATTAGTGATGAGGAAGATCAAGACATACAACCAGAAGAAGATAACAAAGCCGAAGTTCTTCCATCCAAAGCCTCCAAGAAAAATATGAATGGATCCGAGGCCATGGAAGAGCTAAAAAAGGATTTTGAAAGTCCAGTAAGAGAAGTAGAGGAAAAACTGGGAAGAGAAATGAGAGTGATGCAAGAAAATCATGAAAAACAAGTCAACAGTTTGCTAAAGGAAACTTCCGAAAATGCTGAAGAAAATAACAGCTTTAAAATGGCAAGAAGTCCAAAAAATCAGTAAGAAGAAGAATGCCTTAAAAAGCAGAATGGTCCAAATGGAAAAAGATGTCCAAAAGCTCACTGAAGAAAATAATTCCTTAAAAACTAACATGGAGCAAATAGAAGCTAATGAGTTTATGAGAAATCAAGAAATTACAAAACAAACCCAAAAGAATGAAAAATAGAAGACAATGTGAAGTATCTCATTGGAAAAACAACTAACTTGGAAAATAGATCCAAGACAGATAATCTAAAGGGAAGGGAATGGAGGGGCAGTGATAGAAGGGAGGGAAAACTGGAGGAAAGGGTAATCAGAACACACACTGTCCTGGGATGGGGGAGGGGGAAATGTGGAGAAAATATGAAATTCAAAATTTTGTGGAAGTGAATGTTGAAAACTGAAAATAAATAAATTTAAAAATAAAATTTTAAATTTAAAAAAAAGAAATTTTTTTTTCATTCAGTTATTTGTGTATATATTATTTCTCCCCAGGCAAATATAAGCACCTTCAAGGCAAGAACTGTCCTTCTTCCTGTAGCACATAAGACAGCTCCCATCACATAGTAACTGGTCCTTAATATGAATGGAGAGTTGAACATGGATTTCTTCATTGTCCTTAGAATCAGATTTTTTTTATTCTTATGAAAGCATACTAAACAGTCATGTAGCAACACCAGGAGAATACTCAGATTAAAAAAAAAGAGACAACTATATTTACTTAAAGATTTTAATTTCAGAATCCATATTTGTTTAAAGATTTAAACATAATATTTTGAAACAATGTTTCACCAACCACATAAATGAACATTCAAAGAAACATGTTCTAGTGATGAACTACAATTACTGTGAATCATATAAGACTTGAATTTAAATCACACCTTTGGAAATTGCTTGCTATGGAACAACTCATTTTACATCTCTGAACCTCAGTTTCCTCTTCTATAATATAAGGATAATAATATTTTCCTTGTAGGGTTGTTGTCAAAACCAAATGAGATAGAGTTATATATAAATATACATATATATATATATATATATATATGGAGACGGGAGGGGGAGAAAGAGAGAGAGAGAGAGAGAGAGAGAGAGAGAGAGAGAGAGAGATTCCTTTTAAACCATTAATACACTACAAGAAACTTCCTGATATTCTACCTAGCTTCTCAGCTACCACATCTTAGGTAGACAGGGCAAAGGAAAGAAATGAAATCTGGATGAATAGAACAGAAAGAAAGTACTGTCAACTTTAACAGGAGTCTCATCTAATTGTGTGCCTACACTTGGCTGCACAGTGGAGAGAGCACTAGAGCTAGAGTCAGGAAGACTCACCTTCATGAGTTCAACCATGTCCTAATTGATGGGCATCTCCTCAGTTTCCAATTCTTGGCCACCACAACAAGAGCCACTATAAATATTTTTGTATATGTGGGTCCTTTTCCCCTTTTCATTATCTCTTTGTCATACAGCCCTAGTAGGGCTATTACTGGATCAAAGGGTGTGCACATTTTTGTAGCCCTTTGGGCATAGTTCCAAACTGTTCTCCAGAATGAGTGAATCAGTTCACAACTCCACCAACAATGCATTCATGTTCCAATTTCCCCACGTCTTCTCCAACGTTTATCATTTTCCATTTTTGTCATGTTAGCTACTCTGATAGGTGTGATGTGGTACCTCAGAATTGTTTTAATTTGCATTTCTCTAATCAATAGTGGTTTAGAGCATTTTTTCATATAACTATAGATAGCTTTAATTTCTTCATCTGAAAACTGCATGTACATATCCTCTATCCATTTATCCATTGGGGAATGACTTGTGTTCTTATAGATTTGACTCAGTTCTCTATATATTTTAGAAATGAGGCCTTTATTAGAGACACTGGCTATAAAAATTGTTTCCCAGATTTCTGCTCCCCTTGTAATCTTGGTTACATTGATTTTGTGCAAATGCTTTTATAATTCAACGTAGTAAAAATTATCAATTTTACATTTCACAATATTCTCTATCTCTCGTTTGGTTATAAATTCTCCCCTTCTCCATAGATCTGACAAATAAACTATTCCTTACTCTTCTCCTTTGCTTATAATTTTACTCTTTATGTCTAAATCAAGTACCTATTTTGATCTTTTCTTTATACAGGGTGTAAGATGTTGGTCTAAGCCTAGTTTCTGCCATACTATTTTCTAGTTTTCCCAGCATTCTTTGTCAAGTAGTGAATTCTTTTCCCAGAAGCTGGAGTCTTTGTGTTTATCAAACAGTAGATTACTGTAGGCATTGACTACTGTGTCTTGTGTGCCTAACCTATTCCACTGACCCACCATTCTACTCCTTAGCCAGTACCAAGTAGTTGTAATGATTGCTGCTTCATAATACAGTTTTATATGTGGTATAGCTGGCCACCTTCCCTTGTGCAATGACACTTCCTTACATTCACATATTGTCTGGTTCACATTGCTCTCTGTGTAGACAAAACCAAATGACCATTTGGTCTTAGACTTCAGTTTGTCTTCTTTTGCTCTCTGGATCCCTTAGCTCCAGAGACAATACATTTTTCTGGTCTTCCTCCTATGTCTTTGCTCCTCTCATGATTTTCCTGGCTCTTTACTCTCTCTCTTATCACAGTAGTATTGTTTGATGGTCACCTATTCAACTACATCCAAGTCCATTAGACTGTTGACATAACTATCCATTCAAATCTATGGTCCACAAACTTTTATACATACTTCTTTTATCAGAATAAACCAGATGACTGTAACTTCCAAATAAAAGCTGAATAGGGTAATAATAGGAACTTGAACAAGGCATTAAAAACTTATAGTACCTCTTTTTGAAAAGGCTGCTATCCCCAAGAGAATTCCTCCAAGGTGTATTAGTCTTTACTCCCAGGTAACTACTTTCCTCTCAGTCTGGTTGGAGGGAGATACATCAGTCACTCCAGAAAAGGTGATAGAGAAACTCACTACAGCTATAGATAATGCTATAAGGCACATGGAAAACAAAGGGAAATCTCAGATCACACCTCTCAGAGTCATCATCAAGAGCAGATTAGATACAGCTGCCATGTTAGACCTATCTTATTGGCTATTCACTGCCCCTCCCCACTTATTCAACCCTATATCTTTGTGAGATATAGATCTGGGTGTTTCCAAAATGCCTGTATTTGGCAACTCTTTATTCTATCCATTCTTCCTAGACTTTCTGAGGCATGTAGCATCAATGTAAGTAAATCCAAGAAGCATTTAAATGCTATTATAGACCAGGTACTGTGCTTGGTATGGAGGATAAAAGATAAAAGGATAAAAGAGAATCCCTCCCTCAAGAACCTTACAGTCTAAAGGGTTAGGAAGCAGGACACCACATGTATACAATCTAATCTGGGGACAGAACACAGACAGGAAGCTATGAAAGTATATACAGGATAATCAGAGAAGAGGGAGAATATAGAAATTAAGGGGATTGGGAAGGCCTTCTCCTCAGAGCTGGCACATGGATTAAACTCAGGAACCAAGGAAGCAAAGATGAGGAAGGAGAGCAATGGAGCCACAGGGGACAATCTATGCAAAGGCATGAGTTAGAGTGTTGAGTCTGGGGAATAGTTTATAGGACAGTTTGATCAGAA
Organism: Notamacropus eugenii; assembly: GCF_028372415.1. NCBI lineage: Eukaryota > Metazoa > Chordata > Mammalia > Diprotodontia > Macropodidae > Notamacropus > Notamacropus eugenii. Next base: position 13,683,145 of record NC_092874.1, read on the forward strand.
CTTATGAAGGAAAATAATGTGCAATAAATCTGGAAAGATAGACTGGTGTCAGATTATAAATGGTTTTAAATGTCAAGCTGAGGCATTTATATTTTATTCTAGAGGACAATAGGGAGTCTTTGAACATTCTTGAGCATGGTCAGACTTCTACCAAAGAGAATGTGCATGTATAATATCAGTAGAAAAGTAAATGCAAATGTTATTGTTGTTTAGTCATGTGTCCCTCTTTGTGACCCCATCTAGAGTTTACATGGCAAAGATACTGGAGTGATTTGCCACTTCCTTCTCCAGATCATTTTTGAGGTGAAGAAACTGAGACAAGCAAGGTTAAGTGACTTGCCCAGGGTCACATAGTTAATAAGTGTCTGAATCCAAATTTGAAATCAGGTCTTTGTGACTTCAAGTCCAGCGCTGCACCACCTAACTTCCCAGATGAGAATGAATAGACAAAATTCTGGCAAAAACCTAGAGGGAGTGACTGAAAATGTTCGATGATACTTTATATTTTAAAATTTTATGTTTTAAAATTTAAAGAGCTAGTATCCAAGTTCAGCTGCTGCATTGATGTCCCATGCTAAATGTTTAATAAAGCATTTTATTTTTTAAAGATAGAGAACAATGGACAGTTGGGGCTGGACACACCCTCTGACACATACCTTGTGTATATCACTTATTCCTCAGTGCCAGATGTAAACCAAGTGGAGGGAATAACGGAGGGAAGAAGGCTTTTCTTTCTGGTAGGTTAGAGAGGGTGCATTGTTTGCATTCATCCAGATGCAAAGTAGAATTGAGCTCTGCATTCTGTTTGACAGAAAATGCTAGGACATACAATTAAACTAAAAATGGCAAAGTTATCATGGTTTAAAAAAATCCCAGATCCAAGCACTTTGTGATACATGTGATATAGCACAGCTTGATTTTGTTGAGACACTTTCTATTTTTGTAGGAATCTCTTTACATCAGCCACAGTTTCTTCTTGTTTTTGTCTTCCAACAAAATAAAGTCCAGTCATCTTGAAAGCATCACATCGTTAATGTTAGCAGCTTCTGAGAACTATTTGGAAATGTCCAGATCCTTGCAAACAAAGGTAGAGCATAAAAAGAGTCTTCCCAGGACTGCCAGGACCTGTTGTTTGCTCTTTTCTATTCTGATGATTCAGCAGCCTAGAATTCTAGATCATTCCAGGGTTGAAAGATTTTCCCAAAGTTCAAGCCCATCCTCCTTTCTCCAAGTAGGACACCCCTGGACCCTGCCTCATATCTTTGACATGTAGGTGGTTTCAGAAAATCATGTCTACCTTGGTCCTGATTCATTCAATTGTCCTGAGTTGGGTATGAACATCTATTCCAAGAATGAGTCTAGTTCAGGGCAGAGCTAAAATAGTGGAGTAAAGAGGGACTTGCTTGAGTTCTCCCAAATTCCCCTTTGAACAAATTTAAATGATTCCTCAAAATGAGGTTTGAGGTAGCAGAACCAACAAAAGGATGGGGTGAAATGATTTTCCAGCCTAAGATAACTTAGGAAGTCAACAGAAAAGATTTGTCTCATTGGGATGAGAGTAGAGTGCAGGTCTCATGCAGTAAGCCTGTAGCAGGCCTTGGGGCAAACTGAATTCCAGAGCTTTCAGCCCATGGATGGTAAGGAGATTGGACAACTGATCAGAAGTAGATTACTTTTTGCTGGCACTGGAGGCAGGACTCTGTTGTATTGCCCATATATGATGCCAGGTCTTAAGGCAAGGAGAAGGAGCACTACCACACCAGAGTTTACAGCTTCAGGGGTATAGCAGGGGACTGGTCACAGTTCCAGGGCAGAGAAGAGTGCTTGTGGTCACTTACAAACTGGAGGAAAGGCTAGGAAAATGGTGATCATACCTCTCCTTAGATCATACCACCTTGGAATAACTAAAAACTTATGGATCACCCCCCCAGTATTAGTTTAGAAAAAATCAGCACAGAAACCATGAAGAGTGGGACAGTGCCCCCCCCCCACCAGAAGCAGAGTCCAACTTTAGAATAAAGTTAAAAGTCAAAAATAGACCAGAAAAATGAGCAAACAACAACAACAAAAAGAACCGGACAACAGAAAGTTACTATGGTGATGTAAGATCAAAAAACAAATTCTAAAGAAGACAACAAAGCAAAAGAAAGATATACCCAAAACCTCAAAGGAAAATGTGACTTGGTCTCAGACCTCCCCCCACCAAGAAATTCCTGAAAGAGCTCCAAAAGAATTTGAAAAGTCAAATAAAAGAGATAGAAGAAAAACAGGAAAAGAAATAAAATAGATGGAAGAAAATCATGAAATATAGAGTCAATATCTTGGCAAAGGAGTCACCAAAAATACTGAAGAAAATAGCACTTTAAAAAACAGAAGAAGTCAAATGATATGAGGCACAAAAGTCCACTGTGAGAAGAACTCCTTAAATAGCAGAACTGGCCAAATGGAAAGGGAGGTACGAAAGCTCCCTGAAGAAAAAGAATTCCTGAAGGATAAAATTGGAAAAGTGGAAGCCAATGACTCCATGAGACATTAAGAAACAATAAAACAAAATCAAAAGAATGAAAAAATAGAAGAAAATATGAAGTAGTTCATTGGAAAAATAACTGACCTGGAAAACAGATTAAGGAGAGATAATTTGAGAATTATTAGACTAACTGACTTTTTTTTTTAAGAGCCTAGACATCTCTATTTTAAAAAATCAAGGAAAACTTCCCTGATATCATAGATTCAGAGGGTTAAATAGAAATTGAAAGAATCTATCAATCACTTCCTGGAAGAGATCTCAAAATGAAAAGTCTCGGGAATATTATAATCAAATTTTTGAGCTCCCAGGTCAAATAGAAAATCCTTCAAGCAACCAGGACAAAACAATTCAAATGTGGAGCCACAGTCAGCTAACACAAGATTTACCTGCTTCTGCATTAAAGGATTGGAGGGCCTGGAATATCATATTCCAAAGGTCAAAGGAACTAGGATTACAACCAAAACTCCCTTATCCAGAAAAACCGAATATAATCCTTCAGGGGGAAAAAATTAACATGTAATCAGATAGAGGCCTTTCAAGTATTCATGGTGAAAAGACCAGAGCTAAATAAAAAAATTGATTTTCAAATACAAGACTCAAGAGAGGTATGAAAAGGTGACCAGAAAAGAGAAATAGCATAAATGATTCAATAAGGTTATATAAACTGTTAACACTCCTACATAGAAAGATGATACTTGTAACTCCTAAAAACTTCGTCATTATTAGGGAAATTAAGAAGTGTATACAGAAAGGAGATGAGTGTGAGCTGACAATGACGGGTTATGGAAAAATAAATAGTTAAGGGGTGAGAAAGCAGGGTCCCCTGGGAGAAGAGGAAGGGAGAGGTAGAATGTGGTAAATTATCTCACATAAAAGAAGTGTGAAATAGCTTGTACAGTGAAGGGCAACATGGGGGGGGATAGCAGACAATACTTGAACCTTATTCTCATTGAAATTGGCACTAAGAGGGAATAACATAAACAGTCAGTTGGGTATAAAAATCTATCTTACCACAGGATAAGAAAGGGAAGAGGATAAGAGAAGGGGGAGGATGACTAAAGGAAGGGTAGATTAGGGGAAGCATTGGTCAAAAATAAAACACTTTTGAGGAGGGACAGAGTGAAAGGAAAGAGAGAGAAGAAGGAATAAGGAAAATAGGATGGAGAAAAATATACAGTAATCATGACTGTGAAAAAAATTTTACAGTAAATTTCTCTGATAAAGATCTCATTTCTCAGATATGTAGAGTACTGAGTCAAATTTATAAGAATAAAAATCATTCTCCAATTGATAAATGATCAAAGGTAATTTTCAGACAAAGAAATCAAAGCTATCTATAGTCATGTGAAAAATGTTCTAAATTATTATTGATGAGAAAAATGCAAATTAAAAGAACTCTGAGATACCACCTCACATCTATTAAGTTGGCTAATATGACAGAAAAGGAAAATGAAAAATGTTGGAAGGGATGTGAGAAAATTGGTACACTAAAGCAGTATTGGTGAAGTTGTGAACTGATCTGACCATTCTGAAGAACAATTTGGAACTATGCCCAAAGGGCTATCAAATTATGTATGCCTTTTGACCCAGCAACACCTCTGCTAGGTCTGTATCCCAAAGAGATCAAATACAAAGGAAAAGGACCTATATGTACACAAACATTTATAATGGGTTTTGTTGGGGTTTTTTTGGTGACAAAGAATTGAACATTAAGGGAAGTCTATCAATTGGGGAATGGCTGAGCAAATTGTGCCATATGATTTTCATGGAATACTATTGTGCTATAAGAACTGAAAATCAGGATGTTTTCAGAAAAATCAGAAAAGACTTCCATGAACTGATGCAAAGTGAAATGAGCAGAACCAGGAGACGAATGTACACAGAAAACAGCAATATTGTATGCTGATTATTTATGAATGACTTAACTATTCTTAGCAATGCAATGATCCAAGACAATTCTGAAGGACTTGCAGTGAAAAATGCTATCCACCTACAGAAAAAGAACTGAAAGAGTCTGAATGCAGATCTTAGCACATATATTTTTCTGTTTTTTTTTTTTTTTTACAACATGACTAATTTGGAGACACGCTTTGCATGACTGCGCATGAATAACCTATATCAAATTGTTTACCTTTTCGATAATGGGGTAATGGAGAGAAGGGGAGAATTTGAAACTCAATTTTTTTTTTAAATGAATGTTAAAAATTGTTTTCACATGTAATTAAGTAAAACTAAAATATCCAAACTAAAAAGGAAAAAAGAGACTAAGTCAAGGTGTATAAAATTGGTTAAGGAAAATCACCTAGAGCCAAATATCAGCCCAATGGCTCTTGCTTCCTCTACTGCAAATAATGAAGAGGCATCAAGGAAGGAAGATTTCCCCAGCTGTAGGTTATCCACAACAGAAAGTCTTTTACTTTATGCCTGAAAGGTTCAATTCATTCACTATGATGTTCAGCAAGGGAGTAGACATGCATGCTATTAGTCTGGTTTTGTTTTCTTCTATGTTATTTCTTATGTAACATGGTATCATGAATAGATTGCTTGCTTTGAAGTCAGGAAGACCTGAGTTCAAGTCCTGCCTCTGACACGTCCTGGCTATGTAACTCTGGGTAAGTCATTTAACTTCTCCACAATTCAGAAAGAGCATTTACACCCACATGTAAAGCCTTACTGGGTCCATCCTGTATGAAAGCAGTTCTTGAGACTCCAGAGATGAGAAAAGGAGTCAAAGCAGACTAGTTAGCCTAGCTTTAAGTTAATAGGATTTAATTTAAAGTAATAGTAATTAAGAGAAAATATGTTGAGGAACTAGGAAGCACATTAAAAGTATAAAGGTTGTTATTGCTATAAAAGTTGAACCCATATTATATATTCATATTTCAACACAACTTTGTGTGCCCTGAACATAATTTCACTTCCTACAATTTGTGAGAAAATAGCTCTCATTGTTCTACATCTCTAATTAACCATTGACCTGAAAAAGACCCAGATGACTGGTTTGTAACATCTGATGATAAAAGGCGCCATCTAGAGATGACTCCATAGGACTTCAGACACATTACACCTGGGTCCCAAAGAGGATTCTAAGGATTGTGATAGACTGACTCCCTTAACTGATGGGAAATATAACAAGAGACGATGCTTTCTACCTTGAAAATATTCCCACATTTTAAAATATTTCTAAAAATCATCTTCATCACAAAAACAGCTTGAGGTCACTTGTGAAATATTCCCATTATCCTTGAAGTTCTTCTAGACATGATAATAATATTACTATTAACTCGCATTTAAATCTACAAAGCATTTTTCTTCCCACAACAACCCTCCAACGAATGTCATTCAAGTATTATGATCTCCTACTTAAACATAAAGCAACTGTGACTCAGAGAAATTGCAACCATACTTATGGTTATATGGCTGGCAAATGCTTAAGCCAAGAGTCATTGGTCTACAGGTTACAGTGACATAATGGACATAACATGTAACATGGAGAATCTAACTCCATGATGCATGTTATTTCCATTATGTGACTGTCACCTTTATTCTTTGGATAAATAATTATATTTCCATATTATAATACATATTATAGTTTCTATAAATAAATATATTGTATTTCTCTAAAATAGAATAGATTTCAGCGATTAAGGTAGACCCACTAAACCCAACCCTCCTCCAAAAAATGTCTATTTCTGCTGAAACCAGCACTAGTCTTCCTTTCAAGAATGTTCTCAACCTCAAACTTATTCTCAACTACTCACTGCCCTCCCCTTCCCCCATATTACTGGTTGTTATGTCTTGTCTCTTCCACCTCCACATCTCTCACATATTTCTTCTTCTCACCACCCACACACCTGTCACCTTAGTCTAGATCCTCATTATCTGTCACCTAGAATGTTGTGAAATGTCTCCCATGTTAATCTCCTTGTTTCTAGTTTCTCTCTTTTTCTATCCATCTGCCATAGAACTACCAGAATAATTTAATTCGCAAGTGTGACCATGTTAAGTCTTTGCTCTAGGATTTTCAGTGGCTCCCTAGTTTCTTAAAGATAAAATAAAACTCTTTAATCTGGAAAGCCCTCGATAGCCCAACTCTAGCCTACCCTTCCAGACTTATTTCATACAATTCATTTTCACACACTCACCATTCCAGGAAAAATGGACTCCCAGCTGCTGCCCAAGCTTATCATTCCATGTACTATCTCCATGCCATTCCCAGACTGCTCCCATGCCCAGAATGCATGACCTCCTCATTTATGACTTTTAGAAACTTTGACCTCTTTCAACACTTACCTTTCTGTGTTATAGCCATCTCCTTCCTCAGATTACCTCGGATAGTTAAGTCCTGATTACTACAAAGAACTGCTCTGATGGCATGGCCTTTTTTGGCAACGAAGGATGAACACACACACACTACAAAGAACTAATCCTGTGAAGTGTTTGCATCATTTGAAATCATACTATTCAAAGGGATAATACATGTAAAATATGATCATTGGTCCCAGCTCAATGGAAATAGGCAAAAAAATTTTGAATAACAGGACCACTTGAGAGAATTTGCACTAATCAGGACCTAACTTTATAGTACAGTGTATATGAATCCTCTAGGAATATAGAAGCTCTTTGAAGGCAGAGAATTTTTTGACTTTGCTTTGTATCCACAGGAGCTAACACAGGAAGTTCTATGTAGCCCACAATTAATAGATGATTGCTATCTGGAATTAATTCAATAATAAGTAAGTAAATGGTCTTAAAGAGAAGAAATATGAGTCTGCATTCAGGACATGAGAATCCAATCATCCTCAAGCCTTGAAAGAATTGCTTCCATGCTGTTTCTTCCCAATAGAACATGTCTCATGAATGCAAGGATGAATTTGTCCAGCGTAGGACATAGTGCCTGGCATATAGAAGGAGTGTGATAAATGCTCATTGAATGAATGAATTGGCACTACACAAAAATTCATTGGTCAGGAGTTCATTGTCTTTGTTAATTAGCATACAAATCCAATGTACTTCCTAAGATTACGGATTTTTTCCTAACAACTGAAAAATACTGATGACTTTTCTACTACATCTGTAGCAAATATGAACCCCACCCAAGCAAGAAGACATTTTTTTCTGTCTTGTACATAGAATGTCTCATGGGAAATCCAAGAAGAAGCTGTTTTCCACATGCATTTTCCAGCAGAATGTTGTTCTGATAGCAAAGTTCATCGGACAGAGACATTCTTAAAAGGCACAAAGAGTTAAGTATGTAATTTTCTTAATAAGACTGAAAAGGCAGTGCATCATCCCCTTCCCCCAACTTTGGCACTCTGGTTGACACCATGTAATTTTGGGGGTATCTATACTTTACAGGGGAAAGAAAAAAAAACAATACCTAGTTTCTTTTAAAGACTGTTTTTGCTGCCAGTGGAAAAGAAAAAAATAATTTACTCTTTTGCAATGACAGCCATAAATCTTGCAGGGGAGACATTTAAGGATGGGCACAAAGCTCTCTTTATCTTACCCTGGGGAGACAGGCCTCTAGACTGAGGATACTCATTGTCATCCTAGGCACAGGGACTGAACCTGTGACTTTACTGGTACAGGTGATGCCTTCCCCTCGGTCAAGTAAGCAACTTCTTTATAACTAGTTGTCTTAAAGACTTAGCTAACAAGAGCCCTTGGAGGTTAAGTAACTTCTCTAGGATCATACTTCCAGTGTAGATTGGTACAAGACTTGAACCCATGTCTTTTTGGCTTTGAGGCCATCTCTCTAGTCGCTATATCATGGCAACTTTCTCATTGTCATCTTAAGTCAGAGATCTTTCCCCTGATTTTTTCATGGATTCCTTTGGCAATCCAATGAAGCCTTGAAATGCTTCTCAAAATCTGCTGCCTACATTCACAATGGAAGGTATTGCAAAATTTCAGTTACAGGAGAGTGAAAATTCAAATGTCATTTTTCCCATCCAAGTTTACAAAGCACCCTAAAATCTATCTTTAGACCCCTTAGTGGTCCCCAGGTTAAGAACTCCTATCCTAAGGAAAGCAAAACAGAGAATATAGCTGACATCGATGTACCTGCCAGAGAAATGGAAGTTCCAGCTCAGAGAAAACTTTTCTCAGGCCCTACTCTAATAAGCTGACTTTTGTTTCTAGAATATTAAACACTTGCCTCCTAAAGCAAACTGACATCTGCTGAATTAAACAGAAGTTGGGTTTTCTTGCTCTTAAGAACATAATCAAGGCAGGGTCTGAGTGTGTCAGAAACCGTTTAATTTCATCAGTAAACTGATGATGCTCTGCTCAGATCTTCCGTTGGTGTCTTCCCAGTGCGGAGCAGCTCCTGGAAGCTTTGGTAAGTCCCATCCAGATGGTAAGGTTTCAGTCACATGCCCTATGATGAGCTCTTTGTGGTCTAAGGACCAGGCCAGCTAAGTCTGGAGAAGGGTCAGTGCCAGGGTCGCTTCAGGAAGATGAAATATTTTGGTCTCAGTCCCCTTGGAAGACCATCTTCTAAGTCCTAAAGATGGCTTTGATCTCTCTCAGTGAATGAAAGACAAGTCCTGGATCCTCGAATTATCACTGGGGAGGGGAGTGCAAAGGTCTCCAAGTATCTGAAGGGCTGTTACTTGGGAAAAGGATCAATTGAGCTCTACTTAGCCTCAGAAAAGCTAGGACAATGGGCAGACATTGCAGAGTCATTATTGGTAAAACACCTACTAGTCCTATATGCCAGTACTACCCTAGGCCTTGGCAAACAAAGAAACAAAGAGAGCCCTTGAAGAGCTTACAGTCTAATGGAAGAGAAAACATGCAAATAATTATGCACAAACAGATGTGCAAGGTAAATTAGAAGTGATCTCAGAGGGAAGAAAATCACTTGGTCAGTCAATCTGCATTTATTAAATGCTTCTATGGGCCAGCCACTTTAAAAGAGACCAGGACAAACTTAGGCTTAAGGATATCTTCCTAAACCATTAGAGAGATTTAAAAGTTGATTGCCCTGCCTTGAAAGGTGATACATTTCCCCTCGATGGAGAAAAAGCTCAGTTACATTAGCTGGGCAGGTTGGAGAAGAGATTTTGGTTCTGGTACAAGTCAAATTAGACATCCACTGTGGTCCCTGCTGACTCTGCCTGCGCCACTGGGAGTGATGTCATATTGGAGTATGGGTCAAGGGACCATAGAATGAGAGCCCTTCAGAGCCCTATGAGGCCATCGGGTCTGATTCAGGCCTGGCTATGCAGAATCCTCTTCAATCCTTCTAACAGGTGGTCATCCAGACTGATGAAAGGACCATCAACCATTGATCAGAAGCTGGAAGGGATCCTAGAAAGAGACCTTGAGACTATCACATTCTTTTTAGAGATGAGAGGGGGTGTGAGATCCTCTTGGAACACTCTTTTTAGACACAACTGGTTTGAGTCTTTAAAAACATTGTTTATATCAGACCTGGAATTTGTTTGGCTTAGGAAACTCCCAAAATGGAAACAATTGTTACCAATTCATCTCAAAACTCCAGTCTCAGTTTATAATCTTAGAGAGGAGTCAGGGCCACTAAGAGGTTAAGTGACTTGTCCAGGGTCACATAGCCAGTATGTGCCAGAGGTGGATTTAGATACAAGCCTTCCGAAGCCCGAGTCTGGCTCTGTCTTAGATGTGCTGTGTTGCTTACCTGGGGAAGTCTTTATGCTGCCTAATAAACCACCCATCCACCCTTCAGTCTGACTGTATAGCCTGTTTGAGGATACCTGGACACAGCCCCAGTGGGTCAATGTGGATGCTCCTCAATGGGGACCAACTGACTGAAATCAAAGCATCCTAGATTTACTAAAGTGATTTTTCTTGACCTTGGAAGATGGGATTTCCAGGGCCTGCCTTGAGCTCGTGGGCTAACATCACCCAGAAATGATGGCTTTGTATTCATTTCTTGTAAAAGAACTTAAAATTAGATCTCTTGGGGTGCCATATAGAATGACTCTGAAGCACCAGAGATACAAAGAGCGCCTGGAATGCCTTCCCTCTTCATCTCTGCCTCTTGGAATCCCTAGCTCCCACCAAGGCTCAGCTCATGTACCACTTCTCACATGAAATCTTGCCTGATCCTCCAAGCTGTTACTGCTTTCTCATTGCTTCTTAGAGTGGGATGGACGAGTAGACCTGTTTATTTGAATTTTATTTGCCTTTCTGTCTCCAACATCTTGAAGGAAACCCCCATAAATTCCTAGTGGGCAAGAGCTATTTTTTTCCAATTCGTCCTGGTATATCCAGCATCTTGCTCAATGCCTCCAATTTATTAAGTGCCTACTATGTTCTGGGCATTGCATTAAGTGCTAGGGATACAAAAAGAGGCAAAAGACAGACTCTGCCTTCAAAAAGCTGACAATTTAATAGGGGAGACCACAAAGGAATATATACAAACAAGCTCTATTCAGGATAAATAGAAAACAACAGAGGAAAGGCACTAGAACTGGGGAAGGCTTCCTGTAAAGGGGGAGATTTTGCTTGGGACTTAGAAGAAACCAGAGAGGTCAGTAGTCAGGGTAGGAAAGGGAGAGCATTCCAGGCATGGGGGACAGTCAGAGAAAATGCCTGGAGCCCAAAGCTGGAGGGTCGTGTTCATGGAACAGCCATGAGGCCAGTGTTACTGAATCAAGCAGTATGTGGGGGGAGTGGGACATAAGAAGACTGGAAGGAGAAGAGGGGCCTCAGTTTGGAAGGACTTGGAATGGCAAACAGAGCATTTTGTATTTGCTCCTGGAGGTGATGGGGAACCACAGCAATTTATCAAGTAGGGAGGTGGTTACACCTTTGCTTTAGGAAAATCCCTCTGGTAGCTGGCTAGAGGATGGATTGAGTGGGGAGAGACTTGAGGCAGGCAGACCCACCAGCAGGACTGAGGTAATGAGTGTCTGCATCAAGGTTGGGGAAAGGTCAGAGAAGAAGAGGGGGCACATTCAGATGATGTTGCCAATGTAAAATCAACAGACCTGGGTAACAGCTTGGATATGGAGGAATGAGAGAGAGTGAAGAGTCCAGGATGACGTCTAGGGGGTGAGCCTGAGGGGCTGGGGGGGTGGGGGAAGGCTTAGGAAGAAAGATGAGATTTACTTTGAACATATTGAGTTTAAGAAGTCTGAAAGGCAGTTGATGATGTGAGATTGGAGGTCAGTAGAGAGTTTGGAGCAGGGTAGTTAGAATTGACCAGCTACATGCCACAGGAGATAAAGCACAGGGCCTGAAGTCAGGAAGACTCATTTTCCTGAATTCACTTCAGAAACTTATTAGCTGTGTGACCCTAAGCAAGTCACTTAACCCTATTTGCTTTGCTTTCCTCACCTGTAAAATGAGCTGAAGAAGGAAATGGCAAAATACTCCAGTATCTTTGCCATAAAAACCCCAAATGGGATCACAAAGAATAGAACGGAACTGAAAAATAACTGAAGAACCATAGGGTAGATTTGAAAATCGTCCTCATAGATATGGTAATTAAATCCAGGACAGCTCAAGAGCTTGCAAATAAAATAGGAGAAGAGAAGAGGGCCCAGGAGCAAGCAGTGAGGGACACCTATGGCTACAGGATGACCTAGAGGAGGATCCAGCAAAGGAGACAGAGGAAGAATAGTCAGAGAGGTGGGGGGAGAACCAGAAGAGAGGGATCCTGAAAACCTGAAGAGAAGAATATGTCAAGGAGGACAGAGTGACCAGCATTGTCAAAAGACACAGTGAGGTCAAGGAGCCTGAGGAGGGAGAAAAGGCTATTGGATCTAAGGACTAAGAGATCATTGGTCACTTTGGAGAAAGCAGTTTCAGGAAATGGGAACATCAAATGCCAAATTGTAAGAGGTTAAGAAGAAAGTTAGAAGAGGGAAGCAAAGGTCTCTATTGTAGATGGTTTTGTGCCTTCTTGAGGTGGTTTTTATCATACAGGTGCTTAATAGGCTCTTGTTGAATGGATGTTTGAAAGAATGAAACCCTCAGTAGAATATGAATTCTTTGCAGGCAATAACTACTTTTCATCGTCTCCCATGCCTAGCCAGGTGCCTGACACATAGGATTCTAGATATACGTCTGTTCAAAGTCTTAGATGCTGATGAATCCAACCATCAAATTACAAATTACAAAAGATGGGGCTTCTTTCCTTATTTCTAATAAATTGTTCCACCCTCCCCCACTCCCTCATCTATGGCTGAAGCATTGCTTCCATGAATACCACTTCCTCAGTGCTGTTGCCATGCTACCCTGGCTGCCCCACCCCAAGCCCGTGTAATCCCAGAGCTCATTGTGCGTGAGAGTTTCTCATGTTTACTCAATGTAGGTATCCAAAGGCTAGAGAAAGGATCCAACTGCATCCCGTGGGAGTTGTAGGCTGTGTTCCCCAGTGGAGAGACAGAATATTGATGTGCTTCTTCTAATCAGTTTCCCCAGATGATCCACCAGGCTAAGCTAATTCTTCTATGGAGCTGAGTTTTTATTTATTCCCTTTTCTGCCTCCGTAGGGCATAAACCTATTCCCTGAATTGAGAAGCTGATTTAAATGCTCACTTTTCTGAAGCACAAATTAATGTAATCTTCTATTAGATGCTAGTTACTGTCACAGCTCCGTTTGCGCTGCATTGTACTTAACCACATTTTTTTAAAAAAAAACACACCATGTTTTCCCTTGATGGATATTGCAAGCCATTCATTTTTCTCCAGCTGTAAAGGAGATAGTCAATTGTAATAAGTAAAATATAAGTTATCCATTTCGTCTTCTCAATTGAAAAGAGAGAGCACAAAATGTCTTGTAGCTAAGCCTCATTGGAATTCTTACCTTTGCCTATGTATTTGGTCCATATTGACAAAAATAATAACCCACCATCCCTAGATGCCTGTTCTGTACTTTCAAAAGTGATACTGGCGCATTGGATGCAGCACTGCAAAAGATGTTGGGATAAATGAATCCCACAAGTAGAGTGGAAGCTCTTGGGTTGGGGATGTTTTTTTTTCTTTTGTATTATCTCAATATCCCCAGTGCCTTGCACATACTAGGTATTTAGGGGCAGCTAGATGGTGCAGTGGCTAGAGCACCAGTGCAGGAGTCAGGAGGACTTGAGTTCAGATCTCACCTCAGACACTTGACACTCAGTAGTTGTGTGACCTTGGGCAAGTCACTTAACCCCAACTGCCTCATTCTGGGTCATCTCCAGTCATCTGGTCACTGGATTCAGATGGCTCTGGAGGAGAAGTGAGGCTGGTGACCTGCACAGCCCTCCCTCACTCAAAACAAAGTCAAGTGCAAGTCATGTCATCATTTCTTTGATGGCACGGTCTTCTTCAACAACGAAGGACAGACACACACACACACACACACACACACACACACACACACACACACACACACTAGGTACTTAAGAAATACTTTTTGAATGGGAACAGGTTTCAGGGTGGGGAACTCTTGGCCTTCAGGCCACGTGTGGCCACATATCTTTTGACTGAATCCAAACTTCACAGAACAAATTCCAAAAAGACGGCAGCTTCCCCACCCCTGGGTTAAATGAAGGAAATATGAACAAAAAATAAATTGATAAAAACAGTAAAGAATCTTTCATAGCCAAGGCTCATTTTTCCTATCCTGGTCAATTTGTGTGAAAAGTACCTTTGAATGGAACATTTTAGGACTAACCTATTGGGAAATAGGAAGACAAAGAGATCTGTAAACACTACCCCCAGTCCCCAGGATCTGAGAAACAATAAAGCTGCCACTCCACCTAAGACCTGATCAAGAGTGGAGGTGGGGAAGGAAGCACAGCCTTCCTTAGTGCCTATTCTAGCTAATCAGCCTTGTTAACTAGTACTTAAGCTCAGTTGTTTCTATGCCACTGGAGTATAAGTGCGGTCAGTGTTCTCTAAATTTCCACACCCTAGGTAAAGTCCCAGTCTCCCCACTCTACTTATATAAGGAAATGATTTTGGGATCTCTGACAACAAGATGAAGGTGACTAGCTTAAACAACTAATATATTATCAACTCCTCAAGGGCAGGAACATTTTCACTTGTGTCTTTGTGTCCCAAGTGCCTAGAACAGTGTCTGGCATGTAGTAGGTACTTAATAAATGCTTGAAGATTGCATCAGATTTCTCAGATCAGGTTTTAGTATAGAGAGACCAAAACACACACATGCATGGATAAGTCCATGTGCATGACCAATAAATAAATGCTTCAAAGATATGAACAAAAGTTATTAGAAGAAAAACTGTAAACTATGAGTAACTATTGGACAGAATGCTCCAAATTGCTAATAATAAGAGCAGTGCATTTCAAAATAGCCCTGAGGTTTTGCTTCACAAATTATAAACTGGCAAAGATGGCAGAAGATAAGATTAGTCAATGTTGAAGGGGTTGTAGAAAGAGAAGCACACCAGTGCATTGTTGGTGGATCTGTGAGTCAGTACAATGATTTTAGAAAGCAATTTGGAATTATGAATATAAAGTGACTAAATTGTCCATATCCTGCATGGCTCTGAGATTCTGCTACTGGGATTTCCCCCTAAAGAGGCCATTTATAAGAAAACCTTGATATACAACAAAATATTTATAGAAGCATTTTTGACATAGAAAAAACCGGAAACAAAACAAATGCCAATTGGTTTGGGAATGGTTAAATAAATTAATAGAATGGAATACTACTAGGCTGTAAGAAATAAAGAATATAATGAATATGGAGAAGCGTGAAAAGACCTGTGTGAACTGACATAAAGTGAAGTAAGCAGAGCCAAACAACAACAGACAGGATGATAACAATGGAATGGAAAGGACAATTGCAAAAAAGAAAGAACAATCCCAAAAAATAAACAAGTAAACGTTGCAAACTTACAAATGAATCATTAGGTCACCAACCCACTAAGGAGAACAACAGGTGGGATAATTAGAAGTTTTAGGGCAAGTTTCACTTACTTACACATTTTTACGGCCAGACCCAAAATTAGAAAGGGTCAATCAGAATTTTGTCCTAGGCAAGGAAATTTAGAGGGGCAGTTTCAAAATTAGTGGACCATTTTAAATCTTTCAGCTGAAAAGAGACAACTGAGTTTACCATTTATTTAACAAGATAATTAGTTAAAATTCAAAGGTACCCAATGTCAGTTAGTTCCCCTGGCAGCCATCACCCAACACCCAGCTCCTTGCCAACCCCACCCACCTGTATAAATATTCAAACTGAAGAGTTCATTGCATGATGCTTTTCCCAGGTACTAAAGCTTATTGATTATGGCTCTGGCCTAGGTTCATTCCTACTTTGGCCATTGGTACCCAAGAATCAGGGGCATTTGAAAAGGGAAGGGAGTGGGGAAAGATCCATAACACGAGGTGCTAGATTCTAGAGAGTCAAAGTTCACTCAGAAAGCCAGGAAATAACATAAAGTCTCCTGGGACCTGAAACGGGAAAAGTCTTCTGACATGGATACGAGACAAGACAAGCTTGGCTTACCTAACTATCTAACTCTATCTAATTATCTAACTATCTAACTTACTTTACTCTCTACCAGAGCTGAGGGTGGATCCTTGTTCTATCACTTTATCCTTCCTATAAAGATGGTTTGAAGCTTAGAACCATGAAGATTTGTCCAGTTGACTTTACAACCCTCTCCCAAAAGCTGACTCATTGCTTACATATGCTGCCTAGGTTATCACCCCAGAATGTTCATTAACCTCCCCTCTCAGATATTATTCTAAGGAGTGCTAACAATCATTTAAAGTAGAAAGGAAATATGGCATGATGGGAAATAACAGGGGCTGAGAATTATCCCAGCAAGCTTTAGAAATTAAGAACTTACTGAATATTTAGAAAGAATCGATTAGGTAGCCAGAATTATATACCAGAAGCTCACTAATCTTCATCAAATAACAGATGATAAATCATTGCATGATCAACACCCACTGCATGCAGGCACTGTGCTAAGATAGAAAACGGAAAACAGAAAAATCCCTACTTGCAAAGGTCTTACATTCTAATGAGCAAGATGAGAAGAACATATAAAAATATATACAGGATTAATAGCAAGTGAATAAATAAAAACAAAACCAAAGGTGTTTGGGGCAGCTAGTTGGTACAGTGCATAGAGTGCTGGACCTGGAGTCAGTAAGAGCTGAGTTCAAATCAAGCCTCAAATCATTATTAGTTGTGTGACCCTGGGCAAGTCCCCTTTTTTTAGTTTCCAGCATTCACTTTCATAAGATTTTAAGTTGCAATTCTTTTCTCCCTCCTTCTGTTCCCTCTCCCCTCCCCATGATGGCAGGCAATCTGATATAAGCTATTCACACACAATCATGTAAACATCTTTCCACTTTAGTCATGTTGTGAAAAAATAATCAGAACAAAAGGGAAAAACTGTAAGAAAGGAAAAACAAAAAAGTGAAAATAGTCTGCTTCAATTTGCATTCAGACTCCATGGTTCTTTTTCTGGATATGCTTAGCATTTTCCATCATGAGTCTTTTGGAATTGTCTTAGATCATTGTATTGCTGAGAAGAGCTAAGTCTATCGAAGTTGATCATCTCACAATATTGCTGTTATTGGATACAATGTTTGCCTAGTTCTGCTCATTTCAGTCAGCATCAGTTCATATAAGTCTTTCTGGGTTTTTCTAGAATCTACCTACTCATTATTTCTTATAGCACCATAGTATTCCATTACATTCTTATGCCACAATTTGTTCAGCCACTCCCCAATTGATGGGCATCCCCTCAATTTCCAATTCTTTGCCATCACAAAAAGAGCTGCTATAAATATTTTTGTACACGTAAATCCTTTTCCATTTCTTCTTATCTCTTTGGGATACAGACCTAACACTGGTATTGTTGGATCAAAGGGTCTGCACAGTTTTATCACCCTTTGGGCATAGTTCCAAATTGCTCTCTAGAATCATTGGAGCAGTTCACAACTCCACCAGCAATCTGGACAAATCACTTCACCCTGTTTGCCTCAGTTTCCTCATCCAATGAACTGGAGAAGGAATGGCGAACCACTCCAGTATCATTGCCAAAAAAAAACGGTCACAAAGGGTCGGATACAATTGAACAAAAAAGTTTGGAAGGGAAAATAGTAGCAACTAACAGGACCAGAAAAGGCTTCATGTAGAAGATAGTACTTGAGCTGAGTCTGGAAGGAAGATAGGGACTTTATGATGAGGAAATAAAGGGAGTGAATTCTATGCAAAGGCATGGAGAGGGGAGAAAGTATCTGGTGAGAGCAATAGAGAGATAAATAGTTTGCGGAAGTAATGTTCTTTGAGACTGGAAAGGTGGGTTGAGATAAGGCTGTGAAGGGCTTTAAGACCTAAGCAGGGGGATTAGTATTTGGTCCTAGAGGTAAGAAGAAGACACTGAAGCTGACAAAGGAGAGGAGTGACAGAGTCAGATTCATGCTTAAGGAGAATGACTTTGGCAGCTTGTGGAGAAATGGCTGGAATGTGGAGAGACTTGAGGCAGGGAGACCAACTTGGAGGCTGTTGCAATAGTCTAGGGGAGAAGCAATGAGAGCCTCGAATGATATGGCAGCTGAATGGGTAGAAAAAGAGGTCCAAAGCAAGAACTGGCAAGAGCTGGCAATGGTAGGGCAGGGCAGAGTGAGGAGTAAGGAATGGTATTAAGGTCATGAACCTGGGAGCCTGTCAAAATAGTGATGCTTTGGTCTCTCTTGCTTGGATGTCCAATGGGCGTTTAAGACTAGATCCTAGGAGAACCTAGAAGTGAAGGGTCGAAAGTTGAAATTGAACCTATAGAGAGGTGACAGGGTGACCAAGGGAAAGCATATAATTGGCCTAGAAGAGACTTGGAGAACACCCACAAATGGAAGTGTGAGCTGAATGATGTACCCACAAAGGAGACAGAAGTAGAAACTAGATTAGATAGAAGGAGAGCCAGGAGAAAGTAGAGTCACAAAACTCAAGAAAGAAGAGAATGTCCAAAAGGAGAGGAAAGGAGTCAACAGTGACAAGTAGAGCAGAGAGGCTGAGAAGGCTGAGGACTGAAGAAGGACCATCCTATTTGGCAATGAAGAGGTACCTGGTGATTTGAAGAAAGCAGTTTCAGTTGCGTTACCAAGTCAGAAGCCAGATTGCAAAGGGTTGAGGAGTGAGAGAAGAGGAAGGGGAAGTAATGAGTAAAGTCAGCTTTTTCTAGGAGTTGACTGAGAAAGGAAATAGAGATATAGGACAATAGGTGCAGTCCAGAGAAAGTTTGTTGAGGATGGGGAGATTTGGGTGTGTTAGAAAGCAAGAGAAAAGGAATGAACATATAGTTAGAAGTTGAATATTGGGAATAAAGGAAGAGGAGAAGAGAAAGGGAAGGGAAGGAGGGAAAAGGGCAGAAAGAAATGATTGAAGATGCAATGGAAATGAAGGAAAGGGATATGATCAAGTACACATGTAGATGGATTCATATTTCAGCCTAATCGGTGGCTTAATGGAAGATTCAGCATTCATAGCTTGACATGCATCCTCTGGAATATTTTTTACCATAATTAAATCAATCATGCTGGTACTATTGGAAAGGGTATCAAAGTTTATTCTCTATGCTTCCACTCACCCTCCATGTGACTTTCTAAACTCAAATACCCCTTTCCAGTCACCATTCTTTTATATATCTTGTCTTCCCCTTTTAGAATATGAATTCCTTGAGGGTAGGGACTGTCTTTGCTTTTCTTTCTGTATACCCAGGACCTAGCAATGTGCCTGGTATATATTAGGTAATTATTACAGTAAAATAAAAATTCAGGGAAAAAATTTCTATTCCAGAGTTGTTGAAGTTGGATGTCTGGACTCAGTTATCACCAGAGCAAGCCTTATATATCTTGAAAATCAACTAGACATTTTTTTTTTCTCACGGCTCTTCTTACGCTTTCCTTTCCCAAGAATTTCCAATGAAAGGTCTTACTCAGTCAGAGTTGATCGTTCATGTCATCTTCATCTCTGCAGAGACCAGCTAGACATCCACACTCCTGTTGAAACATCGATATTCTAGATGAATGACTTGTTGCTTTTTAAAATGTGTTCAGTACCTCCAGCGAGTGAGAAGGGCTGAGATGATACAGTTGCCTTAGCTCTTACTCCCACTTATTGAGTAGGTAACTAAATTGTTTAAAGAACATGATAAATGGGCAAGGAGTCAGTACTCTCTCTTCAGAAAAAAAATCTAAATTTGTTTTTGAATAATTGCCATTTTCCCATTTATGGGGGACAGTTGAGTGCTTCCTTTCCTTTCCAAGGGCCTAATTTACTTTCTCAGCTTATCCATAATCACAAACCAACAACTCCTGACCATGAATGAGTTCAGTTCTTTGCAATCCCAGATTGAGCACGGGAATGGCCTTTGGGAACCAGGTCTTCCACCTCCATATTTTAGAGGAAGAAACAGAGAAAGTAAGTGACTTGTCCAAACAATTACAATTAGTAATTCTGTTTCAATTTGAAACAACAACCCTGAGGGTCTTCCCCTCCAGATTGCCTTTTTTTTCTTTTTATCTAACTAAAGGGACCATATCTTGACTCACTTCACTGAATGGACATTACCTCAGTCTAAGTGAGTACCTGAAAAGACCTTAGCCTAAAAGATCTAGGGTCTCCCAGTGCATCCTCGGCCATCTCCAGTCTTCCTGATAAGTAGCTGGTCACTGGATCCAGATGGCACTGGAGGAGAAAGTGAGGTTGGTGACTGTGCACAGCACTCCCTCATTCAATTCAAAGTCAACAAGTCATGTCTTCATTTCCCTGACATCATGGTCCTCTTTGGAAACGAAGGACAGACACAACTAACAAGGACCAGACTCAGGATTTAAACCCAGATCTTTTTGCACCAAAGCCAGTGTGCTTTCTGTTACGTCTCAGTCTCTTTATTTAAAAAAATAACTTTGTTCAGATACATGACTTCTTGTATATGGTTTGATTTCGCCAAGATCCAGGAACCAAAATTTCTCTTAAAGCATAACACTAATGGATACGGCGCTGAATTTGAAATCAAGGAAGGTTGGGTTCAAATATCATGTCAGATATTAACTAGCTATGTGACTCCAAGCAAGTCATTCAACCTTCCTAACCTTTAGCTTTCTCATCTGTGAAATGGGGATAAAATAACACCTGCTTCAAAAAGTTAGTTCAAGGATCATATAAGAAAATGTATATAATGCATTTGTCAACCTCAAAGAATTATAGAAAATAAGTTCTGATGATAAGGACGATGATTCTGCTGGATCTCATCCCATCTGTTTTTGATTAAGTTCCAATAGAAATGCCTCTCAGACAAGTTGATACCTTGCTATTTATGCTTAATGTTTAATGTTCTGTGGGCTGTTGAACATGTAGACAAAATGACTTCAATAATTACAATAGTGATTGAATAAAAATATTGGAATGTATACTCATCTTCTGTAGGGTCACTGAAAGTGTCATGGGACAGGTCTAATAGCAGAAAACATGGCAGGGATGGTCTCTACCTTACCCTGTTTCCTGTACTAGGTCTTTATATTCAGAAAGCTTTTCCTTTCCCAAAGCTCAGCACTTAAGAAAATTTCATATGGCAAGCAATTTCTATTAAAAATGTTGTTCTTAAATTTTTATGGATCAGTGTTATGCCCAGGAGATTGAGTGAAATCACTCTGACTGTGATGACAGTCTGCATGCAGTACAGTTCATTTGCTGAATTCTCAAGGACATTCTGAGAGCTGTATATGTAGCGTAGGGGTTTGACATCTGTTTCTTCCTAAACTATAGTGCCTTTCTCATGCAGAATTCTAATCACTAGGTCAGGTTTCTTTAGGTACTTGGTAGGTGCTAATTTTGTGCACTCTGCAGGAACACGTTTCAGTTTCTGCCATTTCCTTGTATAATCTGCATTGATTTTTTAAAAATTCAGATTTCTTAAAAATAACTTCTGTAATTTGTTGTTGTTTGAACAGTTGTTGCCAGTCATAGCCAACTCTTTATGACCTTATTTAGGGTTTTCTTGGTAGGGATACTGGAAAGGTTTGCTATTTCTTTCTCCAGCTCATTTTATAAATGAGGAAACTGAGGCAAACAGGATTGAGTGACTTGCCCAGGGTCACACAGCTAGTAAGGGTCTAAGGCCAGATTTGAACTTGGGAAGGTGAGATTTCTGACTCCAGGCCTGATGCTCTATCCATTGCACCACCTAGATGCCCTATATTATCTTCCATAAAATCTGGTGGCAATGACTGGATTCTAAATTGTCATTCATAAGCTTTTGTATTCTGTAAACAAATCTGCCTACTTCTGATATTGCTCTGTTCTCCATGCCACCATATTTCTTTTTCTTTTTCTACTCTTAGGAGGAGTTCCATTTCAGTGACCAAGAACCCCCCACCCCAGCTGACATTTCCAGGTCAAAGAGAGAATTTCAAAACTACTTTTGCAGACCTAGGACACAGGAAGTCCCTTCTGCCTATTGCCCTGTCTGGCCTTCCCTTGTTTGTTTTCACCTGTACTCCCCCACTCACAACACTAATGATGGGTTCAACTTTGAAGGTGTTAGTGTCCCAGGTCTGCAATATATAATATTTATTATACATTGCATATCTATATAATAATTATATGATAATTATTATCATCAACATTCCTTGGGCTGTTTCAAGTCTCAGTGATACTAACAAGACTCCCATGAAACCAAGCCCTGAACTTGAGTCTTGGTAGAAAATTGATTAAATAATCAGAATGAAAATCAGAAACACGGTACGATGGACACGCATCAGATTAAGAGTCAGGAGACCTCAGTTTGAATCCCAGACTGGCTACTGATTGCCTGGATGGCTTGGGGGAAATTATTTACTGTCTCAAGGACTCAGTTTCTCCACCTATCAAATAAAGGGATTTGACTAGATACTACCTAGATACTAAAGTCCAACCTGGGTATGAAACCCAATGGGCATTCCTTATATTAATGTAGCAGTGGATAAAAGCCATACAAATATTATTCTATTTGTAGAAATCATGGTTCATGGTAAATGTTGTGGTGTCTATATTTATAAATCACAATATTTATATCTGAGTGCTGAACTCAGAGTTGAGATAACTTGAGTTCAAATTGGACTGAGTTAACTCTGGCCAAGTCATTTAACCTGTCCCAGTTGTTCCTACCAGCTACCATCCACATGGTACACAAGCCAGCCTCCCTGAAGCAGCAAGGTATCCTGAGGGAGCAACAGGAGGTAGCCTATACCAGGCAAGTCAAACCTCCAACCCTGCTGCCATCTTGACTATCATTTCTCCTCATACTACAGTGGAGAGGGTCCAATAACCCCAGGAAGATCATCCTCTGCCCCCTCTGTCACCAGTCTTCCTTCCAACTCTTTCTTCAAGGATGGTCCTTTTGGAGATGAGACATAACTATCTCTGCAGCCCCTGCCTCCCCAGCAGCCACTAAAGACCCAGAAAAGAAAATTCTTCCCACCAAATCCTTGGCACTGCCAAGTGCCAACATCTGACATCTTCAACATCTGACAAAGATAGGATTTTAGCACTAGAAATGATGTGAGAGAAAAGGCCTTAAGATCTGCTTTTCTGTTGTCTCCTCAGCATCATAAACCCTCTACATTGACATTGTAGCCAAAATATCCCTTGTATGTTATTTCTCCCCATTGGAACAGAGTTCCATAAGAAAAGGATCTGGCTTGCTTTTCTATTTGTGATGCCAATGTTTTGCACACAGTGAATGCTTAATAAATGCTTTTCATTTATTTATTTACTTAGGCAACTCATTAAGATTTATGGTGCTGGTGCTTTTCTCTCTTTGTATGCTATGGTTGTCCTTGTACAGATACCTCAGTTGTGTGTGATCACCATGGGCATGAGCCCCCACTGCTTGCCCCTCTACCACTTTGCTATTGGGCATGTGGAGGTTGATGCTGGTTTGCAGACTTCTGAGAACCCATTAGTGGTAAAACCCAGAACTTTTTGCTTCAGATAGATAGTGAGTGAGTGAGAGAGAGAGAGATAGAGAGGTAGAGATGGAGAGATAAGTGATATACATATCAGGATTTTAGATACGTGTATCTATGGATCTATCTACATATCTAGACTTTATAGACAAAGATACAGACAATGTGGAAATCTTCTTAGCACCTAGCCCAATTCCTAATAAATAAGTAATAGCTTAAATGATCTTTGAATTGAAGGCCACAAATTGAATATTTGTCCCACAAAAATTATAGTACCTGTGCTAGAGAATGGATGGACCTGACTAGGAAGCTGAGGCATTTACCGGTGGTGGAAGGCTATGGATGAACTCTGCAAAAATGCCTAGTGATGTTCATGAAGACTGCATAGATTTTTTTTAAAAAAAATTTACATTAATTACACAGCCCAATGGGCGAGAACAGCCAAGAGTTCCAGGAGCAGCAATGGTTCTCAGGCTACTGGATCTGTCCAGGGAAGGAGCCCTTATGGAGATATCACCTGGCAACTCCTTCGATATGGCTGCAGCTCCCCTCTCCTCCCATGTACATACACAGACCTTCTGAAGCCAAGTCCTCAGCATTATCAAATGGCTCAGGGTCAGAAGCCTAACTGGTTTTGTCAGTGGTAAAGGCATTACGGAAGGTGTATTATGTCTGCTCAGCTACCAGGCCCTAAAGCCTACCTTGATGTGCTATCTCTGCCATTACAGTGAGCAGGGTCTGGCTTGCTTTCCCATTGGATGCCTCGCATTTAGCACAGTTCTTTGCATATAGCAGGTGCTTGGTAAATGTTGTTTTATTCATTCAATAGTCAGTTTTGCAGATCAGTCATTTTGTACACAAGAGGTGAAAGAACTATATATGTTCTGGATTCTATTCTTATGAAAAATAGGTAAATAACACAGAACCAACCTAAAATTCATTTGTAAAATTCAACAAGATATTTTCTGATTGTTAATTAACTACTGCCCCCATATTTCTTGAGATCAGGGTGATTCTTTTCACTTTAAGAGTCAAGAAGAGGGAGGCCAACCAATGAGAGGAGGGAGAAAGAGGAAAGAGGGGGGAGGAGGGGGAGAAGGGGAAGTGAAGAGGAAGAAAAGGAGGGGAAGAAAAGAGAGAGAGAAGGGGAGAGGGGGAGAGAAGGAGGGAGGCAGGGAGGGAGAGAGACAGAGAGAGAGGGAGAGAGAGACAGAGAGACAGAGAGACAGAGACAGAGAGAGAGAGACAGACAGACAGAGAGAGAGAGAGAGAGAGAGAGAGAGAGAGAATGATTTTCAGCATATGAATTGAATTAGTTTGATTGAAACAACCTTAAGAATACTTGCTGTATTCATTCAAGTATCTTCATTTGCTCCATCAAGCTCACCTGTACTGAGACAGGGCTAATATATTGTGCCCCTTTATTTATTTTTAGCATAATAAAAGATAATTTCCCTCCATCCCATTTGCTGTGTCCATTCCATTATCAGCAAGGTCATTTAATTTAGTGTCCTCATTAAGTGCCAGTTGGAAGTTTAATAACTTTGATGGGTCCAATGTTCTGCCATCCCTGCCTCCCCCCACCCCCCAAATGTTTTGTGTAATTTATTCTTGTTACAACTCATCCCCCTTCATCTGCCCATAAACGGCAATCCTGGTATTTCATGACATTGCCGCACACCATATAATTTACAAACAGCCTCACATACCTAAAGGTCTGTTTAGGAAGAAAGAATAAATTGTCTACAGCAGAGAGAGCTCCCTTAAACAAGGGAAATAACTAAGTTTCATTAGTAGTACCGCCAAGAAAGAGGGTTTTATATTAATAGTATCTTATTCCTCATTGGATGACTGTCACACAGACTGGGGGTGGCGGGGGGGGGGGGGGGGAGTAGCAAGCAGCTATTTTGCTTTTTTAATTAAATTGTTTACCACTAATGGCAAAAGAGTTTGCTGATATTACATTGGCCACTCCTGGCAAGTGGTATTCACTTGCTAAAGAGATTTCACGGCCAAAATTAATAAGAACTAATTTTCTGAGAAAGAATTGCTACAGAAAATAAAAGGAGAGAGAGAGAGAGAGAGAGAGAGAGAGAGAGAGAGAGAGAGAGAGAGAGAGAGAGAGAGGAAGGAAGGAAGGAAGGAAGGAAGGAAGGAAGGAAGGAAGGAAGGAAGGAAGGAAGGAAGGAAGAAAGAAAGAAAGAAAGAAAGAAAGGAAGGAAGGAAGGAAGGAAGGAAGGAAGGAAGGAAGGAAGGAAGGAAGGAAGGAAGGAAGGAAGGAAGGAAGGAAGAAAGAGAGAAAGAAAGAAAAAGAAAGAGAGAGAGAGAAAGAGAGGAAGGAAGGAAGGAAGGAAGGAAGGAGTGGCTGGATTTTAGAAACTTTGTGTAGGAGTAAGGGAGTCTACTTTGAATACTGAAACCCACAAAAGCCTGGAAATTCACAGAAGGCAACATTTTTCACCTGTCCTATGATATCCAGGTGTCTCAGAGACTTCTAAACAGACAATAACTCTACAAGCCACCAAATATAGATTCTGCTCTCTACCCTGCCTTGATACTGAACTCCTATTAAGACTAACGGGAACTGTTATGAACACCACCCAAGGAGGAAACAGACCTGTCTTGTCTTGCCTGTTAGGGAGCTGTCCTACCATGTTCTAATCCCAGCGCATGGGGCCAAATAAGAAACTTTGTCTGGGGCTGCCTTTAAATTCCCTGACCTTGGGAACAAAGCTAGGAAGAGCCTGATTATTTATTTACACATTATTCATTTTAATCTCCTGCTAGGGAGCTTGAAGGGCTAGAGTTAGAGGGAAAAAAAAGATTTTGAAAAACCAGAAACCCCTGGAATGAAATGAGCCAAATGGTCCCAGGCTGTCCTGGCATTCAGAATCAGTGCTTCTCTGATGAAGACGTACTTTGAAAACCGTAATTCTGCGTTTAGCCTATGCTTTGCTATTCACATCGTAAATGAGAAGTAATGAAAGGTTTTTCCAGGGTTAAATTTTCCCTAGCTCCTTTTCCGATAATGACAGTCATATACATCTGAAACTGACTGATTTCTCCTTGAAATTGTAGTATCAAGTCAGAAGAAACTCACCAACCAGGCAAGTATATTTGCTAACTCTCAGCCTGATGTCAGTTTCCAGAGAAGTTGTCAAGTTTTTTAAAATGGATATTAACATGGGAACCTCTGGTGCTTAAATCAGGCAAGATCTCACATTATCTCGAATCTGTTTTCTGTCGGATGGGAAGAGTGGGGAGGGAGAAACAAAACCCCAGCTAGGAGACTGGGGAGTAGCATGAGTTGTCTTTTGGAAAAATCCAAATGCCTTGAAAACTTTATAAACCTGGCTAGGTTGGAAAATTAACAGGCATTAGGAGACTCTCAACATCACCAATTTTCATGTGCTCTATAAGAAGCTCGGAGGAAGCAGTTGTATTTTATAAGTTCAGAATGCTGCAGAGAAGGTTGGTAGTTTTTCATTTCTGAATAAATGACATGCTACCCTTCTCCCACAATGGTTTGCCTGTGAGAGGGTAGCTACACAGATACTAAAGGGCAAATGAGACAATTGTTAGGTAAAAAAGAAAGAGCCAAAAGTGATATTTAATTATTAATTTGCCTTTTTTGTTAGGGGTGGGGAACATTTTTGTTTTATTTTGCTTTTAAAGAAATAATATTTCTTTTAGTCTGGAAATTAGCAGGACCTTGCTTTTAGTTTTTAAGCTAGAAATATGAGGTCAAGTTTCTTTCATTCTCCAAGGCCTAATGCTAAAAGTATGCATTGGAGTGGACTTTGTGTAGCTAGCCTACTGCTTGCTAACATACTATTTCAAATCACATGCAAATGTACAGCACTTCATACAGGTGGGGACCTGATTTTTAGAGCCTGTGTGTGTGATCTCGGAAGAAGTCTGTCTCAAGAAATCTCACACATTCCTGTTTTGCTAAGACAATGAGGAAGTGAATTAATTAATACTGAATGGCAATAGAATTCCGATGGAAGTACTCCTGCCTTTCCCGCAAAGACCAAACAAGCTCATTAGACACCCGTGCTATCACGCTGAATACCCAATGAGCTAATAATACTGGGACACTCAGAAAGAAGTGGGAGTCCGTGTTGTAGGATAACAAATATGATGAAATATGGTGTGATAAAGTATTATAAGCGAAGAGCCTTACTTAGAAGAAGGCAAAGACCAGTCTGCAGCAGAGACATCAGACAGAGAGCAGGTAAGTGGGCAACAGACATCTACACTTTGGTGCAAGTGCAAAGCCTTTAAAACAGTGACCAGACATCACCATTTTAACTCTCCTGATCGGAGGTGGGAAGGGAGACTAACCTGAAACATCTCACCACTTTGGCAAAATTGAGATTTTTCTCTTCAATTCTCCACCGCCCCTCCCCACCCTCTGCACACACACACACACACACACACACACACACACACACACTCAACACCAGCACTATTTTTTTTTTTAGAATAACTAAAGGAGGTTGGCAGTAATACTCTTCTCCTTGAATGACCTGGTTGTTAAAATCCCAGTTGATCATGTATTTCGGGAAAGCGAAACAATGGCAAACCAGAGCAGCTTCTGCCCGCCTGCTGTTCCTCTTCTATTCTAACGTGTCACACGAGCTGTACCAATTTCCCAAATAAATTATTTGTAATAAGATCTCCCCCCACCCCACCCCCAGCCCTGAGTGTGTAAATCACAGCTCCACGTCCAGGTTTGGGGAAGCTGGACTGTGAATCACATCCGATTTCTGCTTTCTGACGTACCACAGTGTAACAATTCATATCTATTAAAGATTTAGCAAGATGCAGAAACCTAAGTGCATTTAATCCGACGTGTAATTATTTTTATGCCTCTAATGCAAAAATATGCCTAAATGAATTTATGGTGATTTGGCAAATCAATGGGGATTTTATATACGTAAACATATATTCATATCCATATCAAATGTATATATGTACATACGTATGCTATATATGTATAGTATATATAGAGGTGTATGTATGTATGCTGAACAGCTACTGGTAAATATGTCTCCATGAGGCACAAGTAGGGCCCCTGGCATCTTCCGCTGAAGGATTGGGGGGGGTGGAGTGACGAAGGGATCCTGTTCGTCTTTCCCAGGAGCTGAGCTCTTGAATGCTTGCTTATCACCTAGATGCCACTAAGACATAGACTTAACATAAGAATGAAGCCAGGCAGGCATTGGCTTCAGGGATACAGGGGCATATTTTAATCTAAGAGGGTTTTCTAGGACACATCTCACTCTTTAAAAGTCCTTCAGCACTCATGTCGTGCTAACATTTTTGGCATGCTCGTCCTCGTTGACTGCATTATTTGTGACTTCATTCCTGTCTTTCATCTAGGACCTACTCGTTTGAAATCGTGGGGGGCCTCATACTCTCCTCTCACTCTGCTGATTCTGCCTCCCCCACCTCCACCCCAGATAGACCCCAACTGCTCTCCCGGAGCCCTACAGCAACATCTATAAAGTTTTCCACCATGGCCCATCCCTTTCTGGCCTGGTTATGATTACTTGGTCGTGGAAAAGAGTCTAATAAATTACATATCAGTAAATGTAGATCTTGGACAAATGCCCCCAAGAAAATCTAATTTTCTTGAAGTGCATCTTTTTTCATTCTTTCAAGTTTTCAGCTTAAATTTTGTACCCCTGACAGGTGAAAAATGGATGGTCCTGGCAACTGAAATCTTCTCCATCACCCAGCGCTGGGAAGGAAGCTTCCCACACCACTCTCTTGTATCCATTATGATCCAGACAGATTACCATAGGAGGGCTTAGTTAGCTTTTTCCTTGCCTCTAACAGCAAACAGCTACAATTTATTTAAGCTGCAAAGAACCCGGCTGCGCACCAAAAGCCTGCTGGCCTCTCAGCACCCAGGCAAGCACCATCAATAAAGTTGTCACCCTCGCTCATCTGCAGGGGAGCAGGGGATTTCAGCAAGTGCCTGGGCTCTCTGCATACCATTTCCAGCACTAACCGTTCGGGGTGATGCTCCAATAATCACAGGGACCACTGACTTAAAAGTCACTTCAATCCGACTCTTCCAAATCATGGGGTTCTCTTTCATGCCTGGATGTCGCTGGCGAGATCAGTAACATTCCCGATACATTATACATTGGCCAGTCTGGGAGAGCTTCAGTCTGTTATGGGAACCAGCTCGCTTGCAAAGCTAGGCTGTGCGATGCCATGCTCCGAGCCTTGCTTCAGCTCAGGAGAGACTTGGGAAACCGCAGAGTGCCCTCTGTTGATGAGAAGAATGCAGAGCCTGGAATGCATACAGCCTAAACCCTTCAAGCACCCAGACTCAAAACAAAATCTGTCTCTATTTGGGGATGCACATTTGTGACCTGAAAATACATTTTTCAACATTATTAACTTTTTACATTGCATTAAAAATTCAAAGAGTTTGACTGGTACATTTTCTGTTTATCTGCTTCTACAGATAGACACACTGCTGTATTTCTGTGCATCTGGAGGTGCTAGGTGCAAAAACTTTGGCCTCCTTTGCATCTATAAAGACATAGACCTAAGTGGTCACACAACCATAGCCCCATTTCCCTGGTAAAAATATTTCCGAAACAAGTACTGGAATTGACACAAATCATAGTGTGTGATGATGGGTAATTGGTCCATGACAATTACTACTGTATGCAGGCAATTGCAAAATCCCTTTGGGTTCAGAAGAAAAAAAAAACAGCCCAGAGCTGATCTTAGCTCCCGTGTTATCTCTTTCGAGCATGGAGAAATTGAGGCCTGGATTCTGAACTATCTCTTTCAAACTAAGTTCCAGGGAACAATTCCAAATGTCATTTCTATAAAGTAAGTCAGGGCTGGGAGGCCAGGAGCTCTCCTCTCTTGTTTTGTATTGAGTTGAACCAAACCAAATCCCACATCACTGTTGTCTCCACATATTTAAACTAGATGATATGTTCATTAGTTTCACTGCAAGCGCTGAGAATCAACATTTTCAACCAAAAGACTTGGAATCCTCTTTGCCATATAAGGTTTTAAGTATTTTGAGGGAAGCTTGCTTTGGGTTTTAGAGAATAGACTGTCTTTCACATTTTTCTTTAGGAAATATTTGGTGATAGATGCAGATTTAAAATCTCTCCCAGGAACTCTAGGACTTCACCTGGAATCATTGTTGCCCCAGACAACCAGATAAAGTGATTGCATATGCAATTGTCACTCCATTATACAAAGAGAGCTGCCATTTTTAATTCATTCATCTCTTTGGCTTAGTCTACCCATGCTAAATGAAATGAGGAGTTAAAGAAATTACCTGGCTATCACAAGCAAAAACTACAATGCTCTTAAAAGGTGGAAGGGGAGGAGTGAGGGGAATTTGAATTTTCCAGATTAACTGTCTCTCTTTGATAAAATTAGCCTGATAATTGCTCACTCCTCCACTTCACTCCTGCTAGGAGATAAAGAGAGTAGTAGGTCATGTTCTTTCCTCATCCTAGACTCCAGGCATTCATCTCCTCCCCGAGCTTCTGGGAAGTCTGCAGTCATAAATATGAAAGGAAAACATAAGAGGAAAGTATGTTTTTGGTCCAAATGTTGTTCATCCACGAAAAAAGTCTGAGCAAAGAGCTTTGTGCTTGCCTTGGAGGAACAGAATTCAGAGGTTGTCTCTTGTCCCAAACAAGGAACAGAAGTGGCTTTTAATGGAATCCAAACGAGAGAGAATTCAAGATCTGATAAGAATCAAATCAAATCAACCAATGTGCATTTATTAAGTCCCAATTATGTATCTGGCTCTATGTTACATGCTGGAGATGTGTGGACAAAAATGGAACAATGTCTATTCTCCAGGAGCCTATATGCCAGTGTTTTAATCAAAGGTTATGAGATGCCTGAGTTTTTCAAGGCTCTGCCTTGTTCTGCACGTACTCCCTAAAGAGTTTTCTGAGGACACAATGAAGATATAAGCCCATGAAGTTCAATGAAATATAGAGAATGCCTGGATGAGGGACAGCCCCACCCTCCATCACCCTACCATCACTCCACCCCACCACAGGATTGACTTTGCATTACTTGCTAACACTAGAGACTTAAAGTCAGGATCACAGTTCAAGAGTTGGAAGATACATCAGAGGCTATGTAGTCCAACACTTTTGTTTTACAGATGGGGGAAATGAGTCCCAGAGAAGTGAAGTGATTTGCCCCAAACCACCTAGACAATAAGTGGCAGAGCCAGGACTTGATTAAGCATCCTCTACCACCAAATCCAGGATGTTTCCCATCATGCCAGGCTAGATGGATCTGCCTAGAAAGGAATTCTCCATTTCGGTTCCCTTGCTAAGAGAAAGAGATGTTGCTGAAAGGAAAAGAAAAGCAAACTACAATACAATGGGGAAGTCTCAACAGGAATTAATAGAGATTTATGTTTACTTTCCTTTAGGTTCACTTGAAAGACATGAGCTTTTTCTCCCCATCACTCTGGACTTCTGGGTAGGGGAGGGAGGAAAATAGAAAATAAATTGGTTAAAATGCAAATATTACAAAACTTAAAAAAAGATTTGGATTCAGAAATTTTCTTTCCTATTCTGCTATTGTTTTAGCTGAAACATGAAACTAACTGGAATTTTCTTTGAAGGAATATTAAAAGGGACAATATGATTTTAAATGAATGCAGTCAAAATCAAGTTGACATTTCATGGTTACTAAAACAAGTGTATTTTAAAAGTTGACCTCTCTTCCTAGAATTCCCCCCCCCTTTCTTTTTGCTTAGATGATTCTATCCTGTATTCCCATGATAACTCATAGGATTTTATACAGTTCTACAATTTGAGGATTTGCTATTTTTTTTTAACAAACAGTCCAGCAGAGGGCAGTCAGCTTTTGTTATAACGTTGGAAACTATTGGTAACTTTCTAGAGATAGCTGAGTCTTAAAAATTACTGTATTATTATTTTTTTAATGTAGTCCCTCTTTTTTGCCCCTTCAAGAATGACAAATCAGAGTGGGTATTTTCTGCCTTGGGATAGACATTCAATAATTAAGTCATTAAGTCCAAGAGAGGAAGCCTCACCAATGCAGTTGGGGCCCATTACACTTCTCATGTTGGTGAATGCCCTGGAATCCTATCTTATTCTGACCATGGTGCATAAGGATGCACTAGGCTTAGTTCTCTGTAACATTTTTTAAAACTTTAAAAAATTTAAAATAACCCATTAGGTACTTAACTTTAAAATAACAGCAAAGAAACAAGTCAGCATGCATTTACAATCATTTATACTTAGAAATAATTTCTATTGTGGGTCATGTCAAGGATTTTTCCTTCTTGTGCTTTTTGCTGATTCATCTCTGAATGCATGTGCACCATTTTCCTTTCATCAGTCCCTGGCAGTGTGTGAATGGTCCTGATACCGCATTCTTTATTTCTTATTCATTATTAGGGAATCATAGAGCCACTGGGCTATTTGCTGTCCCTGGGGCACCACCCTCTATTTCCCATCTCCACACCTTTGTATTGACCCTCCCCCATGCCTGGAATCCTTCACCCAGTCACCTCAGCTTCTAAATGTCCTTCAAGACTCAGCTCAAAGCCCACCTTTTGGAGGAGGACCTTCCTGGTCTCCCCATTGTTGGTGCCTTTTCCTTGAAGATGACCTTCCGTTTATTTACACCAGAGGTGTCAAACATCAGTTCTGCAGGGACATGTAGCCCAGAACACTCTTGAAGGAGGTTGGAGCCAAAGTAAAAGGTAATTCAGAAATACTTAAAAAATAAATAAATAACAAAACACAGATAACTGCATTTTAAAACTAAGCCAATGTGCCCATCAGCTAGGATCTTTCTGGACTCATTAGCGGCTTCCATTACTATGCGAGCCTGACAGCACTAATTTACATTTTATGTATCTTACCTAGTTGCATGTCTTTTTATTATATATGATTCTTAGAGCTGTGTGTTTATTTATTTGGTCAGCTCAGAATTTACCACAATGCCTAGTGCTTAATGAACACTTTTCTGATTGACCGTCTGACTCAGCAGTTATAGGATGTGGAGTTGGCAAAGAATGTCATCAGGGAAAAGAATGATCAGTAGAATGTAAGTTCCCTGAAGGCAGGAACATTTTACTTTTATTTTTGTATTCCCATCAATCTGCTCAACCCATGGCATATGCTAAGTACTTAATAAAGGCTCATTGATTAATTGATTGATCAAACAAGAAGATATCACATGGAAAGGACAAGAGATGAAAGCTAGATAGCCTAAGAGTTTCCAAGCACTTATGATGTCAAGAGAAAACCAGGGAGTCTTCCAGGATATGAGGTGGACTTTCTGTGCCAAGCTTATGGGAGAACAGTCAAGACAGGACAAACAGAGATGGATGGGTTATTATAAGCATTGCTGGAAGGAATACCCACACTGATGAGATCCCAGAGTTCATTTGAGAAGCTGAATATTCACAAGACTTTAGAGATCATCTGGTCAACTTACCCATTTTACAGAGGAGGAACCTGAGACCTAGAGAAGGGAAATGATTTCCCAAAGTCATGCAGCTATTAAGAAGCAAAGCCAAAAATCAAGTCCAGGTAAGCACTTATTAAGTACCTACTATGTGTCAGGGACTGTGAGACAAAAGTACAACACTCCTTGAGACCCATCTTTTCCCAAATGTTTTATTATTGTACATGTTTATCATTTTTATTAGTGATTATGGTACTCTATCATGATTATCATATGTTGGGAGTGCAAGAATAATGCTGAAAGACCTAGAATACACGGCAAATGTATTCTTCGACATTGGTCGAAAGCTCTGGGGATGTGGAATAGAAGAGAAGACTCATGAGGACCACAGAGCTATCTTCAAGGACCTGAAGGGACTTTATGAGTAGAGGGTCCAGCCTAACCCTGCCTGACCCCTGACTGCTGAGGGCAGAATGAGCAGCAATAGATGAGAATCACCAATAGGAGAATTTGTCCTCGGTGCCAGGCAAACCTTGAGCAAAGTATAAGCGGTTCCAGAGTGGCCTGGGGTGTGGTAGGCTCTCTGTCCCTGGAGGTCTTCCTGGATGGCCATTTACAGGGAAGGTTGTTGTTTGTGTTCAGGGACCGTCAGAATGAGTAGCCTCTGAGCTCCATACTCATCCTAAAACTGAAAACTTTGACTGTTTTTGACCGTCTCTACATCCTAAGACTCAGCACAGTGTCTGGGATGCAGCAGCGGCTTAGTAAATGCTTATTAAATGGAGAATATGGAAATGTGTTTTGCATAATTTCATATGTGTAATCAATATCATATATGGCTGGCCTCCTGTGGGGGGAGGGAGGGAGAGAATTAAAAAAATATTTAAAGTGCAAGTTAAACTGCACGTAATTGGGAAATATTTAACTCAATTAAAATACGCATTTTTTAAATGAGTGCTTGTTGACTTGATATTTATATGTCACTTTAAAGTTTTCAAAATGATTCCCTCATTAGATCCTGATAAAAGCTAAGTGAGTCCTAAGGGAAAACAGAGTAACAGAATGTCTCTGAGGGAACCACCTCTCACCCATTTTACTTTCCTGGAAACTGAGGCTCGCCAAGATGAAGTGACTTGCCCAGTAGCATTCTCGTGGGAAAGAGCAGAGCTGAGATTCAAATCCAGGACTCCTGATTCCCAGAGTCAAGTACTCCAAGTACTCTTTCCTCAATGCCTCCGTCCTACCAATCCACCTCCTGGCTCCTGACAGTGCCTCATTTAAAGCAGATAGAGAGGAGCCAGGAAAGTTCAGTGAATTTATTCCAAATGTAGTAAGAAATTGTTGCTGTCATGCTTTCAATAGCAGAGCCAGGAAATATGTCTGAAGGTCTCATTTTAAAATAATCTAGAAAGGGCTTTCACCAACATTGTTCCTTTGATAGATAACTGTAAATTGTCTTTCAAATTCCTTGTTTTAGTTGGTACCTTTTGTCATCACATCAATTTCCATATAGATTCCTTCTCTTTCACCTATCCAGAAAAAACATCCATTTTAAGGAAGACTTAAAAGGAAACAAGCAAGACATTTAGTAAAACCAGTGAACACATTGATCTAGCAGGTAGCAGATGCAACATCCCATACTCAGAGACCTCCACATCTGCAGTTGGATGGAGGGGAGTTGTACCCACTTATTTGCCCTTTGATGATTTAAATGGGCATAAGCAGCACTATAATGGCAAATGTTGAACAACCTACTCTCCAGAAAAAAATAAAAAATGTAACATGACACACTTGTAAGTTTCATCTGCATTAATTACATTTTCCATCACTTTCTTAAGCTTAGAAATCAACAAAACAATAACCAAACCCTGATTTGTAGTGTTTGCTAATTGCCAAGGTGTAAGTGCTAGCACTGAAAATTTAACACCCAGCTCCCAAATGTGGGAGCTGTCCAATGTGGCTCCAACACAAGGGAGATTTCAGCACCATCTCTGTGGCCAGCAGATTAAAGTCCTACTTTGGGACCATTGGACACAAAATCCAGGAAGTTTCTTCTACCACTGAACCTCATTCTCATTGTCTTCATTGGCAAAATCTAAATGTTGTTCTTACTTCAGTATTATTCAACATTGGTACAAGCATTTCATCTGCACCCATTGACAAATATCAATACATGCATAGAGTCTGACTGACATCTGTCTTCATGCTAACATTGGGAGAGACCCTCATAGTGGGGCTGTACAGAGAACTGGGGCAGCGTGCGCACCAGTTAGAAAGCCTTCAAGGCCAAACTGTCAACAATTTTGTATAATTTGTCACATGGTGAAGGAAAGACTATGTCAACAGAATGACTAAGTCAGGTTCTGTCATTTTAGCACTGGGTTGCTATCCTACACATGCTCACTTTTTGTGATCTCTCCCTTTAGTAATGTAAAGAACTAGGAGTGAGAAGACAGAGCCACCATGTAGTGATCTATAGACCATTTGTGGATCTAGGCCAGCCCTGCTTTTTATATTAACTTCTCCTTTCTCTGAATCTGAAGACCTACTTTCTTCTAGTATTAGGGGGGAAACAACTAACAAAAATTCTCTTCTCTTTTCACTTCTTCAGAAGAAGATCTTGTCAAAGCCCTGGGAGGACAAAAAGTAGCCTTTAAAATAATAAGCTTCCTTTTCTTTTATAGAATCAATTAATAATTAAACAATAAATCAATCCATGACCTTCTATAGACCAGACACCTTGCCAAGTGTTAGGGATACAAAAAGAGGCAAAAGACAGTCTCTGCCTTCAAGGAGTTTAATAATCCAATGGAGGAGAGAGCATGCAACCAACTGGAAAAGATTACAGAAACTTCAAAAGGAATCCCTACTGCTCTGGCCCTAACAAGGAATCACTCAGCCTTGGCTTGAAGGCCTTAAGTGAAGAAAAGTTCACCACCTCCAAAGGTAGAACATCCCATTTTAGGATAGCTGTGATCACAAGGAAACTGTAGAGACCAAATCTAAAATTTGCCTTTCTGAAACTTTGATTCATTGTTCCAGTTTCGCCTTTGGGGGTCAGCTGTTCCAGGATGTAAAGCTGTCATGTTCCACCAAGTATTCTCTTCTCCAGGTTAACTATCCCCTTTTCCTTCAACATGTCTTTATGTTGTATAGATGCAAAGTCTTTCACTATATTGGTTGCCCTCCTCTGGACATTTCTTTCTAAATATGACATCCAGAATTATAAACAAAACTCCAGATGTCTTCAGACTTGGCCACCCAGACTTATCACTATTTTATTCCTGAAGGTTATGCCATTTTTAATACAGCCTGAGACTTCATTAGGTTTCCTGGTTGTCATTTTTCAGTATTAGCTTAAACTGGACTTGCAGTAAGACTCCCAGATCTTTTTTTCAGAAAAACTTTTATTCAGTCACTTTGGACTTATAAAGTTGAGTTCTTGAACCCAAGAATAAGAGTTTACATTTAGTCTTATCAACTTTTTTCTTCTCTACTTCTTAATGTGCTCATCACATAGATCACTTGAGTTTCTAAGATCATAGATGGTAAAAGTTTGAAACAGGTGCGGAACATCACTTGTGCTCTGGAATTGTTTAATGGAAACAAACTGAGAGATGCTAATTCCAAGTTCGTTCCTGATCACATGACTTATGCTCCAGTCCTAAAGACTGCCCAGTTAGTCAGTCACAGTTCAGTAACCATTAGAACAGTAAATGAGGGCTGGCGGATGAGCTCTCCAGCCCAGAGCTGTCATGTAGACCCAGGGATTTTAGCTAGAACGTTAGCAGTAATGCTTCTGAGGGCTCATGCTGGGGAAATGCTTCTGCTGTGAACAATGGTCTCATTATCTGCAGGTGCTCCAGTGGTGAGGAGGCGGGGGCTGTTCATCACTCCCTCCCATCTGTGGTAGAACCAACCCCACCAGGGTCACTGCCAGGGGCTGGCTGGAGAGCCAGAAAATGACAGGTCCCACTAGAGCCCATGAGCCCATGAGATGGAACTGTGGCCAGGAATGTCTCAGAGTGATTGACACTCCGCCCCCACTCCTATGTCTGAATGACATGTCTCCCTGCTATCTCTAGGACAGACCCCATAGCATGCACATAAATGGCACATGCTGTTTTCCTAATGCTGCTGTCCACACAGTAAGACTAAGTTTTGAATAATTGTCTCAAGGCAGAAAGACACAGATTTAACAACGTAGAGTGAAAAGAGTTCTGGACTCAGTGTCAGGAGGACTTGAGTTCAGATACTACCTCTAACACTTACTAGTCAAACTAAAAACCCCCTGGGGTTCAAACCACACCTAGTTGTCTGATCAGAACATCACAGACTTAGAGTAAATCTAGTCCAACACCATTATTTTACAGATTAGAAGACTGGGTCCCAGAGAGGGGAACATGCCTACAATCATAGGAATTTTGTCATTGTTATTTGTTATTGTTGTTTAATCATTTTCCATTGTATCCACCTGAAGTTGATCCTAGAGATATTGGAGTGATTTGCCCTTTCCTTCTCCAACTCAATTTACAAATGAGGAAACTGAGACAGAAAGCATCTATGTGACCTTTTCCCGGGGTCTCACTGGATTTGAACTTAGGTCTTCCTGACTCCAGGTCCAGTCCTCCATCCACTGCACCACCTACCTGCCCTCAAATCATAGAAACAGTGGGCATGAGAAACAGGATTCGAACCTGTGTCCTATATCTCTAGAAACAGAGTTCTTTCCATTATGCCACACTGCCTCCAGATCTTTTTTGTTCACTTGGATTTACAAATGGTTATCTTACCTTCTAGTAATTAAAAAATAAACAGCCCCAATCCCCTGCTCCACTCAAGGGTCCCAGGGACCCTTAATTCTAATACCTCCCCTCTGCTAACTTAGTCTAGTCGATCCTGTCCATAGGATCTTTTACATGGTCATTTGCACATAGTCTCCCCCATTAAGTTGTGAGCCTTTGGAGAGAAAAGACTTCCTTTCTTTGTATCCTCAGTACGTGACATGTAGTAGGTGCTTTCTAAATTCTTGTTGGTTGACTAATATCTGGAGAGAAAGAAAAAAGGTCTTCCTCTGAGTTTGGCAATTTTCCTAAGCCAACTAGAAGTATTTGAATAATCTTACCTTCATAGCCTGGGTGATTTTTCTTCATTGAAGCCAAAGCTTCCACAAATTTAAAAGAATTATCTAAAGAGAGGAATGTTTTATGGAGCCTTACACCAGTAATATCTCCTGCAGAAATGGCTTGCCTTGGGGGGTGGAGCCAAGATGGCTGAGTAACAGCATGGACTTTCTAGAGCATTCCCGCCAAGCCCAGTCAAATACCTGTAAAAATGGCTCTAAACAAATTCTGGAGCTGCAGGACTCACAGCATGACTGAGTGAAGTAAATCTCCAGTCCAAGACAGCCTGAAAGGTCACCAGGAAGTGTCTATTGCACCAAGCTGGGAAAAGAGTGCAGTCCAGTGTGGGCTGGGTAATGCACAGAGAGGACCTGAACAGGCCTTGGGAAGACTGACTCTCTCACACCTGTGCAGTCTCCAGACTTCATGACCCCGAAACACTGAAGATAAATTGGAAGGTCAATGGGAAAAGCCTGTGGGACCAGTGCAGGAGAGTGGAGTGATCCTGCCCTAGTCCCAGGTGGCTAAGGGGGAAGGGCACAGAGGAACCCGCAGCATCCACAGCAGCATCAGGGGCAGCTGTGGCCACTGTTTCTGGAGCTCTAGGCCCACAGATTGTGGGGGGATTGCGCATCTGGCAGTACACCCCCCGACCGCCACTGGAACCAGAGAACTACCTCGACAAAGAGCCCAAATTCAAGTAAACTGCTGGGGAAATGAGCAAAAACCAGAAAAAGAATCAGACTATAGAATCTTGCTCTGGTGACAACAAAGACCAAAGCATGCAAACAGAAGAAAACAAAGTCAAAGCTCCTGCACCCAAAGCCCCCAAGAAAAATATGAATTGGCCTCAGGCCATGGAAGAGCTCAAAAAGGATTTTGAAAATCAAGTAAGAGACGTTGAGCAAAAATTGGGAAGAGAAATGAGAGTGATGCAAGAAAATCATGAAAAGTGAGTCAACTGCTTGCTGAAGGAGACCCAAAAAATGCTGAAGAAAATAACACTTAAAAAAATAGACTAATCCAAAGGACAAAAGAGATCCAAAAAGCCAATGAGGAGAAGAATGACCTAGAAAGCAGAATTGGCCAGATGGAAAAGGAGGTCCAAAAGCTCACTGAAGAAAATAGTTCTTTAAAAATTGGAATGGAGCAGATGGAAGCTAATGACTTTATCAAAAATCAAGAAATTATGAAACAAAACCAAAGGAATAAAAAATAGCAGACAATGTGAAATATCTCATTGGAAAAACAACTGACCTGGAAAATAGATCCAGGAGAGACAATTTAAAAATTATGGGACTACCTGAAAGCCACGATCAAAACAATGAGCCTGGACATCAGCTTTCATGAAATTATCAAGGAAAACTGTCCTGATATTCTAGAACCAGAGGGTAAAATAAATATTGAAAAAATCCACCAATCATGTCCTGAATGAGATTCGAGAAGAAAAACTCCTTGGAATATTCTAGACAAATTCCAGAGAACATAGGAAGCAAAGAAGATGGGTAAAGCACCCAAGAATCCAGGTTTCCTGAAATTTTCAGCATTGTCTACATTCATCTCTCATTTTTCCATCCAATAACTTAACATAAACTATCTAATCAGTGCTGTGGCAAAAATTTAAAAAAATCTAAGACATGACTTTAAAATGCTTGTCACACTTCCTGGCCAAGTGACTTTGAACAATTCACCTAACATCCCTAGCCTCAATTTCCTCATAAGTAAATTGAAGCAGTTTCACTTGATGAATTTGAAGTACCTCCCATCTCTACCTCTATGGACTTATGTGTCCTTCATACAAAACATCTCACTGTATTGGTGTGCTTTTCCTTCAGAGGAAGTCCCTATAATGGAGCCCTTCGTTATTTCCAATAACATGACAGTATCAGAATGAAATTCACAAATGTGGAGTTTTATGGGGTTGATACAGGAAGCATATGTTAACTAAGAATAAGCCTGTATTTTCATTTCTCAGTTTTTATTGCCTCAACCTGTCAACTAACCACATAAAATTCAAACAAATCAACTCACGAAAATACCTGAAAAAGCACTCTGCATTAATCAAATCTGATGATTTTTGTAACATTCCTGGGGGAAAATTGTGGCAGTACATGAAAAATAATTAGATAAGGAGAGGATTGAACAGTAAGCCTTCAGGAGATAACCTAAGCATTAGGGTCAATTCGTTCTTTCTCCCTCCAAAGTACGTCATGCTCAACAGAATGGCTTGGGATCATAGGACCATGAATTCTCGGCTGAGAGGGATCTCCACAGTCATCTAGCTTAACCCCTTTATTTTACATAGTTGAAAATGGACACCTACATAAGTAAAATGGTTTGCCCAAGCTCGTAATGGTGGTAAAGTCGTAGAAGCTTGATTCTGACCCACCCCCTTATAATCCATCCCTTAGTCTACTACACCACAATCTCAACCATATTTTCCCCACTGGTTTGAAAATTTTATGTAAATGTAACCCAGGTAAGTAAGCTCTGAAGTATCCTCATCCCAACCCCCATACCTACTGATGATTTAGGTTCCCAGAGTTTAGCCACATCTCCTTCTCAGGGTTCAAGGGTGATTCTCTAAGGCCATTGGTTCAAATCCCCAGGGTGTACTAAACTATCAATGGAGAATTACTTTATCCAGGCTCAAGTAGATTTTAGAAAGGGATATTTACTAAGGTATCATAATAATTGGTACACTATACCCCTTCCATAAGTCTGTGACACACTCTCTCACAAGTACATACATAGTCCAAGGGAAATTGAGCTCAGGCTTGGAGATCCCTTGTGGCAAATGACTAATTCAGCTCCTAGATGCTAGAAATTCTTTTCTCATATTTATGAGATTCTAAAGAAATTCCTCATGGGCATGGTTTCATTTCTTTGTCGAGTTCCAATCTATGGATCAAGCCTGTCCTTGGATCCTGAAAACAGACTTTTCTGGCAGGTACTTAGGAAGTTGGAGAAATGCTACAAAACCAAAGGTGAGAAATCCCAAATCCTCTAAAATCTTCAAAACAAGCATCCAGACAAGACGTGTGCAAGGGTGGGGGGTGAGAGAAGAATGCCTGGCCAAGGCCAGAACTGAGGCCTTTCCTTCCGCTTCCTGTTTGGGGATGTGCCAGAAAGCCATAGACCTTCATTTCTGAAAACCAATCCTTTATCAACTCCCTTAGTAATTCAGAGACTTCTCCAGGGATGACCAAGCTCTCTCAGTCTATCAAAACTCTTGTACCATCACTCAAATTCAAAGTACTTTGAGTACTTTGTCCAAGTTCCGTGAGTGACAGAGACATATTCTCACCCTCTTAAGGTAGTAAAACTAAAGTGGCAGGCAGTTTCTATGCCACCATGTGAATGATAGAATTCTGCCAATGTGTAGAGAAATTGCACCGTTATATTTGTTTAAAGTGTATTTTTTTATTGTTCTACTCTAGTCCTATTGGGTTCAGAATATTTCAAATATGCTCTGTTCTCCTTAAGAAGCATTTGTTCTCAGCAAAAGCCATTTATCAGCAATCTCCAGCAGAAGTTAAGTCAAGGAATGAGCAAACTTCTAACCTGGGATGAATGGGTGGCCCTGCGGAGTTGCAGGAACAGGATCTGTGATTTCACTGCTATAGGGAGCTCCTGGGACCACATAATCCAGCCCCTTCATTTAAGAGAAAAGACAACTGAGTCTTAGGAAGTTTACGTGACTTATTAAATTCACACAAAACTATTGAAATTAAACACTTTGGAAAGATAATGACCAAGGTGGGTCCTAAAGAAGAGCCAAGAGAAGAAACCATCCTCCTGGCTTCGTAGAGCTGGGGGATGATGGGTGAGGAATAGCACCTAGATTATGGTCTTTGGGTTTTACCTTGTTAGCTGGGATAGGTAATTTTTTCCCTTTTTTATTCCTTCCTCAAAGGAATAGCTCTTTTGGAATGGGGGGGGGATGTACATATTGGGAAATGTAAATGACATGAAAATTAAGGATATCAATAATTTTTTCAAAAAAATTAAAATTTTTAAATTTTTTTAAAGAATTAAAAAATAATTTTAAAAAATTAAAAAATTTTAAAAATAAAAATGAAAATTTTTGGTGCCAAGATGGTGAGTGAAGAAGGAACCCTCTGAAGTCCAATCAACTTCCCCTCTAAACAACTATAAAAGTGCCTCAGAATTGCTCTAAGTGCAGGGAATGCAGCTCACCAGCCTGGCTGGTGTCACTGGGGTTGGAGAGGAGCAAGGTCCAAGAGCAGCAGCAGCCTCACAGCAGGGTGCCTGAAACAAGGTTCTAAGCCTGGGGCAATCTACCAGCAAGAGCCCACCCTGCTACAAACAAGAAGCCCCTTAGGCAAGTGGGCAGTTTGTGCAATGCAGCAAGACCCCAGCCCACTGACCCCCATCCCAAGCACAAGCCACCAGGGAAGCCTTGACCCCACCACTGACCATTAAAGAAGCCCCATCTCCATTTGGTGGACAGTGAGACCTTACCCTGGGGCTTTCAAGCAGAGAGACCTTGCTTCCATAGCAACCCAGCAG
Source organism: Notamacropus eugenii (assembly GCF_028372415.1). Classification (NCBI taxonomy): domain Eukaryota; kingdom Metazoa; phylum Chordata; class Mammalia; order Diprotodontia; family Macropodidae; genus Notamacropus; species Notamacropus eugenii. The sequence continues at coordinate 13,726,708 of NC_092874.1, forward strand.
CAGAGCTCCATGCCTGGAGCAGACCAACAACAAAATTACTCTTCCCAAGCATACTAACAGAGACACCCAGTTTCCACAGCAAGCCGGCAGCAGGGTCCCATCCCTGTTTAGCCAGCAGCTAAACCCTACACTCAGGGAAAGCCAACAAGGAGCCCTCCCCCCCCCCCCAGTATAAGCCAAAATGAAAGCCTACCCTCCAGAGAAAGCATGTAGTGAAGCCCAATGAAAGTCAATGGTAAGAGCCCCAGCACAAAAAGTTTGGGATGGTATAGGACAAGAGCTCAATCCTCATGTAGAAACACTAAATCACAAAAAAAAAGCAAGAAAAAATGAGTAACCAACAAAAAGGAACTTGACTATATTAGAAAAGGATAATAGTATCTAAATGGCAACATGTGAAACATCAAAGAAAAATGTAATTTGGTCTCAGGTCCAAAAAGAATTCCTAGAAGAGTTAAAAAGGATTTTCAAAAGCAAATTAGAGAAGTATAAAAAAAGTTGGGAAAAGAAATGAGAGTAATGTAAGAAAATCATAGGGAAAAAAGAGGCAATAGCATGGGGAAAGATATACAAAAAATTATTGAGGAAAATAACTCCCTAAAAAACAGAATTGACCAAATGGAAAAAAAAGTACAAAAGCTCACTGAAAAGAATTCCTTAAAAATTAGAATGGAATAAGTAGAAACTAATGACTCTAAGATACATCAAGATACAATAACACAAAATTTAAAAACAAAGAAAATATGATATTTCTCATTAAAAAAAAAAAGCAACTGGCAGAGAAAATAGATCCAGGAGAGATAATACAAAAATGAACCATTATAAAAAAATTAAAGCCTGGACAATATCTTTCAAGAAACTATCAAAGAAAACTGCCCCAATGTATTAGAACCAGAGAGCAAAATAGAAATTGAAAGAATCCACCTATTATCACCTGAATGAGGTTCCAAAATGAAAGCTCCCAGAAAATTATAGCCAAATTCCAGAATTCACAGATCAAGGAGAAAGTATTACAAGAGCCAACAAGAAATTATTCAAATACCAGGGAGCTACAGGCAGGATTACACAGAATTTGGCAACTTCTACATTAAAGAACTAGAAGGCTTGGAGTATGATATATTGGAAGGCAAAGGAGTTAGGATTACTACCAAGAATCACCTATGTAGCAAAACTGAATATATCTTTCAGGGGAAATATTGGCATTTAGCAAAATGAAGAACTTTCAAGCATTCTTAATTAAAAGATCAGAGTTGAATGAAAAGTTTGACCTTCAAATAAAAGATTCAAGGGAAACACAAAAAGGTAAAAAAAGAAAAACACAAAAAATTCAGTAGTGTTAAACTGTTTATATTTTATGGCAAGATAATATTTGTAACTCGTAAGAACTGTATTACTATAAGAGCAATTAGAAGGAGTATATGTATACAGAGGGTATGGATATAAGATGACTTTAATGGGATGATACCAAAACATTAAGGGCTGAGAAAGAAAATTGCGCTGGAAAAGAAGAAGGAAGGAGATTGAATAGGGTAAATTTTCCCACATAAAAGAGGCATGAAAGAGCTATTATCATGGAGGGAAAGATGGGGGATGGTGGTGGAGGGCAAAGTTTAAACCTTACTCTCATCAAAATTGACTCAAAGAGGTAATAACATATACACTCAGTTGTACATAGATGTCTATCTTACCCTATAAGGAAGCAAAAAAGGGACAGGGATAATAGAGAGGGAAGGAGGGATTGTTAAAAGGGAGGTTATATTGAGGAAGGCAGTGATCAAAAGTAAAACATTTGTGAGAAGGGATAGGGTAGGGTAGGGTAAGAGAAACACGTTCAAAACAGAGAGATACCGCAGGGTAAAAGTAAGGGGCTGGAGCAGAGTCTATTATGTTTCAGCTGAAGCAAAGAAAGCAGGGGTAGCAATCATGATCTTAGGCAGAGCAAAAGCAAAAATATACCTAATTAAAAGAGATAAAAAGCAAACTATATTTTGCTGAAAGTTACCACAGACAATGAAATCATATCAAAATTAAACATATATGTACCAAATGGTATACAACTAAATTCTGGAAGGAGTTGAATAAGTTACAGGAAGAAATAGATAATAAAACTATACCAGTAGGGGTCTTTAACTTTCCCCTCTCAGAACTAGATAAACCTAACCAAAAAATAAATAAGAAGTTAGGGAGGTGAATAAAATTCTGGAAAATTTAGGTATGATAGATCTCTGGAGAAAACTGAACAGGAATAGAAAGGAATATACCTTTTCTCAGTGGTACAAGACACCTACACAAAAAAACTGATCATGTATTAGGACATAAAAACCTCACAACCAAATGCAGAAAAGCAGAAATAGCAAACTCATCCTTTTCAGATGACAATGCAATAAAAAATACATTCAATAACAGATAATGGAAAGAGAGATTTAAAATTAATTGAAATTAAATAATCTAATTCAAAAACAAGTGGGTCAAAGAACAAATCATAGAAACAACTAATAATTCCATTAAGCAAAAGGACACCAATGAGACAACATATCTAAATATATGGGATGTAGCCAAAATTGTACTTAGAGAAGAATTTACATCTATAATTACTTACATCAGTAAAACAGAGAAAAAAACAAACCAACTAATTTGGTTTGCAACTTAAAAAGTAGAAAATGAACAAACCAAAAATCTCCACTTATATACCAAATTGATAATCCAGAATAATCAAAGGAGAGATTAATGAAACTGAAAGTAAGAAAGCCACTAAACTAATAAATAAAGCTAGAAGCTGGTTTTACGGGGGGGGGGGGGGGGGGGACAATAAAATAGATAAACAATTGGATAATTTGATTTTAAAAAGGAAAGAAGAAAAATTTACAGGTATCAAAAATAAAAGGGATTAATTTGCTGACAATGATGAGAAAATTAAGAGAATTGTTAAGAGGTATTTTGTCCAGTTATATACCAAGAAACTTGACAATCTAAACTAAATGGGTGAATATTCACAAAAAACATGAATTTCCCAGATTAACAGAAGAAATAAAACACATAAACCAGTCTTAGAAAAAGAAATTGATTAAGCCATCAATAAATTTCTTTTTTTTAATAATGATTTTATTTGTTTTCAGTGTTCTATTATCACCTCCATATATCTTAGATGTTTCCACCTCCCTCCATCGTTTTTCCCCCTCCCTTCCCACTCCCTCTCCCAGATGGCTCACAATCCTATATAAGTTCTACACATACACTCCTATTAAACACAATTTCACCAGAGCCATGTTGAATAGAAGAATTAAAATGAATGGGAGGAACCATAAAACAAATAGAACATAACATAAAAGAAAATGGTCTGCTTCATTCTGCAATACAATTCCATAATTCTTTCTCTGGATGTGGAAAGTGTTTTGCCTCAAAAGTCCTTTGGGAATTTTTTAGGTCCTTGCATTGCTATGAAGGACTAAGTCTACCAGAAAAATTTCTTGCTCACTGTGGTTTTTGCTGTGTACAAAGTTCTCCTGGTTATGCTTCTTTCACTCAGTATCAGTTCATATAAGTCTTTCTAGGCCTCTCTGAAGTCTTCCTGTTCATCATTTCTTCAGCACAATAGTATTCCATTACATTCATATACCACAATTTGTTCAGCCATTCCCCAGTTGATGGGTATCCCCTTGATTTTCAGGTTTTGGCAACCACAAAGAGAGCTGCTTTACATATTTTGGATTTTATTCTTGTGAATGGTATCAGGCATTGATCTATGCCCAGTTTCTGCCATATTGTTATCCAGTTTTCCCAGCAATTTTTGTCAAACAGTGAGTTCTTATCTCAGAAGTTGGGGTCCTCGGGTTTATCAAACAGTAGATTGCTATATTCATTGACTACTGTGTCTTATCAATGAAATTCTTAAGAATAAAAATATTCAAGACCAGATGAATTCACAAGGGAGTTCTACCAAACATTTAAAGAACATTTATTCTGAATAATATATATACTATTTGAGAAAATAGGTGACAAAAGAGTTCTATCAAATTCCTTTTATGACACAAATACAGTATTGTTAGTCAAATCAGGAAGAGTCAAAACATAGAAAGAAAATTATACATCAATTTCCCTAATGAATATTGGAGCACAAAAATTTAAATCAAATAATAGCAAGGAGATTACATTAATATAACACAAGGATTGTACACCATGACCAGGAAGAATTTCTACCAGGAATGCAAGGCTGGTTCCATATTAGGAAAACAATCAGCATAGTTGACTATATCAATAATAAAACCAACAAAAATCATGATTATCTCAATAGATGCAGAAAAAGCCTTTGACAAAATATAACAACCATTCCTATTTTTAAAAAAAGCCTAGAGAGCACCTGCATCAAAGAAGCTTACCTTAAAATGATAAGTAATATTTTGCCTAAAACTATCAACTAGCATTATCTGTAATGGCAATAAGCTGGAAGCTTTCCCAATACAATCAGGGTGAAGCAAGGATGCCCATTATCACCTCTATTATTTAATGTTGTACTAGAGATGTTAGTTATGTGATAAGAGAAGAAAAATCAATTAAAAGAATTAGAATAGGTGATAAGGAAAAAAAACTATCATTTTTTGCAGATGATATGATGACATACGTAGAAAATCCTAGAGAATGAACCATAAAATTACTTGATTGCTTTTAAAAAAATATTTATTTGTTTTTAGTTTAAACATTTAGTTCCATAACCTTTTGAGTTTTATTTTTCCCCCTCCCTCCCATCTTCCTTTCTTAAGATGGTGTGCAATCTGATATAGGCTCTACATATACATTCATATTAAACATATGTTCACATCAGTCATGTTGTAAAGAAAAAAATTATAACCAATGGAAAGAAATATGAGAAAGAAGAAACAAAACAAATAAAAAGAGAGAGAAAATAGCATATTTTGATATGGGTTTAGACTCCATAATTCATTCTCTGGATGTTGATAACATTTTCCATAATGATTTGTTTGGAATTGTCATAGAACTTTGCATTGCTGAGAAGAGCCGAGTCTACCAAAGTTAGTTATCGGGCAACGTGTCTGTAACTGTGCAGTGTTCTCCTGGTTCTACTCCCCTCACTCAGCATCAGTTTATATAAGTCTTTCTAGGTTTTTCTGAAGTCTGCCTGTTCATCATTTCTTATAGCACTATAGTATTGCATTACATTCATATACCAAAGCTTGTTCAGCCATTCCCCAATTAACAGGCATCCTCTCAATTTCCATTTCTTTGTCACAACAAAAAGAACTAATATACATACATACATATATATATTCGTATATGTGGGTCGTTTTCTCATTTGTATGATCTCTTTGTGATACAGCCCTAGAAGTGGTATTGCTGATCTAAACAGCATGCACATTTTTACAGCCCTTTAGATATAGTTCCAAATTGCTCTCCAAAATGCTTGGATCAGCTGACAACTCCAGCAACAATACATTAGGGTTCCAATTTCCCCACATCTTCTCCAGAATTAAAATTTTCCTGTTTTGTCCTGTAAGGCCAATCTTATAGGTGTGATGTGGTACCGAAGAGTTGTTTTGGTTTCCATTTCTCTAATCAATAGGGATTTAGAACATTTTTTCAAATGACTACGGTATTTTTAATTTCTCCCTCTGAAAACTGTCTGTTTATATCCTTTGACCATTTATCAACTGGGGAATGACTTACTACATTAAATTATCAACAATTTTAGCAAAGCTGTAGGATACAAAATAAACCCACATAAATCATTAGCATTTCTATATGTTACCAACAAAGTTCAGTGAGAAGAGATAGAACGAGAAATTCCATTTAAAATAATTGTAAACAATGCAAAATACTTGGGAGCCTACCAGCCAACATAAACTCAGGAACTATATGACATACACAACTATGTAACATTTTTCACACAAATAAATTCAGATCTAAACAACTGGAAAAACATTAATTGGTCATGGGTAGGCCAAACCAATATAATAAAAATGATAATTCTACCTAAATTAATCTATTTATTTGGTGTCATATCTATCAAATTATCAAAGCTTATTTTATAGGGCTAGAAAAAATAATAACAAAATACATCTGGAAGAACAAAAACTCAAGGGTATCAAGGGAATTAATGAAAAAATGCCATATGAGATCTCAAATTACATAATAAAGAAATAGTTATCAAAACAATCTGGTACTGGCTAAGAAATAGAGTGGTGGATCAGTGAAATGAATCAGGTGCAAATTACATTATAGTAAATGACCATAGTAATCTAGTGTATGATAAACCCCAAAATTCAAGCTTTTGGAACAAAAACCCATTATTTGACAAAAATTGTTGGGAAAACTGGAAAACAATATGGCAGAAACTAGGTATAGACCAACATCTCAAGTTGTATACCAAGATAAGGTCAAAATGAATAAAAGATTTAGACATAAGGGGTAAGATCATAAATAAATTAAGACAGCATGGAATAGTTTTTCTGCCAGATTTATGGATAAGGGAACAATTTGGGACCAATGAAGACATAGAGAGCATTATAACATGTAAAACAGATAATTTTTATAATATAAAATTAAAAAGTTTTTGCACAAACAAAGCAATGCAACCAAAATGATATGAAAAGCAGAAAACTAGGGGAAATCTTTACAACAAGTTTTCTAATAAAGGCATCATTTCTCAAATATATAGAGAACTGAGAAAAATTTATAAAAATACATATCATTCCCCAATTTATAAATGGTCAAAGGATATGAACAGGTAACTTTCAGATAAAGAAATTAAAGCTATCACTAGTCATATGAAAAATGCTCTAAATTACTATTGATTAAAGAAATGCAAATTAAAACAACTCTGAACTATCACCTCAAACCTGTCAAATTAGCTAATATGATATAAAAAAAAAGGGAAATGTTGGATGGTGGAGGGAATGTGGGAAAAATGGGATTCTAATGCATTGTTGGTGGAGTTGTGAACAGATTCGATGATTCTGGAGAGCAATTTGGAACCATGACCAAAGGCAACTGAACTGTGCCTACCCTTTGATCCAACAACATTTCCACTAGGTCTGTATCCCAAAGAGATCATAGAAAAGGGAAAAAGACCTACATATACAAAAATCTTTATAGCACCTCTTTTTGTGGTGATTAAGAACTGGAAATCAAAGGAATGCCCATCAATTGGGGAATGCTTAAACAAGCTGTGGTTTAAGATTGTAATGAAATATTATTATGCTATTAAAATGACAAGCAGTATAATTTCAGAAAAAAAAATCCTGGAAAGACTTACATGAACTGATGCACAGTGAAGTGAACAGAACCAGGAGAACACTGTGCACAGGAACAATAATATTGTTCAATGAAAAATTGTGAATGATTCAGCTATTTTCAATAATCCAAGATAATCCCAAAGGACTAATCATGAAGCATAATATCTACTCTCAGAGAAAAAATTGATATTAAGTACAGACTGAAGCATTCTATTTTTCTTTGTCTTTCTTTCTTCCTTTTCTTCTTTTTTCTTTTTCTTTTATTCAAGTCTTCTTGTACAAAATGACTAATATGGAAATGTTTTACATATTTGCACATGTATAACCTATATCTGATTGCTTAGAGAGAGGGATAGAATTTGGAACTCAAAACTTTAAATAATATTTTTTAATTGAGGGAAAAAAAGATGTTATTGTCCCTCATGTGACATAAACTAGTTATAATAACTTTTGTCTGCTATGGGTGGTAGGGAATTTGAGAAAGAATGAGTGGGAATTTGCAGAAGAACAGAATTTTGAAGATGGAACAACCTCAGTTTTCAACTGGTCAAACCCATACCTGAAAAAAAAACCCATACCTGATAAGGACGTGTTTAGTCTCAGTTTAAACATCTCCAGAGCAGGAGAAGTCATTCCCTCCTAGAGCAGCTCATTCTACTTTAAGATAGCACTAACACGTAATGAGCTTCCTTGTGTGCTCTATCATGTTGTTTATTGATACCTATGGAGATTGCTATCCTCTATGAACCTCAGGTGAGCTACTCTCTCATCAGAACTCCCACACATCTTCTATATCTGTGAAGTTCATTTTATAACCCAACTTTAATATTTTAATTCATTTCTTTCAAATTTTATCTTTCAAAAATGTTAAATAAAAAAAGATAAATTATAAGACTAAAAATATGTTCCTTGAAGTACTAAGGGGGAGGGAGACGGTGGGGTAGAAGGACAGACCTGACCTAGCTGTACTCCTGTAGCCCATAAAATAGTTGTAAAAATGACCCTAAATGAATTCTAGAGCAGCAGAAGCCACAAAACAACAGAGTAAAAGAGATTTCCAGCCCAAGGCAGCCTGGAAGTCAGATAGGAAAGGTCTATCGCACCAGGCTCAAAGCAGAGCGCAGCCCAGTCTTGGCCACACTGCTTGGCACAGACAGAACTGGAGCTGACTTCAGGGCAAGGAATCACAGGCAGCAGCTGTGGTTCCCAGATTTCTCAACCCACCTATGACAAAGCTTCAAAGGTCAATGCAAAAGCTCTTTCACCTGAGTGAAAAGGGAGCAGAGTCTGGCTTCAGCCCTGACCCCAGGGTGACAGCAGCCACTGCAGCAAACCATCCATTTTTGAAGCCCTTGGCCTAAAAACCCTGGGGGAATAGACTGGCAGATCTGGGTCTCAGGCCTGAGTGGCGACCCTGGGGTGAGGAGAAGCACTGGCTGGTGGAGCTGGTGGAGGCTCTGGAGAGGGAATCCTACTCACAAATCCTGGGCAGAAAAGCTTCTGGTTGCTCCCAGACCAGAGTGCAGGCCAGAAGAGAAGTAAACTCCTCTCCCTTGATTGTGCCACCTTGGAGGAACTGAGAACTTACAGGTCCCTAAAGGATACCCTCCACTTGACAAAGAACTCAAAAGTCAAGTAACAGCCTGGGAAAATGACCAAAAAATGGAAAAAAATAAGACTATAGAAGGTTACTTTCTTGGTGAAAAGGTATTTTCTTCCATCCTTTTGAATGAGAAAGAACCAAACATACCATCAAAGGAAGACATAAAAGTCAAAGCTTCTGCATCTAAAACCTCCAAAAAAATATGTAGTGGTCTCAGGCCATGGAAGAGCTCAGGAAGGATTTTGAAAATCAAGTAAGAGAGGTGGAGGAAAAATTGGGAAGAGAAATGAGAGTGATGCAAGAAAATCATGAAAAGTAAGTCAACAGCTTGCTAAAGGAGACCCAAAAAATGCTGAAGAAAATAACATCTTTAAAAATAGACTAATTCAAATGGCAAACGAGGTCCAAAAAGCCAATGAGGAGAAGAATGCTTTAACAAGCAGAAGTAGCCAAACGGAAAAGGAGGTTCAAAAGCTCACTGAAGAAAACAGTTCTTTATAAATTAGAATGGAGCAGTTGGAGGTTAATGACTTTATGAGAAATCAAGAAATTACAAAACAAAACCAAAAGAATGAAAAAATAGAAGACAAGGTGAAATATCTCATTGGAAAAACAACTGACCTGGAAAATAGATACATGAGAGACAATTTTAAAGTTATGGGACTACTTGAAAGCCATGGTCAAAAAAAGAGCCTAGACATCATCTTTCATGAAATTATCAAGGAAAACTGCCCTGATATTCTAGAATGAGAGGGCAAAATAAATATTGCAAGAATCCACCAACAGCCTCCTGAAAGAAATTTTAAAAAGAAAAACTCCTAGGAACATTATGGCCAAATTCCAGAGTTCCCAGATCAAGGAGAAAATATTGCAAGCAACTAGAAAGAAACAATTAGAGTGTTGTGGAAATAGAATCAGGATAACACAAGATCTAGTAGCTTCTACATTAAGGGATTGAAGGACTTAGAATGTGGTGTTCCAGAAGTCAAAGAAACTAGGATTAAAACCAAGAATCACCTACCCAGCAAAGCTAAGTATAATACTTCAGGGGAAAAAATGGTCATTCAATAAAATAGAGGACTTTCAAGCATTCTTGATGAAAAGAGCTGAATAGAAAATTTGACTTTCAAGAGAAAGCATGAAAAAATCAAGAGAATCATGAAAAGGTAAACAAGAAATAGAAATCATAAGGGACTTACTAAAGTTGAACTGTTTACATTCTTACTTGGAAATATAACTTGAAACTTTTCTCAGTATTTAGGTAGCTGTATGAATTATACATACATACATATGTACATATATGTATAGACAGAGAGCACAGGGTGAGTTGAATAGGAAGGGCTGATATCTAAAAAAATAAAATTAAGGGAGTGAGAGAGGAATATATTGGGAGGATAAAGGGAGAAATGGAGTGAGGCAAATTATCTCTCATGAAAGAGGCAAGAAAAAACTTTTTCAAAGGATGGAAAAAGGGGAGAGGTGAGAGGGAAAAAGTGAAGCTTACTCTTATCACATTTGGCTTAAGGAAGGAATAATAACATGCACACTCAATTTGTTATGAAAATCTATCTTACACTACAGGGAAATAGGGGGGAAGGGTATAAGTGAGGATTGGGGGAAGATAGAAGGAAGGGCAAATGATTGGGGGGGTAATTAGAAGTAAACACTTTTGAGGAGGGACAGGGTCAAAAGAGAGAATAGAAAACATGGGGGACAGGATAGTGTGGAGGGAAATATAGTTAATCTTTCACAACATGACTATTATGGAAGTCTTTTGCATAACTGCACATGTATAGCCTATACTGAATTGCATGCCTTCTCAGTGGGGATGGGTGGGGAGGGAGGAAGGGAGAGAAGTTGGAATTCAAAGTATTAGAAATGAATGTTGAAAATTGTCATTGCATATAGCTGAGAAATAAGAAATATAAGTAATGGGGTATAGAAATCTATCTTACCCTACAAGAAAAGAGAGAAGATGGGAATAAGGGAAGGGAGGGGTGTGATAGAAGGGAGGGCAGATTGGGGGAAAGGGTAATCAGAATTCATGGTGTCTTGGGGTGGTGGGAAGGGAGAAATGGGGAGAAAATTTGAAACTCAAAATCTTGTGGAAATTAATGTTGACAACTAAAAATAAATTAATTAATTTAAAAAAAGAAGTACGAAGGTAGCAAGGCACAATGGATAGCTTACTGGATTTGGAGTCAAAGAACCCAAGTTTAAATCTGGTATCTCTCACTTCTTGCTTATGTGGCCTTATACAGGTCTCTTCACCTTGCTGGTCCTCAGCTTCCTAGTCAACAAAGCAAGGGGACTATACCCTATGGCTTCCAACTTCCCCATAGTTACTAGGTCCATGATCCTTTATCGGTGTTGAAAAAATATCAACATGAGTATTTAGCAGAAGATATTTAATCCAAGGTTTTTACCGATATATTACATATATATATTTTTACTGATATATTACATATATACATATATATATACGTATATATGTATATATATGTACACATATATATGTAATGCCCCTATACCTTTATGTGTAGGGGTATTTACTGAGTATTGTTTGTTTGTCTGTTATATCTGTGTAATAAACCATAGGGCTTCTTAAATTTCTTCTACTCACCCCTTTTTGTGTTTTGGCAATGTTCCTTGGCATTGCATGGTCTGAGGGCATGTGCAGTGCAAAATGTGCATGCTTTGTGTTCAAAACCAAGACTGCAATAAAGTTTTTCAATGTAACATGGGCAAAGCTGCCAGAAATACCTCGAATTCATTACGTTTGATTTTTAATTTATTTTTGGTCATTGCACATTTAGAAACCTCTTACTGTTGCCAAATTTTTCACAACCCCATATGAGGTCATGACCCACAGTTTAAGAAGTACTGGATACAGGATAAAAAAATGAGGGTTACTGACATGTCAAGAAAGAAAATATACTGAAGACTGCTGAGCTTCCAGGAAAATGGATGTATCTTTCCTGGTTGATAGAAAGCTATGTTGTCAAAATCAAGGTTAATGTTTGAACTATGTACCCATTCTATTTCTTGGTTGGTGTAATGCTAAGTATTGCCTCCAAGGGTTGTCAAAATCAGAAATGAATGTGTTTTGGAAGGAAAGTGCAAGTATAGCCAACTTCCACTATAGCTGTGGTTTTACAAGGATGAATTAAAGGGCCAATATCAAGTGGTTTGGCTTTTTTCTGATTTCTGTGAGCAAAAGAAATGAAAAGGAAAGAAAAAGCAGATCTGAATTTGGGAAGGATATTAAGACCGATTTCTGTTAAATATCCAAAGCCTCCCAGAGATGCAGTTGGTCAATGAGCATTGTTAATTACCTATGTGCCTGGGCACTGAGCTAAGCAATGAGGATACAAAAGAAAATAAAAACGCCTTGGCTCTCAAGTGGCTAACTGTTCAAAGGACAAGACAATATGCAAACATCGATGGACAAACGAGATACAGAAAGAAGAAATGGGAGATGATGGGCAGAGGAGAAGAGCTGAGGTTAAGGAAGATGGGAAAGGATTCCTGAAGAAAGTGTTACTTTACCTGAGACTCAAAGGAAGCCAGGAGATGCTTCAATGTAGTTCTTCTCACCACTCAAAGAATACCAGAGCGAGTCGGAGGTTCTGTGGTCCAACCCACAGTCAGCCAAGAATCCCTTCAACAATGTGGACACATGATTATCCTGCCTTTGTATGAAGAATGAAGGGGAACCCATGAGCTCCTAAGGCAGCCCTGTGCCTTTTGGAAGCTCTAGCTTTGGGGAGATTTCCCCTGTATCAAATTCAAATTTGCCACTCTGAAACTTCCAACCACAAGTTCTGGTTTTGTTCCCAGAGAATAAGCAGAACAAATTTCATTTTGGATGTGACAGATCTTAAATGATGTAGGGAGCCATCTAAACAACTTAGACAACCATTTAGCCTTCCCAGCTTCTCCCACAACCAATTCTTATATGACTTGAATCTTGAAGTTCTTTCCCATCTTAGCTGTCATCCCAATATCCTCCAGCTTACCAATGTCCTTCCTAAAAGGCAGCAACAAGGACTAAATATAATACTCCAGATGGTGTGGTCTGCTTAGGACAGAGCACAGTAAGACCATTGCCTCACAGGCTTTGAATGCCGTGCCTCATTTAGTGCAGTTTATTGTCACATGAACTGTTCATGAGCTAGCAATGCTCCAAGGCACCCAGACCATTTCTGTATAAACTACCATCAAACTATTTTACCCTCATCTTGGACTTGTGAAATTGATTATCAACCAATCTATTAATAATTATTAAGCATCTGCTATGTGCCAGGAGATTGATCTTACTTCATTCAGCCCAATGCTATATCATATAAACTCTCTTTGGAGCCCTGACTCTAACATTAATCAATCAGTCAACAAGTATTTATTGCCATCCAGTATGTTATGATTATCCCTCCAACTTTATGTCATCTGCAGATCTGATAAGCAAGCTGATTTTCTTCACTCAAATCACTGATAAAAATGTTAAACAATACAGGACCAAGCAACTGGCCTCTGTGTTTAAGACAAGGTCAACACTATTTTCAATTCAACAAATATCTAATAAGCATTTGCTAAATGCTTCCTCCACTAAAGTACTCCTTTGATGCCTCATCATATCATGGAGGTGGCGCTGAATTCTCTCAAACAGAAAGACTTTTAAGTAAGCACCAAGGGATAGCTGCTATGTGTCCGTGATCCTAGGACCAGGCTAGAAAAATCCAACTCCAATTTCACATCGAATGATAATTAGTTGAAGTAAGTGAGAATGTTTTGCCCAAAGAAGAGAAGATGGAGAGTTAGATGGGATGCTGTGGGGAGTGGGATAGGAAATCAATTAGAGAGAAGTATGATTGCCTGGCTACCATGAGAGCCCAGATGAGATTAGATAGAAGACATTTGAATGGACCTATTTCATGTAGTGTCATGATTTCCTTCAGCTCTGTGAAGCAGCACATGTATAGAGGGAAAGGACAAAAATCACCCAAAAATGCTACCTTAGTATGTTATTAATTCATGTTTCCAGCTTCAGCTCAGTCTTCCCTCATTGAAGCAAGGAATCCTTTTATTCTCTCTCTCAAAAATTCCCTATACCCTACCCCACAAAAGCATTTTCTTCTCTTCTTAAGCTACCACACCTCTTGCTCTCTTCTCTCTCAAAGCTGCCTCTTGGCATCATTCCCTATGAGTTCCCTCTTCTCCCCATCTTTTCATCTCAAACCTCCCCTACATCATCCTCTACTCTGGCCTCCTTTTCTCCAGCCTCTGATAATGATATGGTTGTTCTCTCGACCAAGGTCACTCCAGCCATCTATATGTGTTGTATGTTCCCAATATTCCACTGGGATTGACAAATGAGGCATATTTTGGTTTCCTTATAATTAAGTTAGAAAGTAAAAAACATTTTTATGTATATATGTGTGTGTATACACACATACATAAATATATATGGAAAACATATATACATAAGCATTATTTAAAACATACACACATATATTATGTACATATATTTATGTGGCAAAAATTTACTATAGAACCTGTGTGTTAAAAGTTAAATTGTATCTTGATTTATAAAAATCTGAAATACTTGATTTTATGCCAACTGTCCCTGGAGGCTGCAAATGATAAAATTATTATCCCTCTCAAGAAAGCTGCTGTTTCTTTTCACAGCTCCTTTTTAGGGAGATCCAGATAAAATATGAAGAAATGTCACTTTGCATGATCCCGAGTCACTTTTGTGACACCTTTCTGGCTTTAAAAATATAGGACAAATCAGAGGGAGCCACAGAGTAGGTTCAAATTCTGGCCACTTTTGATAGTCTAATGGAGCAGAGAAGTCAGGATCTCTTACTTCTGTTTTTCCACATCCAACAAATTTAATTCAATAAATATTTGTTAAGCGCCTACTGTGTGCCAGCCTCTGGGATTGGTGCTAGTGGTACAAAGACAAAACGAAATGTTGCCTGCCCTAACGGAGCTTGCATTCACAATTCTTACCCATAGAATACAAACTGTGCAAGGACAGGAACTATTTATTTTTATTTTCTGCTTCTATCCCTTTCCATCCAGCACAGGGCCTTGCAAATGGCCGACACCTACTGAATGCTTTTGGAATTGAATTGACTTCCTAGCAAGGTGACCTAGAAATAAAGTAATGAACTTTTCATCAGGTGCTGTAACGCTTTCTCTCTTTTGTTTCCAGGACATAATCAGCCTACTGTTTCCTGGACCAGAGGCTGTGCCCTGCAGGTTTTAACTCATTTTATCTCTGGAGCTTGCATCCTGGTAACCCACTGGAATGCTTCAGCTGATCCCCTCCTCCAAGTAGACCCCAACAAGGTCCATTTTACTTCACCCCCTACTCCCTGGGCATCTCCTCAGGAATCATCAACCTTTACTGCAGCATCCATCCCCTCCCACTGTCCACCCCCTTCACTTCTGTAATCATAATCAACTCAGCTCCATCATCATTTCTGGAAAGAGTGTGTCTATCCATTCTCTGGTGGCTCCACCCACTGTCTCTACAGCATCCCAGAATCTAGTGCCTCTCCCTGGCCAAGCCAGCCCTCTGTGAACTGTTTCTCCCAATGGATCATCCACTCCATGAGGTAGCCCTTCCAAGGAGACATCTGTCCCCTCCCCTACCCCAAGTCTTCTCCGGTGCAGGCCTAACAACCCTAGTTCCTTCAGCCAATTCTCTCATGACATGGACTCATGGACTATACTGGTTTTTCTCCTCTAGATGCTCACTGGGTTATCAATGCCTGCCTAAACTATGACACCCAGAACTGAACACAGTATTCCAGAAGCTAGGTGGGGGCCTAGAGTCAGGAAGACCTGAGTGCCAATCCAGCCTCAGATACTTACTAGCCATGTGACCCTGGGTAAGTCACTGAATCTGTCTGCCTCAGTTTCCTCATCTGCAAAATGGAGAGACTAATAGTCCCTCCCTTGCAAAGTTATTGTGAGAAACAAATGAAATAACAGTTATAAAGCACTTAGCACAATGCCTGGCACACTTTAAGTGCCATATAAACATTAGCTATTATTATTATTAGAGGACACAGAGACTCTCGGGTCCTCATTTGTGGAGTCTCATTTCTCTCCTTCATAATTCTCAGAGGTAGAAGAAATGGCTGCCATGATCCTACAGGTGATCAGGATAACAAACAGAATTATTTTGTTCTTGGTTTTTCTCAGCAAGGTGTGGAGTGGGAAAATGTAGGACTTTGAGTCAGAGGGCCTAAGTTCAAATTCTGCCTCAAACATTTGCTAGCTTATATAAGTTGGACAAAGTCATTCAACCTTTCTGAGCCTCAGTTTCCCCACCTACAAAAGATGGAGATTGGGCTAAATCTATTTTCAGCTCAAAATCTATGGTCCTAGGAATTAAGGTTAAAGACCAAAAAATAAATCCAAGTTCATTCTAATCATCAGATTTTTTAAAATGGACATTATAACACAAAGCCCCAGATGCAGGACTATGCTCATCTTTGCCCAGCCCCCCTGTCTTATAGATAAGTTAACTGAGTTCCAGAAAGTTTAAGGGACTTGCCTCAAGTGCCCCCATTGGGAAATGATAGGGGCAGGTCTTCTGTCTCCTAACCCAGTGCCATCTGCATTTCACAAGTCTCCCTCCCAAGCTCTCACAAGGAAAAGTGACGGTGAGCAGCCTTATCTATGGGTTTGGTGGCAAAGAAATGTATAAATAAATGCAAATCAGATTCTAAGGCCAGCTGCAGAAAAGCCTAATGAAAAGGGAAGATAGAAAGGAAAAGGAAACAAGTGCTAAGTTCTGAGAAAATCCAAAAGCCTTGAACAAATTCCACAAGGCACCTGAAATGCCACCACTTTTTTTCTCCTCTCAACTCTTAAGGGGAAAAAACCCTTTGTAATTTAGTTGTCAGCAAAGAAATGACATCCAGTGTGGACACATCAAGTACTTTTTTATTCAAGGGAGTCTCAGAGGAAAGGAGCTATCTCCACGATTAGATGGAATCTAATTTGGAGAACAGAAATTTATCCTTAACAGGATTCCTTTAATAGCAGGTGCTATTTAATATTATTGATGTGGGTGTTAAAGGACCCCAAAGCATGTCACCTCCTGGAAGGGCTTGGTAATTCTCTTAGTGTGATGGCTGTTAAAAAAAAAGATCTGTTCCTTCTTTTCTTTCATAGGTAACCCAGAGGGCATTTAATGAGTTCAAAGAGATGGGAAAGAGAAATTTTTATATTCCATGAAGGCCGAGGGGCTACAGAGGGAGAGAAGGAGAGACAGTGCCAATTACCTGGCTTTTGATTTCTTTTTAACCTACTGAGTGATTTAAGGGGTGAAATACTCAGATGTAGGCAAGGAACCTTTTCAAAGCCGTTGAAATAGTTCTGTTTACTCTTGGTGAGTCACTAAGGCAAGGCAGAGATGGGAGGCAGAGGGAAGGATGTAGGGGGAGAGAGACAGAGACGGACAGACAGAGAGAGAAGGAGAGACTGAGATAGAGAGACAGAGAAAGAGAGACAGAGACAGAGAGACAGAGAAGCCTAAGTGAGTTTTGGAGTTGAGTTGTTTAGATAAAAATCAGAGATCCATTTGGGCCAGAAGTTCATCAGTAAGAGGGAGTGGCAGAACATCTCCAAGTCTGTAGTTTGGATTCTAATCCGAACCCTGAGTGGTTCAAGCTCCTTCTGTCTGAGGGGTGAGAAGATTGCTTTATTTTCCAAAGCAGCTCAGACATGAGGCAGAACTAATTGGTGATAATTGTGGTGTCAGTGAATCAGATCTATGGAGGCTGAATTTCCTTCAGGCTTAAACATGACAAGGATAAGCTGGGTGGTACAATGGAAGGAGTTCAAGATTTGGAATTTAGAGGACCTAAGTTTAAACCCCAGCTCTGCCACTGTACTTACAATAAGTAGAAAAAGCACTTTAAATTTCTTTTTCTTGACATGTAACTGGGGAAAAAAATAAAATAATATTTTAAAAAAGAGAAAAAGCACTTTTTGTGTCAAAGCTGGATTCAAATCCTGGTTCTTTCATTTACTGACTGAATGATCTTGGCAAGTCATATAATCTCAATGTCACTCAGTTTCATCAACTGTAAAATGATAAGGTTGGACTGGATATCCTGTAAGAGCTCCTGCAGCTCTGAGTCTATGACCCTAGGGGACTCCCTACTACATTGTACCCCTGATAAATCCTCATGCCTTCCATTCCCCACTGCATAAAATAAAAAACCCCTTAGTCACAAAGCCAGGGCTTCTGGACTGCCTGATTTCTTGCTGCACTCTGGCTGTTGATGAATAACCTTGATTTGGCTAGAAGCCCTTATTTAGCTTCACTCACTCCTTTCCAATCATACTAGTTCAGTCAGTTTTGAGGAAACTGAGACTTAGAGAGTTAGAGCTAAAAGTTGTGTGACTTGCCCAAGGTCACACAGTTAGTAAATGTCATAGCTAGGACTAGAACTCAGAATCTCTGAGCCCAGTTTCAGAGCTCTATCCACTGAACCATGAATCTATCCTAAATGCGCTCTTGATGCCTATTTTCTTCAGAGAGACAAGGACTCCTTATCGCCTCTCTCCTGAACTATTCCAATGCCCTCCTTTGGTCCTCCTGCCTCCAGGCTCTACTGCCTTTAACACATCCATTACACAGCTGCCAAAATTATACTGGCTTTTGGTAGCTAGATGGTACAGTGGATAGAGTCTTCCTGGAGTCAGGAAGACCTGAGTTCAGATCTGGACACAGACATCTACAACCTGTGTGACTCTGGGCAGATCCTTGAGCCTCTCGCTGTCTACTTCAGTTTCCTTATCTGTAAAATGGGGATAATAGGAGCACCTACCTCCTTGGATGGTTGTAAAGTGCTTTGCAAACGTTAAAGCCCAGTATCGACGCTAACTACAGTTATGATTGCTTAATTTTCTCAGCTGTAAAAGGAGCAGGCTGGATGAGACAGTCTCCATGTTGCTTCATGAATCTAATCCTCCATCCTGTGACTTCATGACTTCCTTCTCTTGATACCCCTCCTGCCTCTCTGACTCCTCTTGCCCTCGCTCTCTGAGGCCATCCCTTCAGGCTCTGTCCTCTGTCAGATTTGGTTCATTCTAAAGACTTCCGTTATAACCCACAACAAATGTACAAATACAAATCAGAGGTTGCCGCCCTTCTATAGCTGAGACCCAAGTAGGATCCAGCCCTGAGCTCTGGTCTTGAATTTCCAACTGCCTGCTCAACACCTGCACCTGAATTTCCCCTAGACAACTCAAAGCCAACCTATCCAAATGGACACAATTCATCATCCCTCTGGTAATGATGCCACCTCTTTCAGAGTTAGTCCCCAAAGCCCAGAACCTTGGGTTCACCTTGGACTTTTTCCGTGATTCACACCCCTCCTGCACACTCTCATCAGCCAATCCCTTGTCATGGACTGGCTAGTCTTCCTCTGCAATATTTATGGAATCTGCCTGATCTTTTCCATTTTCATTTCTCTCGGAGTACTCTGGACCTCATGACCTCTCACCCAAACCATTGCAGAAGCCTTCTCCCTGGTCTCCCCTTCCCCAATCACTCCCCTCTCTGATCTGGCCTTCATAACACTGCAAGATAACCCTCACCATTTTAAGTCTGACCATGCCCCTCTGCTCCTCATTAAACCTCATTGGTGCCTCCTTACTTACCAAGTAAAATACAAAGTCCTCACTGTGCAATTCGAGACCCTCCATTGTCAGGCCCCCAATTTACCTTTCTAACCTTGTATCATACCACCCTCCATCATGCACTTTGCATTGTAATCAGCCTAGCCCACCAGCCAGCCATCTGCCTCTTCTTATTCCATCCTTCCTCCATGTGCTTTGACATGTCATCCCTCACGTTGGGAATGGACTCCTACATACCTTCAAAGGAAAGTCTTCCTTTCCTTTGAGGACCAGCCTGGCCAAAACTTGTAGAAATTTAGATTTTAAGTCTATTCATCTCTCCTTTATAATATGAGGGATTGGGACTAGAAGGCCTCAAAGATTCCTTCCCCCTCTACATCTGTGACCCCATGTCTCAGAGTCTAATCTGCTAATTTACAGATAAAGAAGCTGAGGCCCAGGGAGCTTGTGACTTGTCTAGGATCACATAGCTGGGAAATGTCCAAGGTGAGATTTGAGCTTGAGTTCTCTGACTACAGAGCCAGAATTTCCAATGTGCTCCATTGTCTTCCTTGACCAAGTGCCATAGTACAGTTATAATGTGAGTAAAGTCAGAGAGAAAATCATTAAGGTCATTATAAGTCCTGTCAGAAAGGGCTGGATTGATTGATAGCTTTTATCTGTCAGCCAAATAAACTCTGAACACAAATAATTTACCACCTATATAGACAGAGAAGGATGCAAATAAAATAAAATAGAGGGCGGTCTGGCTTCACAACTGACTTTGGGGATGAACTAATTTGCTTATTTAATTTTAGAGACACACTAATTTAGTGTTGTCCCCAGAGAGGCAGAGTAAGGGGATTTTCTTTCTTTCTTGTTTACTCTATAGCTAGTAAAACAAGGAAACTGTGGATTGGCAAAAGTTCACCAAAAAAACCAGAAACCCTTGGGTGGGGCAGGGTATAGAGATGACTCATTTTACATTGAAATGGATGCTACTTTAAAGATGGAGTCACACGTTCACTCATGCTGAGGGAAGAAGGAAATTTGTGTCCTTCTCTCTGCCTCCACATACATGAATATATGAAATAATTTATATATATGGTATGTGAGTGTGTGTCTATGTTAGATTACACAAATGAATTTTAAAATTCAACTTTAAAAGCTAAGCTAACAGGACACATTCCCTCCTACCCCCTACCTTACCCTGCAATGGCCAAAGTGCTGGGCCTGGAGTCAGAGGACCTGGAATCAAACCTATCCTCAGACGCTTTGCAGCTTTGTGTCCCGGGAAAATCACTTAACATCTGTCTGCCTCAGTTCTCTCTGTCAAGTCAGTGCCTCCCTCCCAAGGTTGTTGTGACATTCAGATAAGATATTTGTGAAGCACTTAGCCTAGTGCCCAGCACATAGTACATGCTAGCAAATGCTTTCCTCCTTCTACAAACCCCTACCCTGTCCATTAGTCTAATTGGTCCTATCCAGGTTTGTGCAGATCAGGTTATTATTCTTAAAAAACATGAAGTTCATTGGGAAGACTTGCATGCTGGATTCAAAGATAGAATAAAGACAGGAAACATCCCCAAATGAATAAACTCCTTCCAAAGGGTCTTTCTCCTTCTCTCTTAGTACAAACGACCCTACAGCCCTGGAAGGAGTGAGACGAAGCCAGTGATGCCCTTTGCTCCAGATGATCTCCACAATGTCTTTTCAAACACATTTCTAAACACTCAAGGTATTTGGGAGTTGACCATGGGTACTCAGATTCACCGGAGTTCCAGTCTACCTACCCTTGGCTACACTCGGGTCAACACATGTCAGAAAATGTGCATTTCTGTGTGATGTATTGAAAGGAAGGCTCAAATGCTCTGTATGACTGAGATGGAATTTGTTCACTATTATAAAGGTTAGTGGGATATGTGAGTGAGAAGTTCAGCAGATTGGGTCTCCTATGAGTGAAGTAATTGATGACATCCCAGGTTCTCAGGGGCTGGTGATTCGCCATGATGATTCTTTTACTTTGTCAACCCCTTGAGGGAAGACCCCTCCCCCAGAAAATATCTAAAACATTTTCATCCCAGTAGTCAATGGCAAGGCCAAAATTATAACTCCTTGTTATATACACAGAGAGTTTAATCTCTGTTTCTAGAGTCAAAAATAAGAGGACACTGGGGCATTAAGAAGGGCAGAACTTGCCTTTGAGGTTAAATGGAACTTAGTAAATCATTTGTGGTTCCAGGATCTAGAAAGAAAAATAACAAAGACGTTTATTGACTTCTTGAACTGTGATTCTTGTGTGGAGGCCAGCATTCCTAAAATAACTGATCTCCACATCAAAGAATGTGATCTAGGAATTTTTTTAGCCTTTAGCACCCCGGTAGAATTTTATTAAGACTCAGCTACTTATGTCACATCCAAATCTTGATCAAAACTGAAAACTCAATCCAATATCTATGTTTTGTCTACATTGTGACAAACATCCGGACATGCAGAAACACTCCAATTTTTTACAAAGTATTTATCACTGGGCCAATATAAAGCATCTTTAGGAAGGGGTTTCAGAGGTCATCTGGTACAATCCCCTAATTTTTTAGGTAAGGAAACCGAGACCCATGAAGATAAAGTGATTGGCCCAACATCACCCACATGGTAGAGCTAGTATAGCTCCCCCTCTCCAAATTCAGTAGACTTTACCACAGAACCAAAACACTTGACTTCTACTTTCCCTGGAAAATGAAACCTTTACTCAATCAATTTAATAATATGGGGCAGCTTGGTGGTGCAATGAATACAGCACTGGGCATGGAATCCTTCTGGATTCATTTTTATCTGAGTCACTGATAGTTCAGGTCAGAAATCAAGTGTCTGGGATAGGAGGGATATTTTTCTTTAGTTACCCAAAGATGTAAATACTTTATTGTTATGTTCAGTAGTTTCAATCATGTCCCGTGCTTTGTTTGGGGTTTTCTCAGCAGAGATACTAGAATATTTTATCATTTCTTTCTCCAGTTTATTTTACAGAAAAAGAAAATAGGCCAACAGGGTAAAGTGACTTGCCTAGGGTCACATACCTAATAAGTGTCTGAGACTAGATGTGAACTCAGAAAGATGAGTCTTGGTGACTCTAAGCCCAGCACTCTATCCACTATGCCAGAAAGCATTGCAGGGTTAAATAATTCTTGATTGTAAGTCTATCTCTTTTGCCTTATGAAATATCGAATTACAAAGTTTCCTCTCATTTATAGTAAAAGCTACCAGGTCTGGTGAGATCCTGAGGCTGTGATTCCTTGGTACTTGAACTGCTTCTTTCTGGATATTTATAACACCTTTTCTTTGGTGTGAGACCTCTGGATTTTGGCTATGACATTCCTGGGATTTCTCCTTTAATGATTCTTTTCAGGAGGTGAGATTAATTCTATTTTCATTTGGTCCTTGAATTGTAAAGAAGCACCTGCCTAGGCCTCCTCTCTGGGTTTATGTCCTAGTCTTCTTAAAGGCTAGGAAATTTAGCCATAAGGCACTCATTCAGAAAAACTAGACCCTCATATCATACCTGGAAATTTTCCTTCTAATCCAACCAACCCTCTGCATAATATTTGACACAGCCAATCCACGTTGTGACCACGTAATTTATTGTAAAAAGAAAATGAAAGAGAAACTACTTTGTGAACTCCACTCACGCACCTCTCACCAATTCTCTAGACCATCCCCATGGCCAAAGAGACTGGGAAGATGTTATAAATTCCCCCAGCCCCTGAGGTTAATGTAAAGATTAAAGAAAAGAGTTGTGATTCTGAGGTCTGTATTCAGTGCAGGACTACCCCCAAAGGAAAGCACAAAGAAAAGGAAGTGGTCCCACTGTCCCTCTCACCCCCCAAAGGAGGCCGAGATTGAGAAGTTGACTTGCTGCTATCCTCAAGCAGGCTTCCCTTGATCCAAACTGACATCTCCTGAAATGAGATAAATCTTCAAACATGGCTTAGAAATAGACTATGGAAGGTTTTTGACTTCCAGGCTTGAAGATAACAGAACCAGGTGATCTGTAGACCTGAGCTGTGATCCTACAGACCTGCACACACAGTGTATTTAATACATAGTATGTTCATTAGTGAGCTTGAGATGTCATCTAGAGTCTATGTGGAAGCCAGCTCTCATATCAGATGCTGCTTCCCTTGCCCATGTAGACCTGGCATGAATCTTTAGTAATGCTCTCGCATCTTCTCATGTATATTTATCTCTCTTGAGAAGAATCACCTTCTTGTGACAGTCACTGTTGGCACAAAGTATTGATTCTAAGGTATGCTTTTGGAGTATGTAACATGCTTTCTGGGGCAGCTAAGTGGTGCAGTGGATAGAGCCCTGGGCTCGCAATCAGGAAGATTCATCCTTATGAGTTCCAATCTAGCCTCAGACACTTACCAGCTGTATATCTGTGGGCCAATCACTTCACCCTGTTTGCCTCAGTTCCTCATCTATGAAAGAAGCTGACAAATGAAATGGTAAAGCACTCCAGGATCTTTGCCAAGGAAACCCTAAATGGAGTCACAAAGAATTGGGCATGACTGAAAATGACTGAACGGCAACAGTAACAAACACTATTTCTATGATAGACTCACCAGCTTGTACTTGCACTGGTATGCTGAGTCCCCACAGGGTGTGTATTCTCAGATTCTAGGGATGTCCTGTGGGTGTGAAGTCCCAACACCATAGTTCATGAGCCCCCACTAGCGTGCCTCCTAGCAACGTTCAGCCAGTACATGTAATTAGTTTTTAATAAGGACATTTACTAAAATGCTAAAGAAAGAAGAGTTGATACAAAGTATGGTCCCCCTGAGTCTGAGGCACATTCCCTCACAAATACGTATGGCATCCATGGGAAAAGTGCAGTGGGAGACACACCCAAGATACAGATGTGGTCATGACTAATACACCACTCCTGGAAGCTTGTGGATTGCAAATCCTTCTTTGTAGAATCCTCACAAGCTTACTGGGGCAGCTAGGTAGTGCCACAGTGCAGAAAGTGCTGGGCCTGAAATCGAGAAGACCCATCTTCCCAAGTTCCAACCTGGCTTCAGGCATTCACTAAATGTGTGTCCCTGGGCAAGTCACTTAACCCTGTTTGCTTCAGTTTACTCATCCATAAAATGAGCTGGGGAAGAGTTGGCCAAGAAAATCCCAAATGAGGTCATGAAGAGTCAGACACAACTGAAAGGGTTGAACAACAGGCCCTTCTTAATCAGCCAGTGCATTTACTGTTGCTGTTAGGTCATTTTTCAGTTGTGTCTGACTCTTTGTGATGTTGTTCCCTTGGGCAAGATTCTAGAGGGGGTTGCCATTGTTTTTCTGCAGCTCATTTTACAGATGAGGAAATGGAGGCAAATAGAGTTGTGACTTTACCAGGGCCACACAGCTAGTAAGTGTCTGAGGCTGAATTTGAACTCAGGAAGACGAGTCTTCCCAACTCCAGGCCCAGCATTCCGTCCTCCATGCATAGTTGCCTATGTGGCAGGCACTGTGCCAAGTACTGAGGCTAAAAATAAAGGGGAAAAACCAGTCCTTCCTCTTTTACAGTCTAATGAGATACACAACATGCAAACAACTATATAAAAACAAGATATATGCAGGATGAAAGTTATCGCTGCTCTGATCAACACAATGATCCAAGACAATTCCAAAGAATTCATGATGAAAAATGCTCTCTGCCTCCATAGAGAACTAACAAACTTCGAGTGAGATTGAAACAGACTTTGTCACTTTCTTTGTTTTCTTGCCCTTTTCTGGCAACATGGCTAATATAGAAATATGCTTTGCATGACTTCATATGTATAATAGCTATCGTATTGCTTTCCTTCTCAATGGGTGGAGGAGGGACTACAGGGAGAAAGAAGATTTGGAACTAAAAATGTGTGAAATGGATGTTGAAAAAAATAAATAATATCCATGCAAACACACACACACACACACACACACATATGATGGGGGGGACAGTTATCTAAGAGGGAAAGAACCAAAATTCCTGAGGACTGGTAAAGACTTCTTGCAAAAGATGTGACTTTAGCTAAGACTTGAAGGAAGTCAAGGGAACCAGGAGGCAGAGATGAAGAAGGAGAGTGTTCCAGGCCTAGGGAGAGCTACTGGAAAGAGCAGAGAGGGTAGCATCACTCGGTCATTGGATTGCAGTATGCGGGGGGGTCAAATATAAGAGGAACAGAAAGTTAAGAAGGCACCAAGTTATGAAGAGTGTTTAGAATACAAACTGAATATTTAATCTTTGATCCTAAAGGTAATAGGGAGCCATTGGAGATTATGGAATGAGGGTGGAAGGATGATATGGGCAGACCTGTTCTATATATGAGTAGAATAAATCTACAAAGAATTTGAAGACAAATTGAATCAACTTGAGAAAATTTCTAGATCATCTCCCACATGTCCTGTCATCTGAAGTGACCAAAAGAATAAAAGCCACCATAGAAACTCCTTGGAGTGGGTGGAAGTGGCCTGGTGAAAATGGATACTTGTGCATGAGTAATTGCTTTGTGTGCTAACATGCTAAGAGCCATTAAAAGGCAACATTTGTTTTTGTCAAATATTTAATTAATGTTAACAAATATCTAACTGCACTTTCTTTGTTCATTGTCTGTGATGACTAGGTTGCTCAGCTGAGTTTCTAGAATTTGCTGCTTTTCTTGAGTCCAAGTCTTGAGAGAGAGATGGAGAGGAGAATAGGAATTCTTCTCTTTGCCTTCCTTTTCAAAAGAGAGAAAAAAAATTAAATAAATAATGGATGATTTTTTTTTTAAAAAGAGAAAAAACCCTTATTTTGTACTCAATGATCAAATTACCATCCTTCCTGGAGGAATACTCTTATCTCTTGGATCTTTAAACTTTCATTTCTGAAATTATGCTTTTTGAGGCATTCTGTGTTTTCACAGCTATTGGTATAAAGCAATATCCAGTTCCATTGCTCACACACAAATTCTCTAGTATTGAAAGCCTATAACCTGAACATTCACTTAATTCAGATTTTCTGGTTAAAAATTTAATCTCATTTTTCTCATTGTCCATAGTATCCTTTCTGCAAACTCATATTTAATAAGACTCTGCTTTAACTAATCTTTACTATCTATGATTTTTTTTTTAAGACTTGTAAATCTCGGACAATAAAGTGTTACTTTCAGAAGCTATTTCATGTTCAAGAAATCTTTAGCACATTTTCGATCACGTTGGAAAGGAGAAGATGCACCATTTATTTTTTTATCAAGAGTAAATAAATTCCAACATTTAAATGGTCCTGTGTCTGGTCAGAAGTCTGCCCTTTTTGAATTAGTCTCCTACTTATCCACCAACCAATCAACAAACACATCTTAAAAATAGACCCTATCCCTTGCACTCTTCTAGCACTGGGGATATAGAGACAAAAACTACAACAGTCCTTCCCCTCAAAGAGTTCAAATTATGGTCATGGAGATAACACACACACATGAAAGAAAAAAGAAATGCAACAGAGAGAGTGGTGAACTTCCTGGATTCAGAAAGACCTGAGTTCAAATCCTGCTTCAGACACTTACTACCTCTCAGTTCCAATTCCCCCATCTATAAAATAGGGATGATAATAGTACTTGCCTCATAGAGTTGTGAATCCATGAAAAAAATGTGTTTATTAAGTGCTTGTGGTATGCAAAGCACTCTGCTAAGTCTGGAAATAGAAATAAAAAAAAAAAAAAAGAAGCCAACCTGCCTCTCCAACTCATATTCTAATGGCAGAGACTTTCCAAAGGGAAGGTTTCAGCTGCAGGTCAGATGGGAAGATCTTGTGGTCTTTAGGGGGTAACACCAAAGCAGATGATCAGGTATCTTCTTTAATGACTTTTCTATCAATAAAATGATATCCGCTCCTGATAGTAAACCATTCGATATGGCCAAGAACTTGGGTCACCCCAACTTATTTTTCTGGGTCTTTGATAAGTGTGGCTGAACGGCAGCAGCAAGAGTGAACCCACTATATCTCTACAAAGGCTGATTCCCAGGATGATGGCTGTGGCTATGGGCTGGAAGCCTAGCTACCCAAAGGCTCCTAGGTTCAGGGTCCTGGGCTGTCTCCTAAGGGTTGATGGTGGTCAAGGTGGTCATGGTGATTTGACTTGTGAAAATCAGATTAGTTATATAAAGCATTTTTGAAGACCATAAAACACTGTGTAAAGGTTCTTTATTATAATGATTATATTTAATGAAAAGTAATACTGCAACTGAAGGAATAAGGAAAAATTTCACATGGAATATAACACTTGAGCTAAGTCTTGAAAATAAACAAGGATCCCCAAAAACAGAGCTGAGGGGAGAGTCAGTTCTAAACTCAGGAGACAGCCTCATATTCTTGCACCCATGCTGTTAATAAGAATATTGTGTCATTGAATCCTTTCTGAGGAGTTAAATCTATGAACCATACAGGCACTGTTCCCCCTCTTCTTTCTAGGGCTTGCACCAGTGTACCTGACAATATTTGCAAATAAAATTTTATTTAAGCTCATTCAAAGAGTATGTATCGGGACGCTAAGATTTGAATCAGAGTAATTGCATTGTAAAGATTTAGGATATTTATTAGAATTACAAAAAGGCAATAATATAGTTTATTATTCTCTTATTTCAAGTCTTAGACTTATTTTCCTATGGATTGCAGCACTGATTTATCCCATGGACTACTTTAAAAAAGAGTCAGCATCGGTAATTTTCATTTACAAGTTACTGTACCCGCATTGTCAGGAGCTTCTAAAATATTATTCTCTGCATATATGATTCATGATGACAAGCAGATGGTAAATTTCCCTTTGGCGAAATGCATTAGAACTGTTTGATTCTCTAGCCCTACAGTCGTGAGCTCTAATGTTAACAAATTATGTGAGATAATGCCTTCAGGAAGATAGCACTTTGAGGAGTGCAGATAAATTATTTTCTCTTGTTTATCGTTCAGTTGTGCTCGGCACTAACAATAGACATCCTCAGGAGGTGAAGGGTCGCAGGAGCACCATCTCAGAGAGAGCGCTCAATTCATCCGTTTTAAGCAGCCAACATTATGCATTTAGTGAGCAAGGAAAATCAGCCCCTTTCCTGTGAGGTCACTAATAGCATTCAGAGGGAGAAGGCCCTTCTGAGGATTACGGTCATGAACCACTTTCCAGATAATGGAGCCAGAGATTCACGATGAGAAGGGAATCAAAGCTAAGTGATGGGAATTCGAAGCTATCACCACACAAGAAATACCCCCCAGTTTGAAGGAAGCCTCGGGAGCACCTCCAAGTACCAAAGGGAATGGAAGACGCACTTGTAAGGAAAGCATCAGGGGTGTTGGTTCATTCACCAGGCTTTCCTGATTGTGTCTTGGTTAATGATATGCAATCTGACAAATGAGAACTGATATGAAGCACTCTGGAATCACTTGGTTACCATGCTGGAGGGAACCTCCAGAGGGAACTTTCCCTTTCCTCTTCCACTGAGGTCAACTTTGCCCCAAATTTGTAAAAATAACATCAACAGATGTCCAATGAAGGGAGTGCCACAGCATTAGATGAATGAACAGGGAACCACTGAGCCATTGAGGTGAACAAGCCCACTGTCAGTCACAATCTGTGGGAATACTGAGCAGGTGTTCAGCAAAGGTTTGGTGATCAATAGATTGGCTGATTGGGTTGGACCAGAAGTTGTGCCAAGAAGAGTAGGTGCATTCTGTAGAACTGACTGTGCTGGCACTACCAATGCATTAGAATTAGTGAGTGGAATGAATGAATGAAGAAAGAAGAAAAAGCATCTATCAAGTACTATGTGCCAAACACTGGGCATTCAATCACTGGGGATAGAAACAGAAAAAGTGAGAGAGTCTCTGTTTTCAAGGGACTTATACTCTAATTTGGGGAATAACACTTATACTGCAGGTTGGATGGAAAGACCCCAAAAGTACTAAAAGAGCTGTGTCCAGGCTGATGGAAAGGCCCAAGAGTTGGTAAGGTGCTTTGGCAGGTCACATGGCAGTGTCCGTGAATCCAGAGGTCTTCATGAGAGTGCAGACGATAAAGCCTGATGGGCCTCCCTTTTACCAAAAGGAGCAGTGTTGATGATTCACTATTCATCCAGGCAGGTCCATTCGTGGCACTACCACACAGGTGCAGGCCCCCATCACTTCTCCCTTGGAATATTGCAATACCTTCCTAATTGGTCTCCCTGCCTCAAGTCACTTTCTGCTCTAACTCATCCTCTACTCAGCTACCAAAACAATCTTCTTGAGACACAGATCTGACCATACCACTTTCCAGCTGGAGAAACTTTCAGTAGTTCCCTATTTCCTCTCAGGTAACACCTCCTTGTGAAGGCTCCCCTAATCTCCGAAGTCTAATGTTCTCTCCTTTCCACAGTTAGCTTGTATTGTATAGGCTTGTAGCCTTAGAGCTGGAAGAGACAGGCCATCCCATCTCATCCCTGAGGCCCAGAGAGGTTAAGCTATAAGGGTCCTAAATGAGTAAGTGCCTAGGTCTGGCTTCCAGACCAACCCTCTACCCACTATACCTCTGCCTCATGTATCATGTAGAACACGTACACCTTTCCAGGACAGGGAATGTTTAGTTTTTCTTTTTGCATCCCCAGTCCCTAGAATTTTACCTTGTTCTTAGAAGACACAAAATTAATGTTCCTTGAAATGAATTGCAGTTGAACTGAGTACAAACTGAAAGCATATAAGCTCAAACTTTTAATCATCCACTTTTCTTTCCTTTTAGGGGAAAAAATCAAATTACAAGAAAATAAGCTTTAGGGCTTACCAAACAAGATCAAGCCTCCAGGATGTTCCCTGAGGTTGCCATGGATTCAATCCCATTGCTTAGACCCTCTGTATCTCTGGACTTGCATAACAAGCATTTTTGAAACATCCCTAATGGGTTCAGATCCGTGCTAAAAAAAATAGGAGATGTTATCCTCAACCTCAAGCTATTGACTTTCTTACTGGGAAGCCTGCAATTGGAGAACACTGGCAGACTATAATCTGCTACTAAATTAGGTCATAAAGACTCTAAGTGTTCAAAAACCAAAGGAGGAGGGGGAGAATGGTGCCTCAAGAACATGTCATACAGGGATAAGATGAAGTACCTGGGAATGTTTAGCTCAAAGCAGAGAAGGGTCAAGAAGGGCATGCTAATCATCTCGGAGTATTCAAAAGCTGGCACATAGAAGAGGCATCACACTTGTTTTACTTGGTCTTCAGAGGAAATAACTAGGAAGAAGGAGCAGAAAGTGGGAGGCAAGATGGCACGTTGGAAAGTACACGGACTCTGGAATCAGAGAATCAGGCTTTGAATCCCACCTCAAAAGTTTAGTGCCTGTGTGACTTGGGACAAGTCACTTGATTTCTCCAGACCTCCATTTCCTCATCTGTAAAATGAGGGGATTGGACTATATGCCTCTGAGGACCCTTCTAGCTCTAGATATAGGATGCTATGCTAAATTTCAGAGTGGCAGCATTAAGTTTGTGACAAGGGAAAACTCTCTAGCAATTGGCAGAATGGGTTGCCTTGAGAAGTGGTTGTTTTCCCCTCCCTGGAGGTCTTCAAGCCAAGGCAAGTATAACAACTTCTCAGGAATGTTGTAGGGGGAAATATTGTTCCAGTAGGGCTTGCATTAGATGGTTCCTGGGTCCTTCCAGCTCTGGAATATTTCTGAGCCTCAGTTTCCATTTCTATAAACTAAAGGTAATATTTTTGCTTCCTACTTACCAAGTATGGCTCCCAACAGGCATCATTTTGCCCATTTGCAGTTCCCACAGTGACCAGGAGGTGGTGTCACTGGTCCCTGAAATGGAATAAATGCAGTGCATCTTCTGTGTGTCACTCAGCCTGAAGCTCTTGCACTGCCCAGCAGGTGGCATCCGCTCCTTCTGAAGGTCTTTAGCTTATGGCTTAACAATTTTCTGCAATTCTGAGTTGGTGGCATCACTGTTTCTCTTAGCAGGATGGGGAAGGGGGAGTCACTCTTTTTGTCTTGAGTCCCCATCTCCAATATTCAAAATAAAGTATTTTAAGGTTTCCTTTTCTTGGGGGAGTGGGCCTTGATTTTCCAACCTACCCCTCAAATGGAAGGCTGCACCTGGGCAACTCCACCCTATAGCCGAGTGTAGTCATCACTGCCCACTGGGAGGAAGCACATCCTGCCCCACCTTCATAAGCTTTCAACTGTGCAACAGGTGCAGTTGACTCTTCATTAGAGAACTGATCACCACTCCTTCCAGATTCCATTCTTCTGGAGGCAGATTGGTAGTGGTGTGGTAG
The DNA here is from genome assembly GCF_028372415.1 of Notamacropus eugenii. NCBI lineage: Eukaryota > Metazoa > Chordata > Mammalia > Diprotodontia > Macropodidae > Notamacropus > Notamacropus eugenii. Next base: position 13,758,516 of record NC_092874.1, read on the forward strand.
AATATGTCAGCAAAGACCCAAGGTCAGATCCAGACTCTGACACTCACTTACCAGTAAAGTAAGCATATCCTGGGAAAGTCCCTGAGCTACAATGCCCTCACTGACATCTACTGTGGGGAAAAACCTAGAGTACTTACATGCCTCACAGAGTTTCACAAAGATTAAAGGAGACAATGAATAGAAAGCATTTTGCAGAATTTAATATTGGAATTCCCCTCCTGAGTCTATGAGCTCATGGATGTGGTGGATATTCCCTCCAATTATGTCCATTGCCATCCCTTATGGCCCTGCCTCAACCACACAATGACATAAAAGCCTTCTTTCTTTTTTTTTTTTTTTGTAGGGGGGAGGCAATCAGGGTTAAATGACTTACCTAGGGTCACACAGCCAGTAAGTGTCTGAGGCTAGACTTGAATTCAGGTCCTCCAGACTTCAGAGCTGGTTCTCTATACATTGCACCACCTAGCCTCCCCCTTCCTTACTTTTTTTCTGACATCACAAGGATATGAGTGGAACACATGGGCTGCCACCTTCTTCAGCTCCTTTATCCTTCGCTTTTACCAATTAAACTGAGAAATGCCACAACAGAGAAAGCCATGAACTTGGACTCAGCAAGACTTACTTCAGTCACTTTCTAGCTGTGTGATTCTAGGCAAGTGACTCAACTGCTCTTGTGCCTCAGTTTGCTTATCTGTAAAATGAGATTACTGGGTATGATATTCTCTAAGGGTCCTTCACCTCTAAATCTATGATCCTACAGGTTTGCTAAGGCCATGATGACACAGCTGCACTGTCTAGAGCTAGCCAGCTCACTGGGTGTCAGAACAAGTGACTGAAGAAGACAAGGATGTGGGTTCAATCATTCTAGAGAACAGCTCGTGATACATCCTGGCCACAAGTTGCACCCAGATCCTAACAAGCTATCAAGCTGGCTTGTGAGGTTTCCTGGATGAGACAAAATGATGACTCGTGTTACCCATTGCTGCTTGAAGAGCAGCAGGTCAATGAATACATTCAGACAGGCTTCCCTGCATAGGTGCTTGGGAACCCTGAGCTGCGGGTGGGCAGGATGGAGGGTTCCTAGAAGATCTTTAAAAAATCTAAATCATGGCCAATAAAAGCAAACATTCTGATAGACTCTGTTGTTGTCGAGTCATGTCCAACTCTATGTGACTCCATTTGGGGTTTTCTTGGCAAAGATACTGGAGTGGTTTGTCATTTCCTTCTCCAACTCATTTTACAGTTGAGGAAACTGAGGCAAATGGGGTTAAGTGACTTACCCAGGGTCACAGAGCTAGTAAGTATCTAAGGTCAGATTTGAACTCAGGTTTTCCTAACTCCAGACCTAGTGCTCTACCCACCAAGTCACCTAGCTACCCCTAATATTATGTGTGTGTCTATGCACAATCTAACACACAGACACAATATTTAAATATACACAATATATAATATTCTAATATACAAACCAAAAACGTTAATGATAACAGCATGAACAAGTATTTCATTTTTTTAAACAATGATTGTAAATGTGACACTGAAATGGAGCTGGCAGAGCCTGCAATTTTACTGACTGCAAGCTGCCCATGGAAACCAAAGCTCATCTTTTGGGCAGAACATTTTACCAAGGTTGCCATAGTGAATATCAGAGTCTGAAGAACCATGAATGTCTGCTGGAGTTCAACAGCAAAGGATGATGGTAGGTGTGAGCAGTCTGCAACAGGAACCAATGGGAACTCCAAGGATTAGGAGCAATGGTTATCAGCAGGAAAGTGTCTGACAGGAAGAGATGATGAACTGGTCACATGGTGAGTGCAAGGAATGCACAGCCAAGAGGGTCCCACTGGTGCCCTAAAGATGTCAGAAAAAATCAAGACAATTGAGCAGAACTTTTATAGTGAACTTCTGGGAGGAAATGGATGAGAGATGCATGAGATGGACAAGCTATGATCTGCACCTTTAGAAGGAACTCTTAGATTCATGAAATCAGTTTCACTGGCATACATAAACCTGTTAATTTTCAATTCAAATCGTGCCTCAGACGCCCCCTCTTTGTGTGACCCTGGGTGCATCACTTAACCTTTCTATGCCTCAGTTTTCTCTTCTATTAAATGGTGAGAATAATAGCGATGACACCCAGGGGCTGTTGTGAGGATCAAATATATATAAAACACTTTGCAAACCTTAAAACATTATGTAAATACTAACTATTTTTAATTTTAGCAAACTAGTTACAAAAATACTCGGTTGTTGCTACAGCTTTTTTCTGAACACTCTTCTCTGTCTTCCTAATTGAACTGCTATTATTATTATTGTCTCAAATGATTATCTGTTAAATTCAGTTACAATATTATTATTTGCAGAGCTAGACTCAATAAGTCTAAGATTTTCTTCCCTCAGCATCACTTCCAGGAAATCTTTCTGTATTTATTCATATTCTTTGCAGCCGTCATCTCATACATTGGAATAATAACCCCCTACCTTCATATGCCGCAACTGTTTCAGGCACTCCCCAATACCTGGACTCATAAGTTTTACCTAACAATTTTCTATTACAAATAATATTGCCACTCTGGAGGATAGATTCTAAGCTGTCTAGGTCTCTTCTTGCAACCACTAATATTGACTGTGTGACCCTGGACAAGTCACTTAACCTGTACTGAGAAACCCCCTTAAAAGTATGAATTACAGAGAAGATGCTAACTTACATTGTTAGTTTCTTCATCTGGAGAACTCCACATTCCAATGAAATCACACAGTGGGTCCCTCTCCCCCTCTCTATTTTTCTTACATGTAGTCAAATTTTTATTTTTAACTTACTCTTAAAATTTTCTTGTAAGACATTTATTGTATCTCAAAACAAACCAAATGAGTCATATTTCGGTCAGCCCCAGGTCCTTGGGCATCATTACCACCCAGTCATTAGAGAAGATGTCTTTCTTAGACACCAAAATTCAGTTTTCAGTGAAATTGTCTTTGGAAACTGATTTCATCATCTGAAGGTAGAATGTGGCATAGAAGAGGAGACTTGTAAGGGTTCTAAATAGATAATGTTCAGACGTTTAGAGCTGTGAGTTTAAAATGAAATCGTTTTGTACAATGCTAGCTTTCACATCCGCAAATTGAAAACTCTAATGCAATAGAGTTCTTTGAATTCTTTGCTTCCAACTGGGGGTAGATTGTCATGTCGGAGAATGATCATGGGATAATGTAGAAGAATTCCATAGATCACGAAGCAGGTATTCCCTAATGTGATAGCCTTCCCTCCCTGGTGGGTCCATTCAGCCCATTCAGCTACGAATGACTCATCCTATCAGTCACTCATGCCTTCCACTAAGACTCAGACAATTTCAATACAAAATAGAAAATAGAAAATACAATCTATGCAAGTCAAGAGACCCAAAAGAGAATCATAGACCTCAGTCTCTTGTTTAAATAGTCAAAGAAGCCTCAATTCTTATCGAGGATGCGTCCATCTACGCTGGTGGCCTTCATCTCAGACTGAGCAACTTAAGTGCATAAAAAACATATTACCTTTGATGTGGGAGACGCATAGAAAAGCAGCCTCTTAAGTGTCCTGATAAATTGGAGAAATCTCCATCCTGTGAAAGCTCTAACTTTCCAGCAGTGATAGTGATAAGATGATCCATGACTCCAAGGACTCCGGGTCATCTCTCCGACACATCTCTGCACATCTGGGAAACGTTTCTTCCTAAGAGTACTCTGGATATGGGGCCAGTTGGCATTCATTTTTATTTTAACATGCAGCAAAGGGCTGCCAACATTTCCATTTAGAGTGTGTGATTAGGGAAGCCTGTAGGCAGCTGCAAAACAAGCTTATCTACTTACTAAACTCAGCCCAGACTGTTCGGAACTTGCTGCTGCTATTGCTTTGTAAAAGATGATATGAGTAGTTACCAGGTGGGTGCCTGACTAGCAGAAGAGAGGAGGTGACTGCCATTAAGAGTCATTTCCTATTTCCATTCAAGTTTTTGCTTAGTTTCAATCTGTTTCTTTTAAAAAAAATAATTATGAACTTAACAAACACCAAATTTTTTATTTGTCTTCAGTGTTCTACAATCACTTCCATATATCTTAGATTTTTTCCCCTCCCTCCCCCTCCTTCTCCCCTACCTCCCCATCCCCTCCCTGAGACAGCATACAATTTTATATAGGTTCTACACATACATTCCTATTAAAAACATTTTTACCTTAGTAAAGTTGCATAGAAGAATTAAAACGAATGGGAGAAATCATAAAACAAACCAAAACATAATACAAAAGAAAATGATCTGCTTCATTCTGAGATCGAATTCCATAGTTCTTTCCCTGTATGTGGAAGTCATTTTGCCTTAAGAGACCACTGGGAATTCTTTAAGTCCTTTTATTTCAATGAAGTATTAAGTCTACCAGAAAAATTCCTCACACACTGTGGTTGTTGCTGTGTACAAAGTTCTCCTGGTTCTGCTCCTTTCACTCAGCATCAGTTCATATAAGTCTTTCCAGGCTTCTCTGAAGTCTTCCTATTCATCATTTCTTATAGCACAATAATATTCCATTACATTCATATACCACAGTTTATTCAGTCATTCTCCAATTGATGGGCATCCCCTTGATTTCTAGTTTTGGGCCACCACAAAGAGAGCTACTATAAATATTTTTGTAGAAGTGGGAGCATTTCCCATTTTTATGACCTCTTGGGGATATAGTCCTAGAAGCGATATTGCTGGGTCAACTGGTATACACATTTTTGTAGCCCTTTGGGCATAGTTCCAAATTGCTCTCCAGAATAGTTGGATCAGCTCATAGCTCCACCAACAATGAATTAGTGTTCCAACTCTCCCACATCTTCACCAAAATTTATCATCTTCCTGTTTTGTCATGTTAGTCAATGTGATAGGTGTGATGTGGTATCTCAAAGTTGTTTTGATTTGCATTTCTCTAATCAATAGTGATTTAGAGCATTTTTTCATATGACTATAGATAGCTTTAATTTCACCAAATTTTTTAAATGAACATTTTCATATATAGTGTCAAACTGAAACAGGGAATCATGAATCTCCATCATGTACAACTATCTTTTCCTTCAAATATAGAACAAATTCAACCTGTAACCTTTCTTTTTAATAGAACTCTTATCATATAAGTAGATTCAAGCAAAGTGAAGTGAAGGGATGCAGTGGATAGAATGCTGGCCCTGGAGTCAGGAAGGCCTGGGTTCAAATCTGACCTCAGACACTTACTATCTGTGTGACGCTGGACAGATTACTTTCACCCTGTTTGCCTCAGTTTCTTCATCTATAAAATGAGCTGTAGAAGGAAATGATAAACTGTTCCAGTACCTCTTCAAAGAAACCCACAAATGAACAATTCAACAGCAACAATAACATAGTCAAGCAAAACAAAATTTCCACATTGGCCACATCCCAAGATGGGTCTGCATTCTACATGTGAGTCTATTTGCAGGAAAAGACAACTTCAGAGAAGATTTTTATGAACTGATACAGAATGAAGGGATCAGAACCAGGTCAATAATTTATGTATTGTTAAAAACAAAACCTGAAACTTTCAAAGCTGTCTCTTCTTGTCTGTGTTTTCTTCTGGCCTTCTTCTTGTGTTTTTTTCTGGCCTTCCTCTTATATTCTCTTCTGAGCATTAAAAACAATGCATCAATGAATCATTCTTTTCTTTCTTCAATGACACCCTCTCTTCATTACTAACCCTATGACTGACCTCTCTCCCTTCAAATATCTCCCTAAAAATTTAGAAAAGTAAAAACTCCCGTACCAAATATGCCTAGTTAATTCCCCCCAAATCCCACATTGACTGTGTCTGAAGATGTATGTTTTATTTTGTTTCTTGTGTCCACATTTCTGTCAGGAGAAGGGAATGCTTAATTATCTATCCTCTGGAATCCTGCTTGTACACTGAATTTGTCAGAGTTCATAAGTTTTTACCATATTGTTATCATTGTATAAATTACTCTCCTGGTGGTGCTCATTTCATTGTCTCTTCTGTGGAAAGCATTTTTTACAAGTAAGATGTTGTAGAAATATGGTTTATTACCTACTTATTATTGTTATTATTACCTACTATAGAACAAGCCTTAAGAGTGAGCCAATCTTCTGGGCTAATCCCAGTGGCCAGGTAGACACTAGTCAAAGTCATTCCCTAGCTGACCATCATAAGGGGTTCCCCTTGCAATACTCAAGAACTCCTGGCATAGCACTAATGTCACAGGGCTTGGGTGGAAGCTCTGCTGTCTTTCCCCTCCCAACCAGAGAGAGATAGACTAGAGAGTCTCACAGGTCACCTCTACTGAGCTGCCTCCCTGGTGGGACTTTCTTTGCTAGTCCTTCCTGTCTCCCTCCAGCCCTCAGCTTGGTGGAGGAAGCTTGGTGTCAATGGGTTCACTCTTCAGGGGGAAATGTAAGTGAACCTCATGTCCAAGTTTTTTTTGAAAGAGTTTTAGGATCATTCTTCAACTAAATGAGAGCTCAGTGGCCCCCAAGAGACCTTTTAATCTCCAAAGCCAGAAGTAGGGTCCTTGAGCAGCTAGACTGTGAAATGCAGAGTCCCTCAGGGCCATCCTGGGAATACTCTGGTCTCAAGAGACCATATGTCATCTGCAGACAGAGGGAAGAAACAGCTATAAAACAAGATCAAATTTGCAAAGTAGCCTCATCTATGAATGATAAAAATAGGACACGAGAGATTTTTTTTGCAAGTCTGTCTAGACTAGAGAGATAAAAGAAGTGAAGGAGTGAGGAGGAAAGCTATCTGGGGGAGTACTGATGACTGTTTAACAATCAGCTTTCTGAAAACACGTGACATATTTTTAAGCTCAAGCTGCCTTACTAATATTTTCTCCATTTCAATCAAAGCAATAAATCAAGCCCTTGTTTGTACTTTGTAGATTTCTGAGGTCACACCTAACATTCAACAACCAGTTTTACCTCATAAAAGCTGACTTCCTGAAACACAATGGGGAGCAAAGAGGGAGTCCACTACCACTCAGGAACCTTGCCCCAGCTGGATTATTTCAGTCCCAACTCCCTTCCATGAGTGACTATTCTCTCTACCCCAGGAGGACCCAGCAGCTTCATTGAATAGGGACTCCTTCTCTGCTGGAGGCAATTGTATTCTCAAGATCCCAACTGTCACGAAAATATTTGCCCCAGAGAAATCTTCAGTCCACCCTCCCTTGCAGAATATTATACTGCAGCACCATAACCCTTTTTAGTGGACAACTTAGGGGAAATTCTAACAGCTAGAAGGAAAGGACAGAGGGTAGCCAGAGAAGACAGAGGACAAGGACCAGAGATGTTGGAGATGGACAACTGAATGGGGAGGCAGAAAATCCTCCTTCCTGTAACATACTCAACAATATTTCTTAAGCACTTACAATGTTGGACACTAGGGATACAAAGTCAAAAATGAAATGATTCCTGCCCTCAAGGACTTTACACACACACACACACACACACACACACACACACACACACACACACACGCGTGCGCGCGCGCACTCACACACACACACACACACACACACTGCTTTCCCAATTTTTCAGAAGGCTAGCCTTACCCCTGTCTACAGATGCACCATTAAAACTCAGAGAAAGATTTGTTTCTAAAACAAAAACATGTTTTATAATCAATTAATAGTTATTGTGTACCTATTATGTGAAAGGCATGGTGCAAAGTGCTGTGGAAGGACACCCTTAATACTCATAATAAATGACCTTGTCCTGATCACAGACATTGCATCGCTTGCCCAAGGGGCCAAGCCACTACAAAGTTGGCTACCACATGACAAAATTCTAAATGCCAATGTCATGAAAGAGCTACGACTACATTCCATCTACTCTTTTTAGCTATGGGAGCATGAACAAATCACTTCACCTCGTTGGGTCCCATTTATTCCATCTACAAAATAAGCCTAATAATAATTGAACTGACCAATTCACAAGATTTTTTCCAAAGAAAGTGTTTTGTAAACCTTAATGCACTATCAAGGTCAGAGATATCATTTCCTCTATGCTACCTCAAATAAATTTCCTGACCTTGATGGAATTATATAGACAGTCTAAAGAAGAACTAATTGAAATGTAGAACTAATGAGCCTTGGGAAATGGCCAGCGGTCACCAATGTTTGAGATAGTCAAAAGGCTAAACGTCCTAGGACTTTGCTATCACTGGGCAGGCTGCACTAGCAAGTTTTTGTTATCGTTCAGTCATTTCAATTGTGTCCAATTCTTCATGACCCCACTGGGGATTTTCTTTTTTTATGTTTATTTATTTATTTTTAGTTTTCAACATTCATTTCCACAGAATTTTGAGTTCCAAATTTTCTCCCCATCTCTCCCCTCCCCCACCCCAAAATGTCATGCATTCTAATTACCCCTTCCCCCAATCTGCCCTCCTTTCTATCACACCCCTCCCTTCCCTTATCCCCATCTTCTCTCCTTTCTTGTAGGGCAAGATAGATTTCTATACCCCATTACCTATATTTCTTATTTCCCAGTTGTATGCAACAACAATTCTCAACCTTTGTTTCTAATACTTTGAATTCCAACTTCTCTCCCTTCCTCCCTCCCCACCCATCCCCACTGATAATTCAATATAGGCCATATATGTGTAGTTTTGTAAAAGACTTCCATAATAGTCATGTTGTGTAAATCTAACTATATTTTCCTCTATCCTCTCCTGCCCCCATTTATTCTATTCTCTCTTTTGACCTTGTCCCTTCCCAAAGGGTTTACTTCTAATTACTCCCTCATCCCATTTGCTCTCCCTTCTATCATTCCCCCCACCTCTTTATCCCCTTCTTCCCTGCTTTCCTGTAGTATAAGATGGATTTTCATACCAAATTGAGGGAGCATGTTATTCCCTCCTTAGGCAAAATGTGATGAGAGTAAGCTTCATTTTTTCCCTCTCTCCTCTCCCCTTTTCTCCTCCATTGAAAAAGATTTTTCTTGCCTCTTTTATGAGAGATAATTTGCCCCATTCCATTTCTCCCTTTCTCCTCCCAATATATTCCTCTCTCACTCCTTAATTTTATTTTTTAGATATCATCCCTTCCTATTCAACTCTGTGCTCCCTGTCTATATATGTATATATATACATATATATGTATGTATGTATGTATGTATGTGTGTGTGTGTGTGTATGTGTGTGTAATCCCTCCAACTACCCAAATATTGAGAAAAATTTCAAAAGTTACAAATATTATCTTTCTATTTAGGAATGTAAACAGTTCGACTTTAGAAAGCCCTTATGATTTCTCTTTCCTGTTTACCTTTTCATGCTTCTCTAGTTCTTGCGTTTGAAAGTCAAATTTTCAATTCAGTTCCAGTCTTTTCATCAAGAATGCTTGAAAGTCCTCTATTTCATTGAATAGCCATTTTTCCCCTGAAGTATTATACTCAGTTTTGCTGTGTAGGTGATTCTTAGTTTTAATCCTAGTTCCTTTGACTTCTGAAATATCATATTCCAAGTCCTTTGATCCCTTAATGTAGAAGCTACTAGATTTTGTGTTATCCTGATTGTATTTCTACAATACTCAAATTATTTCTTTCTAACTGTTTACAATATTTTCTCCTTGACCTGGGAGCTCTGTTATTTGGCTACAATTTTCCTAGAAGTTTCTCTTTTCAGATCTCTTTCAGGAGGCTATTGGTGTATTCTTTCAATATACATTTTAGCTTCTGGTTCTAGAATATCAGGGCAGTTTTCCTTAATAATTTCATAAAAAATGATGTCTAAGCTCTTTTTTTGATCGTGGCTTTCAGGTAGTCTCATAATTTTTAAATTGTCTCTCCTGGATCTATTTTCCAGGTCAATTATTTTTCCAATGAGATATTTCACATTATCTTCTACTTTTTCATACTTTTGGTTTTGTTTTGTAATTTCTTGGTTTCTCATAAAGTCATTAGCTTCCATTTGCTTCATTTCTAATTTTTAAAGAACTATTTTCTTTAGTGAGCTTTTGAACCTCCTTTTCCATTTGACTAATTCTGCTTTTTAAAACATTCTTCTCATTGACTTTTTGGATCTCTTTTGCCAATTGAGTTAGCCTATTTTTAAAGATGTTATTTTCTTTAGCATTTGTTGGGTCTCCTTTAGCAAGCTGTTGATTCACTTTTCATGATTTCCTTTCATCTTTCTTATTTCTCTTCCTGATTTTTCCTCCACCTCTCTTATTTTATTTTCAAAATTCTTTTTGAGCTCTTCCATGGCCTGAGACCATTGCATATTTATTTTGGAGGTTTTGAATGCAGAAGCCTTGACTTTTAGGTCTTCCTCTGATGGTATACATTGTTCTTCCTCATCAGAAAAGATGGAAGAAAATACCTGTTCACCAAGAAAGTAACCTTCTATAGTCTTATTTTTTTCCCTTTTTTGGCCATTTTCCCAGCCAGTTATTTGACTTTTGAGTCCTTTGTAAAGAGTAGGGTGTACTCTGGGGGCCTATAAGTTCTCAGTCCTACAAGGTGGCACAATCAAGGAAGAGAAGTTTACTCCTCTCCTGGCCTGCACCCTAGTCTGGTAGCAACCACAGGCACTCTGTTGTGTCCAGGATCTGCCTGCAGGGTTCCCTCTCCAGAGCCTCCACCAGCTCCACTGCCAGCACTCTTCCTCAACCCAAGAGAGTGACTCAGGGCTGAGATTCAGATCAGCCTCTCAATTCCCCCAGCGTCTTTAGGCAGAGGGCTCCGAAAATGAACAATGCCACTGTAGTGGCTGCTGCTGGAGGGGCCAAACTGCATTCTTTCTCACTCAAGTAAGCTTTCTCACTGACCTTTGAAGCTGTCTTTGGTGTTTGTGGGTTGAGCAATATGGGAACTACTGCTGCTGTTGGCACCCTGAAACCTGTTCCAGGTCCTGTCCCTGCCATGCCATGTGACCCATGCTGGGCTGTGCTCCATGATAGACCTTTCATGTTGGCCTTCTAGGGTGTCTTGGGCTGTAAATCTGTTTTACTCGCTCATTTTGTGACTTCTGCTGCTCTAGAATTTGTTTAGAGTCATTTTTACAGGTATTTTATGGGATATGGGGGGGAGCTTCTATAGGTCTATCTTTCTACTCCATCATCATGGCTCCAGATCCCATTGGAGATTTTCTTGGCAGATACTGAAATGGTTTATCAATTCCTTCTCCAGGTCATTTTTACTTATGAGGAAACTAAGGTAAACAAGGTAAGTGAGTTGATCAGAGTCATACATCTAAGTAAGTATCTAAGACCAGATTTGAACTCAGGAAGAAGAGCTTTCCTGATTCCAGGTCCTACCCTCTATCCAATTGTCCAGACTTGCAGGTTGAGGTCACATAAAACATTTACTCCAAAGTGTTGTAGGTCATGTTCTGTCTCTTAATCATTGTTTTAGTTTTTTTTGCTTTAAAGCTTAGGGAAGAAAAAATATTTGCACCCACCAAGTCCATCCAATGGAAAGCCCAAAGGACTGTCTGCAGATGACAAAGGGCTCTCTCTTCTCATTGACTTTTAAATATGTAAGCTGTGTGTTGGGGTGTATTCAACCACCAGGCTTGGGTGAAATCTAAACGCCAATGAATCCAGGGGCATAATTCTTTAAATCTGCCTGGTCAGTTGACTCCTAGGTCTTTTCTCCTCAGGGCAGTATGCTAATATCGATCAGAAAAATGGAAACAGACTGAAATAGTGCTTTGAAGACTTGGGTTCTAGGCCTGGCTCTTTTGTGACCTGGAGAAACCCCTTTCCCTCTCTGTGCCTCAGTTTCCTCATATGTTAATTGAGGGGTTGGGCCACTCACTCTAATACCCCACCTGGCTCTCCTCACTTTTTAGCTTATAGGGTTCACTTAGCTTCAATCATATCTTTGTAGACACAGTTGACTCAAAGTTTCAACCAACCTTTTAATTACTTTGAAACTTTTAATTACTTTGAAACTATAAGAGCCCATTAGAGTCTAACTCTAAACTGATGCTAAAGAAAGATTTAGCTGTCTTATTACTGTTTTTGTGAGTTCTCTCAAAGACAGACAACAAGATCTCTATTGTGCCCAGGTCAGCATTTATTTCAAGTCAAGTTAACAAGCACACATTAAGTACCTACTATGTACCAGCGACTGTGCTAGCATCAGGATTATATAGAAAAGTAACATCTATCTCTGCCCCTGAGTAGCTCAGATCATCATAGGGGAGACAGCATTCAAACCACTATGGGCAAACAAGATAGACACAAGGTAAAGTAGAGATGGTCTCGAAGGTAATTAAGGGGACTGAGAATTACTTCTTACAGAAGGTAGAATTTGAGCTGTGACTTGAATGGAGCCAGATGCGGGGGAAGAATGAAGTGTCTTCCAGGCTGGGAGATAGCCCATGAGGGAAGATGCACTGAGTCAGGAGATGGAGGCCATCAGGCCAGAGAGAACAAGAAGACTAGTAGCACTGGACTCCTTGTTGGAAGAGGATCATTGAGCATGTAAAGTGTTAGGTCAAAGTAAAGGCATTTATTGAGATACCATGTGTTAGATCCCTCACTAATCTCTTCATTTTACAGAGGGGATAAATGAAACCCTAGAGAAGTTAGTGACTTACCCAAGGACACACACTTTCAGAAGCAGGACTTGAACCCTGGTCCCATGTCACCAGAACCAAGACTCTTTCCACTGAACTACCCTGTGTCACAGATGGTTTCATTTTATCAGAATAAATAAATGATGCCTGATCTACTAGAAGAAAAGGAAGCCATGTTAATCTATGAAAGAAATGAAAGGGGCATGTGCTATTTTGTTTTGCTTTTTAATTTGTTAATAATAAAAAGCCTTTTTGGAACAAGTTTGTTTCTAACTCTAGACCATTTCTATAATTCAATGGATCTGTGATCTCATCTCATCAGTGTGGGGACTCCCTCCATCAATGCTGATATCTGTGCCTTCTCCTCTTGTGAGACCTTTATTCTCTGTCATCCTGGAAATATTCTTCAGGGGGTCCACCCAACCCATATCCTACAGATAAGAGACCTTCACTATAGCTCTTAGCACCTCATGGATACCAACAGAGAACAAAGTCTATCTATTGTTTCTGCCTCACTCAGACAAACAGGCACCATTTCCAATTACACTCTCTGATGACCTCCTTTTTGCTGCTTCTATTTTGCGCTTCCTTGTTCATAATATGCTGCAGAAAGAATATTATTTTCCTCATTGTACAGTTGAGGACGCTGAGTTTCCAAGAGGTTAGGAATTTGCCTATGGTTACATAGCTGGTGTCAGAGATGGGATTCAAACCCAAGTCTCCCAGTGCCCCTTGAATGACTTCATCTGAAACCTATAACCAATAAACAGAAAACCCACCAACCATAGGCCTCTCACTTGCTCTTAATTCTTGGGAGTTGTGGTGTTCCATACCTCACCAACATGCTGCATTACCAGAAGAAAACTGAAGTTATAAAGATGAGCCTTTTTTAAAACAAAAGATTGAGGTCATTCAATGTCATGGCCACCCATGGATTCTTCTTTCCTTAAAAGGTTATTTTTATAATTCCTTTTCTCTTTGAAGTATAATCATGGCTAAGACTCCCCTATGAAGTCTTTTGGCTAATACACATCTTCTTTGAGTTGGGATTTGACCCCAAAAAAGAATCATAATTCATATTTGGCTCATTGCCCCCACCAAGAGTTACTCCAGTAATATAGTTTATTCAAGTCTAGGTTTCCTCAAATGTGGGTAAAAGGGTTCCAGGTCCCAAACAAGCACTCAAGGTAACAATGCATCTGGGTGGGACAGTTTTTTCTTTGTCCCTACAGAACATGCACAAGATGCAACCTATTCACAGGGATCCATCAATCAATCAGGAAGCATTTAATAGGTACCTACTGTGTGCTGGGTACTGCTCTAGGAACAGGGGATATACATGTAAAAGATAAAATGATATCTACCCAAAGGAAATAAAGAGAGATATATGAAGCCTTCCACAGCTCATCATTTCTCCTTGGAAGGGGGCTGAATTTGGGCTTGCCATTAGTGTCCTACATTATCCCCTCTTGACTTACGATGCCACCTTATGGCTTGGATTCTCCTTGCACCCATTACATAAGCAAAATATAAGTGATGAGCTACTAGTCTTATTTCTTCATTCATACACTCACTTAGATAAGGAACAACTATTGCTAAATACCAAGGCGACCTGCCTCTTACCTCTTTAAGTATGAAAAATCAACACATCTCCTTTCCAATTAAAAACAAAAAGGATGAAAAGTATAAATAAGACATACTATCATTATTTCCATTCCTTAAGCACTGTAATACATAGTTAACCAATTTGCACTGCTAACATTCTGTCTTTAGTTGAAATTGCCACTTCCAAACACCTGCCTGAGACATACCTGTCTGGCAATGAAAGCTCATTGAAAAAGGAAACCTACCATTTCTATGACAACCCTTCAATGGGGAAAAAAAACATTTATTTTTTGCAAAACCCAACTTGTCATAACATGGCATGTGGAAAGAACACTGGTCTAGGAATTGGGAGATCTGGGTTCTGATCTGCTTCCCCCTTTGTTTTCTGCAGGACCTCTTTGCCCCTCTGGGATTCCATTTCATCATCTTAAATTGAGGGGGCTATACTGATGACCTACTATTTTATCCAGTCATGACATTCTACACTTTTATCTGAGCTCTATCAGTCCAGTAGCGCTGCTGAAGCATCCCAGTATGGGCCATCAGGGAGTGAATGGAGAGTACGATCCCAGCCACGGGGGGCAGAGGTTGTTTCTGCCTGCCTCTTACAGGGGAAATTCAGGGAACTGGGCTATTTGGGAGCTGCTGGAAGGGAGATGGGAATGTGCAGGTATGGTGAGTTAGGAGAGGATGGGACACTAAGTGCTAATATGATACGACCTGACCTATGACATGCCGATGATATGACGTTGTGTAATGTGATATAATGTAGCAAAATGTAGAATGTTATAACATAATTTAATGTTACATTGTAACATGATCTACAATAGTATATAATGTAACATAATGTAATGTGACATGACATAATATGATATAAGATTATATAATATGCTTTACTTTGTATAGTGTTCCAGGTTTTACAAAACTCTTTCTTTACAACCCTGGGAGGCAGGTAGAAAGAGTGGTGTATGCTGTTTTTACAGTGCATGAAGGTATGCAAATATATTTTATTTATGATCTCATTTGAACATTTAGGATCAACGATTTCAAGGCAGAAAGGCGAACAAGAGTCATCTAGGCCAAATGCCTTCCTCACTTTACAGATGAAGAAACTGAGGCACAGGGAGGTCTAGAATGGTTGCTGGAGGTGACATAGGCAGTAAGTGTCAGAGGCAAGATTCAAACCCAGGGCCCTGACTTCCACCCCACCCAGGGCATCCATTCTCAACAGCCCAGTGAGATGAGCACTCCAGGTGTGATTATCTCCGTTGTAAAGCTAAGGACATTGAGGCTTTTGAAGATTAAGGACTTACTTTTGGGTGTACAGTCCACGTCAGATTCACGTCTCTCCTAACTCTTTATCCCCACTGAGCACAGGGCTCTTGCCAGTACAGAGTGAGACTCTCTCATGAAACAGCAGCCAATAAATAGGTCCCTGAAGCTAGAACTTAAGGCTGGTAATCTGACCTTTCTCACCCCTTGATTTCATCTCAAGGGGACAAACAAAGCAGAGGGATTGAGGGGAAAGGAATGAGATTTGGGGTCAGAAGATGAACTCTTTCTGGTAACCTCTGGGCCTCTGTTTTCTCAGCTACAAAGTAAGGAGTTTGAGTGATTGATGTCTCTGGTCCCCCAAAGTTCTAGCACTATGATAGTAAAAACTCTGTGTGGTTAGAGGCTTGGAGAAATATTCATCCTTGTAAATCACTTGGGTTGAATCTCCCAAGGGCAGCCTCCTGTGTCCTCGCGTTTCCTCATGGGCTAGAGTTTTGGGGTGAATACTCTTGTGAACAAACTAGTCAACTGACCTTAGGGGCCCTGACCAGGAGACCAGTACTAGAGGCCTCTATGCTGTAAACCTTGGGTCTTGACCTGGGTTCCATCAATGAATTTCAAGAGGTCTGTGAACGTGGAGTGGAAAAATTTACATCTTTATGTCAATAGAACTAGTTTCCTTTTTATTGCTATGCATTTTATCATATGCATTTAAAAACATGATTTTAAGGAGTCCATGGGTTTCCCCAGCCACCAACAGGGGTCTAAATCCCTCCTTTCTCTAAAAGATGAAGCACCCAGCTTGCTTTCATCCCTCCACTTTTACCCACTCCATTTCCCTAAAATGCCACTTCTTAAGTCTGATGAGAGGACGCATCTACTTCTGTGGTCGAGCCATTTTAACTTGACAGCCACATCATAGTCCATAATAGGCACTTTATAATTGCCTGTTAATTGGTTTATGAAACTGTTAACTTGGTCAATTTGGTCAAACAATTACTCATTCTGAGAAAGGTTCAAACTAAGTCACTTGATCTCATGGAAACCACCACTGGAACCAAAGTTATTTGCTTAAATTATCACTTTCAAATTGGTTGGGTGGGGAAGGAGGGAGGGAACCACTGTCTGAATGACTTAATCCATAGGACTCTGGCCCTGTCCATTTCCACAGGATTAGGAAGCATGGTACAGAGGAGGATACAGTCAAGTAGATTTCATGTGGATAGAGAACTGCCAATTCTTTTCCTGAAATCTGGGGCCATGTTTGTTTCTAATAAGAGCTCTTAATGAAAATTGCTATGTGCACTCAGCGGCAAATGCTGTTTGGCACAACTCACTCTTGCTCTCCCGCTCTTGTTTATATGGTATTTTCATCATTTACCAGGACTCTGTTTTTATCATCAGGAGATTGATAGAAGCAAATGTGGAGCATCAGGGAGAAAGAAAAGGCTTGAAAACAAGAGAGTGCTGCCGTTTTCACAGCCCCATTGCTTAATTGATACTCGGTGCATCGCTATTCAGTTTAAAACCAATTATGTTGATTTAGCCATACAAAGAAATCCTCCCCTTTCAAGCTTGCTGGAGGGTTGGGAATCATTTTTTAAATGCCTTTTAGATCTCATCCTTGAAAATGGTGATTCCTATTGGAGGACGGTGAATCAAAGGGACTATTTTCAAGAAACAATCAAATTGTCATCAGGAAATTTGGAGAAATGAGATAGCTTCACCTTGCACACATTTTCTTACTTTGAAGTGTCCTACTAACACTGGTAGACAGAGAACCTACTAATTTTCACCTGTAGCAAAAGTATCCCATGGTATTTTAAAAATACAGTTAGCTTAAAAAGGGCGGAGGAGAGGCAAACTATTAATGTTTTTGGATAGGGCTAATGTAGAAATCTAATGATTTACCCAGAAAGAGAGTGTGTGTGGTATGGTACAAAGTGCACTGGCCCTGGGTTCAGATCCCTCTTCTGATACTTGCTCTCTGGGTCAAACTTAGGCAAGTTTCTTAAGATCCCTGGTCTTTGTTTCCTCATCTGTAAAATGAGTTGGAGTAGGTGGCACCAGAGGAGGACTAGTTCAAGTATAGTTTGTTGATAATCTGATACTCAAAGGCATTGTAATGATAAAAATGCTTTTTAAAAATGTTCCTCATTTCTTTTTTCCTTCCTTCCTTCTTCTTTTCCTTTCCTCTCCTTTCTTTTCCTTTTCTTTCCCTTTTCTTACCTTTCCTTTTCTTTCCCTTTTCTTTCCTTCCCTTCCTTCCAGCTATAATCCAACTCCCTTGGTCAGAACCTGGCTTCTTCCTACCTTTCCAGTCTTCTTATACATTACTCCTTTTCACATACTCTATGATTAGTGACACTTTATCTCCTTGCTGTCCTTTGTCCAAGACACCCCATCTCCTAACTCTGGGCATATTCTCTGACTGTCCTCCATACACAGAATGCTTTCTCTCCTCCTTTCTGCCTCCAGGCTTCTCTAGCTTCCTTCAAGCCCCAGCTAAAATCTTCCCTTCCATTAAGAAGCCTTCCCATTTACCCTTAATGCTAGTGCCCCCCTCTTAGATTATCTCCAATTTATCATTTCTATATCTTGTTTGTACACAGTTGCTAGCGAGTTGTCTCCCCCATTAAACTGTGGGTTTTGTGAGCATAAGCACTGTTTTTTTTTTCTTTTACTTTACCCCCAGCACTTCAGAACAGTTCTTAGTATGCAGTTAAATATTGACAGATCTTTTTTTCTTGTTCATCTGTTTGCTAATGCTGCTGAGATTCTCTAGATTAATTGATTTCCATTCCAAACTATCTATAATTCATTTTCCCTTCCATTTCTTCTTGCTACTTTGTGAGACAATACGTCTTATAATCTTCCAAAAATCTTCCTATAAGACTCAGAAATTAATTTACTAGCTAAATTGATATATTCTTAGGCTGTCATATCTTTCTTATTGGCAAGAAGATCAAGTATCTGCTGGCTCAGATGGCTTCCGGTTCTTTTCACATCCTTCTACGTATTCATTGACATTCATATGGAATAATAGTTCAATGTCTGTTCCTTTATCCATTACTCATTTTTCTAGGTCTGTAGCTTGTTTAAATTACTTAGGATGGTGCTGTTTTGTTTGCAGGCTATACTTTCTTCTTATTCTCTTTTCAAATTTGGTGTTGATGATCTGCTTCTACACCAAGAATATACTTATAAATGACTCCCACATCAGTAATGAGTTGTTTTATCTTTTAAGACATCATTTCCTTTTTTGTGTTATAATTCATTGTTATTCATATTCAGCACCTCATAAGTCCCTTCTAGGAAAAAAAATATTAATAAGACAGATGTGGGAGGTTTCTAGGTAGTACACAAGCTTTTGGCCTCTTTGGTTTCTTGATAGTAAGCCACATTTTCCAACCTATTTTTTGCTCTTCTGGCCCATGTCCACATTGTACTTAAGCTATCAAGTAACAAAGTGCATGTTGATTTCACTTGAAGATTCTTATCCAATTCTTAGTGGTAATCTAAAGTGTTTTACAGGGAAACAATATAAGGAGTTGTTCTTTTATTTACTTAGCACGCATCTAGTAATGACTTCAACTTATGGAATGCTTCCACTCACATGGACAGAATTTTACAAACCTTAGGCAAAGGACATGATATGCTTTTAAAGGAATCAGAGGAGGCTCTCCTGTCCCTTCCAAATTATCTCCATTTATCAATGATTCTTAATTAATCAATCAATGAAAAAGGAAAAGTTCTCTTCATTTCATCCAATCATTAGGGGGATGGGATGGTTAAAATGTAAACATTCCGAAAGTAATCATTTGACATAAACTAGAATTATTTTGCTTCAATGTCCCCCATTCCATAAGGATACATCACGAATTTGGGTCTTCCCTCTGTCAGTTGTCTTATATCTCATCCGTGCCTGCCTATCCTGTATGACTTACACACATTCACCCGTCGATTTGCCACCTCACATGCTGGGGGCCTTCCTTGGACTCTCTTGACAGATGATGTGACCTGACCATGTCAGGGATCTTCTTGCTAGTGCGTTTCTCCTGAGGGCTACTATTTATATGACATTTACATGCATTATTCCATTTGATCCTCACAACAACTGTGTATGGTAGGTGTTAATATCATCTCAAATTTTCAACAAGAAACAAGATCAAAGAGGTTTGGAAACCTACCCAGGGTCACACAGCTAAGCCGTATCTGAAGGAGGGTTTGGACCCATCTTCCTGACCTGGCCTGATTAATAGCACCTACATCCCAGGGTGGTTGTAAGGATCAAATGAGATAATACTTTTAAAGTGTTTAGTGCCGTGCTTGGCACATAGTGTTATATTAATGTTAGCTAATATGATTACTATTATTATTCCTGACTACAAGTCAGAGGTGTGCTAGTAAATATTTAACAACTGACTCCAAAAAAAACGTACTTATGACACACTTTAAGTTAAATTTGCATTAACATTTGCTCCAACACTTGTTCAAATCTAAACAATCAACAAAATGGAAATCAAGCCCTGACTGGCAGCCTTTGCCAGTTTCTAAAGTGTCAGTGCTCATGATGAAAGTTAAACAGAAGATGGTGGAGTAGAAAGACGCACATATACATAGCTCCGAACCCACAACCCACAGAACAGCTAGAGGGGATCAACTCACGGTGAATTCTGCACCCAGAGGCCACGGAATATTGGAGCGAGGGAGATTTCTGTTCCGGAGAGACCTGCAAACCTCTCGCGGGGGGGTCCTTCGAGCTGCGGACTGGGTGCCGGGACTGGGAGCTGAGTGCAGCCCTGCAGCGGCCGTGACACCGTGAGGAAAAGATCCGAGCGGGATACGGAGACGGGATATCCTGCGGCCACGCGGGTCCCTCCACCCACAGAGGGACCTGCAAACCTCTCGCAAAAGATCCGTCGCGCTGCAGACGCGGAGCCCAGCCCAGACCTGCGGCGGCTGCGGTTCCAAGAGGTACAGATCCGAGCAGACTTCAGAGACGGGATCTCCAGCGGCGGCACAAGCCCCTCCACCCACAGGTGACGAGAGTCGGTGAGAGAGTCTCTTTGGCGGGTCGAGAGGGGAATGGGGTGCCCCCATGGCTCGGGCCCCCCCGGGAGATAGAAGCTGAGAGGCGGCTGCAGACAGGGGCTCCCCAAGCGGGCGGGAGCCTGGATCCATTGTGGAAGGTCTGTGCATAAACCCCCTGAGGGAACTGGGCCTGAGAGGCGGCCCTGCCCGGACCTGACCATCTGAACTTCATTCTCACACTGAATAGCAGCCCTGCCCCCGCCAAAAGCCCTAAGGCGGGAAGCAGCATTTGAATCTCAGTCCCCAAACGCTGGCTGGGAGGACCAGGAGGTGAGGTGGGAGTGAGGAGAATATTCAGAGGTCAAACCACTGGCTGGGGAGAATGCCCAGAAAAGGGAAAAGAAATAAAACTATTGAAGGGTACTTTCTCAGAGAAAAGACACTTCCTCCCTTCCTTTCTGATGAGGAAGAACAATGCTTACCATCAGGCAAAGACACAGAAATCAAGGATTCTGTGTCCCAGCCCACCCAATGGGCTCAGGCCATGGAAGAGCTCAAAAAGAATTTTGAAAATCAAGTTAGAGAGGTGGAGGAAAAACTGGGAAGAGAAATGAGAGGGATGAAAGAGAAGCATGAAAAGCAGATCAGCTCCCTGCTAAAGGAGAACCAAAAAAATGTTGAAGAAATTAACACCTTGAAAACTAGCCTAACTCAATTGGCAAAAGAGGTTCAAAAGGCCAATGAGGAGAAGAATGCTTTCAAAAGCAGAATTAGCCAAATGGAAAAGGAGATTCAAAAGCTCACTGAAGAAAATAGATCTTTCAAAACTGGAATGGTACAGATGGATGCTAAGGACTTTATGAGAAAGACAGATATCACAGAACATAGTGTGAAGATTCGAAAAATGGAAGATAATGTGAAATATCTTATTGGAAAAACAACTGACCTGGAAAATAGAATCAGGAGAGACAATGTAAAAATTCTGGGACTACCTGAAAACCATGATCAAAAGAAGAGCCTAGACATCATCTTCCATGAAATTATCAAGGAAAACTGCCCTGAGATTCTAGAATCAGAGGGCAAAATAAATATTCAAGGAATCCGCAGAACACCGCATGAAAGAGATCCAAAAAGAGAAACTCCTAGGAACATTGTGGCCAAATTCCAGAATTCCCAGGTGAAGGAGAAAATATTGCAAGCAGCTAGAAAGAAACAATTCAAGTATTGTGGAAATACAATCAGGATAACACAAGATCTAGCACCCTCTACATTAAGGGATCGAAGGGAATGGAATAGGATATTCCAGAAGTCAAAGGAACTAGGACTAAAACCAAGAATCACCTACCCAGCAAAACTGAGTATGATACTTCAGGAGAAAAAATGGTCTTTCAATGAAATAGAGGATTTTCAAATTTTCTTGATGAAAAGACCAGAGCTGAAAAGAAAATTTGACTTTCTAACACAAGAATGAAGAGAACCATGAAAAGGTGAACAGCAAAGAGAAGTCCTAAGGGACTTACTAAAGTTGAACTGTTTACATTCCTACATGGAAAGACAATATTTGTAACTCTTGAAACATTTCAGTATCTGGGTACTGGGTGGGAGTACATACACACACATGCACACACGCACACATACATAGAGACAGAGTGCACAGAGTGAATTGAAGAGGATGGGATCATATCTTAAAAAAAAAATGAAATCAAGCAGTGAGAGAGAAATATTGAGAGGAGAAAGGGAGAAGTTGAATGGGGCAAATTATCTCTCATAAAAGAGGCAAGCAAAAGACTTATTAGTGGAGGGATAAAGAGGGGAGGCAAGAGAAAAACATGAGGTCTACTCTCATCACATTCCACGAAAGGAAAGAATAAAATGCACACTCATTTTGATAGGAAAACCTATCTCATAATACAGGAGAGTGGGGGACAGGGGCACAAGCAGGGTGGGGGGGAGGATGGAGGGGAGGGCATGGGGAGGAGAATGCAATCCGAGGTCGACACTCATGGGGAGGGAAAGGATCATAAGAGAATAGAAGTAATGGGGGACAGGATAGGATGGAGGGAAATATAGTTAGTCCTATACAACACAACTAGTATGGAAATCATTTGCAAAACTACACAGATTTGGCCTATATTGAATTGCTTGTCTTCCAAGGGGAAGGGGTGGAGAGGGAGGGAGCTAAAGAAGTTGGAACTCAAAGTGTTAGGATCAAATGTAATGTTCTTACCACTGGGAAATAAGAAATACAGGTTAAGGGGTTAAGAAAGCTATCTGGCCCTACAGGACAAAAGAGAAGATGGAGACAAGGGCAGGAAGGGAGGATAGAGGAGAGAGCAGATTGGTCACAGGGGCAACTAGAATGCTTGGGTTTGGGGGGGGGAGAGGATAAAAGGGGAGAAAATTTGTAACCCAAAATTTTGTGAAAATAAATATTAAAAGTTAAATAAAAAAATAAAAAAAAAAAGAAAGTTAAACAATTGGCTCCCCAAGCCAATATGAGCTGGCTCCAGCACAGCCCTCTTCCAAATCCAGCAGTCTACGTCATGACGTTTTGGACTAAGAAAAGAAGGCGAAGTCTACCAGTTAGAATTCAAGAAACCCTGTGGCCGTTAAATATGATTGACACATAGCTCCTCATACTCTTGGCCCTATCAATAAGGCAACACTGTCAGAACTGGGGGAGTTAAAGGGCGAGATCCTGGAAACAAGTTTTCCTCCTTACTCCCCCTCCATAAGCCTGACCCAGATGGACTGTGCCCCCTTCTGATATGTTCCCTTTTACAGCTTTTTTCCCTCCCCACTCCAAAAAAATGCTCTTTGCCATGGTTATTCCCAGTATGAATGATGTTGTTCCTACTGATGAAGGCTGCCTTGCTCTTGTCCATTCCAACAATGTTGCACTTATTAAAAAAGTCACAGGGAAGGGCTTAGGGGCTGGGGTCACACACTATTGCTTTTCCTTATGCAGATTTCATTTGACCCGATTTGGGCGGTCCTTAAAATAATGTTGCCCCTATTTTCAGAACATCTGTGCCAAACCCACAAGATGACAGTTAACAACCTAAGTAGTTTTGAGATGAAGTAGAAGGTGCATGAGTAGACAAT
Organism: Notamacropus eugenii; assembly: GCF_028372415.1. Taxonomy (NCBI): domain Eukaryota; kingdom Metazoa; phylum Chordata; class Mammalia; order Diprotodontia; family Macropodidae; genus Notamacropus; species Notamacropus eugenii. Next base: position 13,782,093 of record NC_092874.1, read on the forward strand.
ATGCCCACAAAAGGCACTTGAAAACCACAGAAGATTGAATTCATATCTCCGGTTCTTGTGGCCCCAAATCTATACCATATTAGTACTATTTATAGCATGTCTTTTGTCATAATTATTCCTAAAATGTTCAACAATATTATTAACCACATTTTTCAGAAAAATAAAGGTACAAAGACTTCCCTATGATGTGTCTCAGAAGAGAAGAAAATTTTTAAATTGAAAATCTAGATTTAATCCAGGACTTAATCCATGACCAGATGTTGCTACAATTGGAAAGAGAAAAGGAAGAGCTCAGTTCAGAATTTGGACCTTACAATCCCTCCAAGGTAGAAAGCATTTCTCATTTTGAAAATAATTCTTCCCTTCCCCCTTTGAGAACCTCTTTCTATTTTCAACTGTCACATTTGTAGGAAAGCTCAACCAATCAGACAAGCAAGCAAATATTTATAAGCTCCTACTAAGCGTCAGGCACTGGGTTGGAAGAGAAATGATTGATTGCTCTCTTGTATTAATAGCTAATTATAGAATCAGAAACAACGTTTTCCCCTTTTCTACTTCCTCATCCAGAAATAGACCAGAGTGGGAAATCTCCTTTAGAGATTCACCCAGGCTAAGATCTAATCAGACAGTAAAAGAAATTCTAAGTTTGAGCTAATGGGAGAATTCCTGCTCATTGGGTTTGCTCAGACAGGTCTGAGAAATGTTGATTCTCTTTTTTGTCAGACAGATGATAGGGAAATTAATAAGTGTCCTTGACCAAGATTTGGGTTATCTAAGTCATGTACCCCAAGACCTTCATTTTATAATATAATTTTATAACCCAGCCTCTTATTGCAATGTCTCATTAATTATCAATCAATCAGAGCTGATGGCCACCGTCAGAAACCCCTTCTCTTCTGAGGACATATAAACTGTGAGCCCACCAAGACAGAAGGTCTTTGGTCTAAGAGAGACAGCCAAATGACCACCTTTTTATTAATAAACATGTTGACATTATTAATAAAATTATTACATTACCCAGAAACTATGTTTCTTGAACTTTTTAAATGTCGTACTAGACAACAGAAAGACAAAAGACAAAAATGAAACAGTCTCTGTTCTCAAAACTTTGAATTCTCTCAGGAGTGATAACACATACATAAATAAGTGTGCCGGTACACACATACACACACACACACACACACACACACACACACAGACAAAGACAAGCCACTATTGAGAGGAAGGGGACTGGGAACCAAGCAGCTCAGGAAAGGCTTTCATAGAGATGGTGGTGCTTGACAAGACCTATAGAGTATGATCCACTTTGTTCCAATGTGGTTTGTCCTCTAAAGCAGTGTCCCATCACTCTTCTTTCTCCTCCTTTTCCAGTTCCCCACAATACAACTTCTTTGGTCTTCTCAATAAAACAAGAATTTTACCCTCAACAATGAATAAATCAAGCATTGAACCATAGGATTTAGATCTTAGAGCTTAGAGGTCACCTAGTACCACTCCCCTTGCTTATAAAAGAAAGGACTAAGGTTGAGAGAGGAAGAGAGTTGCCTAAGGTCACATTGACAATAGTAATAGGAAGAAGGAAAAGGTGTGAGAGGGAGAAGAAGGTAAACACGATCCAAAGAAACTTTGTATAAATATATATGTGTATATGTATACATATATATGTATGTGTGTAAATATATACACATATGTGTGTATCCATGTCTTGGATAACCCACATAATTGTATGTATAAATATACATGGATGTGTGTGCATGCATATATGTATGTATATATGTTCATACATATATATCCATATATACATACGTGTGTATAAATATGTGTGTGTATACATATATATAAAGTTATTAGAGCACAATGGATGTTGTCGTTTGTCCTTTGTTTTCAAAGAGGACCAATAACATCACAAGGAATTATCTTGACTCCTAGGTGAGTTGGATTTAAGTAAGGCAAAGTTACACAAAGCTGTTGACCTTGTTGTCTTCCAAAGCCATCAAAGACCAGCAGGTGAGGGCCTGGGAGATAGTGGATGACCCTAGCATCTTCAATGTCTGACCAAGTTCTATCTAAGCACTCCACAGTGCCTCCTTCAGTCACCTTAATGGCTGTTGGAACAATCTGTTCTCATCTACCCATTCTGCCAACTTGTCAACAGGTTTGAGGTCCCTCAGTTGCCCTCATCCCGGTTTAGCTCATCTGTCAAGATGGTTTTACCAGGGTGTGGCTGATGCCATGCTATCACTTCTTGGAGCCACAGATAAGAGTTGAGTGCCAGGTAAGCACCAAAGGTGGATGAGCAGCCTTCACACCAGAGGTGCTAGGCTTTCTGGAATGCCTCAAGTACATAGACTTGGAATCCAGGAGGAATTAGATTTAATCCCTCCACCCACACTTATTAGTTGTATGATCTTGGGCAAGTCTCTTGGCCTCATTTTCCTCACCTGCAAAATGGAGGGTTTGGACTCAATGGCCTCTGAGGTCCTTTCCACTTCTGAAGCTATGCTCCTATGACCCTCTTTGTAAGTAGAATCCAAGAACTGGTGGGTCCTACAAAGTGAACTTTGAGAATGAACCCAGCAATGGATGGTCAGTCTACCGTCTAGGGACCACCCTACCTTGTCCTTTGAATGTCCTTCTACCTAAAGGAACCTCCCTGGCACCACAAGCATTAGCTTCAATCAAAGGAGTAGACTCTACTTGGGAAAAGGCATCCCAGGAAATATGATCACACTAGCTGAAGCTTTGGGTTCTAATTGGATTTAGACTATAAGCTTCTCTCTACTTGTTATAGTATTCTTTCTATGAATAAATGTAATACATTAAATTTTTACTATGGAGCTAAATATATGACATCATAGATATAAACCTGGAAGGGACCTAAGAGATAATCTATTTCTACCCCCTTCCATCATTCTACGAATGAAAAAATTGAGACCTAGAAAAATTGAGTGGCTTGACCAAGGTCATGCAAAGCCTGGTCATTTGGCTCCAAATTTCATGCCATTTTGATTGTATGACTCACTCTGCCTCACCTGCTGCCTTGCACCATAATTATCGGTGCTATGTCCCCTATCATTATCATCTCCTTGAATACAGGCACCATTTTCTTGGATCCCCCAAAGTACTGAGCACAATACTTTTCCCATGGTAATACTCAATAAGTATTTTTGGGATGAATGATGCTGAGACACCAGTGGACAGCATAGACCTATGTTACCAAGAGTCTGGATTCAGATAAAAGGCAACACCTTAAGTTGACTCTGCTTCATAAAAACCAGCTGAATCCAGTTTATAAAGGGCTATTTCCACAAGTGCAAAGAGATTAATCCCTTAGCTCTAATTTGGACTGTGTGTTTTCAACACCCTGCCTGTCCAGGAACCCACAGTGGATACATATCAGAGAAAACTTCCTTCCATTGTGAGTGTGCCATTCCTCCAAGTTTTGCACCAATTACCAGCCCAAATTGGCACCCCAATCAGGCACCACATTAGAAAAATGATGGTTTCCTGTTCTCTTTCAGCCCAACAGAAACCAGTTGCAGCATTTAGCTAGTGCAAGGAGTGGTTAACCATTTCAAGAAATTCAACCTTGACACAGAAACACTTTAGCAGCTCTTGGGTGAGAAACTGAAGTGGGTTAGATAGCGTCCAATCCGTTTTCATCTACCTCAGAGGATGGCTCAATATGAAGCTATGGGAGGCTGCAAGGTAAAATAAATTGACTCCTAGAAAAGCTTCCTCCAGTAACCAGCTACCCACTGTCTGTTTGTATGCTGAGAAATAAAAAATACGTCTATGCTGTTATAAATCAAGGCATCCTTTTAGCTAGATGGAAGGCCTGTCCTGGACATGTTCTTTATTCAACCATAAGGAAGGTAAACTTGGCTTTCTTGTAGCTGCAGCAGCAGCTTCTCCTGGTACCACATAATTTCAGGAGAAATCAGGAAACAATTTTCTCAGCTCCCTCATGAGTCTCAATAACTAAACCTTGAAGAAAAAAAAGAAGAATACTATGATTCACAAGCTGATTTTTAAAACCCATCCCCAGATGAATTATAGTAATCTGCATGAGATGTTTTATAAAAAAAAATCCCTCTTGCCATATCGATCATAATTCAATCATTGAAGAGGGAGAAAAGGTTTCCTGACCAGTGGCAAAGAGGCAGCCCAGCTCTTGACTGATTTGTTGACAATTCTATCCTCCAAGGGAACAAAGAACAGGGTCGCATGATCTCCAAAGGCTGACTTCACATGGAACACTGACTGAGCAGGGAAAGCAACAGAGAGAACTAGAGAATAAAATGAAACAAGTGTTCGAACAGAGTCCAACAACAAAGACCACCAATTTTTGCAAAGCTTCGGTTCCTCGAAGTCCACTTACAATTCCCAAACTGGATTTTGATGTGACCAACATTTTAAAAACACATAGACAAGGTGGAGACAGGGTGGGGTACTCAACAGAGAGCTGGTTCTGAAGTCAGGAAGACCCAGGTGCAAATCCTGCCTCTCACACATACTGGCTGCACAATTCTAGGCACCACATTTCTTGTTTCCATCCTTCCAGATAATTCTCAGGCAAAAAAAAAAAAAAAAAAAAACAAGTCTGAGGTAGCATTATCACTGGGACTTCCCAGTACCAATGGAATCACAGGTTCAATTCAAAGAACATGTTCTGGGCACCAAAGATACAAGGATGGAAAATGTGAGTCTCCCTACACTCCAACAGAGGAGAGAGAACATTTCAAAGAGATGTAATTTCCCTGCACTGGGAACAGACCACAACCCATCCATAGTCTGGTAGACTGTCTCTGCCAGATGCTTTGGTCTAAAAATGTAGCACCTGAGACTAACATGGGTGGATAAGGCTAGACCAAAAACAATAGTCAAGCAACCCATCACCAAGGTCATCCTCAAAGCCTTTCCAGGTGGTCAATAAGCATTTATGAAGTTCCTACTATGTGCCAGATATTGTGTGAAGTGTCAGATTACTAAGCTCTGGACTGAGAGTTAGGGACACAAAGAAAAAAATCTGTAATATCAAAGAATCACAGTTCTATCAGGGAAGGCAACGCATATATATTAAGGCTATATACAAAATCAATACAGCTTGAGGGAAGGAGAGAGAAATTAGCATTTATTTGGTGGCTACTATGTGCCAGGAATTGTGCTAAGTGCTACATTCACATCCAATTGTTTTGGAAGCAGCATCTGTTCTTGTGCTTGGTTTTTAAGAAGTGAAACCCTCAGCATGACTTTTTCTCTCCTAAGCCTTCTATAAGAGGAGGGGGAAATCATCTCCAACCCATGAGAAGATGCAGAATTCAGTCGTATTAGAAGAATTCTGAGAATTCATTGGTCTCATCACCTATCAAACTTTATATGAAGTTCCCATCAGTGTATGCAATGCAGCCCTCTGGGGGCTATAGTTAAAAAGAAAGATGGGGGTGAATCAATGGATCAACCAATCAACCTCTGCATATCCATTGGGATAAAAAAAAAAGTGATGGTTTTAGAGATGAAGGAGAAAGGGGATGAACTCAAGACATTCTGGGAAAGAAAAAGGGATGGAGTTAGCAACAGCCCAGATATGTCAGAGAGAGGACCCTGCCAAGTTGCCTTTTGCCCTGGGACTTTCTCTTGGGAGGAAGCCTGGCAGTTCTGCCATATTACCAGTTGAAATGGTTTTAGGGTTGATGCAGGAGATGAACTCGGTCTTTGATAAGTTTACTTGGAGTGTGTGATGAGACATCCTGGAATGTTCTGTAAGACAAAGGGAGAAAAGACTCCCTAGGGGCCTGTGCTGCTACTACTCCATAAATAGAGCTCACACACATTTAGCATGAAGGACCCTTCTTCAAGGCAGCCTTTCTCCAGCCCCCTAAGCAGGTCCTCATGAGGCAACCTTGTCTGTGAGTTTCCACATCTTGGAGGCTCAGATGAAATCAAAGCTTGACCATGTTAGCAAAGTACAGAGCCGGGGTGGAGGGGACTAGGAGAGGAAAGAGAAAAGCCACCTCATCTCTTCAAGTCATAACATTTCATGAATGAAAATAAATGTCAAGGAGGAAATAAATATTGCAAAGGACAGAGAATAAGCAGGACTAAGGTCGTCATTTGGATATTTAGAATTGACTGTGAAAACAGGCACGGGAGGATGTAATGAGACTTTGACCTGTCATTCAAAGCCTGGCATCCCATCTCCTTAGAAGCTAATGGCCACCTCCTAAGGTGACCTTCCACCTACACTTTTTTAAATGTTATCTCCCTTATTAGAATGGAAGCTCTCTGAGTGCAAGATCTATTTTCATTTTTTTTCTTTATCTTCCCAGCATTTAGCCCACAGCTTGGTAATAGCCAGTAATAATAACAGACAGTATTTATATAGGATTTTAAGGTTTACAAGGCCTTACAAATATTATCTCATTTATTTTTCACAACAACTCTGGGATATGGGTGCTATTATTGGGTCCATTTAAAGATGAAGAAACTGAGATTAATAGAGTTCAAGTGACTTATCCAGGTCACACAGCTAGTATCTAAAGCAGGATTTGAATTCAGGTCTCCAGTGCTCTGTCTACCTAGCTGTCTGAAATGATGTATGCGTGCTGATTGATCCTATATGTATATAGAATATATATGTATAGATATATATATAGAGAGAGAGAGATTTTTTTTCATTTTAACTAAATTCCTTGGAAATTAGAGTATGGGCATTTCAGAAAGAGTACTGGATTTGAAGTCTTAGGTCCTGGCTTCAAATTCTGCCTCTGACACTTTTTGCTTATGTGACCTTGGTCAAGTCATTTCTCTGGGCCTCAATTTCCTTAATTGAACTCAATGGACTAGAATGTCCCTTCTAGCACCAAATCTTCCAGGCTATGATGGTATGCATATAGACAACACCTCTGATCTTCTTTGAGCCTCCTAGAATCAAAGATCTAGAAGAGACTGACTTTACAAGTAATCAAGCCCCATCCTAGTGATTGAGGAGTTGGTCAGGGTTCTAATTGTGTAACATCCTAATTATAGGTGATACCAGAAAACCTTCTAGCTGTTTGTAAGTGGAAGAGCAACTTCCTTACTTAGCCCCCTCCCTACCTTGTTCTTATAAGACTCTCAGATCTCAGGAAATTTCACGTGACTCATTTGAGTTTATGACCTTCAGGTGTTAACAAGACAGGGGCCCACAGACTCAAAAGAGACTTGCAATTTGGAAAAGAGAGACACTTCCATGACTCTCAGGTCCCACATGGACCCTAAAATATTGAAGGATCATAGATTCTTCAGCCCTAAGGAGAAGCTGGGGGAGAAACTCTGACCCAGTGGGCAGAGCTTATGTGTACAGACGGCATCCCTCTTAAATCCCAGCAAGGAGAAACCTCTACCCTATCCCAGCCTCAGGGTCTCCTACTTTGAAAAACCCAGATCATCATAAGCATAAAATATTATAAATAAAAGATGATATAGACAAAAATAATTATGATTGAACTGCAAAACTAAATAAATGTTACCTTATTTATGGAATATATTGTTGGTTGGTTGTTGTCTGTCATTCTCAAGAAGGATCAAAATGGCATCACTATGTTAGAGTCAAGATACAGTTGTGTCCCACTCAGACCAATACAAGTTTGGAAGGCTCTACCACAGGTCGGGCACAAATAGTCCTCACAAACATTTGGAGTGGAGATGTCTCTAAATCACTGCAATTCTGCTGTGCTCATAGAGTATAGTGTCTTCTCTGATTCAGGTCCTATGCCAGAGCTTTCTCTGAAGCAGGCATACCATGCTGGGCAGTCCTGTGCCAGCTTCTCTCACATTTCACAGTTTCAAAGTTCTTCAGAGAGACCTTGAGAGTGTGCTTGTATCACTTCTTCTGACCTCCATGTGAGCTCTTGCCTTGTGTGAGTTCTTCGGATATATTATATAGGATATGGGAACATCTGAATACATCTAAATGAAGTCAGCCAGTTGTCCCAGATGAGACAGGCTAGCTCTGGATTCAAGTAACCTCGGATCTCAATATGATGAAAAGTCCTAGAAAATAGTCCTCCATCCCAGGGCATTCCCACTGAATTGTATAAGATCTTTTAGATTTCGATCTCATCGTTAACTATCTCAAGTCATTTGAAAGTGCACCTAAATGCACACTGACAGAGGCAGCAATGACATGAAAGCAAGGATCTTCTATGCTGTTACAAGATGCAACTTTTTGACAGAAATGCAAAAGATGCTTGGCTGGTAGTCAGCCACAATCACAAATGTATAGCATGGATGATGTTGGCAGTAGAGTTCTGGTTTTCTGACCTAAGTTAAGTGACAAAATAGAAAGGCTGAATTTAAGGATTTTCCTTTGACAGCTCGTATCTGTTTCAGGTTGATGGCATGCAAATACATTACATGGCAATTGGAGGATATTAACCTTTAAATATTGATATCAAAAGCATACTTCTCATGTTTTTAGTAGTAAACTGCTTTTGATGTCCTGTATTTGCTTCTTAGAGGGCAGCTGGGTGGTGCAGTGGATGGAGTGCTGGACTTGAAGTCAGGAAGACCTGAGTTCAAATGTGACCTCAGACACCTATAGCTGTGTGACCCTAGGCAAGTTCCACTTAACCCTATTTGGCTCAGTTTCCTCATCTTTCAAATGAGCTGGAGAAGGAAATGGCAAAGCGTTCCAGTATCTTTGCCAAGAAAACCCCAAATGGAAGAGGAAGAGTCGGACACAAGTGAACAGCAATAAAATTTAGAATTTCAAATTTGCTCCACAATGGCTGCTTAAAAATTCTGAGTGATAATTCACAAAATAAGACAGCACTTTATTTCAATTTCCTTTTAAACTACACTCTAATCATTACTGTTACAAATGCAATAACCTTAAATTGAAAAGTTTTCCCATCTAAGGCAAAGGTTGGTTGATGGTTGCCATCACTGTGTGTCTGTGATCCCTCTCTTTCTGTTGTATAGATTAGTGTCTTCCATTACATAAAAGTGAGATATCTTGTGTATAGACTGGAATGTTTAAATTTGGTTGGGTCCCCTAAGGAAAATTCATGGGAGGATTTGGGCATGGGATGGGTGGATGAGTGGGTGGGCTGTAATCTACCCTCACTGGTGAGATCACAGACTCATGAAAGCATCCGGGCATCTCCAGGGTCCTTCAAGACTCAGCTCAAATACCTTCTTAATAACAATAGATAACTAATAAAAAAAGAAAAAATAATATTTATATGTCACCTTAACATTTATGAAGTGATATATAGGTATAACTATAGTATATTTTTTAAATTTAATCTTCACAACAACTCTGTGAAATAAATTCTATTAATTTCACCATTTTACATATGAGGAAACCGAGTCCAAGACAGGTGAAAGGATTTGTCCAGGATCATATAGTGTCTAGCAGGGGTGGGGAACCTGTGGCCACAAGGTCACATGTGGCCTTCTAGGGGCTTGGGTGCAGCCTTTTGACTGAGTCCAAGTTTTACAGAACAAATCTTTTTATTAAGAGGATTTGTCCTGTGAAGTTTGGATTCAGTCAATGGGCCACATTTGAGGACCTAGAGGGTCACTCAACTGAATGCAGGCCTTCCTTACTCCCCCATTCACTACACCACTGAGCTGCCTCCTTCTTTATAAAACCTTTTCCAGTCCCCCTAGGAGCTATTGCCCTCCCTCAAAATTATATAAATGCTGTATATACCTATATTGGTATATGTTGCCTCTGCCTTCTAGCATGTAAATTCCTTGAGGGTAGGGCCTGATTTACTTGTTCTTGTACACCTAGTTCCTTAATAAAAGTGCATAGACTGATTGCTTGACTGAACCAACTTAGCTACATCTGCTCTCTCACCCCTAAGTACCAATAAAAATCTAGCTTAATTTCCCCATTTTGTAGCAAGTTAGCAGACATCCCTTATGTGTCACATCAAAGATGATGCTCTAAATAGTATTCACACAGGAAGATCCATAGAGAGGAAACTTCCTTTTTCTTTCTACTCTCTGACAGACCTTCCTTCTTCCCTAAGTCAATCAGAGAAACTCATTCTAGGATGGGAAATGTCTCTACATCTTTCCTGTTCTCACACTGGCTAACTGTTTAATACTCTTCAAAGTCACTCAGAATGCTTAATTTAGGGAATCCCTTCCTCTAAATATAGGATCAGTGACTTTCACTAACCTTTTTAATTTACTTTTAATATTTATGTTATCTCCTTGTTTTCACACACACACATTCTGCAGGGGCTGCCTGGGAATAGCTAACCCTCCCCCCCAACCCCCGACTCACACACCTGGAGTTGATATCAGCACCTGCAAACAGTAGTTCTTTGTTGGGAGGATGGGGCATTTAGATCAGGGAGATATGCCCACAGATGCACCCACAAATTGCATTTGACATATATGGCATGTTGTATCTAAATTAACTCACTGGAATAATTTGGTATGCATCATTTCACTTTGTGATAGGCTTCCATAAGCCTCCACGGAAAACTCCTCAAGATCATGTATTATAAGGTGGTGAGCAAAGGGCTCCCACCACCTAAGAATCTCTCTGGTAATATGACAGGACCAGAATAGGTGTCCTATTGAAGAATAAAATGCAACACAAAAGCTATCACACAGGCCCATGCATGGGCACAGGCTCTGTGCTGATGTCACTGAGTCAAGGACAAGGTTGGAGATACTTCACTCTTCTTAGCAACCTCCCTCTATCTTTCCCCTTATTGTTTAACTGATCAAACCAATGGTCTTTTCCAAGGGCTCAACTAATCTCTCCTGAATGCTCTCTTCTCTCTTTGCTTCAGTATGTTTGCCTCCTACATACCTGACCTTATCTCAGTCTCTTTCACTGAAGCATTTACCTTTTTGTCAACTAAGTACAAATATTCCTTTCCCCCAAAGTTATGCAGGCACTGGACCTTTTATATTCCCTCTCTACAGTTTCTTCCTTAGTGATCTCATCAGCCATCATCCCTATGCAAATGACTCCCAAATCCATTTATTCATTTCTAATACCTCTTCTGAAATCCAGTCCCACATTATGAATTGACTAATAACTATGTTTGCCTCTCTGTCTCAAGATCTCCTCAAATGGGACACGTTCAAAATTGAACTCATTACATTTTCCCATAATCCCTCCCTCCTGCAAACATCCCTATTGCTAGTAATGGCACCACCAACTTTCCTGTCTCCTGGGTTTTGACGTTGTAGCAGTATGACCTGGAGGAAAGAGCCCTGGATTTGAAGTCAGATGAACCGAGTTTGAACCCTGATTTTGCAACTTTCTACCTATGGGACTCTGGGCAAATCATTGAACCTCCCTAGACCACATCTCATCTGTAAAATGAAAAGGTTGGACTGGATGATCTTTAAGGTCCCTTCCATCTCTAGTGCTATGAACCATAATCTTGTGACTCTTCTTCCACATCCAACCAGTTGCCCATCCTCCCTATACAACATCTATTTCTTTCTGTCTATTCAGTCACCACTTTCATTGAAACCTTCATCCTCTTCCTCCTGGACTGCATTCTAAAGAACCCACTGGATTAACTGGCTCCAAGGGTTAAATCAGTTCTGGAAAGCAAACACACAATGGGCTGTCACCCACTTCCCAAAAGTAGAAAGTCTGAAGGCAAACAAGAATATTGAGGCTCCAGGGCTATGAGAGGAGGGTACCATTTTATAACTTGACCTTTGTAAAGATAAGTCTTGGGATGATTTTCAAATGGACCATTGAGCGTCTTCTACTCATACTTGAAATCCTCAACTTAATCCTTAATTAATCCTTACCTTAGATTTTTTGCATTTTAAGGGAGTTTATTGTGCCTAAAGTTGACCAAATTAGTTAACTGAGTTACTTAGTTAACTTAGACTCATGGAATCTCAAAGATGGGACCTCATTCCAAGAGTTAAAAAATGTTATTTCTCAGTAAAATGGTCTTTGGTTTGATTCGGGCCATAAATATGATGATAATGACAATAAAAAGTAAGTCCATTTGTTAACTAATGAAGTAACAAGAATTTTCTCTCTCTACTGAGAAGGCTTCAATATTAATTTCAATAGACTTTTACCCCATTATCATTATCCGTAGTAAAAATGACATTATATTGTTAATCATTCACAATTATCAGTCACTCTCATACTGTTGGATGCAATATTGAACCTACAAAAAGCATATCCCCTGCTCTAATCAGGGTCATTTCATCCAGATTCATGATTTCGTCAGTGACATAGGGAGCTGCCATTTTCTGTGTCAATGAAGACAGGTGACATCCGTGCAAATTACAGTCTTAGAGAACGGCCTGTAAAGAGTGACCCATCATCGTCATCGTCAGAATTGGCATCATCCTTATTATCACTACTACTATCTATATGGTGCTTTAAGCTTGACAAAGCATCTTATATGTTAACCGTATTATCTCATCTGGTCCTGAGAACAGCCCTACTAAGAAGGTGCTGTGTTATCCCCATTTTACAGAAGAGGAAACAGACCTTTCCGGGAGGCTGCTAATGGCCCCTTCCTGCTCTAAATCTTAAATTCCATGGATTGTCAGGTTGCTCCAATGACTAAAGAAAAATACCTAAAGTATCTTAAATGAAAAGAAAAATTACCAATTTTGAGAGTGCTTTCATTTAGGTTACAGCAAATTTACATATAATAAGAAACATCAATTTTTTATTTCTTAAATGTACACAAGGGTTACTTTTGTAAACTCTAGCTTCTGATTCTCCTCCTTACACTTGGTTTCTCGAGTATAAGAAAAAGGACAGAGATCAATGGTGCCTGAGAATTTATAGTCACCAAAATGATTAGGTTACAACATCCATTTCTAAACACATGAAATATTTACAGATCACCTGAAAAATAGCTTCTCGATTTCCTCACTGTTACCTGTTGACCTCTGTGGGGGGAAGTAAGTGAATTTTGCCATCGGATCATTTTTTCATTTTGAAGTTTAATATAGTGCCCTGGGTTCTCCGACACACACAATACCAATTTCCCACTGATGTCTTATATCTTGAGGTGTTGGGTTTTTTTTGCCCCATCTCAGGAAAGTGTGGGGATGAAATAGGAGAGATAACTTCGATCTTGGGAACAAGATGTTATCACACAGTGTTTACAGCACAGCCCACGGTGTCCTGACACATAAGTATGATGAGTAAAAATACAAAGCTTATCAGAGGAGCTTGACAGGAGAGAGGCACTGGGATTCTAAAACAGCCTTGGTCATCTGGACTGGAGCTTCTGAGAGTGCTAGTAAGGGCCAGTGCTAGTAAGACCCAGAACCAACAAAGATCCAAGGGAATATCCCCTGTACTAGACACCTTCAAGGATGGCAACAAGAACTAGATCCATAGTAACATTTCAGGTCTCCGCACTCAAGGGGCCAGAGAGGGTAGGAAGATGACTCTAATGTGGGTGGGGGTGGGGAAGGTTTGTTTCTAAGTCATCACCTTCTGCATGTGTCTCACCTCCCGCCATCTTGGATTAGGCTACAGTGTGAGTATGAAGCATGAAGTCAGTCTAGCCCTCAGGACTCAATAGTAATCATAACAGTTATGAGTTGTCCTGGGCTCTTAAGAGTCAGAGAAAGCCTGGCTGATACTGATTAAACATAGGATCCTGGAGAGTTGGGACCCTGATTCAGTGGTTGTTCCCTGTGCCAATGGCTGCAGATTCCCAGTTCCTGTTCCATTCTTCTTGGAATCCTGAGTCAGTGTCTATTGACAAAAAGGAAGTGAAAATTCTCTCCTCCTCTGATCTCTCCCCATACTCTCATTTTTCTCTACTTCAAATCTATCTTTCCACAATATATATCCTGCTCTATCCACTCATCCCACCCAGAGCTCTGGAACCCCTATTCTATTGGGGATTTCCCCTAAGATTCCTTTTATGAGGGAGGGAGGAAGAGAAATACTTGATTTTTTTTATTATGAACTTGCTACACATCAAGAAATGTGAATATTTCTATGTTCAAAGAAGAATAGAAAAAGAGGTATATTATATATGAAACTATTGATATTTACAGTTTGGGATTTTGAAAATACATATTAATAGATAATTTTCATTACATATTAAAAGGTGTTTGACAAACAAATCCTGTATAACTAGGATTAAAATAAAAACTGTTAAATGGAGAATAAAATCTTTGTAGCAAGTTTCTTTGTCTCATTTCCAACTGATTCAAATTTATAAATTCAGTTTCATTTGAAAATGATTTAAATTTATAAAAGTAAGAGTATTCCCCAAATAATAAATCATTTAGGGTTAAGAACCAGCAGTTCTCAAGGAAACTCAGGTAATCTATAGTGGTACAAAAAAATTCATATTATTAATAACTGGAGAGATGCAAATTAAAGTAATTCTGAGGTTCCACCTCATACCTATCAAATTGGTCAAAATAACAAGAAAATAAAATGACAAACATTGGCAGAGATACAGGGAAACAGGCAGGTCGTGAACTGATGCAGCCAGTTTGGAAAGCAATTTAGAATTCTGCACAAAAAGTCACCAGACCTTGCATTCCCTTTCCAGTGGTGAGGTACAGCCAGCTCTTACCAGTTCCTTAGAGTCAATCCTTAAGTTTCCATTATGAGTTTACACTTCAGAAACTGGCAGACCCAACAAATCAAGGCTTGGGTTATTGTTTTCTTGATTGCTGAGACTTACAAGTGAGATGGAGAAAATGGTAATAACACAAATTAAACTTAAAAACCTGTCAGCTGTTAAACATTTACCAGCACACACCTGTCTTTACCTGCACAGACATACCACTACTAGACTTATACCCCCAAAGAAATAAAAATAGAGAAAAGAATCTATTTGTAAAATACATGCATACATACAAACATATTCATAGTAGCTTTTGGGGATGATGTCAAAGAACTGAAAACTATGGGGTACCCATGATTTGGGGACTGGCTGAACCAATTATGGTACATGAATGTAATAGAATACTCTTTTTTTAGAAATGAAAAAAAAGAGACCGTATCAAAGGGACACTGAAAGACTTGAGTAAACAAAGCAAAGAGAAGTGAGCAGACCCAGAGGAACAATTTGTACAATAACAATATTGTAAAAAATGGATCATTCTGTAAAAAAAAACTCTGATCATCTGAATGATGAACCATAATTCTGAAGGAGTGATGAAGAATGTGGTCTACTTAAGGAGGGAAAGATGAAGGGCTCATACGCAGAATAAAATCCCTCTTAATTGTTCTGATGCCTTCCCTCCATTGATCATCTCCAATCCTTTCTATATCTTACTTGGACATATTTGTTTGCTTGTGGACTCCTCCACTGGATTGTAAGCTCTTTAAGGGCAGGAATTTTCTTTTGCCTCTCTTTGTATCCCTAGCACTTAGCACAGTGCCTGGCACATGATAGACACTTAATAAAATCTTAATAAAATAAAGTCAGCTTATTAGCTACTACTAAAAGCCTTACTTTTAACTGCAAATGTCCAGTAAATGAATGATTTATCATAAGGTAATGGCCACACCTAAGGGTGAAAGAAGCAGTCCAATCACATCAAACTTAGGAATCTGTGAGGTTTATTAAAGCATGATCTTCAAGTGGAAGTTTTAATACAATAAAACAAGATGAGATGTGTTGTTAGGTTGTCTTGTCTCCACTTACTATCTCAGGCTGCTAACTTAAGAGTGGCAGGGAGAGGAGAGAAAGGGCTGTAGCTCTTCAAAAGGCCAGGAAGGAAAGGGTGGATAGGAGCGCAGCAAGACCAGAGAAGAAGAACTTTCAATGGAACAAATTGAGGGCAGGATAGGACAGAGGGAAATGTGGTTAGTGTTTTACAACATAACTATTATGGAAGTGCCTTGCATTACTACACATGTATGACCTATATTGAATTGCTTGTTTTCTCAATGAGGGTGGGGAGGAAGGGAGAGAATATGGAACTCAAAACTTTAATAATGAATGTTAAAAATTGTTTTAGCATGCAACTGGAAATTAAAATATACAGTCAATGGAGTATAGAAATCTATTTTGCCCCACAGGAAAATAGAGCGGAAGGGGCATGGAAGAAGGATGGGTGATAGAAAGAAGGACAGATTGGATGAAGGGGTGGATGGGATGGATGCTGTCCTGGGGTGGGGGAGTGGGGAGAAATGGGGAGAAAATTTTGAATTCAAATTCTTATGGAAGTGGATGTTGAGAACTTAAAAATAAGTAAATTATATGTTTTTTTTTTTAAAAAGAAGGGCTTTCAAGGGATTATCTGGGCTACACAGAGAGACCTACACTCTCAGATCAGAAGAGAGAGGAAAACTTCACCTGCTCCCTTCCCCCTTTTTATATTAAAATACCTCAAGTTTAACTATAAAAGCTTTTTAATTGTATCTATTATGGACATACGCGAGAGATATTTCAGTGGTTCTCATTTCCAGGTATTCTGAGGCAGTGATTGGTTGAATGGAATAGTGAGGGTGGGATCAGAGGCTCGGGTTTTTATCTCTCCTCCAGACGTATCCTTCCTTTCCCTCCCTTACTCCTCAACTCCAGTTCTGGAACCAAGTTCAGATCAACTCTGCTGTTCTTCCAGAATGGATTCTGTTGATTTACTCTCTACATTCCCCATTTGTATGTTAGCCATTCCATTAGTAATATAAGATCTTTAAATATTACCCCCTAGTGTTTAGCACTGAGTAAGCATTTAATAAAATCTTATTCATTCATTCACTCATCTCCCACCAGCAAACTCAAATAGCGAAAGTGATTGGGAGTGGGGTGGACGAGCAAGTGATCTAGGGAATTGTCCTTAGTTCTAACTAGTCCATCCACCCTAAAGAGTTGCCTTGAAGGTTGCTTCTCTTGGGAAAATAATGGTATCTTTGCCTTAAGGAGTTATGTCTTCTCCTCTTGGATTCTACACTTGAATGCTGATGCAGGTGAGGGAAGGCATGGGGGAAAGGGGGGAACTATCACAAGGATTCTGATATTAAGAAGAAAGGGGCTCAGTTCGCCAATTTGCCCAGTTACCATTGCATGCATATGTTCTCTACCAAACAAAATCAAGTCTTCAACATTCATGGGAAGAAGGCTGACATTGTGTAGCTGCAAAAATGTGTCCTCATATATATTACTGACAGAGGCATAGACCTGTAGTGATCAGATGTTATGGCAGGAATTTCAGCAGTTAGAATTTTGTTGACCCTGTAACCGTGATGCTCTCTGTGATCATTCACAAAGGGCAGAAGAATGGTAAAGCATTTCCTGAGGCCAAACATCTGGAAGCTCTCTGAGGACCTGTCAAGGAAGGGTCCTTTCACAATATACCAATTGCATACTTGCGTCCAATTCCAGAACACCAATAGGATTTTCTCACTGAGGAGCATAATTCTACAAAGGGTAATAACCTACTTCTCAGTTTACAAAGGACAGCCCAAATGGAGGTGCATGCCTATTGTTCAGATGTCACTTCATCAACTGGGGACAAATACTACAAATGAACTGGGACCAGAGTTGAATAGCAGGACAGAATCAGGCTGGACTGGGAAATTGTGTAGAGATTTCAAGGACCCCAAGCTACTTCTGGACACAAGAAGTCACCTTTTTAATACTAGGATTCTGGTGACGCTTTGTGGCTATAAGATATGGAAGACCACTTACTCAGAACAGTCAGAAGTAAAGGGGTTAACCTCTACATTAATAATGAAGGAGAGAGCTGACTGTGGTAGAAGGACTAGTTGGGGAGTCTCAAGGTCCTGCATTTTGGGGTGCCAAACCCTCTGCAAACTCTTAACTTCTTACAATACCCTCCCCCTGTTTTGAAAATGACATACCCCAGATTAAATTGGAATATGACTGTCTCCCTCTCTGTCCCTGGATTCAGGTTTCTGCCTCTCCCTCCTGGCCTCCCAGCAATGTCTCCATTACAGGCTATTTGTGGCCATGTGCCCATGTGGAATGTTAGAAGCCTCCTTACTTGTCCATTTTGATATCCCAATAGTGGACTGTGTTGTCACTCCACATTGCTCTCCACCCCCCCACCTGCAGTCTCTGGTACACGTAGTCTGAGGTAGATGGGGCAATGTTCAGACAGGGTAGTCCAGTTGGAAGGATGGCTTTCTACAAATGCTTTTTGAATCTCATTTGACCTCTAGAATTGCACCCCCCAAGATCATGAGATCATGAGCATATATAAAACTGAGCTAGGAAAGTATAGTGGGGTTCTTCACCTTACCCTTAAGAAGGTGTAAAGGAATAGGCCAGGATTATACCTAGAGTGCGTACCCCCACTGAGGGCCTTCTGTGTGCTATCATCAACCAATCAATAACCTTTTCTTAAGTATCTACTATGTACCAGATGCTGTGCTGGTTACTAGAGATACAAAGACAAAAACGAATCAGTGCCTGCCCCCAGGAGCTTACATGCTAAAGGAGAACAGGTAAAAGAAACATGTCTACATACAGATATGCTCAAAATTACAAATTAAAGGGAGGGGGACACTATCAGCTGAGGGTCAATAAAGGTCTCATAAGAAGCACCATTTGACCTCAGCCTCCTGATGATCAGGCTTCCCTAGTGAGGAGGAATTAAGCTCAGACCTCAAAGCCCAGGGAGATGACTCTTAGGTTGGATTTTTTCAGCACTTAGAACAGCATCAGGCACATAGTAGGTGCCTAATAAATGCTCTATGATTGACAGATTGGCTCTGAAGAAATTGTAACCACGACTCAGGGTATTCCTGCCCAACTGCCTACCTCTAATTCCTCCTTGTTGGTTGTTGACCTTCATGCTTGTCTAGCACCACAGTGACATCACTATGTCAGAGTTAAGCTACCATGTGTCTGACCATGACTGATCAGACCAATGTGAGCTCAGAAGGCTCTAACACAGGTCAGGCACAAATGGTCTATATGAACATGTGGAGTGGAGATGGCTCTAAATTCACACATCCTACATTTGGTTTTGAATCACTGCAATTCTGCTTTGCTCATAGAGCACAGTGCCTTCTTTGATGCAGGCATACCATGCTGAGCAGCCCTGTGCCAGTGTCTCCCATGTCTCACAATTGATCCCAAAGTTCTTCAGAGAGACCTTGAAAGTGTCCTTGGATCACTTCTTTTGACCTACATGTGAGCACTTGCCTTGTGATTTCTCCACAAAATAGTCTTTTAGGCAAACTTACATTTGGCATTCAAACCACATGGCCAGTCCATTGGAGTTGCATGCTGCAGTAGAGTTTGAATGCTTGGCAGTTTGGCTGGAAAAAGGACTTCAGTGTCTGATATCTTATCCTGCCAGGTGATCTTCAGAATCTTCTTAAGACAATTTAAATGAAAGTGATTCAGTTTTCTGGCATGGCCCTGGTAGACTGTCCAGGTTTCACAGGAACACAACAATGAGGTCAACACAATAGTTTTATAGACCTACAGTTTGGTAGTGAGTGTAGTATCTCTTCTTTCCCACACTTTCCTTTGGAGCCCCTCAAACACTTAGCTAGCTCTGGCAATATGTGCATCAACTTCATCATCTATGTGTACACTGCCAAGGTAAGTGATCTTACCACAACGTTCAAAATTTCTCCACTTGCTATAATCAATGATTCTAGATATGGATTGTATAATGTTTGCTGGTGGAGAACTTCTGTTTTCTTAGTGTTATTTGTTAGGTCAAAACTAGCATAAGCGGCAGAGAATTGATTCATACTCCGTTGCATCTCAATCTCAGAGGCTTCATTGAACGCACAATCATCTTCAAACAAAAAGTCATGCACCAACTCTCCCTCCACTTTAGTCTTGGCTTGTAGCCTTTTCAAGTTAAATAATTTAACATCAGTACAATATTGGAATATTGAAATGGACAAGTAGGGAGTCTTCTAACATTACACATACTGACCTTGATGCTATTTTTGTCCTCATCGAAGGCATCCCACCATATCATTGAACATATCATGCTAAAAAGAATGGGAGCAAAAACAACCTTGTTTCACTCCATTGGTGACTGGGAAAGTGCAAGAGCATTCATTGTCCACTATCAGAACCCAGACGAGCACGCCATCATGAAACTGATATATAATGCTGATGAACTTCTCCAAGCAACCAAATTGGATATAATTTGTCATAACTCCTCATGACTGACAGTATCAAAGCCTTGGTTAGATCAACAAACACTGCATACAGACCCCTGGTTTGCTCCTGTGATTGTCACAAGACAATCTATTTCCTTTACCTTTATAGAAATGGACAATTGAATCCCTGGGGGATAATCTCATCTTGTCATATAACCCAGAAAATTTCTGTCTGCCTCAGGTTCTTTGCCATGCAAGAGGAACCTAATGGTATTCAATACCTGTTCTTTACTGGGCAGTTTGGCTAGAGATGGATTGATTTCAACATGAGGTATGTGGTCAGTGGCTTCAGCATTGGTTGATCATGGTCTGTTGAGAATACTGTGGAAGTCTTCAACCCATCTCTCCAGGATCATGTCCTTAGCACTAATCAATGTGGATCTGTCAATGCTAGGTACTTTAAATGTACCATAGGTCTTTGGCTCATGAACAGCCATCAGAGCATCATAAAAGTGCTTTGGGTTGTTACCATGACTGTCAAACCAAATTTCATCTGCCTTCTTACTGAGCCAGGAATTCTGCATCTCTCTAAGCTCCACTTGTGCTCTACTTTTGATGGCATTAAGTGCTGCTTTCTTAGAAATGGATGAACAATCCTGCGGTAAACCCTGTGGAGTTCTCATTTTGTTTCGTTTGGCAGCTTCTGAGTTTTCCCATCATTTTCATCAAACCAGTCTTGGTGTTTGTGAGTGTTCTGACCCAGATGAGCAAATATAGTACTGTACACCAAATCTCTGAGAGCTGCCCACTCCTTTTCTACTCCACTGTTGCCAATCTTGACTTGATTCAGCCTTCCCTCCAAGTTAGCAACAGACTGTTCCCACTCAGAGAACTTCTCATTGTCATTAAGTCTTCTAGTAGTTGTCTTGCCTTGGGGATGACCTGGAATTCAGTGGATGACCTTAGCATCTTCAATGTCTGACCAAACTTTAAGCACTCCACAGTATCTGCTTCCACTGCCTTCATGGCCCATTAGAACATATTGTTCACATCTGCCCATTCCACCAGGAAGTCTTCACATGTTTGGGGTAGGTACCCCACTAACTCACTGATGGCTTTGAGGCCCCTCACTTGCCCTCATCCTGATTTAGCCCATCTGCTGAAATGATTTACCAGGTGTGGCCACTGAGCATACTACAGCTTCTTGGAGTCAGAGGTGAGAGTTGGGTGGCAGATAGATGCCAAAGGTGAAAGCTGCCCAGAAAACTGCTCATCCAGCCCTCATACCAGAGATACTACTCTTTCCAGAACACCCTACACCCCAATGCCCATATTCCCCACCTACCTGCCCTGAAGGCAGTGTAAACCTCTGGCTCTGCTGGCTCTGATGTCTGTCCAGCAGGCTCTATAGAGTCTACCTGGGGTCATCCCTATGGAAGAGCTTCCTCCAGAATGGAACACCAAGGTCATCCCAGGTTGTCCTCAGAATAGTCTCTGCATGGTGACAGTGGCCCCAACCTCCTATGTACCATGTTTAATATTCAGACACAAGCAGTCAGTCAGTCAACTAGAAATACAAAAAATTAGAAGAAAGGTTTAAGGTCTTTTATTTCTTCTTTGAAATAACAGACAAGAGACTGGCAGCTGACTCTAGGTCACTCTTGCCCAACCTCTCTTTCTGTCTCTCTCTCTGCCTGTCTGTCTTCCCCCTTCCCCCTTTCTCTTTGTCTTTCTCTCTGTCTCTCTTCCTCCCCCTTCTCTATTTCTGTCTCTCTGTTTCTGTCTCTCTCCCTCTCTATCTCTGTTTCCACCCCTCCCTCCCTCTCTCTCTCTCTCCCTTTCTCTCTTTCTCTCTCTCTCTCCCCTTCCTTCTCTTCCTCTCTGCCTCTCTGTCTTTCTCCCTCTATCTGTCTCTTTCTGTGTGTCTCTCTATTTCTCTCTCCCTCCTTCCTTCTCTCTCTGGCTCTAGGCAATAGCCTGGCCTAGCCTAGGTGGCCTCTATTCCTCCCTCTCTGCTGTGGCCTTAGTAGATGCAAGTCCCCCTGACTCTAGTTCTCTTATCATCACATGGTGATTCATCATCTAAGCTACAGTTAAACCTTCTTGCCATTTACAATTCAAGCTCCTCACCTGGCATCTAAGCATTTGGATTAAGATATAGTAAAAATCACTGTAAGCCTTTTACATTAAATATGCTTGCCTGGAATAAATGTTTTGCCTTACTACAAAGGAATGAGCACTAATTTGGGTGTCCAAGGATCTGAGTTCAAATCCCACCTCAACCACTTACTATCAGACAAGCTATTTCATCTGAACTTCAGTTTCCCCATTTGTATAATGTGAGGGTTGGGTTGGGAGTCCCCTTTCCTCCATTTTATATCAACAAAAGCCATTTTAGGATGTCTGGGTATTTGCACCCTATTTGACTGTAGTGTGTGATGTTAAAATCATCATCCCTCTATTTTTTAAAGAGCTCTGTGTATACATAAGGATGTTTAATTAGGGGTAGGGAGAGGGAGGGTCCTGTCTATTTGAAATCTTCTGTTGTAAAGCACTCTATAAATAGAGATGGTGAGAATGACACCCAAGTGCAAGATATGCTCTCTGAGGATTTTCGGGATTGGGTCTGAATACAGTCCAAGTCCCAAGTTCTCTCTCCTCCACTTCTCACCTCCTGACAAGGAGACCTGATAATTCGTTAAACCCTCCTCCCTTTTCCACCCTTATATTATGTGAACCTGGATCTTCTTTACATACTTAAAACAATTTATCACAAGAAACTGAATGCAGAAACAGATAGGATATTCGAGCTTTTTTAATATATAGAACATTAAAGAATTTGCAAGAATATGTTAAAAGGGCTCTTAACAGATTTGGGGGGGAAACAGTTATTTTTCATAAAATTAGTTATTTCTGTTGACATAATGAGTCTATTATTTTATTTCAAATGCATAAATAAATATTACATAAATTTTAACTTCTAATATGATTAATATCAATAGATATAATACAACCTAGTACAAAACACTCTTTGAGATGCTCTATAATTTTTAAAAATGTGAAGGGGTTCTGAAATGAAAAAGGCTAAGAACTTTTAACATGGACCCAACCACCTTTCCCAACATGGTGCCCCTCTTCCTCCATTGCCATACCCACCAGTCTTCCTCCCAAGGTCCAAAAGAACATAAAAAATTAAGACCAATTTTTTACAGCAAGCCACTGACCCCAAAATTAGTCAGCCTCTTACCCTGACTCCAATAATTTGCAGGCAAAAAATAAAAGGCCAAACACCAAAAAGTATTTTATCAAGAGTTTGAACATTTTTCAGAATTATTTTGTAATCTCTCTTTATCATAGCCACAGTCAATTCATGGACAGAAAGGTAGCCATATCATATGACTATGACTATGTGAAAGTTTCCTCCACTCATTTGAAAATAGGCATGCCCAAGACTGAAGTGATGGCAGTCTTCATGGTTCAGCATTATTGGCCTGATTCTTCGTAATCCTGGTCTTTTCTAGAACTCTGTCTAAATCAGTGACTTAGCTTATTTATTGATTGGTTTATTTATTTTTTTATTCATTCATCTATTTACCTACCTAACCAATATTTAATAACAATTATTTATAATTCTCCAGTGATTAATTCTAGATGAATTTTTGATACTGTCATGTCTCTCTGTCTCGTCTCTCTCTACTCCACCCAGCTCTCAAAGTGATCTTAAAGCCTCTCCTCCTCCATTTAAGAATCTCTAGTGTCTCCCTATCACTTCCAGGATTCATATAAATCCCTCTATTTGGTGCATCCAAATCTCTTCCTACCTTAATCCCTTCTTGCTTTTCCAGTCTTCCTTCCTCCAGTTTACTTCCTCCCTCCTACCTTAGGTATCCATTGAGAGACATGGGTTTCTTTGCTTGTCCTCATACAAGATGCTCTATCTCCAGCCATTTCCACTATTCCCCACCCTTGGAATTCTCTCCCTCCTCATCTCTCCTGGCTTCCTTCAAATCCCAGCTAAAATCCCACCTTCTTTAGGAAACCTTTCCTTGATTACTTAAATCAAATACTTTTCTTGAATTACATCTTGCTTGTATATGGTTGTTTTCCTATTGGAAGAGGAATTAGTTGGGATTTTTTCTCTTAGGCTTATCATCTATCATGGTGCCTGGCAGATAGTAGTAACTGTTGTTTGACTATGGATTGAATCAGCAGTGTGTCTATGCACACATACTGAACTTGTATTTGTTACTGTTTGTCAACTTCAGAACAGCAAAAATTAAATAAAATAACCTTCCTTCTTCCCACCTGTTACATTAAAATGTGATTTGAAGTTCTGTAAATGTTGTTGTGTTCACCTCCTCCTTGATATTTTTTTGCGTATTGCCCTGGGCTGACGTCTTCTCAGTTGAATTTCGTAGGCAATGACACCATTTATGAATATTAAAAATGATTTTGCTGTCTTCCCTTACCTTAGTGGTTTCAGAATTGCGTTGCCTCTGGCATGGACTTTACAACATGGACTTGTTTGCTCTGCTCCACTCCCAAATTCACAGACAAGAAGACCCCCTGAGAAGAGAGTGATTTTTTCCAGTACAATTCATAAGCTGATTTTGATAGCAATTCTTCAGACTTCAAAAGATGTTTTGAGAACCGGCCAGCAGTGTTGGAATAAGTGAAAGGCCTCTCAGATTCGTGAGGATGTGTTAGATTCTTGCTGAGTTCATTACAGGGAAGCAGCTTGTGTAGCAGACAAAGCGCCTAGGAGCCTCCCATCTTTTACCCATAGGTCTGTCTGGGTAAGGCTGAGCAACATTTCAGTTCACTGGGAAACACTTTCAGATGGCAAGTTATGAAATAATTGTGTGGAAGAGGGAGTTTCCTCAACTGGAATTCCCTGTACTAAAGAAATCCCAAGCCAAATTCCTCACTTCCCCCCCAAAAAATAACTTTAAAAATTCATTTTTAAAAATTTTATTTTTAATTTATGGAATAAAGTAAGCATTTCCATAACACGGTGTAATAAAAAAAATGACTGTACATAAAACTGCAAATCTGGTATACACAACTTGCCATTCCATTCAAATATACACCAATATTATTTTTGTTAACTTATTTATTTTATTCTGAACTTTAAAAAATGACATAAGCATTTGCATAACAAAGCAGAACAGAAAAACAGAGGATTGCACCTGAAATTGCACATTCGTTATGTACAACTTGCTGTTCTTTTCAAATATACAACAATATGATCAAGTAAATTTCTTTTCTTATCTTCCCTTCCCCCCTCCAGAGATGGCTACATAAACAGGTATATACATTTAAAGTTATTCCATATATACTTCTATTTGTCAGTTCTTTCTCTGATGTAGATTACATCTTTCTTCCTATGTCCTTCATAGTTGTTTTTTTCCATAACATAGCATAATATCATACTTCTATTTAAGTTCTTTCTCTGGATGTAGGTAGCATCTTTCTTCATATGTCCTTTGATATTTATAATGGTCAAAATAACTTATTCATTCTCTTAAAACAATTCTAGAAAGAATTAAATGGAATAACCTTTCAGTAAAAAAATCATTTCTTCAGTTACATTTCATATCAAAACACAGGAAATGTGGGCTGTACTTTCTGGATTTGTTCCCCTGGTATATAATTTTCATCATTGGGCATATAAAAAGTAGAGCTCACACTCCATTTCTCATATCTGTTATTTAGGAGGAGAAAGGAAGTTTAAAGACCACAGGGTCATCTCCAACTGGCCATTGTAACAAGGTGAATAAAAAGTCTCTCAGTAGAGTCTTTGACAGAGTCAAATGTTTGCCCAACACCTTAATGGCCTGCTGTTCACCAGATCTAATCACAAGTGTAGAGGAACTGTGATGTTTTCATATTCATCTTTTAAACTTCACCTCTAAAAATAAAGGATTTCTTTAAAAAATATTGCCAACTTGCGGGGATGAGATTTTGTAAGCCCACCTAAACAATGGACATCCCTGTCTTGTGGTGAGCCCTGGCAAATCTAACATCATCAGCTCTCACTCATTTCCTCTTCATATGATAAAAACATTTCAAAGAATCAAGATGAGATTGTGTAAGCACTTTTTTGTATACACACAGCCACACATTTAAATTTGCCATTTTAATAACCATTTTAATGGTTGAAATCTCCCAAGTCTGAATATACAAATATGTTCTTTGTTTTAACTTCTTCCTTCTTTAATGTGGAAGATAACAAAAATACTCATGAGGGTAGATCACACAGCCACCATCCCTCTATAATTTTAATGAAAGCACGAGCCAAATTAGAAATCTATCAATAAAAATATTTTAAGGTATATAAATTTTCACTATAAAAAAGATTTTACATATATTTCAGACATGATATCCACCAATGAAAACTATAGTAAAATAAATTCTGTTTTTGAGAATTCATTTATTCAATTAAATTGAATATTTATTAAGCATTACAGCTGGATTAGCTCAAACAATGACTTTCATGAAGTGGTTACATTACTCAGATTCACACTGTATATTTCCGTTGGACTGAAACCAGCTGCTGTATTTTACATAATTATAACTTCCAAGAGTGCAAACTCCGATCCAGGTGACAACTCCACTTCTAACCCTAAAGGAGGGCATCTACGTGCTGCAGAGGTGACAGCATTGGACCTGGAGCCAGGAAGAACTCCATTCACAGATGGCCTCAGATGCTCACAAGCCATGTAACTCTGGGCAAGTCCCTTCCCCTCGGTCTGCCTCAGTTCCCTCATCTGGAAAATGGGGATGACAATAATAACATTTACCTCCCAGGGTTGTTGTGAGGATCAAATGAGAAAATATTCGTAAAAGCACTTAGCATAGTGCCTGCCACAAAGTAAGTATTACATAAAGGTTATTAATTTTTATTACCATTATTGTTGTGGTTGAAAAGCACTTGGCAAACCTCAAAAAGCTCTCTAAATATTAACTGTTACTATTAACTGTTCACACTAATCAGAACTCATTTGTACCATGTGTAAGCTACTGTACAAAGCGCTGATGATACAGAGATAACAAAATGGCACAGTCCCTTCCATCTCATGACTTTCACTCAGAAGGGGGAAGAGGATGTCCACACAGAGGATGATGGGACCCAGTAATGAGCCATAGAAAAGTAGCCCCAGACTTGTAAAGTTTACAAAGAGCTTTCTTCCCATCAGCTTCCTCAAGTTCCACACAGGCTATATACTAAAGGCATTAGTATACCCATTTTCAAAGGAAGAAAGTGAGGCTAAGTGATTTGCCCATTCAAACCCAGGTGTCTCCTTATATGGAGTCCAGAGCTCTGCCCTCCCACTTCAAATTGCCTTTTGAAGACCAGAAAATAGGAGGAAATAGGAGGCTAAAGAGAATACTTCCACCAAGGGAAGGGATGGGATAAAGGCTTCCCAGAGAAGGGGAAACCAGAGTGGACATGAAGGAAAAAAAAACCTGTGCAGATAGAGAAGGGAGATGGCATGTGGTACCCTGGGAGTAGCAAATGAACCAGTTTGACTGGAATATAACATGTACTGGGGAATCCTGGAAAGGTGGAGTGAGATCCAAATGGTAAAAGGTACTAAATGCCAGACAGGAGAGTTTATATTTTATCCTCCAGTAGTAAGGAACCATTGAGTAAGGGAGTGCCATGTTTAGATCTGTACTTTGGGAATAGCCATTAGACAACTACGCAGAGGATGAGAGAGGGAAAGACTAGATACAAATAATCTAATTAGGAAACTGTTATAAAGTCCTAAGTGATATCTGTTAGTTTGGATATGAATGGAGATAAGTGGATAGATGCAAGAAATCAAGTCCAGGTAAAACCAACAGAGGAAGCTGCTGGGTGGTGCCATTGTGCACAGAGCACCGGGCCTGGAGTCAGGAAGATTCACCTTCCTGAGTTCAAATCTAGCCTCAGACACTTAACTGTGTGATCTTGGGCCAGTCATTTAACCCTCAGTTCCTCATCTGTAAAATGAGCTGGAGAAGGAATGGCTAATCACTCCAGTATCTTTATCAAGAAAACCCCAAATGAGGACACAAAGAGTTGGATGTGACTGAAAAAAATGACTCAAAAAAATAAAAATTGGCAGCTGATCAGATGTGGGACAGGGTTGAGTTGAGGTTGATTCCAAAGATGTTTTCATCTTAGGCAACTGGAGGGAACCTCAAAAAAACGAAGGACATTATGAGGAATGTTAGATGACCTCTGATTATTAATATTCATTAAGGCACAAAATGGGATGACAAATCTTTGACAAACTTGCCTCCTACCAATATAGAAAATATCCTGATGCAGGGGGTTGGTTCTCCAGTAGATGCCCCTCTAGATGCTCCATTTTACATTGTGTTGGTGTCCTCAAGCCCTCAAATACTGCAGAACCTCTTAGACAAGGTTCATAATTTCTCAAAAGAATTCAGTCTCACAACATGCCAAGAAAACAACCGGAGGATGAAAAATGCTTTTCCAGAATTGGACCTCTAGTTGGACAGAATGCCAGGAAAGCTGGTTCATTCCACGCGTGGAACATCTTGGACAGATATGGTATATGGAATACGAGCTAGGCTTAAAATTGGACAGGAGGAAGTAAAAGGGCTACATTGCCAGGTAGTTACACAATGAATGGCCCCACCCTTCCCTCTTTTTGTCATTGATATTCTTTCAGTGCTGCAAAATGACTGTCTATCATGGAATTTGACAGAAATTCTGAAACATCAAAAGTGTATGTCACTAAGGCACAGTGTCGAGGCCTGCAGTGGTTAAAGCAACCTGAGGTGTAATACTACCTATTGACTGAAAGCAGGAAGTGGTATATTATAGAAAAATATTATCAGAGAAGGAAAAGGAAATGGGCTGGCCCCTTGTACAAGGCCAAAGAGAACCGATGTGTGGCTTTAGGGTTAAAGACACAGGACACTGAGCTCCTGGAACACTGGATGAGTCTTCACAGAGAGGTTCGGGCAAGGCACAGGAAAGGCTTCTCTAGCATGGAAAGGTATAGATGGATGACAATCTGCACTGTGGCAGGGTATACTCCCTGGATAAAATTACCAGTTCACTGAAGTATTAAAAGACAAAAATTAGGTGTGATCAAAATTTGACAGTTGAAGTGCAAAATTTCTTCATGTAAAGTATCTTGACTAGAAAGTCAGTCTATGGGGCAGGTGTATACCACCATGAGGTAGTACAGAGGATAGAGCACCAACCCTGGAATCAGGTGGACCTGAGTTCAAATCTGGCCTCAGACACTTACTAGCTGTGTGACCCTGGGCAAATCATTTAACCCCGATTGGAAAGAAAGAAAGAAGGGAAGAAAATTGATCTTTCAACTTATCCCAACAAGCACTGTATTTGAGCATCTGTGCTAGCAGATTTACCTTTGAACATTAAGACTTCAGTCAAACAAGTTGTCCAGAGTCACAATTCAGGTCCTCCTAACTCCCCATCAGACCCAACATTACCATTACAGCCCAAGGCTGGAAGACCCAGATGTGTAATACATTTCTAGGGGTTCGTGAACTTAGATGTGGGAAAAAATACATTTTCATTTTCACAGTTCTTTTTGTTTTTCCTAATGGTGTGCATTTCGTTTTATGCGTTTAAAAACATCATTCTACAAAGGCTTAGGCTTGACCAGAGTACCGGAAGGTCCAGCTCCTAGTCTCAGGGAAGCTTCCAGGACATACCTTGCGGACCTTCCCACCTCCCATCCCTGCAGGATCCCAACTCTCTTACACTTCTAAATGGGAATCAGAAAAATGTTTTCACAAGCAGATGATGTTATCTCCCAAAATGTTTGTTCAATAGTCTACTATTCTTCATCCGCGTACAATATATTTAGGAAGAAAATTAGGGTAAATATATTAGCAATGGAAACCCCGAACTGGCCCAGTGAAACTTGATTCCTCATTCATTTCTAGATGACAAACAGGCAAATTCGATCCCTGTCAAACAGTTCATTAGGAATAAACTAACTCCTTGAGGATGTAGAGTTTTATTTTTGGTTTTGTATTCCTGGCATGCATGCCAGTACCTACAATATGGAGAGAATTTAGTAAATATTTGTTGATTTACTGATTACTCTGCAAATACATGAAGTGCTTTTCAGAGGAAAAGAAATTGAGCAAAACTCTAGCAAATTGTACGACTGTTACTTCCTTTGTCTGATTCTCTGTCTTTTCTCTAATTATGTGGTTTGATCTCTTTGTGGTCACGTGGGTGCCTATCACTCCATATTGTGATGTTCACCTCTTGCTCTTTATCTCTGGGCACAGAACTGCTCATGGATTACACATCTGACCCTCAGAAAGCTTCCTCCAAGTTGGTCCCTCTTGTAATTAACAGTTTATCTAATCACTGACATGAAGAAAGATTTTTAAATACCTTAGTTGCCTAATCAGGGCCCATATAAGATAACTCCATGACTCAGTGGAGTAGGTAGGATGCACTCTCCCCAGAGATATCATTTTACAATTCTGCTATGAACTGGCAAATAGCTAGTCTGCAGCCACCCTGCAATCTCATCTGCAAAATCTAGCAGCCAGCCTGAAGATGGGGATTGGACACAAAGCCACCGGGTCATCTAAACAACAGTGAGGGTATTTCCTCCTGAACCATTCTCAGTCCCCAAAGTTTATAAACTGCACTTGAAATATCTGGAAAGATTTAAGAATAAATAAAGGGTCTCAGCAAAGATCCATGTGAGTTCCCACTCTCTGTTTAGTGCCTTTGTAGCCTATTAAGCAGAAATGTGTTTGAATGTGTTAACAAAGGCCCTGCCTAAGAAACTGCTAGGTTTTTAGAAAATCATGAAGCCTTTCCTCAATCCCTCTATTTATTCACTTGTGGAGGTTTTCTTTAAAAAACCAAATTATGGGAAGAATGGCAGAAAAAAGCCTCCAACATGTCAACAGCTTTTTTCCTTTGATTCTTTACCTACCCGTGTGTTAAATATAGGTTGCATCTACACAAACAAACCATTTTGACTGAATTCAGGGTGAATTTTTTTGTAATAATTACATTCAACAGAGCATTCATGGGATACCAAAGAATCGGCATTCTCCATTTTTCCATTGGTTGTTTTGTAGGCCAGTGGATACAACTTCACTTTGTTTCATCATTTGCAGAGAGAGAATCCACACCAACAATAAAGCATAAATCTGAGAACTACCTTCACACCTGAGGTGTTAGAGGCACAAAGGACGTCTTGTACAGTCTCCCAAGAGAAGAGCGCATTTAGGGTGACAAATGATAAATACCAGAGGCAGAACTGAGCAGTGACCCACAAGGAGAGTATGCTGTTTGCATTTTGGCCACGGCCAAGCAACTACTCTCTTTGTTTAAAATCCAGGTTGATCTCATTGTTAGATGCGAAGGCAAACATTCTCAAAGAACAAATCTATTATCAGGAAAAATGAAGCATTTCTTTAAAAAAAAAATGGCAAAAGGGTGTCAGGATCAACACAAAAAAAGACAAAGGATTCGAAGGGTCAGAAGGAAATCTTGACCAGTGTCAAAAGGCAGAAGAACCACTGAACACTTGGAGTTAAGAGAAAAAGATGAAGCATTTTCCAAAGAGGAGAAAGCTGAGCACTCAGAAGAGGACGCGGGTGCTATTCCTTCAAGAAAAGAAAACCTGGATATCCAGGGGCCATCATGGAATCAAGTGGAGGTGAGAGAAAAGAGACAGGGGCTGTGGTGGTCAGTAGAGCCCTCGTGGAGTCACTAACAGCCGTGCAAAGTTCTGCTCCCTTGCCAGAGCATGTGCCCGAAACATGGTAGAGAACCTCCCAAGAGGCATAAACCAGATAACAACTATTTACCAACGGTGATTCAAATAGGTATGAACCATATCACCAGAAAGAATCTAAAAATGTTCTTTAAAACTGAAAAAAAAAACATTACTTTTACTTTACTAGATCTAGAGAAGAATGATGTAGTAGAGTAGCGAGCTAGCCTTAGGATAAAGAAGATGCAAGTTCAAGTCCCACTTCTGACACATACAGTTATGTGATCCTGGACAGTCACTTAACCTTAATGGCCAAAGAAGAGATCACCTGGAAAGCATTCAGCACAGTGCTTAGCACACAGGACGCACTAAATCAATGTTAGCTGTCATCATACCAACTCTAAAACTGAATTGATTACATTGGCAGAAATTCTTTACTGGAACCTCCCTACCTCAAAGAAAACATGTCAGTTAAATTATATATGTGTGTATACATGTATGTACATACACATACATATATGTACACACTCACATACATATATATACATACACCTATACATATACATGAAGAAGCTAAAGCCTTGAAGGGCTTTTGTTTTTGTTTTTTGGGTTTTTTTCATCACTGTTGCCATCTTAAGGCAAGGACTTCAGAAGAGAAAGGGGAATTGGGAAGGTGAATAAATGGTTAAAAAGATGTTATCTGAAAATAAGATTTAGATTTCTGCAGCACAGCTTCAGATGAAGGACTGATAGGCTTCTGATGAGGATGGTACATGCTGAACAAGGACTGAAAAGAACATGTTTTACTGGAGTCTAACAAATCTGATAAAAGAGAATTTTGAAATGAAAAGGACATTCACCAAGCTAGGTAGCACAGAGAGGCTCTACAAGGTAGGAAGGATAGCTACCCAAAAGTTAAATGGAGACAAAATCCAAGGGAGGAACCAGCAATAAAACTCATCACTTCAAATGTCTGTACAGAAGTGCACAGAGTGTGGATAAATATGAGGAGCTGGAAACACTAACACAAAAACTAAAATTCCACCTCATCACTCCAGCATCATTGAGAACCAAGACTGGCCTATGGGGCTAGAGGGTACTCCTCATTCAAAAGGAACAGGAGAAGTGAGGGGATCATAACCCCACTTTCACTTGGGAAAAAATCCCAAGACAAGAAATGTGGTGGAGAAACTAATGAGATAAAATTTAATGGGGATAGCAATAGGGTTATAATTGGGTTCACAAAATCAGCTTCATATGGGAGAGCCGTGGTTAGACAATAGTTTGTCTGAAAGAGAACTTGGGAATTTACTGGACTGTATGACCAAGAATTATAGGAGTTAACAGAGAGATATGTCAGAGGAGAATTGGCAGGACCATAGACTCCTTCAAGGGAACCATAATGGCCCGGGCTAGTGAGGTGATTGTCCAGTAAGACTCTGTCCTGGTCAGTGCACATTGGAGCTATTAGGCCAATTAAGTTCCAGGAGCCACAGTTTAGGAAGGATCTTGATAAAGCACAGAGAATCCACACAGGAGCAACCAACACCATGAGGGTCCTTAAGAATATGTCATACACTGAGTGGTGGAAGGAAGCAGGGATGATTAGTTTGGAGATGAAAAGGATTAGAGGAGCCTGACATCTGCCATCATTTATCCAAAGGACACTCGTGAATAAGGAACTAGATTTCGTCTGCTTAGCTCCAAAGGGCAGATTTTGCAAAGATCTTAATTTAAACTTGCCAAAAAGGACAATAAAAAACAGAGCTACCTAAAAGTGAAATGCATTACCTTGGAAAGTAGTGGATCCCCCCTCAGTGGGACTACTCAGACAAAGGCTGAATGGCCACTTATCAGGCAGGCTATGGAGTGGATACAAGATGGACTCTGAGCTTCCCTGTAATCCTCAAATCAAGGCACAGGGAAGAGTTTGCTAACTGCTACAGTCCTGGCATGTACAAGGCCTCCTCAGTGAAATTCACACCCCTTATAAGAGCTTATCCAAAACATCCACCATGGGGAAAAAAGAAGTGAATGAAAAAGGCATATTGTACACAATGCAATTGGGTAGGGAGTCTATTGAGTGATTCTATCTTGGACAGGCCCTGGAGTCAGACAATGAGCTGGACTCAGAATTTAATGGGAAAAGAAGATGGGGTTAAATTAGGTTTGGGGAAGTACAGAGACCTTTTAATGATGCTAAACTATGCATAGCCACAAAACATGATCTCATGGGAAATCATAGGATTTCAGAGTTTGAAAGGATTATAGATTCATATTTAAAGTCAGAAAAAATCTTAGGGCTCATCTCATCTAACCCCCTTATTTTACATACAAGGAAAGTGAGACCCAAAATAGCAACCTTTTTATCCTTTAATCACACAGGCAGTAGGGAGTAAAGCCAGAATTCAAACCTAGGTTTTCTGACTCAAAATCTAACTCTCTTTCCATAAACTAATATTCTCCCAGTAATCTATCTGATTGTAAATCATAAAATACCAAGAACTCAGTAGAATTCAAATTGTAGGTAATGCAAAGTCAATAGAATGATACGTAACAGATGTAAGTAGGCTGCTGCATATTACCAATGACTTGGCTATGTCATAGTATAAAGGCATTATGAAGGCAGTTCAAGACAGGACAAGGAAGTAGACTGGTTATCCAAAAAGAGTTAGAGATAAATGAGTACATGATTTAGATAAAAGATGATATCGTAAGCAAATTAGGAGAGCAAGGAATAGTTTACCTGCCAGATCTATGGAGAAGGGAAGAATTTATGACCAAACAAGGGATAAAGAGCATTATGGAATGCAAAACTGATCATTTTTATTACATTACATTAAAAAGGTTTTGCACAAACAGAATCAAGATTAGAAGGAAAGCAGGAAATTGGAAGAAAAAAACTTTATATGAAGTTTCTTTGACAAAGGCCACATTTTTTCAAATATATAGAAAAATGAATCAAATTTATAGGAATATAAATCATTCTCCAATTGATAAATGGTCAAAGGATACGAACACAAAGTTCTGAGAAGAAATTAAAGCTACCTATAGTCATATAAAATGCTCTAAATCCTACTGATTAGAGAAATGAAAATTAAAACAGCTCTGAGGTACCAACTCACACCTATCAGACTGGCTAATATAATAGAAAAAGAAAATAACAGATATTGGAAGGGATGAGGGAAAATTGGGACACTAATGCACTATTGGTGGAGTTATAAACTGATCCAGCCATTCAGGAGAGCAGTTTGGTACTATACCCAAAGGGCTATAAAATGGTATGTACTCTGATCCAGCAATACAGTTACTAAGTCTGTATGCCAAAGAGATCAAATAAAAATGAAAAGGTCCTATATGTACAAAAAATGTTTATAGAAGCTCTTTTTGTGGTGCCAAAGAGTCAGAAATGAAAGGGATGCCCATCAATTGGGAAATGGCTGAACAAGTTGTGGTATATGGTTGTGATGGAACACTGTTGTGCTATAAGAAATGATGAGCCGGTGGACTTCAGAAAAACCTGGAAAGACTTAACATGATGGAAAGTGAAGTGAGCAGAACCAGGAGAACATTGTACACAGTAACAGCAATATTGTCTGATAAGCTGTGGATGACTTAGCTTTTCTCTGCAATGCAATGATCCAAGACAATTATAAAAGTAGTGAAAAATGCTATTCACCTCCAGAGAAAGAACTGGTGGAATCCGAATGCAGATTGAATTATACTTTTAAATTTTTTTTCTTTTTCTTGGTTTTTTGTCTGGGTTCTCTTTCGTAATATGACTAATGTGAAAATAGGTTTTGCACGGCAGCACAAGTATAAGCTGTATCAAATTGCTTGCCTTCTCAAAGAAGAGGAAGAAGAGGAAGGGAAAGAATTTGGAATTTAAATTTTTTTAAATGTTAAAAAATGTACATGTAATTAAGAAAATTAAATAAATAAATAAAATTTTTTTAAAAATTAGAGATGGACATCCTAGGTGCTACACCAGTATCCCTGAAATATTAAATGAAAACTCATTAATTTGGGTTAGATCCTTTGTGGAAAACTTGCAGAAGGACATAGATAAAATTGTTTTGGAATGGAAGGCATAGAGAGATTGTACTTTATAGCCATGGGAGGAGTAAGTAGCCCCACTGACAACATTACAGATTCATCTATGTAAAAACAAACCACAATTTAAGGTAGCTTGTTTTCTACCACAGTACCAATAATATTCTTTATGTAATGAAAAGACCAGCCAGTAAGTGTCCAGTCTTTGCAGCATGATCAGATTTCCCCTTCCTGGTGGGTTATATGGAGGCTGAGGAGTTCATCCCTGTGTAGTTCTAATCTAACAAGTGGAGGTTTGGTGAGTCTACTTCTGACCATGAGGTGCTGGTTTTGAGGGGTGAAGAAGAGACTTCTGATTGGTTGAGGAATCAAAAGGACTGCTGCCTCAGGAAGCACTGACCCAGAAATGGGTTCATATATGAAAGGATCATTGTGTTCGCTCTCTTGCCCCTTTTGCTCTTTTCCTTTCTGATGATGAGGGAGGCAGGACTCAGTCATTCTTCACTCAGATATCCTGGGCTCTGTTTCCTTTGTCTTCATTCCTTCCTAATTGTAGGTAAAGAAAAGGAGTGCCTAGGGGACTGTTTAGTTCAGAAGATCCGACAAAACCATCAGATATCTCATGAGGAACCAGTCATTATCAGAATCAACTAGAGCTGGTAGTAGCTGGGTCCAGTGAGAAACCTGTACACTAGCTAAACTGTCTGCTTGACTCAGCCCAAAAGTAGATTGACCTGTCAACCAAGATACCAAACCCTCTAAGGAGTTAGCCCAGCTAAGTAAGGGAACAACTTGTCCATCATCAGTGCCATGACCAGAAGAAGATTTGGTGGAGACTGAGAAGAGAGAGTGATTCCCAGGACCAGAAGCTGTGGGGTTCCCCTTAACCCTATGTATTCCCCATATGTATGTGTGTCCCAATATCTTTTATCTTTCAACTGGAGCCCCTTCCTCCCAAGGACCTTATCTGTGCAGAAAGGAAAGTCTGCTTCCAGTTTAGGAAGAATATTTTGTACAAACCTTTTTAAGTTGGATCTAGGTAACAAGAGCAAAGTATGACTGAGTTTGGGAGGGAGAAAGTGTTTTTATAACTTCTGTCCTAGCTATAACTTCTCAGTTTAAAAAAAATCCCTTTTGAGAAAGGCAATTGATGTCAAACAGCTGATTGATATTGGAGAGCACACAAGATGGGGGCCCATAAGCAACAGTCCTAGATTCAGATCCCATTAGAGTTATCCCTAGAACCCTGAGAGGAGCAGTAGCATTTGCTGTTCTAGGGACTCACTCTTCCAGGGAGAGTGGTCATTAGGAGAGTGAGAAGATATAGGGTGCTACAAATAAATCTGATCTGATCTGATACTTGGATACAAGGGATTACCATAGTACTGCCAATTTAATGACATTTTTCTCATTTCATTTGTGATTATCATTTCAGATGTGATATTTTGCTGTCAAAAAAGGAAACTCTAGCTTTCTGGCACACTTTTTTAGGTTGCACATGAAGAGGCGAAGGCTGTGGTTGGTGGCCTAGTCTCAAGGAACACATCAAGATACCAACCACAAAGGAAGTGGCTCCATGCTTGCTATGAAAGGGCGGGTTTCCACTTAGCTCTGTGGCATTATGGCATTGAACAAAAGAACGGCTTTCTTCTGGTCTTCACAACCATGCTATTATGTTGTCCCCATTTATAAAACGGGTGTTTGCCCATAGAAGTAGCTCCCCTCCTTGGAAGAAGCCAAAAACTTTAGCAAGTGAAGTATCGAGATGGAGGACTGTCAGTTAGGTGGGTACTTGGACCCCACCAGTTCTTAATTCCAGTTCCCATAAGCAAGTCATTTGAGAAACTGATCAAATAGGCTTTTGCACAACAATTTTTTAACCAGCTGATATCTTTGAAGTTGGCAGGGTCAGGTCAAATCTGATTTTTTTTAATATGGAAAAATTATATTCTACCCATATCCTGGATTAATTAAAAAATCAAGATATTCCACAATTTTAGACAAGCTAAAGAAATTTCAGGTTTATGTAGGTCTATGCTAAGCATCAATCACCTCACTGATCACAGAGATGTTTACAAGACTCTTCTTTGTTCCTGCAAATTATTGTGTTTCCTTTTTTGTGCTTGAAAACTAATTCCCTTTCAAGCATTGATTTAAACACAATGCCAGAGTCAAATTGCAAAACTGAATTAGAGATGACTTTTCCTCCTTTATTTAAAGTCCACATTTTTATTTTGTTGTTTTCTTTCATTAATAATAAATACAGAGCTATTTCTACAATAGCAGGTGAGTAGGGGATGTTTATCTAGTCAAATCAGGACCCTTCTGATGATTTTAGTGAGATCCTTAGGTGACCTCTCATAATCTAATCCCCAACCCCATCCCCAGTAAATCAACTGAGGCAACTGCTGTACAACAGCTCCAATGGGCTGAAGGGAGAGAGAGAAGATGGAAGGAATAAGCATCTATACAGTACCTACTATGTGCCTGCTGCCATGCTAAGTGCTTTTTACAAATATTATCTCTTTGGATCTGATTTGGGAAACCAGATCCTACACACACACACATAAACAACAGTCCTAGAGTCATATCCCATTAGAGTTATCCCTAGAACCCTGAGAGGAGCAGTAGCATTTGCTGTTCTGGGGACTCATTCTTCCAGGAAGAGTGGTCATTAGGAGAGTAAGAAGATATGGGATGCTACAAATAAATGATCTGAAACTTGGATACAAGATCACACATACACACACACACACACACACACACACATACTACCTCTTTCTCTCTAGTCTCTCTCTCTCTTTCTACCTATCTACCTATTTACCTATCATTTATCTATATACATGTATGCATGTATTTGTGACATGTATGTACATGTGTCTATACAAAGATATACATATATCTACAAAGGTGATATAGCTATAAATAGAAAAATGACAGAGATAGAAATAAACAGATTAGATTTTTTTTGTCTAAAACTTGTGATTTCCCAAGCACAGAAACTCAACTCCATTTCGTTCAGTTCGACAAATATTATTTAGCAATGCAAAGCATGAAAACAGTGACTGATTACATTTGACTGAGATTCCTTCCCCTGATGTGGATGAAGCCATTCATTTGTAACATATCATCTTAGAGACTTGTCAGTGGTACCAAGAGGTTCAGTTAAATGACTCAGTTGAACTTGTCTAGGTCCTCCTGACTCCTGAGATAGTCCTTGATTTACCAGGGCATGCTATACCATACCACCAAGACTGCCATGAGTGCCATCTTAGCATGCCATGAACAACTTCTTGTCTAATAAGACCATGATAATTTTTGAGATTCCCTGAATGCTCAAGCAGAAGAGGGGAAAAATCCTCTTGCTGGTGACCATGTGGACAAGGGTTTCCTCATAGAGTGGTGGGAGGAGGGTACAGGGAGAGACGTTACTGAATATTCTTAGTCTAAATACCAAAATTGGTGCATCCTCTATGGTCAAAAAGACACTGCCCCATACACTTATACTTGCTCTAAAAACTGATACATATCCTAACATTCCTAAGTATAATTCCCCATTCTTTCATGAGCAAATAGACTCTTTTTGGCCTCCACACTAAAATTTATCTACAAAGTAATAGCTCATAAGATCTTAAATCTAGAAAAGAATTCTGAAATTCTCTTGTGCGACCCTTTCATTTTACATCTCATATAGCACACACCCCTCACCTAAAGAGACTTTAAACCCAGTTTTACGTATAGGTGAGGAAACTGAGGCCCAGAAAATGAAAGGAAAGGACACTAACTCCTGATACTCTTTCACTGTTAAATCAAAGACATTCACTTTACAGCTGACTTTTCTTGTTTCACACTTCATGCCTCAACTGAAAGTCCTGGCCTCAGATTCATCTCCTTTCTCTTTGTTTTCTGCTACTGTGGTCTCTAAGAAAGAAATAAAATCATCACTCTATCCTGGGATCATGATGAAGGAGAGAACAACTCAGGAATAGCACGAGAGCCTACCAGTTTGGAGCGGCTTGCTCTGCAAGGTGGAGCCGCTGATCAATCCATTGCTGAGCAACAACAGGTGATGATGGCAGCCACTGGAGCCCCCACCCAGTTCAGTTGAGTTCCAATCTAAATAGCAACTGCTCCACCTTGGCCAAGAGCCAAGGGGTGAAGGTCATTCCATGGACTGACAGCTGCTGTTCCTTGGCAATGGAAAGAGTGAAGCTGGTGCCAAAACCAAGCCTAGGAGATGACAATATGAAGGGACAGTCCAGCTATTTGAGGAATGGCAAGGAGGTGGAGGCACCTGAACTGT
Source organism: Notamacropus eugenii (assembly GCF_028372415.1). Taxonomy (NCBI): domain Eukaryota; kingdom Metazoa; phylum Chordata; class Mammalia; order Diprotodontia; family Macropodidae; genus Notamacropus; species Notamacropus eugenii. Next base: position 13,822,231 of record NC_092874.1, read on the forward strand.
CTACTGGGACTGCAATTGGGGATCAGGCCAGGTCTGAGACACAGGCTTGGTAGAATGAGAGGAATAGACCCAAAGAACATCATAGAGATGCAACACATTGATTGGTCATGCTAGAATGGCCATCAGCAAAAGCATACCTAGTGAACTAACATTCAAAGATAGATATTGTGGTCTGATACAGTGTCAATCAGTGTAACTGCCATTCATTGAATGAATAAGCTGTGAACTTGAACTCTAGAGTTCCTTAGGCACATCAAGCAGGCAAATATGAATATCTCAAAGGAAATTTAATAACCAATGATCAGCATGAATTTGTAAAGAATAAACAATGCTAAACAGACCTGACTACAATCTGGGGATGGAAACAAACAAACAAACATATACATTGCCATGGAATGTTATCCTTGGTAACTTGAGGACAAATCTTCAGTAGAGAAGAAATGCCAGACAAGAAATGCCTGGTCCTGGGAGTATGAAGGTAAGAGTTGGGGGGGGCAGGGTAATCCACACTCCTAACTCGGGGTCTGCTGGAGCCAGCTCACAGGGGCTCCTAAGAGCCCTATCGTTCAATGTTCAGAGTATGTAAACCTCAGAAATTGGCTAACGCTACAAATCAGACCTTGATTTATTGATTGTCTAGACTCAAGAAAGTAACAGATAAAATGTTATTAGTGAAAATTAAATTTAGAATACTGTCCCTTGTACGTTTCCTGCCCACCCCAGGCTCGTTGTTAAATATCAACCAGCATACCTCTGTCCATATTCCACCCCCAAATCTGGATTGCTCTACAAACACCTCAAAGTGTAGTGATTTAATTGACTCTAAAGCAGAATAACAAACATTTCATTTAGGTACTAGACACAAATATGCTATGGGATTATTGAGAGAATTATTCACACTTTCTGATGAATAATTCTTGGTCAGAAAAGGGCCTCACTGTGAAAGAAAACTAACTGAAAAAAGGGTGAATATTTCTAGAAATTAGGGTCAGAAGTCAGACTTGGTAAGGATTAACCAAGAAAGCAATTTAAATAAAAGCACAATTTTTAAAATTATACCAAATAATTTTGAAACTCTTAGGAATAAAGGTCTTAATGAAACCCTAGAATGTGGCCAAGTAGATAAGGTGTTGGTTGTGGAGTCTGGAAGACCTAAGTTGGAATCTTGCCTCTTTCATTTCCTTGCTACGTGACCTGGATCAAGTTACTTAGCCACATTCTCTGCTTCAGTTTTCTCATCTCTAAAACAGGAATACTAATAACATTGTCTCCCAAGATTTCTAGAAGGACTAAATAATATAATATAAATGGAAAGTATTTTGCAAACACTAATAAATGTGAGTTCTCACTATTATCGACTCACTCTTCACTGTCCAGGACTGAGGATTTCAACATCAGCGAACACAGAATTCCCTCTACGTATCTAACTTATAGATGGAGAGAACATTCTGTGAGTCTCAGACAGAGGAATGCCAAAATCAAACAGCTGGTAACTGACACAGTTTGAAGGCAGGTCCTCTGACTCCAAATTTAGTTCCCTTTCCATTCTGCTACCCTGAGATCAGTGACTGCCAGTGGTTGGACAACCCGTAAAGTTCAGAAGTCAGCAGTGACTCCAGACCTTCTGGACTCTAAGCCTGGTACGTTATTCACTACATAAGCACATCAAAGTTCCTATTATGCTCCAGGCACTATGATAAGCCATGCCATGCTGCCTCTTCTGAGGTGTCCATTACTTACCTTGATGGACTGACTAAGTTAATATAAACGTGCTCCATAAATGAAGATTCTGTCTCATCAGGATGCTCACCCCAAAGGACTATCCTGCCTTACTTAAAGCAATCAACTCATTGGAGGGAAGCTTTATGCCTTTCTCAGGGTTCACCTGGCCCTCACTGTCCAAAAAGACAATTCAAAATCCTGTTGACTTAACATCTAACCAGTCAGGTGGTAGGGCAGCCCCTGTGCCCCACCCCCACCTTCACAACTTGGAACCTTTTCATTTATTCATTCACCCATTCATTCCTTCATTCATTTGTCCATCCCATCATTCATCCAATAAGCATATATTAAATGCCTACTATGCAGTGTACTGGGCACTCATATATGTGACATTTAAAATGTTCCATAGAGATAATCTCTGGGTAATTAATCATTTTATCAATAATGCTAGCATATTATCAATAAAAAGAAAGGTCATTTGGCCATCATTCTTGGACCAAAGATGATTCATGGTGGTGGGTTCACAGCTTATAGGCCTTGGAGGAGTGGGTGTTGCTGCTTGGGGCAATCAGCTCTGACTGATTAACAATGAATGAGAGAATGAATATTATAATGAGTGGTGGGCTTATTCCAATGAGGAGCTAGGGGACCTGACTTTGATCATGTCCTTTACTTCCAAATCACCCCCAGTCTTGGAAAAATCTAGACAAAAGTTCTATATTTCCCCCAGGCCTGAGCAGAACACAGTGAGTCAGAGTTTCAACTTAGATTAACTTCATTGTAAGGTGGCTAGGGTAGCAATACCTCAGCGGAGGAGAATATTCATCCTATCTGCCATCATCACTCTTGACTTTCAGAGGCTAAGCCTTGAAATGAGGACTTTAGAAAAAGGGGGAGAACTCTGGATCTCACCAAATCATTGGTTATTAATAATCACTTCTCTCACATATAGAAAGGTAAAAATGAACCAATTCTTGTTCTTGAAGAATTTTCATTTTACTTAGCACACACACACACACACACACACACACACACACACACAAAGAAAGAAGATTAAATATAAAATGTCTATAAATAAATGAATAAGAAGAAAACATTATTAAAAGTTTAGTATATTCCAATGCTTAGGTTTGGCACATGAAAACAAAGCAAAAACAGTCCCTCCCCTGAAAGAGCCTATATTCCTGCAGGGAGAGATAGCCCATACTGAAGATCTGTGGCCAGGGAGGGGTGCTTGTTTTGGAAGTTTACCAGGTTGGTGAATGGGACCATAAGGGAGTGGATAGACATGTGTCTTTCATGGGCGATGGCAATGTTGGGGGGAAGGAAGAGTAAAACGGGGCGTTCATGGCTAAGGCCTCTCTGGTCCCAGGGAGGGCTTCAACAATCAGAACAGCAGATCTCAGGGGGAGAGGAACACACAGTAGGGAGCTTGCTGGTAAAGTTTTAGGAACTGTCTCTCAGGGGAAAACATGTTCCTAGGACACACTTTTGAGTTTCATCTGCTTTCTCAGCTTTTTCTTCATCATTTTCTTAAGTCTAGATAATGAGCAGAACAGCAACTCAAGTCCTGATTTAGGGCATTTGCCAGTTTCTGTCCAAGTGCTGAAAATTGAACAGTCTGACCAGCTCACTCCAGACAGCCACTGGTCACACAGATCAAAAGCATGACTCCTGGTGCTGGTGGCAAAGAGGCAAAAAAAATGGAAAGGAATTGGAGGGAAGGTAGTGGAACCAGCAGCTGTGGAGATTAAGAATAATGTTGATGACTATGTTTGTATACCTCAGGACAGGCCCTGTGCTAGGCACTTTATAAACATTATCTCATTGGATCCTTGCAACAATCCTGAAAGGGAGGTGCTCTTATGATGCCCATTTTACAGAGGAGAAAACTATACCTGAAAGAGGAGTTCAGTGACTTGCTCAGGATCAACCAGCTATGTATGCAAGGCTGGATTTGAACTCGTCTTCCTGAGCCCCACTCTCTATCTACTGCACCATCTTGCTGACTCATGTATATACACACACATAAGTAGACCATTTGATCCTGGGAAAGAGGTCATATGGCTAGATTTGGAGGGAGGGGTGGCTTTCTGGTTGGTTGTTGTCCTTCGTTCTTGAAGAGGACCAAAATGACATCACCATGATAAAGTGAAATTTCAGTGTGTCCGACTGTGGCTGATCAGACCAATATGAGCTCAGAACTCTCTACCACAGGTTGGGCACAGATAATCCATGTGAATATTTGGGGTGGATACCCCAAATTTGCTCATCCTATGTTTACTTTGTGTTGTCTCAATTCTGCTTTGCTCATAGAGCACAGCACCCTTTCTGATATGGGCATGCCATGCTGAGTGGTCCTGTGCCAGTGCCTCCCATATTGCACAGTCAAATCCAAAGTTCTTGAGAGAGGCCTTGAGAGTGTCCTTGTATCGTTTCTTCTGGCCATCATGCAAATCACCATAAAATAGTATTTTTGGCAAGTGTACATTTTGCATTCGAACAACGTGGCCAGCCCATTGGAGTTGTGCTCTCTGAAGTATAGTTTGAATACTTGGTGGTTCAGCTCGAGCAAGGACTTCAGTGTCTGGTACCTTATCCTGCCAAGTAATCCTCAGAATCTTCTTAAGACACTTCAAATGGAAGTGATTCAGTTTAATTCTCTGCTGCCTGTGTCTGTGCTAATTTGGCTTTCTATTATGAGAAAGACTGGTCTGTATCATTGGAAGTAACAGTTGCATCTGGTTCTTCATGAAGAGTTTTCATTGCAAAGTCCTGGAGGTTCCCTTCTGTGCATTGTCTTCTCCCATCAGGGTGGGCTCCATGAGGGCAGGGACTGTCTTGTTTTTGTCTGTATAACTGTGCTTAGTATAATGCACAGTACAAAGTAAGCACTTAACAAATATTTTATCTAGCATCTATCTATCATCTACCTATCTATCTCTATCATTTATCTAGCATCTAGCATCTATCTCTATCTACCTATCTACTCTAGCTATCTATATCTGTCCTCTGTCAATGACTGTCTATCTTCCCCCTTACACCCACCACACAACTTCTCAATCATCCCTACATGCCCCACATCCTGCTCACCTCTATCTCTTGGAATAGTAATAACATAGAAATGACTATTGCTGGTCAGGAGATGTTAATCCACTGCCCCATGACTTCAGTCCCAAATCACTAGGCATTTTCTGTCAAATATACTCTTTCCTGGCCATCATTTCCCTACATCAGAGGTTCTTAACATGGAGCCCATACACTTGTTTTTTAAAAAAATGTTTCTTAATATATCTTTAAAATATTTTAAATATTTTATAACTATATTTCCATATCATTTCTTCCTTTCCTTTGCATACTCTGCATTTCACTTAGTACATTTAGAAATGTTATCATGAGAAGGGTCCATAGCCTCCCCAGGCTGCCAGAAGAGTCCAAGGTGCTAAAGAGGTGAAGGACCCCTCCCCCTGCATAAGAATTACTTTCCCTTACTTAAATACAGGCTCATTGAGCTTAACTTCTGTCTGGAATATCTTGGCTTGTATTTGTAACTCCAGAACTCACCCCAGTGCCTGATACATGAGGATCTAATGAAAGTTTTTTCACTCAGGCAGTTATTCTTTGTGTAAGCTGTTTGACCTGTATCAGGGAACTGTGCTTCCTTTCAGCAGAATGAACCTAAGCATTTCTCTTATTAAATTATCTTCTTTCCCCATGGTCCTGCAAATCATTTGAGGCCAAGAATACATCTTTTTTTTCCACCCAGAAAATCTATTCAGTCTACCTTCACTGAGACAATGAACTTCATTTTTAGAACTGACTATCCCGATTTTGATGTGTGTCTCTAGAGTCAAAGGTGTTAAATGAAGATGTTCTCTGGGTCATTTCCTACCCTGACCACAAAATAGAGCCTGAGGAGAGAACTCAATGAGATATCCTGTGAAATCTGGGATATACAGAACAGCATAATGTGTTTCACAGGGACCTCAGATGGAAAGTGGCTCTTTCAAAATTATTTCCCATTTGTCCAAATTTAACCCACTTTCAAGGTCCAGACTAAGTCCCAGCCCCTCAAAGAAGCTTTTCATGAGTATTTGAGTCTGGTATCAACCTTTCCTTTCTCTGAACTTCTGGGATAGGAGTGATACTAGAGAAGAAAGGGGACACATCTTAAGTCAGAGGGTCTAGGTTCAGAAGGTCCGTCTTTGATGGTCATGGTGGTAGACAAGACCTTTAGCCTTTGTGGTCCTCAGTTTCCTTGTTTATAAAATTAGGGGACAGAAGAGGGGACTGCTAAGGTCCCCTCCTGCATCCTAAGATCCTTGGACTCTCCCCCTAATTATCTCACAGATCCAATGTGCTGCCAAACTTTATTGTTTCTACCTTCACAGCACCTCTCAATCTGTTTCCTTCTAACTGAGGTCCCCATCTCTTCATCGCTGACCACAGTACCTAGGACCTCCTGACCCTACACTATCCAGTCTCCTCTGCTACCTTCTGAGCCTAGAACAGCCTTCTGCCTTGCCATCCTGCATCTGTGAATTCCCTTAGGGCGCTCCATTCGCCTCCCCTACCCCAGAACCTGCCCCCCTTTTTCACAGCCCCCTTTTGTGCTGCATCTTCCCCTATGAGAATATAAACCCCTTGTGGGCAAGGGTTATCTTTCTTTTTGCTTGTGCTTTGCACTTAGCACCATGCCTGACACACAGTCATAAATGCTTGTTGTAAAAATGCTCATATCAGCTCTTTCGGTGGCAGCAACAAATTAGAGCTCAAGGGGATGCCCATCAATCCAGGATGGCAGAAGAAGTTATATATAGTATATGATTGTGAAGGAGTAGAGTACTATTATGCTATGAAAAACAAGTGGATAGTTTCAGAAAAAACCTGAGAAGACTTATATGAACTGATGCAGAGTGAAGTGAGCAGAACCAGATCATTGTACACAATAACAATCATATTATACCAATAATCAACTGTAAAAAACCTAGCTACTGTAGAGCAATAGGCTTAGTGGATAGGGCAGTGAGTCTGGAATGAGGAAGACCTGAGTTCAAATCTGATCTAGCTGTGTGACCCTGGGCACCTCTGTTTTCTTTAATCCACTGGAGAAAGAAATGGTAAACACCTCCAGTATCTTTGCCAAGGAAAACCTCAGAGACAGTGGGTCCACGGGGTCATGAAGAATCAGACATGACTAAACAACAACAACTCTGGTCAATGTAATGATCCAATACAATTGCAAAATACCCATGATGAATAATTTCATCCATCTATAGAGAAAAAAATGATGAACTCTGAGTGAATATTGAAGAAGAATTTTTTGCTTTATTTTTCTTGCTTTTTTGCAACATGGCTAATATGGAAATATATTTTACATGATTTCAAAAGTATAACTGATATACAGCTTGCTTTCTCAATGGATGGAGGAGGAACTGGAGGGAGGGAGAGAATTTGGAATGGAATTTTTAAAAAATGAATGTTACAAATAAATATTTTTTTGAGAGTTTGAACAGTTTACTTTGTATCATATTAATTCAAAAAAGTGAAAGATGCAATCGTATCCCCATACAAGTGAAAAAAAAATAACATTATGAGAGATAACTAGGGAAATGACATTATATTTAAAGCAATTACTGATAAGGCACCAATATCAATACTAAACATATATGGAACAAATTGTATAGAATACACATTTATGAAGGAAAAGTTAATTAAAATGTAAAAAAGTCATAATAACACAATTGTATGAAACTTTAATGTTTTTCTCTCAGAGTTGGACAGACCTAATTGAAGAATTTTTTGAAAAGGAAAATATAGAAGTCAAATTTAGAGAATTAAGTACAGCAAGATTTATGGTATCTTTTGAATGGGAATGTTAAAGAATATATATTTCTTTGAAGCACATAGTGCCTTTGAAAAGCAGGTCATGTGCCAGGGCAAAAAGAATTGATATTCAAACACAAAAAAACAAAAATCCTAAACACATCTTCTGTAGAACATAAGGCAAAAAAAAAAAAATCAACATGGAGAACAGAAACAAAAGATGACATAGATAGAGATTTAACAATGACACCCTGGGTAATGGAGTCAAACAACAATTCGTAAGACACAGGTAATAATTATGTGAATAAAAATAATGTTGATGAGATAGCATGCTCAAATTTCCAGGATATTGCTAAGAGGCAAGTTATATTTCTAAAAACAAACAAAAAAGATAGATTAAATGAAGCAATTTAAAAACCAGAAAAACAAAATTTAAAAATCCAAATCAATCACCAAAAAAACTGAAAGCAAAAAGTTTACAAATTAATAAACAAAACTAAATGCTGGTTCCTTAAAAAGATAACAAAACTGACAAACCTTGAAAAGAAGACAGATGAAAATAAAATTACCAAAATGAAAAAGGAATAAAGAGAAATCATAACAGAGAAGCAAAAAGAACTATTTATACCCATTGCACATAATTATATGCCAGTAATACTGAGAATTTTGAGGAAAATTAAAATCATGCTTATATGTAAGGTGAATTTTAGTGTGTGTAAAGTGAATTTTTGTTATTATTTCTCTGAGTTCAGTTTCCTAGGATCCATAGCCATAACAATCTTTGGTTCCCAGGTACTAGATATGAGTTCCCACAGTTATGATTCAAAATATCTCCAGCACGCTTGCACATAATTATATAATGGTAAATGACATAAACATCCGCTGTGGCTTTGCAGAGAGATACAAGGATGGGCTGATGTATACTTGTGAGGCCATTGCTGGCAATATGCCTTCTTTGTCTGTTGGCCTACAGAACACGTGGTTACTAGCTAGTGAACGGGGAACCCTTAGGGTTGAACGCACAAATGCTGTGTGTTTCTCAACTGGCCCCCGTTGAGGTTTGGGGGGAACCTTAGGGTTGAATGCACAAGCTGGAATGCTGTGCGTGCCTTGATCGACCTCCATCAAGGCTTGGAGGGAATCTGTTTGCCTCAACTGGCCACCATTGAGGCTTGAGGGGATTTTTTTTTTAATTTACTTATTTAACTTTTAACTTTCATTTTCACAAAATTTTGGGTTCCAAATTTTCTCCCCTTTTGTCCCCTCCCGCCACCCCAAAACACCGAGCATTCTAATTGCCCCTATCACCAATCTGCTCTCTCTTCTATCATCCCTCTCTGCCCTTGTCTCCATCTTCCCTTTTGTCCTATAAGGCCAAATAACTTTCTATACCTCTTTACCTGTATTTCTTATTTCCTAGTGGCAAGAGCAGTACTCGACAGTTGTTCCTAAAACTTTGAGTTCCAACTTCTCTTCCTCCCTCCCTCCCCACCCCTTCCCTTTGGAAGGCAAGCAATTCAATATAGGCCAAATCTGTGTTTTGCAAATGACTTCCATAATAGTCGTGTTGTATAAGACTAACTATATTTCCCTCCTCCTATCCTGTCCCCCATTACTTCTATTCTCTCTTTTGATCCTGTCCCTCCCCATGAGTGTTGACCTCAAATTGCTCCCTCCTCCCCATGCCCTCCCTTCCATCCTCCCCCCCACCCTGCTTATCCCCTTAACCCCCACTTTCCTGTATTGTAAGATAGGTTTTCATACCAAAATGAGTGTGCATTTTACTCCTTCCTTTAGTGGAATGTGATGAGAGTAAACTTCATGTTTTTCTCTTACCTCCCCTCTTTTTCCCTCCAAGTCTTTTGCTTGCCTCTTTTATGAGAAATAGTTTGCCCTATTCCATTTCTCCCTTTCTCCTCCCAATATATTTCTCTCTCACTGTTTGATTTCATTTTTTTAAGATATGATCCCATCCTCTTCAATTCACTCTGTGCTCTCTGTCTCTATGTGTGTGTGCATGTGCGTGTGCATGTGTGTGTGTGTAAAAAAATTTTTTTTAAAAGAAAATAAATCCTTGCCTGCTTTTCTCTTGTCTGGATTACTGCAATTCCTTTGAAAGGTCTCTCTGCCTCAATTCTCCTCCCACTCTGATCCATCCTCCATGTATTTCTGGAGCCTTGGTCTGAGCACATCACTCCCTGATCAGAGAGTTCTTTATTATCATCAGGATCAAATGTAAATCCTGCCGGCATTTAAAGATTTTTGCTATCTGGTGCCTTCTTCCCTTTCTAATGTTACCTTCCTCATCTGCCTCCCATTGTATGCTGTCAATGGTCACCTTACTGTTCCCCCAACACAATCCTCCATCTCCCGATAACGCACCTCCCCACGCCTGGAATGCTCTGCCCCTGATCCTCAGGCTCTTCATCCCCTGACATCCTCTTGGAGTCATTTCAAATTCTAACTATTTAAGGTGAGTTTTCCCAGCCCCTCCCTCGGACCTGGCCACTAGTGCCTTCCTTTCAGATTGCCCACTATCTATTCAGCATTTATACTCTGCTATACCTCATTATTGAGCCCCTGAGAATGAGAGTTCCTGGGAGGCAGGACCCATGCTTGCCTTTCGAAGTGTCCCCAGTGCATATAGTAAGTACTTAATAAATGCTTTTGGTGGACTGATTGGACTTAGAAACTCCTCCCCACAAGTTAACATGTAGAACTGCAGTACAGGCTTTCAAAACCTTTGTTCAGTGTCTAAATGACTTGCCACACAGCTAGTTAGGGAGATAGAATGTTCAATGGAAAGAATGCTGGTGCTAATTCCCTAGAGGAGAAGTCAACATAAGAAATATCAGTCACTAAAGAGAAAATGTTCAAAATCATTGACCAAGAAGCAAATTCCGAAATACTGAGCTCATCCCTAATGGGGCAAAGATATTCTAGAGTAGAAAAAGTCCAACTTGGAGGAGGGGCCAAGGAAAGAGAGACATCACAATGACCCACCTCTGATGAGCTGAGAACTATTCTGGAAAAGAATTTGGATTTGAGAAACGTTACCAACAGTTCGTAGTCTCTGATCCAGCAATCCCCAACTGGGGTTACAGGTCCAATGGAAAGAAAAGTTTGATGTGTGACAAAATATACACTGCCTCTGTTTGTCAAAGCAAAGGCAATAGCAGATTACAAGCCCTGTGGGTGGGGGACGCTGAGGACCATGTGGTAAATAAATATTAATGAAACTGTGCAAGGGGCAATGGCCTCCAGAGTGGGGTGTATGCATCCCAGGAAGTATACAAGACCATTCTTAGGGACATGCAAGGACATCAGAACTGAGAGCAGCTCAGTGGCTGGTCAGTGGCCTTGCAATTACTGGCTATGACTACTGTCCTTTTTTCCATCTGCCCCTCCTGCCTTTGTCCAGAGCTTCACAGGAAGGCAGGCTGATGTCCTGCACTATAGTAGCAACAAGCACACTTCATATGTCTCCTTGAGACCTGCCTAGGATCCTTTCTTCCTCTGTCCCTAAGAGAACTCAGGAAGCTCAGGACAGACCCAGGATGAGCCGCAGTAGATTGGTAGGGGAGGAGGAGGAGGAGCAGCAGCTGCCAGATTAAGGATCAAGAACCCTAGTACAGACCTCTCTTAGTTCAGCAGCCTTCCTCCCAAGACATCCTCCTCCCCCAAAGGACAGATTGGAAGTCAAAGCAAAAAGCATTCCACTAGCAGGAAACCATGACCATCTGGGCTGCCATGACTCCCTTCTCCTCACCTGCAACAGTCAAGCCCTTGGACCTGCTCCCACCCCTCCCTCTGGCCTCACCTCACCCCTCTCCCAGTCTCCAGATCCTGCCCCCTCATCCCTGATCAGGGAAGATGGAAATTTGTCAGAAGCATTTCAGCAAAAGCTTTCACATAATCAGCGGATAGGTCTGAATAATGAGTAGTGATTGAGTAAGTACCACCAATGATGTCCTTCTTCCTTTGGGACCCAACTCTTCTTGTGAGATCACTTCTTTAGCAGTAAAGGCTATCAAAGCCAAATTTGAAAATAAACCAATCTTAGAACTAGACCTTTGAATCTCTGAATCACAAAATCCTAAACCAAAATTTTCTAAATGAAGCATAATCAAATTGTTCTCACTTAGAGTTTTTTAGCGAGAGCAAAATGATTTTATACCATTAGTGAGTAGCATAAGATTTAAAACATTTATTTCATCCTGAAAAATTTCTATTCTGGGTGTGTTTTATAATGAATATAATAAAGTAATAGACTAGTGCATATATTTATTTTTTTAAATAAACAGACATAAATTGGAAGAATGTTCTGCAATATTTTTACTTGGATGGATGCATGATTGAAAGTTTGGAGACCACTGACATAATGAATCAGAATCAGAGCAATAAGGGAAGACTTGTTGGAACTCCTGCAGAGTGAAAGAACACTGAATAAAACAATCTATGCAATTATTACAACAAAATAAGTAAATAAAATATTCAAGGGTAACAAAACCCAGGTGAAATTACTGAAAGTAGAATACATGTTCTTCTCTTCTGTTAACAAACAGTAAACTGCAAAAATGGAGAAGTGCATGTACTATGAGACCCCATCATGATATCAGATGATTTTGTGTAACTTTTTTTTAATTGGAAGGTACTTTGTGTGGTGGAGAAGGGAAGGAGAGGGCAGAGAAAAAGAAACTAGGGAAAGCAGCTTCCTCAGCAGTGTGCTGATACGATATTGTTCTTTCAGCTACATTGGCTATGGAGGGGGAGAGAGGGAGGAAGGAGACTTCCAGTATGAAAATTTCTTCCACTGATGCCATTGGGCAACTCATCTACAAGGTGTAGCCTAAAGGAATTGCCCAAGGCACGGGAGTTAAGAGACTTGATCAAGATATGTGCCACAAACAGAACTTGCAAATGCCTCTCTTGTTTGATTATGTTTTTAAAGAAGCAGCATCAGATCCAGAATCCATCTTCTTGGGTTTGAGTTTGGACTCTTCTGCACATGACTTGGGACCCATCCCTTCCAACTACTACCATTTCCTCCAATCAGGAGGTCAGATTGGATGAGTGGCCTCAAAGGGTCTTTGCTCCCCAAAGTCAGCCTTTGCCTGACTCTCAGTCCACTACTGAGTGTCTAGTCAGAGGATGAGTGTCTAGTCACCCACTTCCTTAGGGCATCTTCTAGGACTTTAAGGACAATATCTCTTTCTCTTCTTTAGTCTTCTCTACAACCTTGAAGCATGGTCTATTATTATTCCCTTTCTGTAGATGAGGAAACTGATGTGAGGAGAGGCTGTGACAGCCCATAGTTACACAGCATGGGATCCATGCCTACACCCTCCACTCTCCTAATTGCCACCCCAGCATGACCTCTGTTCACAGACTTGTATCTCCTCATCTAAATTGTAAGCTGCTTGAGGAACAAAACATAGTCCTGATAGCATCTTCTCTATCTCCAGATAAGCATAAAGATGATGGTAAAAATAGCTAGTATTGGGGGGGCACAGTCAAGATGGCAGAATAGAAAGACATACATACTTTAGCTCTTCCCCCATAGCCCATAAAATATCTGTAAAGAAAGACTCTCAACAAATTCTAGAGCAGCAAAGCCACAGAAAGACAGAGTGGAGGAGATTTCCAGCCCAGGGTGACATGGAAAGCCAGTGGGAAAGGTCTGTCACACTGGACATGGAGCAGAGCCCAGCCTAGCCCAGCCTCAGCCACATGACTTGGGGAGGAGCAGGACCAGAGCAGGCTTTGGGAACCTGAAGCAACAGCAGTGGTTTGCAGATCCCTCAACCCACAGGTGCCAAGGTCAGTGAGAGGGCTTTTTCAACTTGAGTGAGAAGGGAGCAGAGTCCACCCCTAGCCCTGGCCCAAGGCAGTGGTGGAGGCTGGGCAGCAGAGGTTCTGGAGGCCACAGCAGGAAGGCAGCAGCAGGCATCCATTGTTCCATTGTTGGAACACTGAGCATAAAGCTTCTGAGGTAATTGAGCAGCTGATCTGAAGCTGATCTGAATCTGAACCCCTGAGTGGAGGCCCTGCCACCACCTGAAGCCCCTAGGGGAATTGAGCAGCTGATCTGAATCTCAGCCCTGAGCATGGTCCTGGGGTGAGCAGGAGCACTAGGACCCTCCTCTTGACAAAGGATTCAGAAGTCAAGTAACTGGCTAGGAAAATGCCCCAAAAAAGGGGGAAAAAAATAAGACCATAGATGGTTACTTTCCTGGTGAACAAGTATATCCTTCCATCCTTTTGGATGAGGAAGAACAAAGCATACTGTCAGAGGAAGTCAAGACTTCTGCATCCAGTACCTCCCAAATGAATATACAATGGGCCCAGGCCATGGAAGAGTCTGAAAAGCCAGTCAGCAGCTTGCTAAAGGAGACCCAAAAAAATGTTGAGGAAAATAACACCTTTAAAAATGGACTAACTCATTTGGGAAAAGAGGTTCAAAAAGCCAATGAGGAGAAGAAGTCTTTAGAAAGTAGAATTAGCCTAATGGAAAAGGAGGTTCAAAAGCTCACTAAGGAAAATAGTTCTTTAAAAATGAGAGTGGAGGTCAGGGAAGCTAATGACTACATGATAAACCAAGAAGTTGCAAAACAAAACCAAAGGAATGAAAAAATAGAAGATAATTTGAAATATCTCATTGGACAAACAATTGACCCGGAAAACAAATCCAGGAGAGACAATTTAAAAATTATGGGACTACCTGAAAGCCATGATCAAAAAAAAGCCTAGAAATCATCTTTCATGAAATTATCAAGGAAAACTGCCCTGATATTCTAGAACCAGAGGGCAAAATAAATATTAAAATACCACCAATTACCACCTGAAAGAGATATGAAAAGAGAAACTTCTAGGAATATTGTGGCCAAATGTCAGAGTTCTCAGGTCAAGGAGAAAATATTCCAGGCAGAAACAATTTGAGTATTGTGGAAATACAATCAGGATAACACAGCATCTGGCAGCTTCTACATTAAGGAATCGAAGGACTTGGAATAGGATATTCCAGAAGTCAAAGGATCTAGGACTAAAACCAAGAATCACCTACCCAGCAAAACTGAGTATAATACTTCAGGGGAAAAAATGGTCATTCAATGATAAAGAGGACTTTCAATTATTCTTGATGAAAAGACCAGAACTGAAGAGAAAATTTGACTTTCAAACACAAGAATTAAGAGAAGCATGAAAAGGTAAACCGGAAAGAGAAATCATAAAAGACTTTTTAAAGATGAACTGTTTACATTCCTACATGAAAAGATAATATGTGTAACCCTTGAGACTTTTTTCAGTATTTGGGTAGGTGGAGGGATTACACACACACACACACACACACACACACACACACACATAGGCAGAGAGCACAGGCTGAGTTGAATCAGAAGGAATAATGTCTATAAAAAATAAAATTAAGGGGTGAGAGGAATATATTGGGAGGAGAAAGGGAGAAATGGAATGGAGCAAACTATCATTTATAAATAAGATAAGAAAAATCTTTTTCAATGGAGGAGAAAACAAAGGAGGTGAGAGGGGAAAAGTGAAGCTTACTCTCATCACATATGACTTAAGGAGGGAATAACATACTCAATTTGGTATGAAAATCTAGTTTACACTACAGGAAAGTAGGGGAAAAGGGGACAAGTGGGGTGAGGGAGATGATAGAAGGGAGGGCAAATGGGAGAAGGGAGTAATTAGAAGTAAATACTTTGGGGAAGGAACAAGGTCAAATGAGAGAATAGAATAAATGGGGGACAGGGTAAGATGGAGAGGAATATAGTTCGGCTATTATGGAAGTCTTGTGCAAAACGACACATATATAGCCTGTACTGAATTGCTTGCCTTCTCAGTGGGGATGGGTGGGGAGGGAGGAAGGGAGAGGAGTTGGAATTCAAAGTATTAGAAATGAATGTTGAAAATCATGATTGCATATAGCTGGGAAATAAGAAATATAAGTAATGGGGTATAGAAATCTATCTTGCCCTTCAAGAAAAGAGAAGATGGGGATAAGGGAGGGGTGGGGTGTGATAGAAGGGAGGGCACATTGAGGGAACATGTAATCAAAATGCAAGGTGTTATGGGATAGGGTAAGGGGAGAGATGGGGGGGGAATTGGAACTCAAAATTTTGTGGAAATGAATGTCGAAATCTAAAAATAAATAAAACTATAAAAAATAGCTAGTGTTTATTAGTACAGTGCCTGGAACACAGTAGGCACTTCATAAAAGTTGATTTGTTTCTCATCACACAATCCTGTATATAAAACATCTCACAAGATCCTCAAAATGATTGGGTTTGTAGGATTATAGATTTAAAGCTGAAGAGGGTGTTGGGGGTCATTCAGTGCAACTCAGTTATTTTACAGGTATGAGGCCTTGACCCAGATGGTGAGTGACTTGCTTATGGTCCCTCAGACCAAGGAGCAATATGGATTTTGAATCCAGCCCTATTTCCACCACCCCACAAAGAATGTGGAAATGAATACCATAATCCTTATCTCTGTTAAAGAGATGAGCATACAGAAGAGAACTGGCCAAGGAAGTAAATAGAGTGGGGACTCTACTTATGCCCTAGTTCTTCTGACATCAAGTCTCCACATCATGCTGAGAACACAGAATAGTCACCAGTAAACACATTTTGATTTCTGGCCAGTAAAGAAATGTGGATAGTGAGGCAATATTAAAAGCAGCAGAGGGAAAACTTCAATTTATTTCAATAAACCATCCTTTGCCATGCAAGGCATTGTGCTACCTACAAGACCCTCAAAATAGTTCTTAACCTCAGAATGCTTATAAGTTAGTGTGGGGATGTGCCTGTATAAGAAGAGGAAGAGACAGACAGACAGACAGACAGACAAACAGACAGACAGACAGACTGATGGAGCCCCCTGAGCTGAGTCTGGCAGGAAGGTCAAGGCTCAGAGGCAAAGTCAAAGAGAGGATGCCCCCCAACCCAAGAAGGATGGAATCGGCTAAGAACCATGAACCCGGATGGGCTAGAATGACCTCACTCAATTATTCTGATTTCAGTGCAAGCGTTTATACCTCAGAAATCAACAAATGCCACAAATTAGGGTTTGGCTTATCATTTGGTTATTTATCTAGATTTAATAGAGTGATATAAACAATGTGTCTCTTGCACACATCTTTTCTCAGAGAGGTGGTGGTTAAGCATTTATTAGCACATTCCAGGCTAGAATACAGAATAAACTAGAAAGGACAGTGCAGCCTAGTGCAGAGGGGACACCAGCTGTGTAACCTTAAGCCAATCAGCAAACCTCTCTGGGCCTTAGTTTCCTTATGTATATAATGAGAGGGTTGAGCTGTGAGCCTAAGGAATGGTGAGTAGAGCTGGGAAAGCCACTTAAATATTTAAATCTATCCCCCTAACTATTTTTCCCTCACCTGAGTCACTGACCAGGCCACAAGGAATCATTTGACAAATGTCATCAAGGACCTGCTCTGTGCAGGGCACTAGACTGGGCCCAGGGCTTTAAGGGTGAAGAATTAAAAATCCACATCTGCAGGGGGTTTACATTCTAATGGGGAAGCAACCAGACACCTAAATAAACAAACATAAGTCAATATTACCTGCCCATGAAGGTGGCTAAATCTATTGATTCAGATTAGGCATCACAGCTAAGTCTTGCCCTAGTGAGAAGAATTTGTCCTTGGCACCCCACTGCTTCCTGAGAGGTTGATTCCACTTCAGTTTGACAGCTAGGTTCCTCCCTACCAGTCTACAGTCCATCACCAGGCCTGTCCCATTTAGGTACAGTCTTGCTGGGGACCAAGGAATCAGACCTTGATAACACACTCATAAGAGGTTTAAGGTCCAACATAATGTGTCAAAGGAAAACGGTTGCCAGATCTAGGGCTTAAACATATATCATCTCACTGGAACTTTGTAATAAGCCTGAGAAGCAGGTCTTATTTGTGAAATGGGGAAACTGAGGTTAGTACTGCTGGTACAAGGAAGGCTAGATTTCGAATTAGAATATCTGCTTTTGAAGTCTGGCCCCTTATGACCCATATAGCTTTGGGTAGGTCACTTACACTCTCCAGGCCTCAGCTTCCTTATCTGTAGTTGAACAAAGGTAAGTTTACAGATGACTGCTAACCTTTGCTCTAGTTCCAAATTCTATGCTCCCCATCATACAACTGTCTCAGAGTCACACAGCTGGTAAGTATCCAAGGCAGGATTTGAATCTACTTCAAAACCAGCATTCTTCCCATAAGAATATATACTTGAAAGGGTCCTTGGGGATCTAATGGAATTCCTTCCTTTTACAGGTGGTCTAACTGTATATACATATAGCAATCTCCTTGAGGACAAGAATATTTTTCTTTTTCTTTGTAGCCCCAGTCCTTAGCACAGAGGAAGTGGTTAATAAAGGCTTGTTGATTGATTTATTAATAGATACTAATTCAAATCAAGTTATAGCTTTGCTCTTTGCCACTTAAATCACTCATTTTAGGTCTTAGTTTCATCATATCTACACACACATGTATACATATGTAGGTACACACACACACACACACACACACACACACACACACACTAGTTAGTCACAAAATGGAGGCTCAGACCAAAACGTAGTTCATTGCTCATCCCAAGTTAATGGTCACAAAAACTAGCCTTATAGTGATTCTAAGCATGTGATGCTTACATTAGGAGTGGACATAAGCACTGATATCACATTTAACATGAGAATGTCTTTAAAATTGTCCTTAATGGACCATGGAAAACTAGGCTTTTTCAGTTGTCCCAAGATCTCTGGTGGCAAGTTTGAAGCAGGACAAGGATATTATCCATGTATGAGAAAATGGGGCATGGGTTTTTCATCTTTTCCTCTCTTTATCTAAGCCCAACAATCTTTTGCCTACTCCTAATCATTATGTCATTCATAAACATCTTTTTCTTGCAAAGTCCAACTTAGTTTTTTCATTGACTGCCCTACTTCTTGGTGGTCCTTGAGAAATTGTGGCTGTGGTCTGATAGGGTTGTGTCCCTGCTTCTTCCCCTAAGTATCTAAGAAAGGAAGCATGTGCACCTCCTTCTCTGCTGGAAAATCTGGGATGTTGGAGGTGATAAGATTCCCCATTGTCATAGCGGTGATGCTTTCTATCACTGTCACTTCAACTCCATTTAGACATGGAACAATCGTCCAGAGGATGTAAGCATGTTTTGTTAAAGTGATGTTCAAGAATGGACACCCAGAGAGATATGCTCAGAACACTAACAGGATGCTGATGTCACAGCCCTTGCATACCTTTCAAAAAGAAAAAGAAGCAGGCAGGTCTCTGGTGAGGAGTTATCAAGACCCACAGTCTCTGCTGATTTCCTGCTCCAGAGGTCTTTACAGGAATAAACTGGAGGCCTGCAGGTCAACTCCACCACATCTTGGCTTCTTCAAGTGTTCCTCCTTTCTGAAGGAACCAGGAAAAAAACTTTGAAATCAACAGGGAGTGGAGCTATAATCTTAAATTCATCCATGGAGGGGGCCAACTTCTGCCAGGTCTATCTGTTATTTCATTGGCTTACAACAGTTCTAATAACTGTTTTTCAACCAGTAACCTTGAAATGGCTTCCTGACATCACCAACCTTTGTTTCCCCTACACATTTTTAAGCTCAAGTCTTAAGCATCTGATTGAATCTCTGTGCCATCTCTGCCCCTTGGAGGTTACACGCTAAATGAGAGTTGCCCATAATTTCGCAGGCTTCAGCCCAATTCTTATCTTTGTAAACAGGGAAGTATAATCCTTGATCACTCTCAGCCACTACAGGCAACCACAATAACCAAACTCAGTGTTTCCATAGTGAGGTCAGCATCTGCCTACGTGCAGGGGAGAACAAAAGCTAGCCCAATGCATGTGCAGAACGGAGTTTGGCAATAATTTACTAGTTTTATCATTAAATGGGCTAATATAGCTACTTGTCAGGCTGTTCTCAGAGCCGACAATGGGGGACAGATCAAGGGAACAGTTTCTATAATGATCTCTCCTTGTGACCAATGGGGCGGAGTAGTATTGTAGAGCAGATCACCACTTCCCCTAGCCTTGGTCCTGTTTTCTCTTCTATCTAAGATCAAAGTGCGCTGGACAGCTCAGTGCCCATTCCATAATGATTCTATCCCTTCCATAGATCTCTCTGTCGCTTAGTAGAGTCTTTGAGTCAACCAGCCTCCTGTCCAAGGATTTCTTTGGAACTTGGCCAACTGCAGCTATATAAGTATACATTCACACACTCATGCATACATACATACATACATACATACATACATACATACATACTGCATGCATAGATATATATGTACACACATAGCTATGTAGCTAAATATGTACATATACCTATCACCCAGCCTGTACCTGAAGCCCTTCAAGCTTGGCCAAAATTTCCAGAGCTTGAATTCACTGGCACATTCATCCTCAGTGGAGGAGAGAGCGTGATGTAATTCTTTTAGAATAATTTTGTCTTGCCGAAACAACTTGCTATCTGCCAACATTGCCACTGTCTTAACAAAAACGGGGAAATGCCTTATCTCGTACTCTAGCAAACCCAGGAAACGACTGTCAGTAAGGTAATTCTGGGTTCAGAGGACTAGGTTTGAACAAGGAAGAGGCTAGGCTCTAAGAAGCAGGGGACATCCGTGAGCCTTTGAAAAGGAGAGTGCATAAGGGTTTGGAAGGCCAGAAGGGCAGACAGGTCAGCCTAGCAGAAGCAGTGAGGCATCCTGAAGGACAGACAGGAGGCAGCATGTGACAGGAAAGTCGAACCACTGGGTGGCAGGTAAACCCAGGAGCCCCAGGAGTGACAGCGACACCAGGACCCTCAGGACAGTTTCCTGCCCCATCCCCCAAACTATCATCCCAGGGAAGCTAGCCTCCAGGAGAGATGGATGATCTGCTAATTGCTTTTGCAGGGGCTCCAGACACAGCTAATGAAAACCCAGGAAAAAAGTGTTCTGACCACCAAAGTCCTTGGCCCTGTCAAATGGTTCAGTAGCAGAAACCAGAATGTTTTCATCAGTAAAAATGGCACTTAAGATAAATGACCACCTGCTTGGCTGCAGCACCCTAAGAAGCATCGGAATGGGAGCTCCTTGAAAGCAGGCCCTGCCTTTTCCATCTACATTCTGAGTGCTTAAAAAGGGCTCTTTCACTTGTTTATTCACTCCCACAATGGCATCTGGAGGACTCAGGCCTAGCTCTTTACCACTTTCTAGCTATGGAACCACAGGCGAATTGCCTCATCTCTCCAAACAAGGAGACACCACCACCTGCTCTGCCTGTTGCAGAGATCAAGAGAGACCGTGTATGAAAGTGCTTTGTAAGCCTAAGCTCTATATCACGTAAACTAGAAAGCCAATATTCCAGGACTGCTACTCCCACACTCTCAAGGTATTCCTGATGCCTGGTACCCGCCTGGTACTTGTCGGGTTCTGGTCCTCTCGAGGAGATGTAGCCTCTGCCTGCAGTGGCTGCCTCTTCCCAGCTCCCTTCGGCCTTCGGAAGCTCCCTTGTCCTTCAAGGCCCAGCAAACTCGAGGCTAGCCCCTGGGTGAAGCTTTCTTTGGAGTCCAATCACAAATTCTTTCTTCTCTGACCTCTTCAGCTCTCATTCTCTTCCAAACTATCTGCATGGTTTTCAACCCCATGAGGGCAGGCGCCATGTTTTAACTGTGCTTGGCACATTGCTTTTAAGAAATGTTATTAAAATGCTGCACTTGGATAAGAGGTAGCTCAAGGTAGATATAGCTGTAGACCACCGGGGATTCCTAACCTGGGTCAAATAAAGACCGCACACGGAAGCCCCGTTAATACATCAGGCGCCCTCCATGTGCCAGGCACTGGGTCTATAAAAAAGACAACTGTTTCTGAGTTCTTCAGTGGAGGCCGGGAGGAATCCCTGACACGCACAACCGGGCTCCTTACAGCCTACAGAACTCATTATACAGACAAGTAGGCTCTGCGCACACAGCGGGGTCCACAGACCCCAGGGGGTCTCTGCTGTGCTCAAGGGACCTCCGCTGTCCCCAGGGGGCCTCTGCTGTCCTCAGGGGGCTTTCGCTGTCCGCAGGGGCCTCCGCTGTCCTCAGGGGCCCTCCGCTGTCCTCAGGGGGCCTCTGCTGTCCTCAGGGGGCTTTCGCTGTCCGCAGGGGCCTCCTCTGTCCCCAGGGGGCCTCCGCTGTCCTCAGGGGCCCTCCGCTGTCCCCAGGGGGCCTCCGCTGTCCTCAGGGGGCCTCCGCTGTCCTCAGGGGGTCTCCGCTGTCCCCAGGGGGCCTCCGCTGTCCTCAGGGGGTCTCCGCTGTCCCCAGGGGGCCTCCGCTGTCCGCAGGGGCCTCCGCTGTCCCCAGGGGGCCTCCGCTGTCCTCAGGGGGCCTCCGCTGTCCCCAGGGGGCTTCCGCTGTCCCCAGGGGGCCTCCGCTGTCCTCAGGGGCCCTCCGCTGTCCCTAGGGGGCCTCCGCTGTCCCTAGGGGGCCTCCGCTGTCCTCAGGGGGCTTCCGCTGTCCGCAGGGGGACTCCGCTGTCCCCAGGGGGCCTCCGCTGTCCTCAGGGGCCCTCCGCTGTCCCTAGGGGGCCTCCGCTGTCCCCAGGGGGCTTCCGCTGTCCGCAGGGGCCTCCGCTGTCCCCAGGGGGCCTCCGCTGTCCCCAGGGGGCTTCCGCTGTCCCCAGGGGGCCTCCGCTGTCCCCAGGGGCCCTCCGCTGTCCCTAGGGGGCCTCTGCTGTCCTCAGGGGGCTTCCGCTGTCCGCAGGGGGCCTCCGCTGTCCCCAGGGGGCCTCCGCTGTCCTCAGGGGCCCTCCGCTGTCCCCAGGGGGCCTCTGCTGTCCTCAGGGCACGGGGTGATGCTCCTTTGGGTGGGTGTGAGAGCTGACCACCAAGGCCCCCCGTTCCGTGCTCGGGGGCGCAGTGGAGGCGCTCGGGACGCCCGGCCAGATGCTAGGCAGGAGAAGCCGGCGGTCCTCATGCCGGGTCCAGACAGGACCAAGGCCGGCAGGCGGCTGGAGGCTAAGGCTGGGGCAGAACTGGGCCCGGAAAGTCACGAGTCCTGGATTCGAGTCATCCGGTCCCAAGGAGTCCCCGAGACCCGAGCGGGGCAGGAGCCTTCGGACCCTGCGCTTCGGCCTCGGGGCACTGCGTGCCTCAGTTTCCCCCTCGGGCCTCTCACACTTCGCCCATCCCAGGAGAGAACGCGCTCCCAGGGCCCTGGATTCCAGGCCTGCCGAGCCTCAGTTTCCCCATCCGCAGGGCGTGAATGTGAAACAGACCAGAGGATCGCTTTTCTGCCCCACCCCCACCCCCGGCCTCAGTTTCCCCAGGTGTCCCGGGGGCGGGCCCGTTGCAGGGCTGCGGCCTCCCGCTGCGGGGCGGGCCCAGGCGGCACCAGGCCTCTCCGGGATAGGCCCAAGCCCCGGGCCCGGCCGCTCCCCTCGGCCCATTCGCCTCCCACAGCGGCCGGCCCCGCCCTGCCGCGCGCCCGCTCGGGCCTGCCCCGCCCCCCGCTCGCGCTCCCGGGCGCGAGGCGGCAGCGGCGTGCGTGCGTGCGTGCGTGCGTGCCCGCCTGGCCAGGCCGGCTGGGCCACCGCCCCCTCCCGAGCGCGCGCGCCCTTGTGCGCGTTCCCTCCCGAGCGCGCGCGGCCTTCCCCGCTGCCGTCACGAGCCGTTACTGCACAACCACCGCCCCGCCTCGCGCCGGCCCCCTCCGCTCCCGCCCTCCCTTCCCCGCCAATCAGCGCGCGTCACTCGGGTCCCGGCCAATAGCGAGCCCGCTAGGAGAAAGAGGCGGCTGAGGCGGGAGGTGCCTGCGGGAGCCACGCTCGTTCGGCGCCGGCGGGGGCGGGGCCCTCAGCTGCCGGAGCGGGGCGGGGCCCTTCGCTTTCTCCCCGGCTCGGTGAGGTGTGTGACTGTCTTTTCTCCCGCGGCGAACCCTACTGGGACGTTAGGCCGCGGCGCCGGGCGCTCTCGCAGGACAGCGCGCAGGCCTGGGTCCGGAGCTAGGCCAAGGGCAGAGAAAGAAGGCCAAGCGCGAGAGCGAAAACGAGGCGCGGGGGGGAGGGGAAAGCGAGCGCGCCGCGGCGGCCAATCGGCTCGCCGAGGGGCGGGACCTGGGCGGTGACCTCGCGGGAGCGGGGAGGGGCGGGGGAGGGGCGGGAGGGATCTGCGCGCGGCCCCGCCCCGCGCCGGCCCCGCCCCCGCTCGGCCCCGCCGGCTCCTCGCGCCCCCGCCGCCGCCGCCGCCGCCGCCGCTGTCAATCAGGCGCGAGTCCGCGGGGCCCGGGCGGAGAGGATCTGCTACGCCACAGCCCCGCGGCGGCCCTGCGCCCAGAGCCGGGCCGGGCGGGCCGAGCCGCCGCAGCCTCGGGAGCCGCCGCCTCCTCCCTGTCCCTCTCCTCCCTCTCCTCCTCCTCGGCCGCCGCCGCCTCCGCCTCCTCCTCCTCCTCCTCCTCCTCCTCCCCCCGCGGGCGGGCGCCCGGCCCGGCCCGCCCGGCCCTCTGGTCCCCGCCCCGCCCCGGCCCCGGCCCCCGCCCGCCCGCCCGCCCTCGGGCCGCGCCGTGAATGCGGGATGAGCGGTACGTTCGGCGGGCCTGGCCGGGCCGGGCGGGCCGGGCGGGCCGGGATGCTCCAGGGGGAGGAGGCGGAGGAGGGGCCGGGGGCGGCGGCGGGCCGCGCGGGGCGGGCCGCCCGGGTTTTGTCTCCGCCGCGGAGCCCGGCTGCCGCCGCCTTCTGGGTGTTGCTCTGGAGCCGAGGGGTCGGGTTTCCAACCACGTTCCGAGCGCTCGGCCCTCCTCCCCGCCGGCCGGGCCCGCCTGCCCGCCGCTGCGCCGCCGCCGCCCCGGGAGGGAGGGGGCGAGGGGCCGGGGGCGCCCCCACCCTCGGGATGGGCCCCCGGAGCCGCGGGGGCCCGCGAAGGAGGCACTTCACCCGGGGGATGAGCCCCCGGATCCGCGGGGGGCCGAGGGAGGGACCCCACCCCGGGATGAGCCCCAGCGTGGGAGGGAGTCCCGGGGCGAGCCCCCCACTAACCAGGAGGGCGGGGGGCTCTTGCAGATCAGAAGAAGGAGGAGGAGGACGAGGTCCCCCCCGCAGCAGCCGTGGCTGGGGCAGCCGCCGGGGCTGCCATGGCCCCCGAAGGAGGGAAGGCTTCGGAACCGGAAAACAACAATAAAAAAGCCAAAACCGCCGGTTCTCAGGTAAAGGTTCCCTGCCGCCCTCCCAGCTCCTTGGGGAAGGGGCAGCTTCTCCCCCGGGGGTGGGGACCACTGGTAAATGTAGGGTTTACCTGCTAAAGGCCTTGCGGGCTGCAGGCTCTGGGGGTGCTTATAAGTTGCGTCTGGAATAAAGAAATGGCACCCAGAAGCCCTGACAGGAGATCCCCCCACCCCCAGGGGTTTTTCCGTCTTGTTTGTTTCTGCTTTTTTTAAGTAGTCTGTCTTGGTCTCCAAAAACTTTCCAGCGATTGACCCTGTATGTGAAGCTTGGGTCCCAGAAGGTCCCATTTCCCCATTCGGGCTTCTCAGGTCTCTAACTGGCTTTTTTTTGTTCAAAGCACTCTTTGATTTCTGCCACTTCCTGGGTAAGTTTGGATATTTAGAACTGTCAAAGAAAAAAACCTGCCCCCTCCTGCCTTCCACTAAACCCGCCCCTTTTCTTCCCATCCCCTCTGCGGGCAGGACTCTCAGCCTTCTCCTCTGGCTCTCCTGGCAGCTACTTGCAGCAAAATAGGGACTCCTGGTGAAAACCAAGCCTCCGGGCAGCAGCAGATCATCATCGACCCGAGCCAGGGGCTGGTGCAGCTTCAGAACCAGCCCCAGCAGCTGGAGCTGGTGACCACACAGCTCGCGGGAAATGCTTGGCAGCTTGTTACCGCTACACCTCCCTCTTCGAAGGAAAATAGCGTGTCCCAGGCAGCCTCGAGCGCGGCCAGCTCGGCCAGCAGCGCCAATGAGGGCAGCTCCCCGACCAAGGCCAAGCCCGGCCAGCCTGCCACCTCGGGGCAGTTTCAAGTCATCCAGGTACAGAACCCGGGCGGCAATGTTCAGTACCAGGTGATACCCCAGCTGCAGACCGTGGAGGGCCAGCAGATCCAAATCAACCCGGGCAGTGCTGCCTCTCTGCAGGATTTGCAGGGTCAAATCCAGCTCATCCCTGCGGGTAATAACCAAGCTATCCTCACAGCCGCTAACAGGACAGCTTCTGGGAATATTCTTGCCCAGAACCTGGCAAATCAGACAGTACCGGTCCAAATTCGGCCTGGGGTCTCCATACCGTTGCAGTTACAGACAATTCCAGGCACTCAGGCTCAAGTTGTGACAACGTTACCTATCAACATTGGAGGAGTGACTCTAGCTTTGCCTGTGATCAACAATGTGGCTGCTGGAGGAGGCTCCGGACAGATTGGCCAGTCGGCTGCTGATGGGGGGGCATCCAATGGAAATCAGTTAGTGTCCACCCCTACCTCCACCCCCCCCACCACTACTGCCTCTGCCAGCAGCACGATGCCTGAGTCCCCCTCCTCCTCCTCCACCACCTGCACATCCACTGCTTCTACAACTCTGACGAGCAGTGACCCGTTAGTGACTCAGGTGGACTCAGGCCAGTATGTGAGCACCGCAGCCACTGCTGGCGGCTCAGAAAGGGCCCTTGAAGAATCCCAGACCCCTGCCCCGGAAGCTGAAGCCCAGAACTCTGGTCAACTCCAGCCCAATGGCCTTCAGAATGCACCGCAACAGGAGCAGGCCAACTCCCTCCAGCAAGTGCAGATTGTAGGCCAACCCATCTTGCAG
This sequence comes from Notamacropus eugenii, assembly GCF_028372415.1. NCBI lineage: Eukaryota > Metazoa > Chordata > Mammalia > Diprotodontia > Macropodidae > Notamacropus > Notamacropus eugenii. The sequence continues at coordinate 13,848,571 of NC_092874.1, forward strand.
CAGATCCAGATCCAGCAGCCTCAGCAGCAGATTATTCAGGCCATCCCACCCCAGTCATTTCAGCTCCAGTCAGGACAGACTCTTCAGACCATCCAGCAGCAGCCTTTGCAGAATGTCCAGCTTCAGGCTGTAAGTCCAACTCAGGTGCTTATCAGAGCACCGACCTTAACCCCATCAGGGCAGATCAGTTGGCAAACTGTGCAGGTTCAGAATATTCAGAGCCTTCCCAATTTGCAAGTTCAGAATGCTGGGTTACCCCAACAACTCACCATCACTCCAGTGTCTTCGAGTGGTGGCACAGCTCTTGCCCAGATTGCCCCAGTGGCTGTGGCTGGGGCCCCAATAACATTGAACACTGCCCAGCTGGCATCGGTGCCTAACCTTCAGACGGTGAGCGTGGCCAACCTGGGGGCTGCAGGTGTCCAAGTGCAGGGAGTTCCAGTGACAATCACTAGTGTGGCCGGTAAGTCACAGACCACATCTCCTTCAGTCACGTTAGACCATTGTCATAATTGCAAAGTTATTGATAATTTTGCTAATAACCCTTCAGTTTGACCCCTACCTCGAGGGGAAGACAGGAGAAAGAAGATGTTAAGTACAAAGACACTGGGAAGCTCCACTAACTCCTTCTGCTTTGTCTGTAGCCACCATTGGGCCCACTTCACCTTGGTGGGATTCTCCATGTTCAGGATTTGCGTCTGCCCCGGGACCGGAAAGAGATTGTCCTTAGCACCTCCCGGGCAGAAGGTTGAGTGGTTGGGTCCAGTTGTAAAGTTTCCATTCTGAGCACTAGCCTCCTCCTCCAAACCTCATGTTCCTTTTTGGGCCATCCCAGGCAGAGTGGAGCCTCCACTCCCAGAGTGCACATGGAGAGCGAATGAGGCTCAAAGCCCTGTGATTTCTTGTGTGTTTGGGGTTTGGGAGGCTGCTCTGACAGCAGGTCACAGAACATTTTTAAAAGTGGACGTGATGGCTCATGTTTCCTTGTTTTGTTTCTGCTTCAGTGTTTCCTTGCCCTGGGTTGTTCTTTGAAACCAGCGACAAATGGCAGCAGGTGGGAGAAGCTACCACATTTAGCTGCAGATTTTTTTTTGATTAACTTACACATGGTGATTGTTCTGCCAGAATGGAGATTGGGAAAGAATTTTGAAATGTCATCATTGCAGTGGGAGGGCAGGGCTTCCCCAAACAGGCTTAATTTACGAAATTCTGTCTTCATTGTGTACCTTGGTGTGTTGATGTCTGAAGGGCAGGTCTCCGGTTTCCTTTTCAGTATTTTATTGTGGTGGAAGGGCAGTTAGGAATAGCAGCATGTAGAAGATTTCTCCAGTTTGTAATTGCTGGAAAGAGGTTGCTATGAATTTGGGGATATTTTGTCCACATACTGAGTTTTGTAACTTTTCAGAGCTTCAAATCCATTCAGACTTGCTGCTCTGCACTAGTAGAGGCCCTCTGGGCAAACCTGTTTTCCTTAATAGATTGGATTTTTCGTTACCTTCATCCTGTTTGTAAATGTGCTTGAAAAGTTCTGTTCAGTATTTTAAACTTGACCTACAGTCGCCTCATTGGTACACATTAATAATGTAATCTAAAAAATTGATTTTCTTAGGGAATATAAATTTGAACCCAACTAGTGAATTCTGGATTAATGGAGTTCTTGGTGCCTTTGTGATTTATTCAGCCATTTTAGTTAAGGAGTCCCATTTTGATAAATTCTACATCATCTTGCTTAGTAGTCTTTCTCTTGAACAAAAGTGAACCCAAATTATGTGGATGCAATTCTCTTATGGTTGACAACTCAAAGGGACCTTTTATATTTGAAATTCTGATTTTGTTACCCACTTCCTAGACACAGTCTGAAAGAGTAGAATATAGTGATGTTTGAATGAGTTTGAGAATCTTTGAATCAACTTTTGCAACTCAGAATGTCTGGCCGGATTTGAAATTTTTACTTAATAATCTGCTTTCTTTCTTCAGTAAAATGGGATAATGTACACAAAACAGTCCAAAACTTTTGGTAACCAAGAAATTTGAGTTGTGGCTGTTGAATGGGTTCACTATGATATGAGTCCTTTTTAGAGAGTTGGAGGGGAGTGTTTCCTGCTCCCCAGCAGAAGTTAATCTTTGAGGATCCACTTATAATCACCTGTACTTATCTTTAGTAATTGCTGAATTGTTGGATGCATATAAGAAGTGAGGTTATGTAGGATTTAGATTAGAAAACCAGTCAGCTGTTATTAGATAGATACTTATTCACTGAAGAAACATTTGGCTGTCTGTTGCCTAAGGAGGCACTTTGGGGAAACAAAAATGAATGAGAGATGCCCTCAGAAGCTTAGTGAAGTTTGCACATCTTGCAATTTAAGGCTTCTTTCCCTGTGTTCTGCTCATTCATATTCCAGATTGCCAGCAAGGAGGCTGGGCATGGAGTATGGTATTGTGGTTACTGATTGGAGCCTAAAAGCTGTCGTACTTAATATCATCTACTCTTTTAATCCATTCTGTTTCTCTTATTGTCATAGGGTTTGACTTTTAGAAAAGATATACTCTTTTATATAGAAGTGTCTGAAGGATTTATTTCTGAGTCCATACTCCAGGATTTTTTTGTTTTGTTTTGTTTTTAGAGTTCTAAATACAACATATGTAGCTGAATTTTTGCATTTTGCTAAAGTTTTAACTCAAATTTTATTACATGACAACATTGTTACTCTGGCTCTGCCAGCAGTCCCAGTGTCTTAGTTCAGAATGTCCCATTCTAATTCTCACCTCATATCCTCGGACACTTGTCAGACCTTCCTGATCCACCTTTGCAGTATTTTTCTTCTCTCCACTCCCACATCTGCCACCTTGGCTCACGTTCTCATCATCTGTCCTCTGGGATACTGCCCTGGCCTCCTAATTGATCTTCCTGCCCCAAGCATCTCCCAACTCCTGTCTGTCCTACATGCTGCTGCCAGTCATTTTCCTTAAGCTCAGATAGGACTCAGAGGGGACTCTCCTACTCAAGCCACTCCAGTGATTTCCATTGCCTCAAGAATAAAATGTAAACTTCTCTGTTTAACTTCTAAGGCCCTATATAACTGGGCTTAGCCTCATTCTTCTTAATGTCTTTGGACACTACTTCCCAGGGTGAATGTTCCACTTTTTTCTCTGGTGCTTACCTAAAAGACCACTTCTGTGGTCCCTAGGCACCTGCACTCTCCAGGGTTCTTGGTGGTTCCCCATGCCTGAAATACTCTACTTTCTTACTTCTACCCCACAGAGTTCCCCTCTCCTTTAAGAAAGACAGCTTAAACACCATCTTCTATATGACATCTTTGCTGATCCTCCCAACTGCTAATGCCCTCCCTCCTAAACAACTTGTATTTAACTACTTTGTTTATGTGTATGTATGATATATTTGTATTTATTCACTTTATATGTGTACTATATATGTATGTGTATGTGTCTGTTAGTTATCTATCTACCTACCTATATATATGCATACTTCTCTCCCCCCTTTAGAATGTAAGCTTCTTGTGCTTAGGTATTATTTTGGTTTTTGAACTTGTATCCCCAGCACCTAGCCCAATGCTTGGCACCTGGTAGGTCCGTAATAAATTTACATGTTGATTGATGGGTCCCACAAGTAAGTGCAGTTCCTGTTGGGCCAGTTCAGTTTCCTTGGGAGGGAGTAAGAGCCCATTTGAGGGGATTGGAACTGACTTGGAATATAGCCTTGCAAACTTTGACTTCATTTTTGAATTGGATCTAATGTTAGCAACCTGAGGTAGGGCTGTACTTCAGGTCCTTCTGAGCAGGGGACAGAATAGTCTGCTCAAACGCTTAGCCCCTCTGTGTGTTCAGCAGTCCAGACTAGAGGGAGCAGTGATGCTCATTAAAAGGGCCAGCCTTGCCATTATTTCCCATCAGAGTTGTGCTGATCTGCTTTTTGGTGGCCTTTGTGTGGTCCTGAGGTGATGCTCATCACCTTCATTTTGACACAAAGTTACAGGGAAAGCGTTGCAGGATGCCAGTAGGAAGGAAGACCCCTAGGGCTCCTGCCCTCCATGCAAATAGTGGAAATGACAGCTGTCTTTTATATTGAATTTTGTACTTACAAAATAGTTCCATTTTCTTGTTCGATGTTATGAATGAGAATTTCAGTATAAAGGAGAAGCCAAAATTCAGTGATACATTTTTGTGGACCATAAGTTTTATTTTCTTTCTAAATATTTATGGTATTTGTAATCAATTGTTGAGCAAGATTATTATTGAAACTTTTTAAATGAATAAAGTATTATTTATTAAGCATTTTCTTTGTCCATAGCTGCATTAAGTGCTGAGGATACAAATAGATACTAAGCTATGTCTAATGTATAAATGGTTTGCCCAGTTAATCAAATGCATTTATGTAGCGCCTGCTCTATGGCAGATCCTGTGCTAGACATTTCATATACAGGGACAAACATGAAACAGTCATTGATCTCAGAGTTCACATTCTTTCTTCAAAAGTACACCTGTGCTTTTGAGGTACCAAAACTTGTCAATATTTTGTTTCAGTGACATTCTCCATATATCCTGTTGTATACCTTCGCACTCCAGATATCCCTTCTTTACAAAGAGTAAGAGAAAAAGAAAGTTGTTCACCATAACTCCCCAACGTCTCCGAATATGACCACGTGGGATGTTTCACCCCTTGGATCATCCCGCCTCCTCGGACCCTTCTCTCACCTCTCTGGGGCCGGGCTTGGGCGGTGGGATTGTACTCTTCACTTTACATTGTTACAGGGATGCTTAGAACAGAGAAGATGCTGAAGTGTTTGTTGGTTGATTTTGTATCAGTTCACATGCAATCTTCCTATGCTTCTCTGTATTCTGAGTAAAACATTTCTTAGGGTGCAGTAATGTTGCATTACCTTCATGTACCATGCTTAGTTTAGCCATTCTCCAGTTGATGGGGGCTCATCTGCTTTATTAGTTCTTTGTTACTGCAAAGAGCATTATTATAAAGATTTTGTCATATGTGGGACATTTTTATCTTTTAGCAGCTCCTCAAGGTATATGTCTAGCAGTGAGATCTCTGAGTCAAAGAATATGGAGATGTTAGTCCCTTTCTCAGCATAATTCCAGAGTAGGAAGTCACATTCCATTGAAGGGGAAAGCACGTACACATAAGTATTAGGGGGAGGTGCCACCAGATTCAGGGGAAGGAAGGAAAAACCTTATACAGGAGGCAACTTTGCAGAAAACTATGGGGGGAGGCATCCCTACAGCTTTCAACAAATCAAGGAGATGGCAGATGTGTACTGGGAAAGGTCATGTTTGAGTCACAAGAAAGCAGCCAGTTTGGCCTGAGCATAAAGTATGCGAAGGGAGAGCCATGTGTAAAAAAGCCTGAGAAGGTAGTTGGAGCTAAATTGTGAAGGGCTTTATATGCCTAAAAGAGGAGTTTGTTTTGCATTCGATCCTAAGGCTCCAGGGAACCACTAAGGTTGTGACCATGAATGAGAGAGCTATGGTCGGATCTCTGCTTTGGGAAAGGGAGAGACTAGAGACCTGAGAAGCCAGTTAGGAGGATTTGTCAAACATCTAGTCAAGAGGTGATAAGAGGTTGAATGAGATTTTTTGTAGTGGGAGGGCAAAGAAAGGGCAAGAGGGGGTGTGGTTTTGTGGCTGTAGAAAGAACAACACTTGGTGCCGTGTGGTAGGAGGGAAAATGAAGAGTCCAGGATGCCCCTGAGATTGAGAATATGAAGTAACTTGGTGAAATAGAGTTTTTAGGTTATTAGGAAGAGCTGCTAAGTGCAACCCTGTGATGGGGCTCCAAGATACCTGCAAGGAAACTCTCTGTCTCACTCATGTCATTGTCCTGAGTGCAGACCGATGATGCTGTTGCTTGTGGATGGGGACAGAGATGCAGGAGGGGCTCAGGCACTTGAGCAACATTCCAAGAGAACCAGGGCTCAAGACCTACCTCCTATTTACTGTGCTCTACCAGTCGCTTCATCTCTTTGGGCTGAACTTTCTCATTCGAAAATGTTCTGGTTTCAGACTTGATGACCTTGAAGACCCCAGAACCTCAGAATCCTGTGATCAATTTTTGACCTTTCTTGCTATGGATGCTTTGAGGGTTCTTTGTGTCTAAACTGATAATTCTACAACGTTGGTTGGGCTTAAGAGTAGAATGAAGATGACCTTAATTTGATTTGGAGTAGGAAGAGTCCATCTGATCGGCCTTTGATAAAAACCACATTTTTAATAAAATTGTGAACCAGATTAAAATCAGTACAAGTTCTGCTCTTTGTGACAGAGAGGTTATGTGACCAAGTTCGATGCTGAGAAGGCAGTGAGAATGGCTGTGGGTAACGAGGCTCATTACCTTGAAAGATGTCACCCTCATGGTCTGTTGCAGCATGTGAAACAAAGCAATACAAGGTAGTCCTCGGTCCTGGGCTTACCCTTAACACCCTTCTGTGGTGATGGCAGGCAAACCATTGAGCCAGACTGCTACATAAGTCAGGATAACTTAACACTGTTTCCTTCCCCAGCCCAAGGGTAATACAATTGAATTTGAATCTCAGAGAAGGTATCTTGGGGCAGAGAGCCTGGACCTAGTTAGGAAGACCTGATTTCAGACACTTAGTAGCTCCGTGACCCTGGGAAAGTCACTTTACCTCCGTCTGCATCAGTTTCCTCCTCTGTAATTGGGGATAAAAATAGAGCCTCCCTCACAGTATTGTTTTGAGGATTGAATAAGATAATAAATAAGTAAATGATAGATAAAGAAGTAACGCACTTAGCTCGATGCCTGACACGTAGGAAGCACCATGTAAAACCTAGCAGTTGCTACCGGGTTCTTTCTCATCCTATTGCAGCCGTATTCGGCTCCCTGCTGACCTTCTGACTCCCCATTCCAACACACACCATCACTGGGATTCTGAGATAAAGCAAGAAAAAAACAAAAATCCAGGAAACATTTATTATGTACCTGCTACGTACAAGACAAGCTCTGGGTGTTCAAACCTTAAAAGTTCCCATAAAATAAATAGTGGAGGAATTTGAGCAGCCTCAGTTTTCCTTTGACCTGTCTTAGAGATGGGAAGGGATATAGCCCAGAGCTGGGGGCTCTTGGCTGAAAGGGAGGATCAGCTGCCTGTTTCCACAACACGCTCTGTGGCCAGAGGGCTTTTATGGAGCAGGTCTAAGGAGAAGGTGAACTTCTGTCAGTGCAGGTACTTAGAAACTTCAGATTTTATAGCTTTAGTTTGTTTATTGACTACAGCTGTTTATCTTCAAGTCAGGAGCAATGTGTCAGTTTGTTTTTAAGCCGTGCTTGTGTTATGGCAGCTTCATGTTGTTGGTAACAGGTTGAAGCACCTGCATTTTATTTCCCAGATTTTTCTAGCTCGCATTTTCCTCCAAGTGACCATATTTGGACTAGAACAATCTTAGACCATATAATCACATCCAAGCCTGTGACTGTATGGATAAGGGGGCTCAGACCCAAAGGGCTTAGGACCTGTTAATTCAGTCACAGAAAACCACCATGAGAATCTAGGATGCCTGACTCCCAAGGAAGATTAATTTGGTTTTCACACAGGAAAAGTTCAAGTTCGTAAATTAAACAGTGATGATTCTTCCAGAACTTTCCTCTGCTTTCCTTTTTCTCTCTAGAGAATTTGAGACTTGAAACTAGGGACATGTAAGCATCAGAGCCCAGGTACAGAAGAGGCAACTAGCTCTTCCTTACAGGTGAAAATGAGTACCTGAGGGATCCATTCAAATTAACACTCAACCTGAAAACCTTGCCTTAACTACTACATCTAGCAGTGGCTTTACCGCCGCCAACCCCTTTGGACAAGTTTTTACCCCGAGCTATTAATGTGCTGGGTTCCTTCACTTTACATGCTTATCTGTTCTTATTTTGGATTTTATTTAAATGGGACACTCCATATGAACATTCATGTGGCTACATGCATATATTTGTGTCATTTCATTTCATAGTACTTTCTTTTTTCACCCATAATCATAAAGGACTTCTCTAAGACAGTATTAATCGTTTGTTTTAGAGGAAAATGTATGTTTTTGCAGCTACAGGAGGGGAGTTTTGGGTAACAAAGTTACCCCAAAGTGGGGGGGATCTTACAACAAGCACTCCAAGGCATCTGAGGAGAGTTAGCGAGTTGTCCAGATGTACCTAATAGCTTAACAAAGCTAGCTGGGAAACCAGTTTTAACTTTCTAACTTTACTGAGGAATAATGACAAATAATAAAATAGTGGCATAATTTCTGCATTTGTAAGAGGAACCTTTTGCTTTAAATCTTCCATGGTGCCTCTGTTCAATATAATTGGAGTAGGCAGATCTATTTAATCTTATTAATCTGGCCAAACTGGCCAGAGCTGAGCCTTGCAGATGCATGTGGCCTACTTGCTGTTTCCTTTGTGTGACGTGCAGTCTCCTGCCATAGCTCCTGAAGGTCTCCAGGTTCAGACCAACTCTCCTCATGGCTACCTGGTGGAATCCCAGGCTCCCACACACAGCTCCCACACTGCCTCCTCTCCTGTTCTTCCCCATTTGTTAGGGCTGTCTCCTTGAAATGGCTTCTGTATTACTTTGCATTCTCTGGTCACATGTCAGTCCTATCTCAGTAGAAAATAAACTTCTCAAGGGCTTGCCTTTTTTTCTTTAATCTTTGTAACCCATTGCTTGACATAGTACCTTGCACATAGTAGGCACTTAATGAATGGCTGAATTGAATGAATAATAACAATTATATTTGTGTAGCATTTTAAGGGTCACAACCAGCTTTATATACATTATCTCATTTGAATTACCAGTGGTGGAATACTAGATATTCATCTTCATTTCTCAAGGCTCTAAAAGGTAACAGAGTCATTTGTTCCCATTTTGAACTAGTTATCTAAGCCAAAAGAATCTGAACCTGTGTAAGAATTCCCAGAGAAGAGATTCCCTTCACAAAAAAAGATCCCAGGTTTCTCTGCAACAGCATCACGCTGTCTTAGAAAGTTAATGAGAGGTTAATTTAGTTGTCTAGGATCACTCCTCCAGTAGGTGTCAGTCAGGACTTGAACCCAAGTCTTTCTGATTCCCAATTTTCTTTTCACTATACTCCATTACCTTTTCTCTTGCCTTATTCACTTGGATGTTTTGTTCCTGACTCTCCATGCAGTGTTATTCCTAGAAAGAATGCTCACTACACTAGGATAATCATTCTGTTACTCCCTGATTGATTTCCTTGCTCCCCACAAAAGCTGCGCAGACCTGAACAGGAACTGTTCCTGCTCCCCTTTTCTTCACTGCAGAACCCCTTGGCATCACCCTCTGCTCTTTCCTCCTTTTCTTTTTGTCTCTGATAATGATTTGACCACCCGTCTGGCCCATCCATTCCCATCTTCTCCAGCTACTTGCTTCCTTAGTTCTCTCTCTCTCTCTCTCTCTCTCTTTCTCTTTCTCTCTCTCTCCCTCCCTCCCTCCATCTCTCCTTACTCCTTTCCTACTTCCTTCAGACATGCCCTACACTCCCATCTTTCATAAACGTTGCCTAGACTCCAACATCCCCTCATGCTACCCAGCCTCTACATTGCCTTCCTTTCTCAGTTACCTTTCTACAAAAAGCTATTTGTTGACTCTACTTCTCTGCTTTCCCTCCTCAACTCTCCTCCATTTGTCTTCCAGCGTCATCACTTAAATGAAATTGCTGTATCCAAATGTAGCAGTCATCTCATTTTTTCAAAAATATTTTTCATTGATTATTGTTTAATATCATATACACTTCTCACTGAATCTCCTCCCACCTTTGCCTACAGATCCATCCCATGTCACAAGGAATATTTTAAGAGACAATAATCTATTGGCATGCAAGAATAAAATATGAAAATGTGCAATGTTTGGGGCCATGCTTAATGTTTCCAATTTTGTAACATTTTCTTATGATTATTTTGTGGTTCTTTCCATTTTCATTGCTGTAGTCATTGTATTTACTGTTGTATTGGTGCTGTTGACTTCATTCTGTATCAGGTGATGTAGATCTGTACAGGTTTCCCTGTAGTCATCATGCACATCATTTCTTATAGCGCAGTCCCATTCAGTTCCATTCACCAGAAAGTATTTAGCCTTTCCCCAATCGATGGGCATCTACTTTGTTTCCATGTCTGCTTCCACAGAAAACAGTGCTGTAAGTATTCTGGTCTGTGTAAAAACTGTCTTTTTATCAATAATCTCCTTTATGTACATACCTAGTAGTGGAGTGTCTGGGCCAAAGAGCATGGACATTTTAGTCACTTTATTTGCATACCTCCAAGTTACTTTTCTTAGTGGTTGTACTGATTCACAGCTCCACCAGCAACGTGTTAGTGTCCCTGGGACACGGTAGTGGTCTCCACGCTCTCTCAGCATCACTTCTTCCTAGTAGGTCACTCTGGATGACCTCATCCTCTCTGCCAGCTTGTCCGCTTTGCCCCATATGCAAACTTCGTTCTTTTCTCTCCTTCCTCTTGGGTCTGTTCTAGGCTTTGTTCCATAATTGCCTTCTCTTCCTTTCCTTCCCACCCGTCAACCTCTCTCGCCTTTACCTGTCCCTTTCATTTCATTAAAGTATTTTCCTTTATTTATCATTTAAACAACTCCTGAAGTCTCCAGAAGAGAAGAAAAGTTTGAGTCAGGCAATGACAAAGAGGGGAAGATACACACAGGTTTCCACTTTGTTGAGCGTTGTCCTCATCGAGGAGCCTTTTAGGAGTTTCCAATCTCCACTGGTTTCTTTCCCCTCTGCCTAAAAGCACACCAAGGGCTTCCCTCCTTTGGAGGAAAGCAATCTTCAAGCCATTCTCTTTCAAATCTCCTAAAAGAGTAGACCCTTGGTTCCCAAAGGGGTCTTGTAGTGTATTTTAAATTTGAGGGGAAACACCTCTCTGTGATTCTAGACGCATGCCAGGCCCCTATTGTACAAGAAGTCAGGATGGTTCTTGGGTTCAGCATGAGATCAGTGATGTTCTTGAATGTTTGAGATCGGTTTTGATTGCATTGGAATTTCCACTATGAACTTTCTTGTTTGTGACATCATATTTTTGCAAAGCTGAGTTTTCAATAGTTACTGTGATAAAAGCAAGTCTTGCATGAAAATCACTGTGGAACAGGAAATGAGGGTGACAGTGGCCAATCTGCTACCCAAGTTTGAGAAGTGCATATCCCATATCCCATAGTAAAGAGTTATAATTTAAGAATGAAATAAAAGTATTTTTTTTTTCAGTGTATGTGCATGTGTTTTTTTCAAGTGGTTATTAAGTTGTTAGAACATAAATGTATATGTAAGTTGTTTGACACTAACAGCAACTGTTTGGTATTTCTTTTGGGTGCCAACTATGGAGATACACAGGGCCTTAGGAATGGAGGAAGTTTGAGAATTTCTGGAGTAGACTATTCTTGCTCATTTAATTTTTTTTGAGACTGAGTCTCTCTGTCTTAGCCACACTAAAAATGCAATGGCCCCTCATAAACATAAGCCTACCCCAAGTCTTCCCCCAAGCTGTAGCTTGCTCCATTTCTGACCTGAGCCAGTCAGGTGGGGAAAGGAAGGAAGGGAAGAAACATTTATTCAGCATCTACTAGATTCTGGGCACTCTGCTAAATGCTGCTAAGTCTGCAAGCATGGTTCTGTAATGATCCCCATTTTACAGTTGAAGAAACTGAAGCAGACAGAGGTGAAGTAACATGCCCAGGGTCACCCATCTAGTGTCTGAGGCTGGATTCGCACTTAACTCTTCCTGAATCCAGGCCCAGTGTTCCTGTGTATTCTTGGTACCCTACACCCCCTCATAGGTGCCAGGCAGCTCATTGCAGATACCTAGAACCCCTGAATTCAAATGAAGTACCACCCTCCAGCTCCCAGGAGCACTGCAGTGCCTCACCTTGTCTCATCACTTTTCCTTCCTTATAAGCTTCTGTCCTGTCTTGTCCACTGAAACAACCCTTGAAAGGGTCCTGGGCACTTTCACCCTTGACTGAGAAGCTTCCAGAACATTTCTGGAAATCCTCCTCTCCTTGGGCTTCCAGAACCTTGCCTTATTCTCATGCACTTTCTTCCCTGATTGTAGATTCGAATTCAAGTATTTACTTTTTCTGATCTTCCCATTTATACATCTTGTTCTTTCCCCAGGCTTTAATTATGACTTGCATTTAGATGACTCTCCACTGTATCTGTCCTCAGACTCTTTTCAGAGCTCCATCTAGTGCCACATGGCCACCTGACTGGATTTTTCTGTTTTGATGTTCCATTGGCATTTCCAACCCAACATGTTTCAATTTGAGTTAATCAACTTCCCTCCACAAGCCTGCTTTAAGAGCCATTATGGGGGTGGGATTGAAGGGGGAGCTCACCCTCTCTTGCTTAATGAGCTTTCTTCTTTCTTTATTAAGCAAATTTACTGGACAAGTATTCGACAGCTCTCTCTCTGAGCTTTGATTTCCTGGCCTGTAAAATGGGAATGAAGACTACTGCACCACTTTCCTTACAAGGCTGTTGTGATGGAAAGACTTTATAAACCTTAAAGCACAATACAGATGTTATCTAGTAGGAGAAGAGGTAGAGTAGCAGAGCAGGTGGAGAACCAGCTTGGAGTCAGGAAGACCTGGGTTCAAATCCTGCCTCTGGTAGATGGTAGTTGTGTGACATTGAACAGTTCACTTAAGGCCCCATAAAACTATTAGACTCTAAGTTGCAGAGGTGTGGGACCCCCTGCATATGTAATCCTAATAATAGTAATAGAATCAGATAAATACATAGAGAAAAGGATGAGAAATAGAGGGAAATAAAGGTTTTTTTGTTTGTTTTTTTAAGGAAAAAAATGAACTTTACCATACTAACTTGACATTTGTGATTTTATTCAACCTTTTAATGCTAGTTGTTTATACTTTTTTTCATAGTCTTCCTGTTTGACAGCAGTAGGATGTAGCCACTATTAAAAAAGCTAATACAATCTTAGGCAGCATTAATAATGGGGTCCAGATATGGGAAGTAATATTCCTGTTATATTCTTTGATATCCAGATTATATCCAGAATATGATGTTCCATTCTTGTCTCCCCATTTTAAGCAGGACATTTTGTGTGACCTTGAACAAATCACTTCTCTCAGCTTTGATTTCCTCATCTCTAAAATAGGGGAGCTGAACTAGCTTGTCTGTTGGGAACTAGAAGCTTGGGAACCACATGCAGCTCTTTTCAGTTCTTTATGTACAAACCTATGTGTCTTTTTAGGCAAAAATAAGGAATGAATTCAGTACCTGAGGGTTGATTCATCTCATTAACATCCAAATGGGTTACATACTACAAACAGTAGCTGACCTTGGAGGTGAGTAGAACTCATACTCTCTGTTCCACTGCCTGAAGCAGTGGCTGCCTGACTTGGTCTCCCTCCTTGCTTGTTGTACGCATAAATGTTTATAGATTGATTGGTTCTGATGAGCTTTCCCTTCTCCTTTTGTCCCCATTTGTCTTCTATGTCATTCCTCGAAAGTCACCTTCTGTCCTTCAAGGTGAGCATTAACTAATCTGATAAGATTATTGTACTAATGACCAAATTGGAGAAGGCTGTAGAAGTGTTATTGGTCTGTGGCTCAAATTTCTAGGTAATACGTGTATATAACAAGGGCCTTTTAGAGACGATGCCTAAAGGTAGAAATGCAGTTGGTTCTAGAGTACGGAAGTAAGATTCAGTGGAGGGAACCAGCCAAGAGTTCAAGGGTCAGCATTAGGAGATTCAGAAGCCAGCCAGTCCTAGCAGCATCTGAACAGGGATTCCTTGTGCAGTGGCAGCCAGTGGCTGTCCAGCCTTAGCTGGAAGAACTCCAGGGAGGCAGCCCATGCACATTCCCAACCTGAGAAGCTTTAATCCTGGTCAGGTCAACGGACTTTTATTAAACATTTATGTGCCAGACACTATGGAGCTGACGTTCAAAAGGAAGACAACCTTGGAAGCAGGAGGTACACTCCAGATAAATGTAAAGTAGAGGGCAGGTCCTCTAGTGCCTGGGGGCAGGGGAGCAGCCCCTGGAACCCTGTGAGCAGGGAAGGACACCGTCATATCAATGCTGTAGAAATGCGCTGTGGCAGAAGTGTGGAGGATGGACTAGAGTGGGGGGAGACTTGAGGCAACAAGACAAACTAGGAATCTTGAAGTAATCCAGACAAGAAATGATGGGGCATCGACTAGGGTGGTGCCGTGTGAGAAGGGAATGTGACAAGGTTTGGCAGTGGATCGTAGCTATGAGATGAGGTCAGTCAGAGGATGCATTTATTAAACTCCTACTGTGTGCCAGGTACTATGTTAAGTGCTGGGGATAAAGGAAAGTCAAAAAAGGCTGAGGTTGTGAACTTAAGGGAATTTTCATTTGCCAGTTTTGCTAACTTTATGTGACTTTGAGGATTATGCCTCTTAGCTTGGTAAATATGTATTTGTTTTTTATTGCGTAGCCAGTATAATTAAGATAAATTTCAGTAAATGTGTAAAGTTAGTCAACTTATCCCATTGCTTTTTGGTAGTACTCATTGATCATGTATATAGATGAGCTGTTTTTATGTTTTACATGCCTTTTTATTTGCAGAATTAACCCTTTTTAAAGTAGTGGGGGTAATTTTATGACTCAGTAGATAGAGTACTGGACCTAGAGTCATGAAGATCTGATTTGGCCTCTGACACTAACTAGCTGTGTGACCCTGGGCAAGTCACTTCACCTCTGCCTTAGTTTCTTCATTTATAAAATGGAGATAATAACAGTCCCTCCCCCCCAGGGCTGTTAGATGAATCAAGTAAGATAACCTATGGGAAGCACTTTGCAGACTTTAAGTTACACAAATCCAGCTGCTGGGTTTAATTTGTGAAAGTGTTCATTCCACCTTTGTAACTATCACCAAAACCATTCTAAATAAAAATGTCATAAAGCCCTAAACTGAAATGATTTATAATTTATCTTAAAATATGCATAGAATGAACTTGAGCAGAGTCATAGCAGCCCCTTTCGTGGGTCCAGGTCAGTTCCTGATTTTGATTTGGTGGATTCTCTTTTCGACTTTATTGCTGTTACACAGTAATGACACTGTTCACAGAGCTAATGTGTGGCTTCTGATTGTGCCTTCATGCCCAGTCATCCCTTCACGTGAGCCCTTCAGGTGGAAGGTTGACAGAAGAATGAGGCCATTGGTGAATGCACCTTCTCACCTCCTCCTGCCCTTTAAGATCTCTTCTAGCTTTAAATCTATGATCCCATGTTAGCCCGGATATTCACAACAGTCATTTCATACATTGTTGTTCAATCGTTTCAGTTGTGTCCAACCCTTTATGACCTCATTTGGATTTTCTTAGCAGAGATACTAAGCTGGTTTGCCCTTTCCTTCTCCAGCTCATTTTTCAGATGAGGAAACAAACAGAGTGAAGTGACATGTCCAGGATCACACGGCTAGTAAATATCTGGGGCTAGATTTGAACTAAGGAAGATGAACCTTCCTTGGCCTGAGCCTGGGCTCAGGATGTACTCTGGGCATTATGGTGCCACCTACTTGCTGGATCATTTCTTATGGTGGGACAATATTCCATGATGCTGCTATATTTGAATACTTTGGAAACTGTGTAGCCTGGTGCAGTTGACTTCTATCCCCATCCCTACCTCCACCCCTATTTATGCTTTCTGATCTTGTACTATCCTTGTCCAAGTCCTGACTTTCATGGAGGATTTACCCAAAGCAATGGAAACTTTGTCTGTTAAATAGTTTATGGATATCAGTGGTACACTTTAATGCCGATCTGTTATCCCTTCCTCTTGCTATGCAGTTAGTACACCACCTTTTCCAATTAAACATTATTTTTAATTTCTTCATCTGTTAAATTGGGTTATAACATACACCTCACCTGTATGAAAAACAGCAAAAAAGACTTAATTTGACAAGAACATAGAGTGGAAAAAGGGTAATAATGTATAAGAAAGGTAAGTGGGGGCCAATGGACTTTAAATGCCAGACAGGAGTGTATTTTATTTATCCTAGAGACTATGGGGAGCTGTTTACTGTAACAGTTCATCTTCCCATTTTCTATTGAAATTTTGTAATCCTTTGTTTAAAAATAGCTATCCTTTAAGAAGTGGCATTGGACGTTACTGAGAAGCTGCATAGTGGGGTGGCTCCTGTGCTGGCTAATCCTAGATTCAGAAAGGAATGTATTCAAGGCCTGCTCTCACAAAGCAATTATGTATGAGCCACTTAGATGAGTGACTGATCTCCATCAAAGGAGGGACCTTACACACCAAGACTCCCTTCTATGACTGAAGTAGTAGATTTGGAAGCCCAAATCCTTGAGGGAAAGTTGTTAAGCATAAGGCCATTTCAGAAGTTACTTGATGGCACATTCATAATGATATTTTTAGGAAAGATCATAGACTTTCAGAGCTGGAAAGGAATTTAGAGATTGTGTATTCTGGCCCCTTCATTTTGCAGGTGAAGAAAGTGGAGTGAAATGATTTTTCCTAGGTCCCAAAATGACTTGGTGGCAGAACTAGAAGGAGAAGGCAGGTGTTCTAGTTTCCAGCCCAGTTGTTTTAATCACATCTTGTACTTTGAGCAGGTACATAAGAAAGCAAGAAAGAAACAGATATTGTCACCTATATTTCAGTAACTGTTGTCTACAGCATAGGGTGAGTCAGGGACATGGGTGCCCCACAAGTACTGCTTCTAAAGTCTCCATTAGAAAATCACATTCCTCTTGCTTCAAAGGAAGTGTAGGAGCCACAAGCTCACCTTCCTGCTGCCCTTTCCCAAAGGAGGAGGAGGCCTGAACTTCATTGTCATTTTTCCCCTCCCATGTCGTAGTGGTCCAATTATTAAGCAGCAGGGCCATTTTGTTACACTTTGAGTAAAACCAAAGTGAAAAGATGTTAGATCATTTTTGGCTTTCATATTCTGTTTTGAATTCCTACATACATTTTCCTATGAAGAAACCGCTGACTCTTTTGTGCCTTCTTATCATGGTCAAAATGAGTCATTAACATAGATAACATAGCACCTTTATTCCTATGGTTTTATGGAGCGCACAACTTCAGAACTCCCCTCAGCTTAGAACAATCATCTGGTTCCTCTTCCAAAATCAGATTTTTTTTCTCTTCTTTGCTGCTATTTTGACACTGCTGACCATATTCATTCATTTTTACAGAGATCCAGAGAATAACTGGCCAGGTGCAGATAGACTTGAGAGATATAATGAAAATGACTTGGAAATTTTAATTTAAAAAGCTGGAATGTATTAACAGATATGTGTTACTCAAAAGCAAGGGTACGTACTTTGCCAATGTACTTTGTACTGGTTAGGTCCTCATTAGAGAATTATATCTAGATTAGAATTCTAGATTTTTAAGAGGTATATGAAGAAAATTCATCATAGGGTCATAGATTTAGAACTAGAAGGTACTATGTAGTTACTGAGTACAAACCTTTCATTTTCTAGATAAGGAAAACTGAGGTCCACAGAGATTATGTGACTTACCAAAAGTCATACAGATGATAAGTGACTGGTTCCTGTTCAGGTCCTCCAAATTCAAATTTGTTCATCTTTTCTCCAAGCTAGACTGCCTCACTTGAGAGAGGATCTAGACATTTTAGAAAGGAAGATTGAGTAACTAGAATAGTTTAATTTGGAGAATAAGAATATGGGAGGTGTCTGTGATTTTGCGTTAAAGTTTTAATGGATCTGTGACCTTCTCCATGTAGGTACCCTTCTCCTAGTGTGAAGAGTAATCAATCCGTGTATTCTCATCTGATGCAGTTCTCAGCCTTGCCCTTCCTTCCATAATGTACCATAAAGGATGTCCATTCTGCTTTGGAGTGCTTCCTTTGAACAATCCATCTGTCATAACTCATTATTTATACATCGCTGGCTCACTTCCTTTTCCAGGCATTTATACCATTAATGATACCTTTTATATCACTTATTCCATGCAGAGTAGATTGTAATATGCTACAATCTTAATGACACCGTGTATGTACACTTAGACATATGTATGTCTTTACATAACCCTTTCAGTTTTCTGAGGTCATTGTGTCCCATAATTCACAGCTCTTATAACATCTCCAGGAGAAGACTGGTGGATGTCCTGTACAAAGTCCAAATGGAAAAGAGGTTTCCCTATAGATGATAAGGTTCCCTAAAGGCTTCTATTAGGAATATCTTTGTTCAGATTATTGTAGTGCTTATTCCAGATGTGTTTGTCCAGATGGACAAATTCAACAGGCTGCCCATTCAAGTCTATGTTGTGAAGTATGCATTCTTCAGCTGTTAGATTTTTTTCTTTGTGGGTTACTGGGCTTCTCCCTTTTGAATCATGATCTTTGTTAAGGAGGCTTTGGGTTGTGGTAAGGATCGGTGCAATCAATAAAATGTCATCTTCAAATAGAAGGCTCTGAAAAGTCCCCCTCCCCCCATTTATAGGGTCACCTTTCTACTGTGTTTCTTTCTATGTTTTGTACAGAGTGTCTTCCATGATGACACTGATATATCACCTTGGGTGAGCCTGTTTTATGCCTGTTTGATATTGATAGAAGATCATTGGCAAAATTCTTTCTGGTTGTATTTATAAAGGCATTTATGTGATCTTAATTTGTAAGAGATTCCTTATTGAAGGGAGAGGCTTTAAACTTGTGTGTACACAGTAAGATCTTGTATTATCTGCAGCAGACTGTCACATATGACTGAAATCTGGCCTGTAATTGATCCAGGAAGTCCTGTCTTACTCCATTGTCACGTTTTCATGAAGCATAGCTTGGATTCAATCATAGACCATTTTCATAAAGATTTTTAAGGGCACAGACTTCCAGCACCCAACATGGTAGAGTAAATAGGAAGTCACCTGAACTCTCCCAAATTCACCTCCAAACAACTCTAAAGTAGTCCCTGAAAATGAATTGTGGAAGATGAGGTGAAACAATTTTCAATCCCAAAATAACTTGGAAAGTGGGCCCCAGTGCAGCAGAAGGCAAACAGCCAGCTCCTTATCTACCCCTCCCTTACCCATAGCTTTGGTACAGTAGCAGGTGAGCAGCCAAGGGCTTACAATTGCAGCACGAAAAATTTGGAACAGTGCCCCCTCCACCCCAGGAGCAGATCTCAACTGTAAAAATAATGAATTAGGCTGGGAAAAATGAGCAAAGAAGCAAACAAACAAACAACAAAAAAACTGACCATAGTAAGTTATTATGGTGACAGGGAAGATCAAAAGACAAACTCAGAAGAAGACAACAGTGTCAAAATGCCTACATGCAAAGCCTCAAAGAAAAATGTAAATTGCTCCAGATTCAAAAAGAGCTCCTGGAAGGGTGAAAAAAGAATTTTAAAAATAAAATAAGAGAGGTAAAAGAAAAATCGGGTAAAGAAATGAGAGTGATGTAAAAGAATCATGAAAAAAGATTCACAGCTTAATAAAGGAAGCATAAAAAATGGATAAAGCTATAAGGAAGTATAAAAAATGGGAAAAGCTATATAAAAATTTACTGAAGAAAATTCCTTAAAAAGTAGACTTGGCCAAATAGAAAAGGGAGTAAAAAAGCTAATTGAAGAAAATAACTCCTTAAAAATTAGAGAGACATCAAGAATCAATCAAACAAAAGCAAAAGAATGAAAAAATGGAAGAAAATTGTGAAATATCTTATTGGAAAAGCAACTCACTTGGAAAATAGATCCAGGAGACATAATTTAAGAATTATTGGACTGCTTAGAAATAATGATCAAAAAAGAACCCGGACATCACACTTTAAGAAATTATCAAAGGAAACTGCCCTGATATCCTAGAGCCAGAGGGTAAAATAGACATGGAAGGAATCCATTGATCACCTCTTGAAAGAGATCCCAAAATTATAATTTCCATGAACATTATACCCAAATATCAGAATTCCTAGGTCAAGGGGAAAATATTGCAAGCAGCCAGAAAGAAACAGTTCAGATATTGTGGAACCACAGTCAGGCAAAGGAACTAGGATTACAACCAAGAATCACTTATACAACGAGCATAATCCTTCAGGGGGAAAATAGTCATTCAATGAAATAGAAGACTTTCAAGCTTTCATGATGAAAAGACCAGAGGCTGAACAAAAAAAAAAAAAATTCCGAATACAAGACTCAAGAGAAGCATAAAAAGAAAAGAGGGATTGAATAAGGCTAAATTGCATCCCTACATGGGAAGAGGGAACTTGTAACTCTTAAGAACGGTATCACTATTAGTACAGTTAGAAAGATTATACATAGACAGACAGTATGGGTACAAGATGACTTTGATGGAATGATATAAAAAAATTACAGGATGAGAAAGAAAATTACACTGGGAGCAGAAGGAAGAGAGACAGAACAGGATAAATCCTCTCACGAAGTGTGAAAGATCTGTTAAAGTGGAGGGGAAGGTGACAGAGGGGGTAATGGGCATCACTTGAAACTTGCTCTCATTGGAATTGGCTCAAAGAGGGAATAACATACACAGTCAGTTGGGTATAGAAATCTATCTTGCCCTATAGGGAAGTAGGAGGTGAGGGGGTTAAGAAAAGGGGTGAGAGACTGACAGAAGGGAGGGTAGATTGAGGGAGGCGGTGGTCAGAAGCACAACACTGGTGAGAAGGAAAAGGGTGAGAGGAAAGAGAAAAAGATAAACAAAGGGGAAAATAGTATGGAAGGAAATATACATTTAGTGCTCATAACTGGGAATGGAAATAAAATGGAAGCAGATAGCAGAGTGGATTAAAAAGTAGAGTCCTACAATATGTTATTTACAAGAACATACTTGAAGCAGAGAGATATATGGAAAGTAAAGGTAAGGGTTGGAACAGAATCTATTATTTTTCAGCTGAAGAAAATTAAAAAGCAGGGTTAGCAATTATGATCTCCAACAAAGCAAAAACAAAAGATAGATCTAATTAATATAGATAAGGAAGGAAACAACATCCTGCTAAAAGGTACCATAGACAGTGAAAGCTAAAAGGTACCATGGACAGTGAAGTAATATCAATACTAAACATATAAGCACCAAAGAACTTACAGGAGGAAATAGGGATTTCAACTTTCCCCTCCCAGAACTAGATAAATCTAACCAAAAAATAAATAAGAAAGAAGTTAAGGAGGTGATTAGAGTTTTTAAAAAGTTAGATATGATCACTCTCTGGAGAAAATTGAATGGGAATAGGAAAGAATTTACCGTTTTCTGAGTGGTACATGGCACCTACATAGAAATTGACCATCTATTAATAGGACGTAAAAACTTCTTAGTCAAATGTAGAAAGATAGGAACATTAAATATATCCTTTTCAGATCACAGTGCAATAAAAAATTACATGTGGTTAAGAGCAGTGGAATGATAGATCAAAATTTAATTGGCAACTAGTCCCAAAGAATGGGTCAAAGAATAAATCATAGAACCAATCAATAATTTCATTAAAGTGAATGACAACAATGAGACAACATGCCAGAATTTATGGGATGCAGCCAAAGCAGTACTTAGGGTAAAATTTATATCTCTAAACTCTTACATCAAAAAAGTTAGAGCAAGAGCAGAGCAATAAATAGTATGTGCAGTTAAAAAAAAAAATTAGGAAAAGAACAATTAAAAACCCCCAATTAAACAACACATTGGAAATCCTAAAGTGAGATTAATAAAACTGAAAGGAAGAAAACTATTGAGCTGATAAATAAAAGTGGGGGCTTGTTTTATAGGGGAGAAAACCAAGACAGATAAATCATTAATTAACTTGATTTAAAAAGAGAAAGAAGAAAACCATATATCTAGTATCAAAAATGAAAGGGGTAAATTCACCACCAATGAAGAGGAAACTAAAGCAGCTATTAGGAACTCTTTTGTCCAATTGTATGCCAGTAAATCTGACTGTCTAACCAGAATCAATGAGTATGTATAAAAATACAAATTGCCCAGAAGAGGAAACAGAATATTTAACTCCATTTTAGAAAGAGAAATTAAACAAGCTATCAGTGAGCTCCCTAAGGAAAAATCCCCAGGGTCAAGATGGATTAAGTGAATGCTACCAAACATTTAAAGAACAATTAATTCCAATACTATATAAACTATTTGGAAATAAGTAGGCAGAGTCCTAACAAATTTCCTTTTATGATGCAAATATGGTGTTGAAACCTAAACCAGTAAAAGCAAGCACAGAGAAAGAAAACTATACCAATTTTCCTAATGAATTTTGAAGCAAAAATTTGATAAGAAGATTACAGCAGTATACCACTAGTATCATACACTATGACCAGGTGGGATTTATACTAGAAATGCAGGGTTAGTTCAATATTAGGAAAACTAATGGCATAATTGACCACATCAGTAACAAAACCAATAGAAATGTTTATCTAAATGGATGTAGAAAAAGCTTTTGACAAAATACAGCACCCATTCCTGTTAAAAACACTGGAGAGCATAGGAATAAATAGAGCTTTTCTTAAAATGATTAGTAGTATCTATCTAAAAACCATCAATAATTATTATTTGCAATGAGAATAAGCTAGAATAGGATTAGAAGTGAAGCAAGGATGTACATTGTCATCACTGTTATTCATTATTGTACTAGAAATGTTAGATATAGCGATAAGGAAAGAGCAAATTGAAGGAATTAGAATATGCAATGAGGAAACAAAACTTATTATCTTTGCAGATAATACTTAGAGAATCAACTAAAAAACTGGTTGAAATAATAACTCAGGGGAAGTTGCAGGATATAAAATAATCCCATATAAATCATCAGTGTTTCTACATATTACCAACAAAGCCCAGCAGCAAGAGATAGAGGAATTCCATTTAAAATAAATGTAGACAATATAAAATCTTGGGAGTCTACCTGCCAAGACAAACTCGGGAATTGTACCAACATAATTACAAAATGCTTCATGCAGATAGTCAGATCTAAACAAATAGAAAAATGTTAGTTGCTCATAGATAGGTAGAGTCAATATAATAACAATGAAAATTCTAAACTAAATCAACTTACTTATTCTGTGCCATACCAATTAAACTACCAAAAAATTTATAGAGCTAGAAAAATATAATAATTCATCTGGAAGAGTAAAAGGTAAAGAATATCAAGGGAATTAATGAAAAAAATATGGAAAAGAAGGTGGTCTTAGCAAAGCTCAAAACTATGATAAAGTGATAGTCATCAAAACTATCTGGCATTGGCTAAGAAAGAGTGGTGGATCAGTAGAATAGATTAGGTACACAAGATGCAGTAGTAAATGACCTTAGTAATCTAGTGTTTGATAAATTAAACACTCCAGCTTCTGGGACAAGAACTCACTATTTGACAAAAACTGCTGGGAAAACTGCAAAACAGTGTGGCAGAAACTCGGTATAGATTTATGTAGTACACTAAGATAAAATAAGGGGCACATGATTAGACATAAAGGGTGGTATAAGCAAATGAGGAAGGCATGGAATTCCTTACCTTTCAGATTGATGGAGAAGGGATCGAGAACATTATGAGCATGAAATGGATAATTTTGATTGTATCAGGTTTTAAAAGTTTTGCACCAACAAAGCCAATGCAGCCAAGATTAGAAGGAAAGCATAGAAATATGAATCTAAATTACATTTCAGTCATTAAAGCTGTTAGCACTTAAAAATACACTAAAACTTCTAGATGGGCATCCTACCAATTTCTAATTCCCTGTCACCACAAAAATTAAGTTCCTTTGTCATTTTAATGTATAGTATGTTATTTTCTGCATTTAAAAACATTATCATGAGAAGAGGTCTATAGGTTTCATCAAAGGAATCCATGATATAAAAGGTTAAAAATCCCTGCCTAAATTGCTTGCCACTGTTTCTAGCCGTTGCAGCTTAATAAACTGGAAGGCTACAGGTCTACTGAAAATGGAATTTAATAGAAATTGTATAGATTCATACATGTAGGCGGTATGTCCCATACTCCAATACTCCTCTTTGAAGACAGACTTTCCTTAATATTCTTGGGTACTTAGGACAGTGACTAACACATATTAAGCACTAAATGCTTATCGAAAGGTTCAAATAAATATTGTGATCTCAAATACATGGGTGTATTTTTTTTTTTTATCATTTTGTCATCACTTAGAAGAAATGTTTTGACTGTTCCTTAAACCCTTAAAAGGGGGACTATTGAACAATGGTTTTTTTTGTTATGTTTTAGGATTAAAGTTTCTCTCTGCACTTCAGTGTTGTGTTTGCCTACTTTGACAACCCTCCCACCAGCACTCAAAAAACAAAAAAAAAAAACAAAAAACAACCCTACGTTCTGGGTCTTAAAACGACATTCCGAAGTCAAAGGGGCTCTATCAAAATCTGGGTTGGTGATTGGATGGACCCTCCCTTCTGTTTCTGGGACCTTCCTTTCTCTTTTTTGTTCTCCCCTCAGAGAGACAGAATAGGGAAACATGAGTGTTTTCTGTCTGCCTTACTCCTAACAGGTGATGTTGTTTTAAATTGATAGGGAGGATCAGAACTCTTCTAAGTAACAGCATTTAGAGGCATTCAGTCTTTTTTTAAAAAAGTAAAGGTTATCACACATAACCAGAGTGATTAGAAATGAAGTGCCCTGTCCAAGGATGAAGGCGAGGCAGATGTTCATCATACATGGGAAAAAGGGGCCATCCTCAAGCTTTGTAAATAGGACATTGCAAATCAGAAGTGATCAATAAACATGAACTGATAAAAACAAAATTCAAAATAGCATACAAAACCATAGCCAATTTCTGCCATGTTGTATATGAAGAACATCACGAAAGCAGGTTTGGCTGGGCCTCAATGGCAGAACAACAAGGAACGTGTGGTCAGACCGCAGAAGCCATTGGGGCAGACTGGCAAGGACTCTGAGAGCCAAGCAGTGCATTGACCACTGATTTCCATGGCCTGTGCTTTCACTCATCCCCTATCTTGAGAACACTCTCTGTCTGCTCTCAGCTGGTTAACCTTAAGAACTAGACTCCTCTACTTCACAAACTCCCATGGCTTCCTGTTACCTTGAGGATCAAATAGAGACTCTCTTGTTTTAGCTGTAAAGCCTTCCGTATCCTGGTCCCAGCCTATCTTTCACTGCCCTTCCCACATTTTGTTCCATGTTACTTTTCACAGGTATCCATATTTGCATCATCACCTTGCCTTCATTTTCCTCTCCCATTTTATTACATATAATCATTATCTGTAGATTAAAATGTGAGAGAGCATTTTTGAGGCATTATTTTAAATTATAAACAGTCATATGAAATAGGAAAAAGAGAGGGAAGAAACACTTATTAAGTATGGAAGGAGGAAAAAACCATTCATTAAGCACCTACTCTGTGGTTTGCTAAGCAGTTTGCAAATATCCTATTAGATTCGCACAACACCCTGGGGAAGTAAGTGCTATTATCATCTCCACTTTACAGGTGAGGAAACTGAGATAGAGGTTAAGTAACTTCCCCAGTGTTTGAGACTGGATTTGAACTCAGGGCTTCCTTACTCTAGGACCACTGGCACCTAACTGCCTCATTTTTAAAATACTTCAAGGATTTGGAATTTAATAGTAACTATAGAATTGAATTTTATAACAAATTGCATTATATAAAAGCCGAGAATAGCTAAATTTTTGACCTAGCCACTTTAAAAGATGAAAACTATTGAGCATCTTCTCCCATTTCTCTGTCCCTTGAATGCATACTTCACTGTTCCATCAGTTCTGCCTCAGAAACCTTATCTTCCTTCAGGCCTCAGCTCAAATGTCCCTTCTTCTGTAAAGCCTTCTCTGATGCCCCAGTTGTGCATGCTCCTCTAGTTACCTGGCATTTATTTCTCTATGCCCACATCATATTGCATCAGTAGAATATAAGCTCTTTGAGGGCAGGATTATGTTGTTGTTATTGTTGGTCTTTATATCTAATAACTTGTGCTTAATAAATGTTGTTGGCATTGTTTGTTAAATGCAGCTCAGTTTGGAGTTTTTGCCTGGATGTATTTTTGTTGTAAATTTTAATCTATCTAAACTCCTCTCCAAATTTTCTAGGCCAGTTGGTGTTCTCGCTTATGTGCTGCATACAAAGGAATTATTGACGAGATGTTCTCACTTTCCCCAGTTGTAAATTTGGCCACTTTCTTTTTCCTCTTCTCAAATGTACATTCGATAAGTAGCTGCCCCTACCATACCGTGTTTACATCCAGCATTCTCCTGTATCACTAAGATCCTAGATTCACTGAAGGAGTCAGTTTCACCAGAAACTAGAAAAACTGCCTTGTCCCAGAATGTCTCCACTCATGCTCCTCTCTTTGCCTTTATTAGAAGTGATCATTGACTGTTGCTGTTGTCAGCTCTGTTAACCGAAGCAGGGAGGAAGGAGGGCTACTGACAAGAGGAGGATGTTAAGGGGTCCCATGTAGTGTTAGGGTAACTAACCCAAACTCTGAGGAGAAGAAGCTTTTGAATTCCAGCTAGAGCTGCCTGTCTTACCCACTCATGATCAAATATACCATTGCTCTGGGGAGATGAAATAGAGAAGTAAAAGGTAGGAAGGGTAGTGGAGGAACCTTGTTTATTAAGAAAATATGAGGAAATCCAGAAACCAGAATGGGGGCCAAATGGAGGAGAAAATTTGCATAGTGATCAGTGTAGGGAAAAGCAAATAATTTTGTAATCAGAATATTCTATAGATCTTTTGGACAACAAAGTTGAACATAGATGATGGTTTGGGGAAACAGATCTCTAGCCTGGTATAGAGGCATGATGGAGTTAGTAATGGGATGAGAAGTCATTTGTCCACACATGGGTTGGTGCTCTCTGTGCCCAAAGCAGAGCTACTAATAGCTGTCATAATCTCGTCGTGCAAAAGATGTAGGAACCAACAGGGGATATTCAGACCCAAATCAGCTCTAATTCTGATTCTCATTAATGAGGAGACATTGGTTGCTAGGGGACAGAAGGGGATGAAATGACGGGAGCATTTTTGTTTGTATTTCAGACTTGAATATTTTTCTGTAATAAATGACCACACTCCTTGAGTTTGATAGGGGAGAGGAAAACTATGTAGAACCTGACATGCACCCTGACATACACTTTCATGCACTTGAAAAAGCAAATTTCTAAGGTCTAATTCTAATGATGAAAATAAGAGTTAACATGTATAGTTACTGTAAAAATATTATCTTATCTTATATTTGCAACAACCTAAGGAAGTGCTATTATCCCCATTTTACAGATGAATAAACTGAGGCAGAGATTAAGTGATTTACCCAGGGTCTCACAGTTAATAAGTGTCTCAAGTCTTCTGACTGCAGGTGCATCACTGTATCTACTCTGCCACCTACTTTTGCATTGGAAGTCAACTCTGCAATGATGGGAAACTCTCAAGAATGGAATTCTTAAGGTATAAAAGGAAATCATTCCAAAAAGGAGAAAAAAGTGAGAGGAAAGGAGGGGCCAGATGTCTGAGGGTTGTAAATTGGCATTTTCCTGTTTCAGTGCCTACTTTGTGTTGCAGTCTATGTGCCTCAGGTAGGCAACCCAAGCTGCATTGGCTATTTGTCAGCCCATCCTGTTAAGCTGTTTGTGGCACCATTTTTCTGCAATGTCTGCCACATGATTGGGCTGCCCCTGCTCCAGGTTCTGTTCACCAGCCTTGAGACTTTAGAAATTCTACTGAATTACTTCACTGGGCCTAAATAGTCATGGTACCCCCTCACAAAAAGGCTGGTTGATAAGCAAGCAAGAACCCAATTGATTAATTTGTGGATAGGGGAGAATATCTTTCCAGTGTTTAGAATACTTTTGTCTGGTAATCAAGGCATATCAAGTTACCTGGGAAACCAAAGGTAGTCATCAGAGGGTTGCTTAGTGAGCACAGCACCAGAGGAAAAGGGGCTGGCTGGCTGGCATTATAGTGATATTGCATGTAGTCAAGCTTAAAGCAACATTCCCCAAACTGTTTTCTATGTAATATGAAGAATGGTTCCATAAGAAGGTTTTCAGGGCGGCAAGTTGACTCAGTGGATAGAGCACCAGGTCTGGAATCAGGAAAACCTGAGTTCAAATCATGGATCATGTGGTCCACATGGTCCCACTGATGACAGGAAAGTATTCATGCGGGCAACGCTTTTCTCACTAAAATATGTTAAATAGGACATTTTGTTAGACACTTTCTCAGCATGAACATTAATTTCATTTCCTTGCCCCCAGATTTTCCCAACCTTTGACCGCTCTATTGGTTTTGGAAAAGTCAGCCTCAATAAGTGTTCTTATCATCCTTCTGAATAGTCCATTTGGGTTTGTTTCTACAAGAGACACTTCTTCACTTCACTCCTTTCCCCTGCTACCCTCCAACCACAAGTACTGAATCAAAATGGAGGAGTGTCCACTGTTAGATGACTAGTATTCTCCCTGGAGAAGGATCCCTCAACAAAAGGGTCTTCGTTTTCTGAAAGGCTATTAAAGTGAACTAGGTAACTATTTTTGTTAGTAACATTTAAATATCTCTTTCTAAAGAAATTTGAAGGCTTCTTGATGACCTACCTTGAGAAAACACCCTTATCAACCACAATTTTACAAAACGTCTCTCAGGGTAGATAACTTTGCAGTGACTAATTTTACTGTGGACCGTCATCTCTTTCTTCTTCATTCTCTTTCCCTTAGTAATCTCATCTGTTCTCTACAGGCTTAAGTGTTATCTCTACAAAGATGACTCTCAAACTTATAACATCCGATAATGATTGTTCCCTTGATCCAGTATCCAGTCATTAGATGCCTGTTGACTTGAAAATTCTATTACAATTTAAGATCAACATCCCCTGTACAGAAGCCTTTTTTTTCCTGTCTTGACCCTTCTCCCAGGCACCCGGCTTCATAATCACAAGTATCACTGACTCTTGCCTCTCCATCACCCATGTAGACAAGTTCGGTTGCAGTGCTCTGCACATGGTACATGTTTAATGGATGTTTATTGAATTGAATTGTCCTTCCATAGTACCTCTGGAGTCTGTTCCCTTTTCCTCTACATACAGGGCCAACATCCTAGTTTAGGACTCTGTCACCTCTTCCCTCAATTACTGTACTGGATTTCTAATTGGCTTCCCTACTTCCAGACACTTTTCTCTATAATTCATCTTTCTCTGAAATATTCAGATGAATCCATGATCTCATCAATGTGAGTTTTCCTTCTCATTTAATGCAGAAAACTGGAGCGTGAACAGAAGACATGGTGGCATCAGAACTGATTGTAATTTCATATAGGATCTAGGGATGTGGCTAATTGCCATCACCAGGCCAGAGAACTCGCCACCTTAACAGGGAAAAATGCTAAACTTGCAGCCCAAAGAGAAGTGGCTCTCAAGAACCATAGCAGTTTGGAACATAAACTCATTTATGAATTCATGGGGAGAATGGTGGCAGATTATGAACAGTGTGGCCTCATGAAGCAGTGGGAAGTGATGATGGAGGGCAAAACCAGCATGGAGAAAGCTTGGCAAGAGACCTCTCTAAACAGAGTCATCTCCAGGGCATTGAAAGATGAAACTGGGAGACAGACAAAAGAGGGACAAGAGGAGCAGAAGTACTCACATCTTCAGAAATTCCCCATTTACTCTAATGGAGTCAGTGAAATCAATTTTGCAGAATCGCCTAATCCTGGAATTGGAAGGAGCTTGTGAGGTTACCCAAGCTCTCTGTCCCTACACAAGACAAAAATCTCTTCTGCAGCATTCCAGAAAAATTATCTTGGCTCCCTTTTCTCCAGGCTAGACCACTCTCCTTTGGCACTGCTCTGTGTATTGTTAGGACATTTTCCTTATACTGAGTCAAAATTTCTCTTCTCCCTCGCAACCTCACATTTCTTCAAGCCATTGATGGTACTTCTGTCTTTCAGAGGGGCCCAGATACTCTTTGGGGAGGTTCTAATTTTTAGAAAGTTCTTCCTAACCTCCAACCCTAAGTTTGTCTCTTCGAAACTCCCCCCTGCTCCTGGTTCTGCTTTTAAGTACCAAACATCCACTGATATCCTTTACCAGAGAACCACCTTTGTGCTCCCTTTCCTCTTCTTTTCCAGGCTAAACAGCCATAGTTGTTTCCAATAATCTGCTTCGATACTAGCCTGATTATTTTCACATCAATAATCTATGGACTGTCCTCTGTGGGAAATTTCAAGTAGAAATTCTATGTTTCTCGGTTGCATATTTTATCATGGGCATCCCTTTCAACTGTGGCCTGGACTAGCTAGCATCTCTCCCAGTCCTTAGATTCAGAGATTGTCACATCCCTTCCTGCTTGGTCAAAACTGTATCTTAGAGCTCCTGTCTTTTTTCCCCTCAGTTTTATTGAGGTGTTTTGTCAAACAAGTATGGATACTCCAGCTTCACAAGCTGTCTCTTTAACATGGCAAAATAAAACCAAGAGTACAGGAGCCACATCTGAAAGTTCCTGCAAAATTTCACATCCGGGCCTCTCTATTAAATAAAACTTACTTATTTTCTCTTTCTATCCCCCACTCCATTAAAGAAAAAAAAATAAATTTCTTGTAAAAAAATATGAAGTCAAGCAAAGCAGATTCCCCCAGTAATTGTACGCAAATGTGTGTGACAGAGAGAGAGAATCCACACCCCAACGTCTTCTCTGACAAAGGGCAATGCTTGGCATGTTTCATCGTCAGTTCTCGGGAACCTTGAGTGGCGATTGCCTCGATCATACTTCTTATGCCTTTCAAAGTGGTTTTGGCAGCGTTGTTGTTGTATGTAAATTGTTCTCCTTGTTGTGCTCATTTCATTCTGGATTAATTAATAAAAGTCCTCCAAATAATTTATTTGAATAGTGTTGATGTCATAGTGAGAGGCAGCTAGGGGGTGCCACAGTACACAGAGCACTGGGCCCAGGCATCAGGAAGACCAGAGTTCACATGTGGCTTTCTCGAGGTGTCCAGGCCTTGGTAAGTCACTTTAATTCATCTCTTTTTGCTTCAGTTTCCTCATCTTCAAAATGAGGATAATGATAACAGCACCTCCCTCCCAGGGTTGTGAGTACGAAAGGAGACAGTACTTGTGAAGAGCTTAGCACAGGGCCTGGCACATAGTAGGTGCTATGTAAACATTAGCTGTTCTTGTTACAAATTGTTCTTCTGCGTTTGCTCTCTTTGCTCTGCATCAGTTCATAGAAGTCTTATGTTTTTCCAAAATCATCCATTTCTTCATTTCACTATCACTTCAACACTATCACTTCAAAGGGCACACAATATTTAGTAGTTTGTCCAAATTGGTTTCCAGAATGATTGTCCCCTTTCATCAGCAGATCTACCAACAGACTGCATCATCAATGGGCCTTTTCTCCCACACCACCTCCAACTCTTATCACTTTCCATTTTTGTCATCTTTGTCATTCTGATAAATATGAGGTAGAATCTCAGAATTGCTTTAATTTACTTTTCCCTAATTATATAGCAGAGATCTGGAGCATTTTCATATGGCTACAAATAGCCTGTGTTTGTTCCTTTGAAAACTGTCTTTTCACATCTTTAGACCATTTATCAATTGGGAAATGGCCCTTTTTCTTAGAAATCTGAATCAGTTCTTTTTATATCTTAGAAATGAGATCTTTATGAGAGAAACTTGCCTCAACGATTTTCCAAGTTAATTGTTTCCCTTTTAATCTTAGCTTTATTAGATTTGTTTATGCAAAACCTTTTTAATTTTATTTAATCCATATTTTCCATTTCATCTTTTGTTGTCTCTCTAGTTCTTGTTTGGTCACGAATTTTTCTTCTCATCTACAATTCTGATAAGAAAAGAGTTTTTCATGTTTCTCTAATTTATTTCTGACATGACCTTTTATATCTAGATCAGGTATCCATTGGGAGCTTATCTTTGTAAGAAGGTGTGAAGTGTTGGTTTAAATCTAATTTCTTCCCTACTACTATCCAGTTTTCCCAGTAGTTTTCGTCAAATAGTGAGTCTTTATCACAGTAACTGGTAACTAATCTGTTACACTCATTGATCTCTCTGTTTCTTAACCAACAACAAATTGTTTGAATAACGGTTGCTTTGTGGCAACTGCTGCGTCCCCTTGGTTGGTTGCCAAGAGCCCCTATCTCTTCACAGCTTGGCCTTTTCTTGGCCTCTGCTCCTTGGTCTTGGTCAGGTCTCCCTTTAGTCTGGTACTTCAGGTCCATCTTCTGCATTTGGTTCCCTACATTGACTACCTGTCCCTCCCCCCAAAACTCCCAGGAGTAACTTGCCATAGGAAGAGTCTTGTAGAGTTGGAGGCTTAATAGGGGAATGGAGATAACCTCTGGGATGGGATGGGTGCTCAGAAGCTGAATGTATCCTAGCAGGTCTCCTCTCATGTGCACGTGCACAAGCATATTTTACCCTCTTTAATGGGGAGTCCACTTGCTCCATGGCCCTTCCCTCCACCCCTATCTTAGCGCCGAGGGTTGGGTTCAGTTGCAGAACTGAAGGGCCTTCCCTGGAGATGACCTTCTGTCTGCTCAGGAGCTGTCAGAGCATGAGCTCCTTGAGGGCAGGCAGGGGCCTTTGCTCTTAGTCTGTGGACTGCCTGACCAGCCCTGGCTATGCGTGATCATTACAGTGATTGTACTGCCAGTGTAGTGGGGGACATTCTGGCCTTGGAATCTGGGCTGACTCACAGAGGTGCAGACCTGCCCTGGGAGAGGGAGTGTGCTCATGTGGGAGTTCCCTCTCCTTAGGACAATGAGGTCCTAGGTCCAGGCCCTGTCCTCATTATGTGGAAAAACAAAATAAAATCTGTGGCTTCAAGAGACCTTTGGACAATTCACCAACCTCTTTTCAGTCTTTCCACTAGCTTCTATTTCCTTTCTCCTGCCCTTTCCTTTCCTTCCTTTCCTTTCCCTTTGTAAGACTCAGCATGTTAGAACTGGAAGGAAACAAAGATGAAGCACACTGGGATTTGAATAAAAAAGCTCCAATGTGGCTTTTGTGTGGCTGTGGGGGACAGTCTGCTTGCTAAAGCCTCGATGTAACCGTTGGGGCGTCTTTTCTCAACAGGTCAGCAGCAAGGCCAGGATGGAGTGAAAGTGCAGCAGGCGACCATTGCCCCAGTGACAGTAGCCGTCGGGGGCCTCGCTAACGCCACATTGGGTGCTGTCAGCCCTGACCAGATCACTCAGCTGCAGCAAGCCCAGCAGACGTCAGAGCAGGAAGTGCAGCCTGGCAAGAGGCTTCGGAGAGTGGCCTGCTCCTGCCCCAACTGCCGGGAGGGAGAGGGGAGGTGAGTGCGGAGTGGCAGTGGGGGCAGGGTTTGCCCAGGTCTTTGAGATGTCTCACTTCTCCAGTAACAAAGGAGCCTGATGCAAGGGGTCTACCTAAATTGAGGGAACAGCTGCTCCATGAGGCCTGGTGTCGGGGAGACTTGAGTTCAAGTCTAGCCTCAGAATAGTAGCACCAACGTCAGAGGATCTTTGTGAGGATTTGATGAGATCATGTTTGTAGAGCACTCAGCCCAGTGATTTCCTGGCAGACACTTGAGGAATGCTGGCTTCCTGCTGTCCCCTGAGGGTGGGGATTCTTTAATATGACCCAGTCATCTCAGGACAGTTTGGCATCTGAAAGGCACCTGGAACTGGGTCTTGATTCCATACTCTTGGGTTTTACTTGGATAAGTGAGATACTTCTATGGCCTCCTCTGTTAATTCTACAACTGTGGGCTGGGGATTCACTTTGGGTGCTTCATGGTAGTGAACTAACCTTGTAAAGGAAGATGAATGTTTGTCTTTTGTTCTTGATAGAGGCACAAATGAGCCAGGGAAAAAGAAGCAGCACATCTGTCACATTGAAGGATGTGGGAAAGTTTATGGCAAAACATCCCACCTGCGGGCCCACCTGCGCTGGCACACTGGGGAGAGGCCCTTTGTGTGCAACTGGATCTTCTGTGGTAAGAGATTCACAAGGAGCGACGAGCTGCAGCGGCACCGGAGGACCCACACAGGTACAGCGGCTGCTTCTCCTCCGTCTGCCTTTCCCGTCAGCTGCATCACATTCCAAGGGTGCTGGCAGCATCTTGCGATCTGAAAAGTTTTATTTAAAATGCTTAAAATCAGAAAGGTTTCAATCATTTTTATGATCAAGTTTTTACCTATGCAAAAAACTAAATATTTTCATGTATTTAGTTTTCTTCCATCGGATTTTAAGTATCCCCAAATGTTGAGTTTACTGATGTTATTGTGACAGTTTTTAAACTGGAAGGTGAGACTTGGAATTCTGATCTTTTAGTTGACCTCATGCAGAGGATGAAATGTTTTAAGTTCAGTTAAATTCAGCAGCTCCAACACTGTTCGAGGTCCTGAGAGTGAGGGGAGAGGATTTAGAGACTCTTCTTTCCTGTTCTCCCTTCCCAAAAAAAATGTCCTACCCCTCAGGAGCTTGGGCTGGGGGCAAGTGGGCTAGAATATATAAATAGCCAAGGAAATAGAAGATAATGGAGTGGGAAGAGGGCCATGATGACTCCTCTAATCCAGGGCTCAGGACAGTCTTCCTGGAGGAGATGATAACCTGGGCTGGCCTTGGAAGAAGAGTGGGGAGGGTCGTGAGCGTGGCCTGGATCCCAGCCAGCACGGCTCTGATATGAGCGGCATGGCCTGGACGCCAGCGGTCTCCTTTCACAGTCCATGTTGGGGAGCAGTGACGCCCTTGTGAGGTGCTGAATTTTGAACAAATGACAGAGTTTATTTTGCCCTGATGTAGCAGGCCCAGTGGGGCCGGTGTAGTTGTCTAGGGGCTGTGTCGGGGTGACAGCTGGTGGGAAGGAAGGAGGGAAGGGCTGGGAGCTGATGTTCACATGGGAAGATGGAATCTGAGACATTCACAGGTTCCTGTCACCCCACTTGTTAGTGCAGCCCCCCAGGTTCCCCACTCCCTGAATGTGGGAACGTAGTCTGAGGTCCCAACCCTGAGGAACGCTGGTGATCAAAGTGGGGAAAAGACCAAGAGCTGTGAGAGGCTGCCGGTGTGAGCTGGCAGCTCCTTCTGGGGCCTTCCAAGAGTGAAGCCTCCCCTGGTCACCATTCTCCTGTAGGCCGGGAGATGATAATTAATAGAGGGTCTGAGTTCAGATCATGCCTTGGAGAAATCTGAACCATGAGCACCCGAGCAGGCCCCTCAAATGTCTTGGAGCCAGTTCATCATCTGTAAACTGAAGGTCACAGAATTTGCCTCCTGGGGCCATTGTGGGCATCTTATGAGGTCACTAAGGGGAAAGCCACCTTTCAGAACTGATGCTGGAAGCTTCCTGCTTGCTCCAGTGAGATGCCAGGTTCTTCCTGTCTGGTGGGGGGGAGAGTCCTTTGACCTTCTTTGGCCCTCAATATCACCCAGCTCTCCTCCCTCTCATCTCACATGACTGCTCAGACGCTGCACCTTCATCCATCCATCTTCCTACCGGACAGGATCAGTCACTTGACTGCTCTGCTCATAAACCTGCTGTAGCTCTCTGTTTTTCGCTGAATGTCACCTAGGCTGAGCCCGGCTCCTACAACCCTGGGCAGATCCTTGAGCCAAGAAGCTAAGAGAGCAGTGAGGATAAAAAGTAGTGAAACACAGGATTTGAATTGTAAAGAAAATTAGGCAGCCCATTTGCGGTAGCTAATAAACACGGCAGATATGCTACTCTCTTCGGTAGTTTGTGAATAAGATCCTGCACATGGGCTTTTCCACCCAAACAAAAGACCTCAACTCTGGCCTTTAGGCTCCAGCCTGGACACTTTACTGCATTAAGCCCATCAAATCTTGTGTTGTCTGCTCAGCTCTCTTGTGTGTGGGTGTATGAGTGGGTATGTGGGTGGGTTTCAGTATGTGGTAGGGGTGGAATGGGGGATATATGTTTAGACATTTTCCATTTTCCCCAAACCTCTGGAGCCTGTGGGTTCCTCTGTCCTCTCTCCACCATCACCACTTAGAGGCCACCCAAAGGAAGTAGCCAAGTCCTCCCCTGGAAATGGTGCTTGTACTTTGCTAGCACTTCAAATACTTGCAAATACCAGTTTGTTTGTTTGTTTAAACTGGTTTTAATTAAAAATATAGTGATGTCTTAGCTTCATAAGACTGACTAAATACCAACTAATTTTTAGAAATGATCAGTCAGTCCCAGTGAAATCATTTGTAAAATGTTAGTAGCAGGGAGTTTAGGGTAATGTTTAAAGATACACAGTGAGTAGCATATTGTAATAGTTTTTAATGACTGCACCATGTGTTAGGTATTGAGGATACAGAGGTGGGGCATGAGTTTCCCTCTCCAAGGAGTTTCTGTGTTCTAGAGAGAGAGAAATGAGATGCCCACATGGAATATCTGCCAAGTAGAGACAAGGAGCTTAGGGTGGGGGGAGGACTAGCAGCAGGTGAAATCAGGAGTGGCCTTGTGGTGGGTCATGGCCTCACAGTGGCTGGTGTATTAGGTGGGTTCTAAGAGGCTGAGGGCAGAAGCAGTGAGTTCTGGTTTGGAGCACAGGCCTGCCTGAAGTGTGGAGAGGAGAGATGGGCATAGTATGGGGAGTGCGGTGCTGAAGAGTACAAGTGATAAAATATAATAATGCTAGCTATCCTCAATAGAGCACCTACTGTGTGCCAGGCACCATACTAAGAACTTTACAAGACCCTCACAACAACCAAGGGAGGGAGGTGCCCATTAGTATCCCCATTTTACAGATAAGGAAACTGATAGCAAGGGTAGTAATCTGTCATAAGGTAGAAAAGGTAGGTCAGAGTCACTGTGAGTCTTTAAATGGAGTAATTGTGAGTCACTGGGGTTTACTGAGCAGGATAGTGACCTGGTCAGACTCATGCCTTAAGGATGTTGTTCTGCTGGCCATAAGGTGGGGTTACCTCCCTGCTGCCTCAGTGTCCACATTGGGGACTGTTTCCCCAAACTTCAGAAAACCCTTTTTGACCTGCCCAGAACCCCCTGAACCTCTTGGTTTCCATGGCTAAATTCCCTGAGAAAGCCTCTCTCTCTTCGAGTTCAGACCCCGACTCAGAGCTCCGCCCAAACTGCTTCCTCTGCAGTAGCCAGTGATCCAGTGACCTCCTCCCCTCATCCTTTTCCCTGAGCACTGCTGAGCAGTCTCTCTTCCTCAGGATGGTTTGGAGTCGCCCCTCCCTCTTGGTTCTCCTCCGACCTCTCTGACCGTTCCTTCTCTGTCTCTTTTGCTGGGTTGTCTCCTCTTTTCCCTCTACTATTTCACCTACAGTAGATTCAGGCAATTGAAGCGTAGATTCCCCAAACTTCAGGCATTTTCTCTGTCCATCCTACATGCCTGAAACATTCTCTCTCCTCCTCTCCATTCCCTGGCTTCCTAACTTCCTTTTCTTCTCCACAAAAGCCCCACCTTCTGCCTGAAGCCTTTCCCAGCCCTCTCTGATCTTGGCGCCCTCCCCTCTGAGAAGACCAGGAGCTCTCCAGGAGAGCAGAGCCTGCTTTTTGCCCATGGCAGCCATAATACTTAGCACAGTGCTGGGCACATCATCGGCATGTAAGAAAGGCTGGTTGTGGTTGAGAGACGGAGGTAGGGAGGCCATTCTGAAGACTCTTACCATTTTCCAGGCAGGAAGTGATGAGAGCTGGAACTGGACTGGCAGCCTTGGAAGTAAAGAGAAGTGACCAGATGTGGGCGGTGTAGATGTTTGGGGTGAGAACAGCCTCTGAAAATATAATACATAATGTACAGTCAGTGCTGCATGGGTAGTAGACTGAGTGTTGGACTCTGAGTCAGGCAAATGAGTTCAAGGCTCAAACCTGGATCTTGGGAGCTGTGTGACTGCAGGCACATCATGCCGTGAAATGGGGAGCTTGGGCCAGATGGTCTCCCAAGATCCTGGAGCCCCAGCATTCTGGGTTCTCATTCTAGGAGCATTTGCTTTGATCTACTCAGTGCACTTGAATCTGCAAGTCCACTTCCAATGCTGAGCCAGAATTTGTCCAGAGAAGTTCCTGCCCTTGTGATATTGTACTTGTGGGTGCTGGGAAAGGCAGGGTCTACAAGCCAGCAGCTTGTTTGACACCTGTGTTAGAAATAGCGGTCTTCAAAGTAATGTCAGCATTTGAAACAACAGTGTGAAGCAGAGGCCGTGCTTCACCACCCCTGCTCACGTCCTCTTCCTTAGGTGCTTCGTGACGTCAGGTGTTTGTTGTTTTATTGTCTGTGCTTAGATACAGTTTTGTTTGGTCCTGATATGTTGTAAATAAACTTCTTCCTGAAAAAGATGATTCAGAAAACAGTTCCTCTAATGTGGATAAGCATTTTAATGATATATATCATTTTCTAATTGAAAGATTACAGTTAGTGTTATTAATTGAATTCCAGCATCTGCGAGGTGTGGGCAGATCATAGAGTCCACCAGCAAACTATCAGTGAAATTGGACAGAATCGGCTGCTTAAGTTCCCATGGACACTTTGGCAGATGGCTGCAATCAGAGCAAGTGAGGGAAACCAGCATCTACTCCTAAGAGCTTGCTCTGTCCAGGGGACTGGTGTGGGTGGTCTCCCACTTGGACTCCCCTTGTTACTTCTTTGATGCCATCCTCCCTATTGGCCTCCCTGGGGCCCTGGCAGCTCATTATGACAATGAGGGGTACAGAGGAGGAGAGAAGGGCTCTTGGGCCATGGGGTCTGTGCAGCCCCAAAGGCAAGGCCTAATAGATCGAAGGGAAACGTTTGCTTCTGAACTACTGGCTGTACCGGGAACGATCAATCAGTTATCTTGCCATGCATCTCATAGCATTTAAAGGTTTAGTAGAAATGACATTTTTAGGGAGTGGGGGAAAGGATATCATTCAAAATGGGCTTTCTGTCTTGTCTGGCAGAATCAGCTGAGCAGGAAAACCACATTTGAGTCCTAGGATCTTAAATGAAGAGCTAGAAGGATCTTGAGAGACTAGAGAGGCCAACCTCTCCTTTTTACAGATGAGAATGTTGAGGCATGGAGAGGTTCAGTGATGTGCCTGGGCTCACACAGTCAGTCAGTAGCTGATGCAGACTTTAAACTCTCTTCTTCCTGACTCTATCCTCAATACTCCCCACTGGGTGCCATGGGGCTTCTGTCCATCAGCATTGGCAGCTGTGGAGAAGCATCCAGCCACCAATGCAGTGATCATCAGGATGAACCTGGTGGACCATATTTTTGTGTCTCCTTGTTTCACGGGATGATTTCACCCAATTACCTGGTTGAGGAATTTTTATGATAATTGAGGTATCAGAGTTAGTGAGAGACAGTTCTCAATGAGTTTGAGGGGAAGGTTCTGGGTTCTGGTGATGCAGAGTGAGGACAGCTTCTCTTCCATCTCTGTGTCCCCAGCCTGCTCACAGGGCCAGTGTGGTTGGTCACACTTCCGTGTCACCATCTCTGATTTTAGGCTCTGTGTCAAGTGCTGGGATACCACTAGATAACACAATCAGCCCTGCCCTCAAGGAGCTGCACATTTAAACCCATTTTACCCTGGAGAGATAGCCTTGACCTTAGGCTCTAGGCCCTAGGCAGCCTCTGCAGATGGTGCCAGTCTGCCTGCCTGAGTAGGAGGGAGTACCCTCATCAGCACAGCACCTCACATCACTCATTCACAGCCCAATCTGAATCCTTAATTTTTATCTGAACCTTTAAACACATTCTTAACTTTGAACTGAGCTTTCTCAAGTAAGACTAGATCTTAAGGCATTGTTGTAATTAAGATTTTCTTCCATCCTGCTCAGTCAGTTATTTTTTGAAAGCATTATAGGTGTATCCTGGAGCTGGAAGTGACCTGAAGAGTTATCTCAAAAGTGACATCCCTGGGGAGTAAGTATCCAGATGTCAAAAAGAAAAGCCACGCTCCTAAGGCCTTGTGTGTAAGTCCCTGGACAGAGGAGCTGCACCTCCCATGCCTGGGGCCCCCCATTTGCATTCTGTGAAACGTGAGAGAATCCAGAGGCCTGTTTTGTTATTGATGCATCTAATGCAGGGAGGCCTGAATGCAGCTGTCCCTGGGGTGGGGCAGGAGCCCCTGGTTCAGGCTGAACTTCAGTAAGATTCAAGCCAGCTGGTCAGGTTGCCACTGTCCAGCAGCAGCAAGAGCAGCCCCCAAGGGCAAAGGACCATGTGGCTACCCGAGGAGCTGGTTATCAAGGGGCAGGACCCCGAGTGGCTCCTGGGTGAGGGAGAATCCAGCTGTCCTAGCCTACTCGTTTAGAGTGTTCTCGACATGCGTTGCATGATTTCCCTTTCCTTGATAGATTCTTCAGTCCTTGGCTAAATGATTCCATTGGAGGATGGGGATGGGGTACTTCATGCATTGATACACACTGCAGCCTACTCCTCAGTGCATGGTATCACCTAAGGCCCACCCTCTGGGAAGGAGGCACATCATCAGACCCATACTGGAAGCCTTGCTAGCCTGCTGGATGGGCTGCCAGAAACAGAACTCCTTTGGCACAGATGGGGGATCTGAGGGGCAGGACATGATGCCAGCGTCTCAGTTTTTAAAAAATGAACAAACATCTATTTTCTTTCCTTCAGTTTCCTTCCACTCCCAAAGAAAAAGAGAAAACCCATGTGACAGATATGTATGGTAAAGCCAGATTATCACACTGACCATTTCTAAAAAAGTGTTCCCTGTATCCTGAGTCCATAACTCTGCCAGAAGATGGGGCGGGGCAGCGCTTTGTCATTGGTCCTCTGGAGTCATGGCTGGTCACTGCACTGATCAGAGGGTTGGAGACTTTCAGAATGGTTTGTCTTTACAATGTGGTGGTGGTTATATAGACCAGAGAGTTAAAAGTCCCTTAGAAATGGGGGCTCTAATCCATCCTTCTGTGGTCTACATATTGACTAAGTTTTAAAGTGTGTTATGATGTCTGTTTTATTATATTTTTTTTGTTGTGTTAAATGTGTCCTGATTACATTTGAAGCTGGTTCAGGCTGCCCTCAGCTGTGTGTTTGCTATCTCTGCCTCTTGGTTTGGCTTGCTCTGCTCCACATCGGTTCATACAGATCTTTCCAGATTTCTCTGATCCTATCTCATCACGTCCTTCAGCAAAATAAAATGTTGTTAATATTCATACACCACTCCTTACTATCTCCTCATTAACTCAGGCCTGTTAAGTGATTTACTTGCCCCAAGTCACACTGACTGGAAGCCAGTCACAACTGAACTTTGAAACAAGGCCCTCTGGCTGCACATTGTATAGGACTGCATGTGGAGATCACCAAGATAACCCCCAAATGCGCTGCCATCTGGTGTCTTTGGGCTCCCCACCCATCCTCAGCCTAAGCTTCTCCTTTATCCTTCCCATTGACCTCCCCAAACAGGCTGCCCTTTTGTTTCTCTTCTCACCGCCAGGCTCAGAGGCGTCTGCTGAGAAGTGGGGTCAGTTCAGCTCAGCCGTTTCCTCCATTTCCCAGCTTGCATTTTTGTGCTTTTCACGCAGCTTGCCATTTACAACACTTAGCCATCTTTACCACTGTCAGTTACCACCCTTAGATTCTGGTTTTTGTGACCTCATTTCTAAATGCCTGATTAAAGTTTATTTTTTAAATGAAAAATCTATCAGAGAAACATATCAGAATCATATTGAATGAATATTCTTATTTGGAATGATTCTGGAGGCTTGTAAATAACCAATTTAAAAAACTTTCTGAGGCATATAATATAGCACTGTTTTTATGTGATCAATGAACATGTATAGAAAGTAATTGTGGAAATCTGTTAGTTACTTTAAAACAATTTAAGAAACTGTAGTAATTCCAGGCAGCTAGGTTATGAAGTGGGTAGATTTGCTTGGCCTGGAGTCAGGAAGACCTGAGTTCAAATGTGATTTCAGATACTTACTGGCAGATTACCCTGGGCAAGTCACTTAACCTCTGTCTGCCTTAGTTTTCTCATCTGTAAAATGGAGATGATCATAGTACCTACCTCCCAAGACTGTTGTGAGTAGCAGATGAGGTCTTTGTAAAGGGCTTAG
This sequence comes from Notamacropus eugenii, assembly GCF_028372415.1. NCBI lineage: Eukaryota > Metazoa > Chordata > Mammalia > Diprotodontia > Macropodidae > Notamacropus > Notamacropus eugenii. Next base: position 13,890,537 of record NC_092874.1, read on the forward strand.
CACAGTGCCTGGCACAGAGTAGATCCTCATTAATAAATGATTATTCCTCCCTCCCTCTATCACCTAAATCCCTGAATAGCAAGGACAATAATGTTAAATACTTTTTTCAAACTTTGGGAGTTAATTTTTACTTTTAAATACTATTCTCCATTGGAATAATATGATTACATCTCATGTAATACCAGCACTGACAATCTACTTTTAAAAACTAGAGATGAAAGTGACCTTACATTTTGGTGTCAGAGCTTAGTTAGAATCCAGCCCTCCCCAGGGGGCTCTGGCACCTGCTCTTCACGTTCAGAAGGACACGTGGTACCTGGTGCCTCCCTGGAAAAAATGTGTCTCTTTCCCAGGCAAAGTCAGGGAAAGGTAGTAAATATCCTTGCACTTGGGGACCTGATGGCCCCAAGCAAACCACTTTTTACTGTAAAACAGAAAAGAACAGATTCAGAAGATGAAGATTAAATAAAATGGGCATGATAATCACTTCTCTTTGTCTCTGCTTTTTATTTAGGTGAAAAGAGATTTGAGTGCCCAGAATGTTCTAAGAGATTTATGCGGAGTGACCATCTCTCCAAACATGTCAAAACTCATCAGAATAAGAAAGGCGGCGGCACAGCCCTTGCCATTGTGACCTCTGGGGAACTGGATGCCTCTGTGACCGAGGTGCTTGGCTCCCCGAGAATTGTGACAGTTGCGTCCATTTCACAAGATTCAAACCCAGCAACTCCCAATGTTTCGACCAACATAGAAGAGTTCTGAAAGGATTTACACAGAGACATCGAGGGCTGCACTTCAGTTTACACACCTTTCAAGATATGGAAATGGGCCGGTAATGTGGATTACACAGTAGGAAATCATGTTTTCATGCTTGGCTTCTTTAAAAAAAAAAATACCAAGTTTTAGGGTCAGCACAGGAAGTGTATGCAGGTGCATCAAGACAATTTTCAAAAATACAAAATTCAAATTGATATTCTGGAAAAAAAATGTTGGAAAAATATTTCCATCATATTGTACTTTTCAGTTATTTGGAACTGTTATCATGATATGTAAATTTTTTAAATGAAACTTTCCCCTCTTTTAACATTGTATGTTAATATGTTTATAAAGACAGACCTCAATAGTTTGTAGGCTGGACCTTAACTGGACTTGTTTTCATTTGGATGTACTTTGTTATAAATGGAATCAGTAACATTTTACATGCGTTTCCTTTCACTTATGGCACTGGACAAGATAGGCGTATTCTGTATTTCCTTAGTTTGATTCCTGTGAGCAAACAGATAGTATTTTTGGCCGTCTTTTCTCAGCTTAGAGATTCCTCAGAAACCGAATTAGGTGAGTGCTGTCAAAGTAATCTGAGGAACATCTCAGATAATTATGACTACTACATTATAGTAGTGTGGACTTAGACAATCAGGGAGCTCCGATTAATTTCTCCATTTGGAGACATGAGAGGAATTGAAAACCGAATCTTAGATTAAACTTTAGAAAAATACTAAAAAGGTTTTACGAAATTCATAATGTCTTTAAGAAAAATGTGGCAATTTAGGTGTAGAGGGTTAGAATTAGAATTCATGGGTTTTCTAACCCTGGCTTTGATCACAAAATTGATTTTAATGTTTCTGTTGGAAGTTGTTTAGAGTCGTTACCGGAGTGGTGTAATTCATTCTGTAGTTTCATACTCTGTAAATATAAGTTATGCTGATGTTGTGCAGAATTCTTTATACTTTTACTCGGTAGCCAAAGAAAAGTATGAATTATCACTTTTTTAAAGGCCAGCAGAAAATCTGTTAGTTACGTTGTAACGTTCTTTTACCTCTTCTGACAATTGGCCAGGTACATTTAATTTCAAGTAGGGGGTTAATAATTTCATAAGGAATTTCATATTCACACTTCTTCATATTATGTTAATACCTAAACCTTCATAAGGCAACCTCAGAAACATGCTGAACTAAAAAAAAATGTAAATCGAATAAATAATGGAACTGTAGGGAAAAAGTAAAGTTCATCACATCTTTTCTGTAAGTCTGCCACCACGGATCAGGCAGGATGGCCAAAAGTTTCATGTGAAGAATTTTAGATTGTAGCAACCGTAGCTTAACCTTTGGTTCTTGACTTTTTTTTTTTTTAAGATTTGCACAGAAAATAATTAATGAAAACTGATCCTTTTATATAGGGTAACTTTTTTCCCTGAATAGTTTATTAAAAATTGAAAATTCGGGGACTGTTTAATATTAGGTAACTGTTGTCTTGTGCATTTTTCTCTTTCAGAAAAAAAAATATTGACTTCTCATGTGAATTCTCTTCCAAACTTGGTCGTATTTCATGTATTTTTGAAGAAGGAAAAATACTGTCCTGATCATTGTTTACACTGTGTCCACTTGAGGCCCGCCCTTTGTAGCGTTCTATAAAGCTGAAGGTCTTTTGTGCTTTCAGTTTGCATAAAAAGCTTTGAGATTAAAGGAAAAACAATTTTACACTGTGCTTATAAATTTCAAGTTTCTTAAAGCTTTTGTAGACTTGTAACAAAGTCTTTAAATTTTAGTTGGGTTTTGTACATTGTTTTGTAAATTTTATTTAATGTACTCTTTACTGATCGATGTGTCTGGTTTGGAAGCCTCCAGAGCAGGTCGATGTTATGTTTAATACAAGTGAACACTAGCTCGAGTGCTCATTGTTAGTTTGGTTATATAGGAACTGAAACATCAATGCATCTATTTTATCTATCCTTATGCTACACAATCAGTGCTACAAATTTCTTTATGCAAAGAAACATTCTTAATGTTTTAATCACGTTTCCTCGTAGTAACATGTTTTTGTTAAAGGAAGTATGGGCATTCTGCAGCCTATCCCATAACCCACTGTTCATGCACATCTATAGATAAATGGGTGTTGCTAGAAATGGAAGTTATTTTTTAATCAGCAATGAGGCCTATTATAAATTTGTCCAACTGAATCTGGATGACTTTACAGCATGTACAGTGTATTAACATGTGTTAGCAGGTGCACACTTCACACTGGAATTAGACACATTCTGACAGTCTGTTCTGCAGACCATTCAAAGTCCTCTTTTCTGTCGTAGAAGGATCGTAAATTCCATTGTCCTTTATTTGACTCAGTGGGATAGAGCTGGTGTGAGCGATAGGGCACAGCTGTGCGTAGGACTCTGTCTAATGGCATTTCATTGTTCATTCCCTTTGCCCATCACAAAACTTTGTTTTTATCGTAATTATCAGTGCAGAGTTGTGTATTTATCACGGTAGAACTCCAGTGTTAGGATTGTTTTTTTCTTACAATACTCTTTCTTTGCTTAGGTTTGTGTATATGTGTTGCCAATTACATTAGAACTTGGTGTTAAGTCATTATTTATCACACTCATGAGAGCAGTAATAAAAGTGTGTGATCTAGGAGAAAAAGTTAATTTGTCCAACTTAGGGTAAGCATGATGTTTAGGTCCTACTTTTCAATTTTATAACTGTTTTATTGCAACAATATTTGTATTTAAGTCTTCATTTTAATGCCTTGTGGGTTTTTTTATGCATGTCACTAAATTGTCATCCCACAAAAATTGATGTGCAGCATAGGGTATTAAATCTCTATAATGATTTTGAAACAGAAATAGTTGATGGTAAAATGTAAATGTTTTGCAAAAATTCCTTATAAAAAGTTTTGTAGTAACATTTCACTTGTAAATTTTTTTTCTAGAAAAAAAAGAAAAAGATTTTTTAAAAAGGAAACCAAGCAGGAAAAAAAAAAAAGAACTATTTGCCACAGATTCAGATTTGGAACAATCTGCTGGCTAAGCCCGCGGCTCCGGTGACATTTTTACGGAGCTCGTTTGTATAACATTTGGTTTTTGTGGATTTGGAAATAAAATCATGTACAAGTTGTTGCCTGCAAAAATAATTTGCAAGTAACCTATTAAAAATTCCCTGAGCTTAAAATGTTTCTTGATTTAATTATGTATACCATGAAGCAGTAATAAAGTGTTTGACTGATCACCCTGCTCACCACAATGAATACTGGATGGCAAACGCTCCTCATTGAGGAAAGGATTGGCAGCTTTGCAGCGCCACGTAAATAAGATCAACCTGCTTGGCAAATAGAACTAACCAGTTCATACCCAGTAGGAGTTTGTAATCTGTGGTCTTGGTTCATTTGAAATGAAATCAGATTGAGAGAAATTTGTTTTTCTTCAAATTAGCAAAAACAAAAAAACAAAAAAAAAGTCTGTTAAAGGCAAATGTTGTCAAAAGTTGTGGAAGATGAAAAATTTGGAAAATGAAACAGGCATCGGAGTCAATAGGACAGGCACTACCACGCATCACAAATGGCAGACTTGTAGTTTTCATTTCCAGAGCAAATAGTTTCTAAAAGTCAAATGCGTGATCTTCAACAGAAATGAACACTTCAGTCAATGTACAGATTGTATTTGGCAACGTAGCAAGCCAACTGTGGGCACTTTTACTGTTAAAGGATTTGGAATTTGTCAAACAAACTAATAGACTAGCTACCTAAAATCTCAGCTTTATAGAATTTTGCAACTCCCCTGTTAGAATTATGACTTACTACAGTATGATAAAGTGTACTAGACAGAGGACAGAGAGCACAGCTTGATCCACCTGCATGTCAGCATTCTTTGATATACCGTCGGGATTGGGGGTCGGGAGGTTTGACAATATATATGGAAGCGAGGACTCCAAGCCTCCCTCACCCTGCACACACAGCTCTGGCTGCAGTCACCTCTGCTTTTGGCTGCCCCGGACATGAGGCATTCGTGATATGATCAGCTGATTAAAGAATTGTACACAAGTCCTTCAAAGCACGTGTCTGCAGGTGTTTGTTTGTTAGAAGTCCCTGTTGCTCCCAGCATCAAGGTGACTTAGGGGACGGGACGGGATGGGATGGGACTTGCGGTGAGTGTTGCTGGAGCACACCTGGTCTAGCTTCAAACCCCTCTATCTGCTGTGCAAAGCGCCGGCAGGAGGACCCTGTGCTGTTCCTAGCTCCCTTTTTAGTACTTTATTTGAAGAATTCCATCAGAATAATTTCTCCTTTTAAAACCTGCTCCTGAGGCTTGCTGACATGTCCCCGTGGTGATGCATGGGCACAAAAATGGCTTGTGCATAAATGCATAAGACACAGAAAGGAAGTTAATTGGGAAAATAGGACGTAATATTCTTCAAGGCTTCCCTTCCACCTCCAGCATCTCATCAAATCTGTGTATTCAAAGTGCGATCTCGATGCCTAGGCACAAACCAGTGAAGATTTCAGTGCTCTGCTTTTGCCATATGATTCCATTTAATAGAAATAGTTCAAGTTAATTTATCTGGCATTCATTGACTGGACGTCTGTGTACCTATAGTAAAATAACCATTGATGTTTAGAATGATAACCTTGAGGCAGAGAAGATGTTCCAAATGAAAGAAAATAAATCATTTGATATCATTTTAACAATAAGTGTACTTTAATTACTTGAAGTTTGCTCTTTGATGTATGCAGTCATTCAGTTTTAACAAATATGTATTAAGTGCCTACTGTATACAAGGCATTGACAGACACCGAGGATACCTGGTAAAGAGTCCCTTTCTCAAACAGCTTCCATTCTGTCCAAAATGTCTGAGTAAAGTGCAGCAGAAGGCTTCATCACGTGTTTCGTGATGCAGACCCCTTGAGTAAGTAGTGCTGTGAAGCCTGTGGGCATCTTCTCAGAAACGTGTTTTTAAATAATTAAAGGAAATGCTAAATTTCAGTTAGAAAAGGGACTCCTAAATTGGAGAATTATGAACTTGGCTTTTAAAAAGTAGTTTTATAACTGTACTTCAATATAATTTATTTCCCCTGTAATCTTATAGAGCTCATTGTATGCATTTTAAAACATCATTCTGTGGGTTGAAACATTATTCTGAAGGGTCCTTAAGCATCATCAGAGCACTGCCAAAGAAGATCATGACAAAGGTTAAGAACCCCTGATTCAGGTAATAGTGAAAATGAAAATTATTTTTTTTTCCTGTCCAAGTTCATGGGACCTCTTGAAAGCTATTCCCCCTGGAGGTTTGGGGTGGGGCAGAATAGTCTGTGGATACCAGGTTAAGACCTTAGCAGAAGGAAGCTTTCACAGAAGAGGTGGCATTTGAGCCAGATAAATATGAGAAACATCATAGACAAATGCTCAAAGGTGGGAAACGGAATTGTTTTGGGAAACTACTCATCCACGTCAGCTAGGATATAAAGATAAGGAAGAAGGAAGAATGTAAATGAGGAGAGAGTTGGGAGTACTTAGCTAGGTGGCTCAGTGAATACAGCTAGGCCTGGAAGCAGGAAGTCCTGAACTCCAATCCTGTCAAATACATTTTCTAGCTGTGTGACCCTGGGCAAGTCACTTAATCTCTGAATCAGTTTCTTCATCTGTAAAATGGGGATAATAGCCTGCCTTTGTAGGGTTGTTGTGGGGATCTAAATGAGATTTGTTTTTTTTTTTTTAAAGGACACAACACAATGCCTGGCACAGAATAGGTGCAATGTAAATGCCTATTCCCTTTCCCCCAACCCTAGTTATGGAGGGCCTGAATTTGTGTTTGATCCTTTGGCATTAGAGAGTCACTGAAGATTTTTGGGTAGAAGCGTAAGGTGCTTAGACCACTGCCTCTACCATAAGACACTCCTTTGATGGAGGTCAGGGTCACAAGGAGGGAGATCTGGGGAGGGGGGAGTGGCTGCCATAGTCCAGACTAGGATTGATGAAGGTTTGAACTAGAGGGGTAGCTGTAGGGGACAGGACCAAGAGATGTAAGTAGACTCAATGAGATGACAACTGATGTGGTGCCGAGGGAGGGGAGAGCTGCAAAGTTACAGAATAGATGAAATTGGGAAGTTGGGAAGAGGGGAGAGAGTTGAAGGGAAAAGCTGTTTGAGATAGCAATGAGACTTGCAAGTGGAGATGGGCAGCAGGAAGGCAGAGATCAGGGGAACAGGACGATGGTTTTGAGAGACATCTGCATAGAGATGGTCATTAAACCCTTGGGCACCAGTGAGATCCCCTGAAGGGAGAGGAGTCCCTAGAACAGTCTTGGGGCACACCCATGGTAAGGGGGCTGGCAGGAGAAGATGAGAAGTGATCATGAATGTAGAAGGAACCAGGAAGGAGTTCAGAAAGGAAAGAATTTTTCAGAGAGGGTAGTCAAGGATGTCCAGTGCTGCAAAGATCAAGAAGAACTAAGAAAAGGCAGTTGGATTTAGCTCTTAATAGATCGCTATTAACCTTGGAAAGAACAGCCTCAGTCAAGCAGCTGAGTCAAAAGCCAGAGGGTCAAGGACTGAGTAATGTATGGTCAGGGAGAGCAGACAGTTTCTTCTAAGAGTTTGACTGTGAAAGGCTTAGGTGGGGGGGAGGGGGGCATTTTTTTTAAAGAAATAAAGAGGAATAAAAGAAACCACCAAATCATTTTGCCTAATTATATGTCAAGAAAACATAATACATGAAATGCAAGAATACTTACAAAAATATAAAATACCCAGCTTAACAGAAGAAATGGATTATTTAAATAACTATCAGGGGGTAAAACGAAATTAAAGCATATGGGAATTACCAAGAAAAAAAAACTCCAGGTCTAGATAGATTTGCAGGGGAATTATATCAAAACATTCAAAGAAAAACTTGTTCCAATGTTACATAAAACTATTTACAAAAACAGGAAAAGAAAGGACCCTTCCAATATCCTAAACCAGGGAGAGACAAAGCAGAGAAAGAAAACTAGAGACTAATATCCTTAATGAACATTGGTGCAAATATCTTAAATATTCCCATTCCATTTCTCAGCTCTACAAATATTTTCTAGCTTTCTCCAGTGTCTGGAATGCTATTCCTCCTCATTTCCATCTACTGGCTTCTTTCACATCCCAGCTAAAATCCCATCTGCTACTGGAAGCCTTTCCCAAACCCTCTTAATTTTAGTGCCTTCTCATTTATTTCCTATTTACCCTACATATGAACTTGTTTGTGCATTTTTGCTTGTCTCCCCTATTAGATTGTGAGCTCTTTAATGATAGAAAATGTCTTTTGCTTTTTTTTGTATCTCCAGCACAGTGTTTGACACTTAATAAATGTTTATTGACTACAAAAGCTTATTTAAAAGATTATAAGATTGGGTTTCTAACAAGAATGCAGATTGACCCAACATTAAGAAAACTAAAAACATGTCATATTAATAACAATAAAAACTATATATTACATCATTAGATGCTGAAAACACTTTTGCTTAAGGTCCAACATTCATGTTTGTTCAAGGAAGGAAGGAAACAAAAATTTATTAAGCACTTGCTCTGTTCTAACCCTAAAAATACTGTAAAATGTAAGAATGAATGGACTTTTCCTTCATGTGGCAAGTCTTGTCTTGTAAATCCAAGAGTGAACATAATCTGTAATGGAGAACCATCCCAGAGAACCTTCCCAATAAGCTGTTGGTGAAACAGTCATGGCCTGTCTTGTCACTGCTATTTAATAATGCTATTGCTGGCAATAAGATGGGGAAAAGAAATCAAGGGAATAAACATGGGCAAAGAGGAAATGAAACCTACTTTTTCCCATCATTCAATGGTCAGTGGGCATTTATTAAGTAGTTATTAAGTGCCAGAGAAAAGCAAAAGACAGTCACTGCTCTTGAGGAGCTCACAGTCTAAGGGGGGAGACAACATGCAAACAACTACACACAAACAAAGATACAGGCAGGATAATTAGGAGATAACCAGCAGAAGGAAGGCACCAACATTAATGGGGATTGGGAAAGACTTCTTACAGAAGGTGGGACTTTAGAGATATTTGAAGGAAGCCAGGAGGGGGGACATACTAAGTATGGAAGATGAAGAAAATGCCCAGAGTTAGAACAGCAGGAATAGAAGACTACATGGAGATGAATAGAGTGTAATGGGTGGGGGTGGGGACTGGGCAGCTTATAAAGGACGTGGAACCATGCCAAAGAGAATTTTTCATTTGATCCTAGAGTTTTAGGGGAATTATCCAGTTCTTTCTTTATGAGTTGCAAAGAGGTAGGATCTATGAGAGCTTCCCTTCTCTGAAATGACTGTGAAGCCTCAGAATGCTCTTCCTACCTGGATAAAGCATCAGAGACTGTTTGTGGAGTTCTGGGCAGAATGAGTGGAGAAAAGCGTGAATTTGTATTTGTTGTCTTAATGAACAATCAAAGTTGTAGCTCAGTCAAATAGAGACTCATCAAGGAAGGTCTGAGTTTGAACACAGATCCTCTGACTCTTCCCAGTGTAGCAGGCATTAGTGGATATCTCCCCTCTCTTTCCCAACCAACCACTTTAAAACAAAGTAAAGATTTGCTTCATCAGGGTTTTCTGGAATGAGTTGGTCTAAAGTTGGACTAAATGACCATTAAGGTCCCTTCCAGTTCTAATATGTCATGATTCTTTCAGAAGTTATGGGTTCAGATTTGTGCCTCTGTCACTGCAGTGCATAAATTATACTTGGGACAAGCAATAATTTTGATGTGGTTTCATTTTGTGACCGTAGTGGAGGAGTTTTCACTTTCTCTCTACCAAGGTGTAGGGTTCTTGAAGTTAGAAGAGCATAGAGAATGCCAGTTTTTTTTTTAATGCCAACCATTCCTATTATGAAAAGAAATGATCATTAAATATCTCAAAAGTTTTACCTAATACCCATCAAATTAGCACAGTTGACAGAAAAGGAAAATGACAAATGTCAGAGGACCTGTGGGCAAACAGGTAATTGAATGCATCCTTCTTGGTGGAGCTGTAAACTGGTCCAGCCATTCTTTTTTTTTTTTTAATTTATTTATTTATTTAACTTTTAACATTCATTTTCACAAAATTTTGGGTTCCACATTTTCTCCCCTTTTGTCCCCTCCCGCCACCCCAAAACACCGAGCATTCTAATTGCCCCTATCACCAATCTGCTCTCTCTTCTATCATCCCTCTCTGCCCTTGTCTCCATCTTCTCTTTTGTCCTGTAGGGCCAAATAACTTTCTATACCCCTTTACCTGTATTTCTTATTTCCTAGTGGCAAGAACAGTACTCGACAGTTGTTCCTAAAACTTTGAGTTCCAACTTCTTTACCTCCCTCCCTCCCCACCCCTTCCCTTTGGAAGGCAAGCAATTCAATATAGGCCAAATCTGTGTAGTTTTGCAAATGACTTCCATAATAGTCGTGTTGTATAAGACTAACTATATTTCCCTCCATCCTATCCTGTCCCCCATTACTTCTATTCTCTCTTTTCATCCTGTCCCTCCCCATGAGTGTCAACCTCAAATTGCTCCCTCCTCCCCATGCCCTCCCTTCCATCATCCCCCCCGCCCTGCTTATCCCCTTATCCCCGACTTTCCTGTATTGTAAGATAGGTTTTCATACCAAAATGAGTATGCATTTTATTCCTTCCTTTAGTGGAATGTGATGAGAGTAAATTTCATGTTTTTCTCTCACCTCCCCTCTTTATCCCTCCACTAACAAATCTTTTGCTTGCCTCTTTTATGAGAGATAATTTGCCCCATTCCATTTCTCCCTTTCTCCTCCCAATATATTTCTCTTTCACTGCTTGATTTCATTTTTTTAAGATATGATCCCATCCTCTTCAATTCACTCTGTGTACTCTGTCTCTGTGTGTGTGTGCATGTGCATGTGTGTGTGTGTAATCCCACCCAGCACCCAGATACTGAATAGTTTCAAGAGTTACAAATATTGTCTTTCCATGTAGGAATATAAACAGTTCATCTTTTGTAAGTCCCTTATGACTTCTCTTTACTGTTTACCTTTTCATGTTTCTCTTCATTCTTGTGTTTGAAAGTCAAATTTTCTTTTCAGCTCTGGTCTTTTCATCAAGAATGCTTGAAAGTCCTCTATTTCATTGAAAGACCAATTTTTCCCCTGAAGTATACTCAGTTTTGCTGGGTAGGTGATTCTTGGTTTTAGTCCTAGTTCCTTTGACTTTTGGAATATCCTATTCCACGCCCTTCAATCCCTTAATGTAGAAGCTGCTAGATCTTGTCTTATCCTGATTATATTTCCATAATACTTGAATTGCTTCTTTCTAGCTGTTTGCAATATTTTCTCCTTGACCTGGGAACTCTGGAATTTGGCCACAATGTTCCTAGGAGTTTCTCTTTTTGGATCTCTTTCAGGCAGTGATCTGTGGATTCCTTGAATACTTATTTTGCCCTCTGGTTCTAGAATCTCAGGGCAGTTTTCCTTGATAATTTCATGAAAGATGATGTCTAGGCTCTTTATTTGATCATGGCTTTCAGGTAGGCCCATAATTTTTAAATTGTCTCTCCTGGATCTATTTTCCAGGTCAGTTGTTTTTCCAATGAGATATTTCACATTATCTTCCATTTTTTCATTCTTTTGGTTTTGTTTTGTGATTTCTTGGTTTCTCATAAAGTCATTAGCCTCCATCTGTTCCATTCTAATTTTGAAAGAACTATTCTCTTCAGTGAGCTTTTGAATCTCCTTTTCCATTTGGTTAATTCTGCTTTTGAAAGCATTCTTCTCCTCATTGGCTTTTTGAACCTCTTTTGCCAATTGAGTTAGCCTATTTTTCAAGGTGTTATTTTCTTCAGCATTTTTTGGGGTCTCCTTTAGCAGGGTGCTGACCTGCTGTTCATGCTTTGCTTGCATGTCTCTCGTTGCTCTTCCCAGTTTTTCCTCCACCTCTCTCACTTGATTTTCAAAATCCTTTTTGAGCTCTTCCATGGCCTGAGCCCATTGAGTGGGCTGGGATACAGAAGCCTTGACTTCTGTGTCTTTCCCTGATGGTAAGCATTGTTCTTCCTCATCAGAAAGGAAGGGAGGAAATACCTGTTCACCAAGAAAGTAACCTTCTATAGTTGGTTTTTTTCCCTTTTCTGGGCATTTTCCCAGCCAGTGACTTGACTTCTGAATATTCTCTTCACATCCACTTCACCTCCAGATCCGCCCAGCCAGCACTTGGGGTCTGAGATTCAAATGCTGCTTCCCAGCCTCAGGGCTTTGGGCGGGGGCAGGGCTGCTATTCAGTGTGAGATTAGGTTCAGTTGCTCAGGTGGGGGCAGGGCCGCCTCACAGGCTCAGTTCCCTCAGGGGGTTTATGCACAGACCTTCAACAATGGATCTGGGCTCCTGCCTGCTTGGGGAGCCCCAGTCTGCTCCCGCCTCCTCTGCTGCCTTCTGAGGGGGCCTGAGTTATGGGGGCACCCCACTCCCCTCTAGACCCACCAAAGAGACCCTCTCACCAACCCTTGTCACCTGTGAGTGGAGGGACCCGCGCGGCCACTGGAGCTTCTGTCCCTGAAGCCTGCTCAGATCCACTCCTCTCAGTGCCGCGTGGCCAAGGCGGGCTCAGCTCTGGGTCCAGGGCATGATGGACCTTTTGCGAGAGGTTTGCAGGGCTCTCCGGAACAGAAATCTCATCTGCTCCATTGTTCTATGGCTTCTGCTGCTCCAGAATTCACCAGGAGTTCTTTTTTACAGATATTTTATGGGCTGTGGGGTTTGGAGCTAGTGTTATGTGTGTCTTTCTACTCCGCCATCTTGGCTCCGGCCCTGGTCCAGCCATTCTTTAAAAAAGTTTAGAAATATGATTCCACAGATACTAAACTGCATACTTTGACCTACTATTAGGACTAAGGATTACACCCCTTTAAAAGACCAAAAAAAAAGCGAAAAAGACCCATATTTGCCAAAATATTTGTAGAAGCTCTTTTTGTAGCGGCAAAGAATTGGGAACTAAGGGGGTGTCTATCAATTGGAAATTGGATGAATCAGAGAAACCTAAGAAGTCTTGTCAATGCAGAGTAAAGGAAGCAGAACTAGAAGAACAATGTACACAATAACAACATTATAGGAAACACAGACTTTGAGAGACTGCAGAGCTTTGATGGATGCCATGAGCAGCCACTATTCTAAGACTCTCCAGAGGACCATTGATAAAGCATTCCACCAACCTCCTGACAGAGAAGTGAAGGACTCGGGGTGCAACGAGACATTATTTTGGAAATGAGCAATGCAGGATTTTATTTTTTGGTTGACTATACATATTTGTTAAAGGAGTTTAAATGTCTTTGGGAGGGGGGAATGGGAGGGCAAGAAAATAGAATTCTGTTAATTAAAAAAATGGAATTAAAGAAAAGAAAATTCCTTGTAATGGGAAAGAGAAGACAAAGACTGGAGTCCTAAAGTTTTTTAAGGTGATTTTTACAGATGAAACTCATTCAAGGCTGCACCAAAGTCATTTTTAGAAGTTCAGGCAGCCCTAAATCTGGATGTCTTATCAGACTGTAAAAATAGCCACCCCATCCCCAAAGTGTTTTGGAATTACTTTTGGTTTTTTACTTCCAGTGGACCTGGAAGTCTTGTCCCCAATGAGGCAATGATGAACTCTTCATAAATGTATTGATGTGAGGAGAAGCTGACTCGTCCCAATATTGCAGAAATCCCTAAATGGAGATAGGCTCCCACAAGACCACCTTGCATGATGCAACATGTCACAAAAGACTGAGAAATGTATCCAAGCAATGGAGATAAGTGTGCTTTGGTGGCTGGGGAACTCACTTGAATGAATATCTATAGGATGTAATCAAAATGACTTTGAAAAATGGAGTATCTGTCAAAAGTATGCTTAACATCCAGGGTGATAAAAGGATAGTTTCATGAGGAATATTAAAGAGCATGTGTCAAAATCTTATGAATTTAAGGTCAAACCATGTAAGATAATTAACTGAGGCAAAAGGAGGATGTACTGCAGGCTATTTTTTAAGATATAAAACGTAAAATGTATGGCATCTCAGTAAACTGAATAATCTGACTTTGTCCCAGATTCTTTGCACAACACTGTAGCTGTGTGACCCTGAGCAAGTCATTAAACCTTAATATGCCTCGGGGACCTTCCTAGGATTTAACTAGCAAACAATCCAGAGATGGTCACTCTGTGCCTGGGTGGAGGGTATTTCCACACCAGGAGTTACCACACACTTGCCAAACTCCCAGGTCTTTCTCATATTCTTTGTGTAATTGCCTACTTGCTATTATAGGACTAATTAATTAATTATTGGATTCCCCCCTTCTCATTCCCTGGGAAAACAAACCTGGACTCTCGTGACTGAGCACTGCAGCATCATCTTTCCTTCCTTTAACAGGAATAGCCCTTGTGCAGACGTTGAACGTTCTCTTTCCCTTGACTGAGCTTCAAATGGCTACTGAAGGTCAGCAGCAGTTCCCTTGGTGCCAACTGGGCTTTGGCAAGGGGTGTCTGCCACAAAGCAGTGAGCAATAAAGAATATGCCATCATTCATCTGAGATGAATGCATTAAAAGGCCCTGCCCTCTTGGACTACATAAGAAAAAATTAGGACCCAATGGAAGTGCTTGTTTTCAAAGGTTGATGAGCCATTTCCTGTCCACAAGGATTCTCTTCATTGACATAATGGGAACACTGAAGCAGCTGTCTTCGTGGCTGTACTAGAAGATCTTTGGTGTTACAGAAACCCAGAAAGCAGCAGCTTGGAAGAGTGGTTACAGCTTATTAGAAGTGCAGTACATAAAGGAGGCTATAATCAGCAGCAACAAGAAGCAGCCGTTAACTGCCTACTATGTGCTAGGCACTAGAGACACACATGGAAAGAAAATAGCACTTGTCCTCATGAACCTCCCATTCTCCTGGAGGGCGGATGTAGAGTATAACATGTACAAGCAAGGAGAGAAATGAAAAGTGATAGGAAAGAACTTCGAGAGAGAGATGGAGAGACAGAGATGCAGAGAGAGGGAGAGGAGGGGGAGAGAAAGGAAGAGGGGGAGAAGGGGAGAAGGGGAAGGGAAAGGAAGAGGGGGAGAAGAGGAAGAGAAAGAAGAAGAGAGGAGAGAGAATGAGAGGATGCTGGAGAGAGGAGGGGAGAGAGGGAGAAAGAGAGAGGGGGAAAGAGGACAGAAAATGAGAAGACAGGACAAGACACCAAAGAGGAAGGTATCAGGAAAGGTCTGATGTAGGAAGCAGTACCTGAGCTGTTCTTGGAAGGGAAAATAGGGATTCTACGAGGGTGAGGTGAAGTAGATCATACCAGACATAGGTGACAACCTGCAAAAAGATGTAGAGGTAGGAGATTGAATGTTGAATGAGGTGAATAGCAAATAGACAAATTTGGATGGAATACAAAGAACATGAAAGGGTGGGTGGTATCTAGATTGGGGAAGCTTTGAGTGCCAGTCTGAGGCCTCTGTATATTATCCCTGAGGCAAGAGGGAATCATGAAAGATTTTTAAACACGAGTGACAGTAGCCATTTCTAATGGTTTTCCTCTCTAATGTCCACTCATTGCTCTGAGTTCTGTCCTGAGCCCCTAGTTCTCCCCTGTCCTCCCTCTCCTCATTTCTCTTCTCCTCTCTTTCCAACTTCCCCTCCTCCTGTCTCCCTCTCCTCTCAGTTCTCATCCCCTTCCCTCATCTTCCTTCTCTTCTCCCTTGCTGTCCTCTTTCCTCCCTTCTTCTTCCCCCCTGTTCCCTTCCCCTGCCTTCTCCTCCCCTCTCCTTTACATCTTTCCCCAACCCCCCACTCAGTCAACTCCACTGTCATCTCTATACACTTCCTAGATGAAGTCTCTCAATGCTACCTCTTCTTCCTTCCCACCTAGATGTACCATAGGCATCTCCAATTCAACACATCCCAAGCCCATCCTTCTTCCTCATATCCCCCTCTGTGAAGGGCATCGATATTCTCCTTCACACAAGTTCATCACCTCAGAGTTGCCCCCTTCACCCTCATATTCTTAGTTATTTGATCTAAACAACTGACCTCAAATTTTTGCCAGTCACTTCCCTCACACAGCCACCACCTTGATTCAGGGCTCTCCTCACTGTCAGGGCCAATAAAGCTCTAATTGATTTGTGTGATGTATGGTCACTCTGGCAATAATGTACTTAAGGATGTGTCTGCTAGATAGGATTTTGCAGCCCCAAGTAGCACTTTCCTCCAATAAACATACAGAAGAGTTGATATTACTTGCTAGATAATGGATACAGGCCATCTTGTTAAATTAAGGCCTTTTCCTTTCTGGCACTGGAATCTTTGTGCAAGTTTCTTCCTTGAACCCCCAGGCCAGGTCAGCATTCACATGTAGAAGCCAAGGGGGGAAGTTGTGACTCTTTAAAGCAAAGACACGGCACACAGTGCAGCTCAGGAAGCATGGAGCACAGCTTGACTTGATAGGGCCAGGACCCTGAATAGACTTCAGGGAGCCACTGGCAGCAGCAGTTCCCAGATTTCTCAACCCACAAACACTACAGACAGCTTCAAAGGTCTGTGGGAGGGCTCAGTCACCCAGGAGAGGGGAGCTCCCATTTTTGGAGCCCTTGGTCTGGAGCCCCTGGGAGAATTGAGCAGCTGATCTGAATGTCAGCTCTGAGTTTATCCCTGACAAAGAACTCAAAAGTCAAGTAACTGACTGGGAAAATGCCCCCAAAAAGGAAAAAGAATAAAGCAATAGAAAGTTACTTTCTTGGTGAGGAATCATTTTCTTCCATCCTTTCTGAAGAGGAGGAACAATTTAGGTCTTCAGAGGAAGACCTAAAAAATCAAGGCTTCAGCATGCAAAACCTCCAAAATAAATATGCAGTGGTCTCAGGCCATGGAAGAACTTGAAAAGGATGTTGAAAATCCAGTAAGAGAGGTGGAAGAAAAATTGGGAAGAGAAATGAGAGCAATACAAGAAAACCATGAAAAGTAAGTCAACAACTTTGCTAAAGGAGACCCAAAAAATGCTAAAGAAATTAACACCTTAAAAAATAGGCTAACTCAAGTGGCAAATGAGGCCCAAAAAACCAATGAGGAGAAGAATTCTTTAAAAAGGAGAATTAGTCAAATGGAAAAGGAGGTTCAAAAGCTCACTGAAGAAAATAGTTCTTTAAAAATTAGAATGGAGCAGATGGAAAGTAATGACTTCATGAGAAACCAAGAAATTACAAAACAAAATCAAAAGAATGAAAAAATAGAAGATAATGTGAAATATCTCTTTGGTAAAGCAAAGACGCTATTGTTTTCTCTTGGGAAGCAAGTGCCAAGTGGTCAAGCTCCAGAGACACAAGTAGAATTCCCTAAGCTATTCTTGATTGTAGCATGAATAAATTGGATTTAATTGAGGCAGAGTTGCACAAAGTCATCATCCTCACTGTCTCTTCCTGAGTCCTCAAAGTCCAGTGGCAAGACAAAGTTCAAGATGACCCAGACCCTAACTGGGCTCCACAACACCTGCTTCCTCCACTTTTATGGCCATTGTAACAAATGGTTCTTATCCACCCATTCCACTGGGGGAAATCTTCCCATGTTGGAGGTAGACACCCCTGTAACTCACCAGTGGGTTTGAGATCTGTCAGTTACCTTCAGCCTGGTTTACCCTGCCTGCCCAGATGGTTTTACCAGGGTATGGCCTCTGAGCATGCGGCAGCTTCTTGGAATTAGTTGAGGGCCAACTAGCGCTCACACTAGAGGGGCTAGTCCTCCTTGAACACCCCAATACACCCCAAATATTTACTAGTTCTGCAAGCATGGGCAAGTCAATTAACCTCCCTTGACTTCAATTTTTTCATCTATAAGATGAAGGAATGGCCTGCTTTTACTATGCATTTGCTAATCTAGTTAAATTGCATTTAAAATCATAAACAGAATGAAAGTTATTTAATGAAATATTATGAAAAGTGTCAAAGGCATGCCTAGTAAGAGGTGAGCATGAACCACAAAATTGAAGGAATGATTCTCCTATAGAAGATCAAGGCTTTGTAAAGTACAACATATGACAATAACTCATATTTCCAGTGCACCCCAAGGGGTCATAAAGCTCTTTCATGGGAGCCTACTAGTATTATTTCCAAGTGAGAGGTAATTGAAGCTGAGATGAAGAGACTTGCCTAGGTTCTATAGGT
This sequence comes from Notamacropus eugenii, assembly GCF_028372415.1. NCBI lineage: Eukaryota > Metazoa > Chordata > Mammalia > Diprotodontia > Macropodidae > Notamacropus > Notamacropus eugenii. Next base: position 13,908,457 of record NC_092874.1, read on the forward strand.
TTTAACCTTCATTCTCCAGCCAGTGTTCTGTCTACAAAACTGTGACATAGCTCACAGTCCTACCAATGGAACAAGGCTCTTTCCAGATTCTCTGAGAGGTTGCTCTCATTCCATGCAATACAAAGCTCAGTTGGGGGCCAATCTCTCTTGCCTTTCAGGCAGGCAGGAATTGCTTGTTCTCTTTGGGGGAGAACAAGTTTTGAGGAGATGCAGAGGGCTCATGTTCTTCAATGCCTGTAAATAGTCACCTCCTGGAAGATTTTGTACCTGGAATGGGTCAAAGCTGCCCTCTGGAAGCAGTCTAGAAAGTGAGGAAGACATTGAGAAAAGAGACCTGAGCTTTGCAATGACTTTGTCTATGTGCAGCATGACCTGCTTCTGTTTTATACTGGCAGCTGCATTCAATCTTTTCTCTGCATCTTGTTAGCTTTTATTCAGTTGTTTCAGTTGTGTCCAACTCTTTGTGATCCTATTTGGGCTTTCTTGGCAAAGATATTGAAATTTGCCATTTGCTTCTCCAAATCATTTTACAGATGAGGAAATTGAGGCAAACAATGTTAAGTGACTCACTCAGGGTCAAACAGCTAGTATCTGGGGTTGGAAGTCAGCCCCAGAGGAGTCTTCTGGACTCCAGGCCCAGTGGCTAGAGGGCCACGAGGGTGCCATTTGCTGCTCCATCTTATTAATTAATAATTCTAATAATGGTTCACATCCCTTAGCACTTCAAGGTTTACAAAAGAAGTCACAGAATGCCCAAATCTCTGAAAAGTCACATATGAGTATGGCAGTGGGCCATGGATGGGGCACTTAGGACATGAGCTGCCTCCAATAAGAAGCTATGGAAAAGAACTGTCCATCAGGAAGCAATTAGTAAGGACCTACTATGAGCCAGCACTGTGCTAAAGGCAAAGAAAACAAAGAAAGAGGAAAACAGCCCCGGCCTTCAAGAAGTTCAGTCTAATGGAGGTAAATCAAAGAGATATAGGACTGACAAATTAGAAGAGCTGGTCCTGTGGTGAAAGTGAGCAGACAGCCTGCTTGTTCCCCGGGGAGATTGAGGAAGGCCCTTGAATAAGGGATAGACCCCATGGACATCTTGTGGGAGGAGTGGTCAGGAGGCCAGCCAAGGGCATCAACAGGGACAAGGTCAGAGTACGCTTGAGGGTCGGACTTCTCTGTAAGGAAACTCCCCTTGGTGATGCCTGTCTGCACTGTCATCCTTTATCACCCTGGAGAGTCAGGATCTGTTTGATTTATACACACCCTCATAACCTGGCCCCAACCTACTGTACTCACTTAATTCCAATCCAGTTCATGTTTATTAGGCTTCTACTAAATGCAGGTACTGTGCTGGTGCTGGGGATAGGACTAATAAAAAGAAAGAGTCCCTGCCTGCAAGGACCTTACAATCTGAGGGGGGAAAGAACGACACAACACAGAGAGCAAGTAAAAGCCAAGGGGCAAGTCTGCCCTCTATAAAGGAAAGCATGTGAGGAGGAAGGCGGCTGAAGAAGATAATGTCCATCAAGGCTCGAGGCAGCAGCATCAAGATGAGCTTAACCTGGGAGGGTCATTGTGTTCTCTGGAGTTGAGACCTGGTGGGACAGCAGGTGAAGAGGGGAGTGTCACCATGACTCCCCTCCCTTTGCCTTTGAGTGCACCCAGTCTGGCCCCTTGCAGTTGTCTCCAGCCCTCTTGTGATGCACAAGCCATGTCCCACATCTAGAACACCCTTCTTCTCATCTCCTCTCAGCATCACTAATTTCTATTAAGGCTTCACTCCCATCACCTTCTCTTACAAAGCTTCTCCTGATCCTGCTAGACACTGCTAGACCTCCCCCAGTCCCCTTACATTTATTTGCACATTACTATAAATGTACATGCTATCTTGCATGACCTTAACTTCTGTGAGTACAGAGTGGCTTCCCTTTTGTCTCCCCATTTACCTCCTTTTCCCCCCAGTGCCTGGTACTTGGTATGTGTTTAATAAACATTGATTGAGATGGTAAGCTAGTAAATGCTGGGAGGAAGGACTTGAAATCAGGTCTTCCAACGCTATCCATTAGGCCTTACTACCCGACCCATTCCCTAAAGTAAATACTCACTTCAGCTGCCTCCTCTTACCTTTGAGAGAGCAGCAATGACCAGCAGACCAATCATTTGTTCTTGGGAACAAATACTCTTATCAGGATATGCTCAGTGCTTCTTGGCCTTCTCCCCTCTCCATAAGGGATCTGGATGAGGGCACCTGCCAAGAAAAGAACAGTGAGCCTGGAAATCTTTGTTCCAAAGTGACAGAATGGGGAGAGTGCTCCTTTCAAACTCCTGCAGGCCATGGGGATTTGGATATTTTTTCAAAGCCACTAATTCCTTTGAGCAGTTACAATATGGACTGCACATTTGAAATGAACACTAAAGCTCTTTGCTGTTAAAGTTATATGTTACCTGGAGACTTCCAGTGAGTTAGAAGTTAGCTTATCTACTTGCTGGAAATTTGGCAGGAAGAAAAGAAAAAGCAGAAAAAAACACCCCCATGGAAAGGGATGAGGGTTGACTTCAAATCCTTGCTCTGCTAGCTTAGTGACTCTAGGCAAGTAACTTTCCTTCTCTGGGTCATAGTTTCCTCATCCTTGAAATTAGGGAGTTCAATGGGTTGATCTCAAAGGTTCCTCACAATTCTAAAACTACCCTCTCATGGTGAACTGGTAGGATTTTGCAATTAGAAAGGACCTCTCAGTTTATCTAGTCCCTTCCTATCCCTATTTTACAGATAGGGAAACTGAGACTCAGAGAGGAAGTGACTTGCCCAAGGAATCCAGATTTGAACCCTTGTCCTCTGACTCCAAGTTCAGTGGATGTCCAGTCCCCAGAGTGGGCTTCATCTCTCCCTCCCTGGGTACACAGTAAGGTCTTTTCATCATCTGGTTCTTAGATACATTCTTTGTACAGCATAGTCTTGGCTCCACACTCAGAGATCCGGGGTTTAATTCCTCCTCAATCTTCCTTGATGGGTGACCTAGGGCATATAATTGAACCGTCCAGGGCCTCAGCTTTCTCATCAGTAAAATGAGGGAGTTGGACTAGTTGGTACCCGAGGTCTCTCTCAGCCCCTTGATCCCAGAATCCTTAATCCCAGAATCCTTGATCCCAGAAATTCCCATCTCCCTCAGGGTCTGGAAGGCCAGCAATGCGAGAGATTAGTCTGGGCACCGTGGGGGAAGGGGTAGTGGCGAGTAGTTTGACCAAGGTTGGTCCCACTGTCGCAGAGTTGGGGAAGAGGAGCAACAGGACCGCCTCTCCCCCGCCCCAGCCCTGGGCTCCTTCCTCCCCCTTTTCCTGCCCTCTCTGCCCTGCTCCCCTGGCAGCTGCAGCCAATGGGAGGCTCTGTCCACACCACCTCCCGGGAGGGCGAGCACTGCCCCTCCCTTTGCCTGGTCCCCAGGGAAACGGGACGCGGTCCGTGTAGCCGCTGGACTGCTGCCCTGAGCTCAGGGCGGCTGTCTCTCCTTCTCTTTCTCCTCCTACTCCTTTACTACCCCCCACTTCGTAGGAGGGGCCCCGTCCGAGTCAGTGCCTTGGCCTCAAGTGGCCGCGGGTTTCAGGGCAGCAGGCAATCGGGTGTGAAAGAGGGACTGGGGTACCAGACCCCACCTCCACCACAGACACCGAAGCGGCAGCCTCTGGGCTAGCGCCCCAGCCCAGCCTAACGCAGCCAATCCAGCAGTCAGCACCCACGGGCAGAGCGGAGCGGAGCTGGGGTGCGAAGACTCGCCTGGCTGCCCTTGAGCTAGGCACATCTGCGCGGCTGGAGATGATGGAGTTGGAGCTGCCGCGGGAGGATGAGTGGAAGAAAGAGGAAGCGGAGGAGGAAGAGGAGGAGGAAGAGGAGGCAGCGGCCAAGCGGGTCCTTCGCTTCTCCAGAGACCCGCGGGTCCACTTTGTGGGACGCCGCCTTGGGCAGATTCTCAGAGTCCGAGAGGAGACCTGGAGACAGTACCTCGAGGGCGAGGAGAATCGGCAAGCACTACAGGAGTTTTGGGGTCTCCAGGGCCCCTCTCTCCTTCTGTTCCGCTGCTCTCCAGTCGGACGCCTCACTTCGGGGTCTCAGGTGGGGGGACGCGAACTGGGGTTGCCTGTGGCGGTGTATAGCAGCCGGGAACCCAGGTGGCCGGGGGGAGGGGTAATGGTGATCGGGTGGAAAGGCCCCAGGTGTGAGTGCAGCCCTGCTCCCCTCCCCCAAGGTGAAGGTGAGGGGCGGCTGGGGGAGGAAGGCGCCTAGGTGAAGGGGAGGAAGCAGTAGTAGCCCTTAAACTCAGGTGTAAAACCTGTAGTAGTCTACCACGTCCCCGCAGAGCCTGGAGCGTTGCGCTTTGCTTATTTTCAGGTGGGCCCTGAATGGTAAGTAGCACTGAAACGCTGAGGGCGTTTGCCATTCCTAGGTGGGAGCCCTCCCGGACGTCCCTGAGCAGATACTGGGAGGCGGGAAGGGACCTCGGAGGGCAGTTCACTCCAACTCTTCTCATTTTGTAGACAAAAAACCCCGAGAGCCAGACAGGATAAGAAACTGGCACAATCCAGGTCCCACTCGCAGAATGCATCAGGGAGGATTTGAATTCCAAGTCCTCTGACTTTAGAACCAGTCTTCTTTTCTGGTGCATCAAACTGCCTCCTCGACTTGTCTGCTTTTCACAACTCAAAGCAAGGCTTTCCTAAGTTATTTGTAGATTTCCAAGAAATTGTCTTAGACGTTTGATGAATCACTCTCTCTCCCCTTTTCCTCCCTTCCCCCTTCTATCTGCTCAGCCCAGACGACCTCTCCCTGGGACCGCTGCTTAGGGCTTGATCGGTGAGGTCTAGCCAGGCTGATTTCCCCTCTCCCTGGGTGGGAACTGAGTCTCCATCTCATAACGCATAGACTCTACCCCGCCTACTTCCTGAAGGTGAAACTTCCCCCAGAAAGACACTGATCAAGAGAAACCCCTGATGTGTTGTGGACAGGCTGATTGATTTTTTTCACAATTAGAATAATTGTCCGCTGAGGACAATGGGGTTTCAGGTTTACTAAATGGCACACATTCATACCCAAAGACTGGCACAATACCTCAGCTCGGTCCAGTGGGCATGGGGATCACAATGGGCTTGGAGATATGATTCCAGGGAGGAAAAGCGTCTTCGGCTTCTGCTTTCATTTCTGCAGTTGGGGGGCTGGGGAGGAGGGAGAGAGAGGAGGAGACAAGTATTCAATTTGTGATTCTTTGCTCTTCTTGAATTCTAAGGTTTGCCCTTCCACCAAAATATAGCTTATTAATAACAAGTTAGGAGATTGGAGGAGAGTGTTTGATTAGCGTTTGATCACCCTCTTCTTCTCCACTTTCATTCATCCTAGTAGTATTCAAATGGCCTTGGGAGCTGAGCTCCTGGAACAGGCTATCAGAGGGAAGGAGCCTCCCCTGCTACAACCCCACCCTCTCCTCACTTTTAGAGTCTTCTCTCATTCAAAGAAAATTGCTCTCCCTTTGGGCTTAGCCCAAATCTCTTGATGGCCTTTGTCTTGGTTTGATCGTTGGACCATGCTGTTAGCCCTCCACTCCAGCTTTCTGTGACACTCCTCCCCTGTCCTCCCCTCCTCCTTTGCAGGATCCTGGTTCAGGCCTGGTCACCTGGGTCTGGGTAGACTCCAGAGCTTTGTGCAGTCCTCTCTTTTCTCAGTAATCCAGCTGGAGATCTCCTAGGCTTTTTGATATTCAACATGTTCAAAATTGTATGTTCAATTTTCCCCCAGATCTTCCCTGTTGTTGGCATTTCCATGAAAGGGGGCACTACCACCTTCTGGGTACTCGGGCTGGTGATCTCAGGGTCATCGCAGACACCTTTCCCTCACCATTTGTATCTAATCAGGTGCCAACCTCTGATGCAGTTTGGGGGACGGGGGTGGTTCAGGGACCCCTCTAGGACCAGAGAACTGGACAAAGTCCTCTGGAATGAGTCCATGGACTCAAGCAATCTTTAAGTCAAGTTGGAAAAAGTTTATTAAACTTTACAGTGGTCAAAAGTTCTTAAGGAACCTGCAACCTTAGAGGGGTACAGTTAAAGTTTATATTGAATAAGCTATAGTAAAACATAAGCCAAATATGCTAACTAGGTGATGAGGAAAGGGATTAAGGAAGTGGTTAAGGAGTGGTCAGTTCTTAAAGGAATATGCACTTTTTGTATCTACTGTGCAGGCGTTTTACCCAGAGTTCACTGGGAAAAGCCCAAGGCAGTGGGGGTGAGGGGCAGAGGACCATATGGTTTTAGGCCTACTATATCACTAAATCAACTAGCAGTCAGGGTCAATTGAAGATTGCCCAGTCTACCCCCAACAATGTCTTGTTTGACAAGATAGAGGTAGAGAGTGTACATATGTCTTAAGTCTAGGATACACACAATGAGGAGTCCAGGTAGGGAACTGGTATAGATAGTCCGGTGGGTAAAGTATCTTTATGAGTTATTACAAAGCCAGTTCAAACTAATAATTCCTCTAGGTGCGGTTTGTTACTATACCAGGGATAAGTGTGTTGCTGGGGCCCACTCATGAGTAAGGTAGGCATAGTGTCCTCTGGCTGGGAAGAAGCTGCCAGAGATAATATTTTGAGGCTAGGGAGAAATGTGATCTTGTAGTTGAGGTCCACGCACCTCATCACCTCCATAGCAAATCCTGTACCTGGTGTTCTCTCTCCTCTCCCACAGTGATGGCCCATGATCTTCTAACCTCTTGCTGACTACTGCCAGAGTCTTGAATTGTGGGCCCTGCCTTCAGTCTCTCCTCATTCCCTCTGCCAAGTTGATTATTCCCAAAGCGTGAGTCTGAATGCCACTCTCCTGCTCATCAAGTTTCGACCACTTCCTTTTACCTCTAGGATAAAATAGAAATTTCTTTGATGTGCAAAGCCCTTCCCAAGGTGGTTCAAATCTGTCCCTGGCCTGATTTCACATTTTCTCTTATGTCCTGGACAGTCTGGCTCAACTTGCTGTATCCACTATGTGATATGCCCCCTACGGTCCCAGTGCCTTTCCTTGAAATGCTTTTGGCCTGGAATGCTTTCCTGTATCCTCTCTCTGCCTCTTCCAATCCCTCTTCCAATCTATTCAAGGCTCAGTTCAAATGTTTCCTCTTTAGGGAGTGGCAGGGAACAAAGTTAGAGGACCTGAGTTCAAATCTCTCCTTGGATACTTGCTACCTCTGTGATGTTGAATAGGTCACTCCCCTCATCTATCAAAGGACAGGGTTGGGTTCGATGGTGTCCAAAGGCCCTTCTGAGGCCTTGCCTCATTCTCCCAACTGTGGGTGCTTCCCTCCCAAACAGAGACATGGCTTTATTTGCATTTCCCATTTATTTGAGCATGGAATTGCTGCCTTCCAGGGGAATGGCAGCTCCTTGAGGGCAGGGACCTGTTTCATTTTTGGTGTTGTATCCCCACACTGTATCTGGAGAGCAGCAAGACCTGGGTTCAGATCTCACCTCTTGCATTTACTAGCTATGTGACCCTGAGCAAGTCATTTGTCCTCTAAGGTCTCTAAGCCTCTGAGAGGTATCAGAGAAGGTGCTGATTTGCACTAGTGGAGAGAGTGTGTTTGCTGGGAGTTCCCTACACCTATGAAATCCCAGGCCAGTCCAAAAAGTGTTCATTTAAGTTAACAACCAAAAAACATTTGGAAGATGCAGGGTAATAGAGTGGTCTCATCTGACTTGTAAAGCAAAATGGCAAAGCTGGCATTTTAGTTACCCACATTTTAGTGTCTCTATATTGAGGAATCTGCTTCTCTCCTTCATGCAAAGTCTGGTGGGAGGTGCTGGACACAGTCTCTAGCATTTGCAGAATGCTTTAAGGTTTGCACAGTATTTCACAAATAGGATTAAATTTGTTCCTCAGAACAATCCTGGGAGAAAAGTGCTATTATCGGTCCCATTTTACAGATAGGGAAACTGAGGCAGACAGAAGCTAAGTGACTTTCCAAGGTTGAAACAGCTAGTAAACATATGAAACTGGATTTGAACCCAGTTCTTAACTAACTCCAGGCCTGGCACTCTATCTACTGCGATACCAGCTGCCTCTACTGAGACAAAAATCAGACCCAACCTTTAGGAGTTTGTAACTCTACTGGAATTCCAGTAATCAAATATTTATGGTCAATTGATCATTATAAAAAATCAAAATACAACTCCTTAAGTTGTGAAAAGTCCTTAAGGTTTGCAGATGATTGGGTTTTAAGAGCCCCATCCCCTACTGAAACTTATTTCTTTTTCTTAACACAGAAATTAACATGCACGTTACAGGGGTTTTCCTCCTTCCAGAGTTCCCCATGCCAGTGAGATCTCAGGTGCTGTCCAAGACCCTGTGCCCCTAATACATAAATTAGATCAAGACCCTTGGAACTGACTGACTGTCCTGTTTTAGGTTCCACAAGATGCAAAACACAAGCTTGTTTTCGTTGCGAAGACGATTGAAGCAAGCGTTGGAGCGGATAATTACCAGAACTCCTTGGTATTTGGACAGCTCCCCAGCACATCTCTTGATCTTGTGAAGGCTTTCATGGATGAGGTACTCACTCCACCTTCGATCGAGGCCTTTCAGAAGTTGCTATGCCTCACAGATTCTGAATTATTTTAAAGACAAAAATGAAACAGCCCAAGCTCAAAAACAAGAAAAGTATGTAGAGAAGTCAGCATTTGCTTGAGCCCGGTGGATGCATAGTTAGACTGTCTGGGCTGTTTTCCATAGTGGGTAATGACATTGTCTCTGATCTAATTACTCATTGGACCCTAATGCATGATAGATTCTGGTTCATAGAATGTTGAATGGTGCTGAACTGTGCGTGGGCAACTCCCTGGTCTGACCCTTATTTTGCAGCCCCTGCGCATGCAGTGACATTCGGAATTTGGATAAGATATCTGCACTTACCTTGGGGGTGCAGGTTTCGAACTTTACATTTATGTGATGAATGTGCTCTTTGGTGCAGGGAAGAATGGCCTTCTGGAGGCCAGTATACCAGGCCTCCCTGGTGAGGAAATTCTACTCTTGTTATATGTTGTAATGGTAGGGGCTGAGATATAGCTAACGATATTTATGTCTGGGCTGGGCATAGGCTCATCTGGTATAAGGCTGGTGGTAGGGGAATGTATCTCTGGGGATGAAAAAGTAGATCCATGGATGGAGCTGTCTGAAGTAGTCCATCCTGGGGTAAAGCTTCAGTGGCCTCACCCTAGTTTTAGTTCTGATTGATGAGAGTGAGGAAGAAGATTACAGAAATAGTTATGCTCAAACATATCCCTTTTTCAGACAGCACTAGCATACACTTAGGGCCTCAGAATGCTTCCCATCCAAATTCGCCATTGATCAGCTGAGAAAATAGGGCCCTGGGAAGCTTTAACGACATGGCCAAGGTTATCATTAACTAGAATCAAAGCTGGAACCCATAGCCAGAGCTCCTGATGCCAAGCCTCTTCCCATTCTATCTATAACTATTCCCAACCCTGAGGAATGCTATTGAGGTGACCCAAGGGCAGAAAGTGATGGGGGCCAAACTATCATGGTGGAGAAAAAGAGGCAAGGCCCCTCACCTCCCAAGGCCTCAGCCTCTTCTTCTTTTGACTTCAGAGCCATGATCCACTATGGCCCCATGACCAGACTCTGTCTCCACACAGGCTATTAGAAAGTTAGATACAGAGGAGGAGGTATTGCTTCTCTCCTTCCCTCTTTTTCTCTCCCTCCTTTACTTCTTCCCCCCATCCTCTCCCTTTTCTCTTCACCTTCCTCTTGTCTTTTTCTTAGAACAAGCATTCCAAAAGCACCATTCAAAGTAGGCATGATCCGAAGGGTACAAAGTTGGCCTTTGGAAATATCTCCTTGGCATCCTCCCATCTAGAGTCTCAGAAGCCTTGAAATTCAGAATTGTGAGGAACTGCAGAGACCATTCAGATCCTGACCAGGAATTCCTTCTTTAAAGAAAAAAGGAAAAAAATTGTTTTATATCGCTTTGTTTTTTTATATATTTTCAACTTTAAAAATGCCAGCTAAAATGAGCAGTTCCATATACATGATAGAACCAGGAAAAAAAGAGGGTTACATACAATTGGCTTTTCTTTTTAGTATATCATAGTTTTAGTATATCATAAGTTGACACTAAATTTCAAAGCTGTCTGCTTCTTGATGTTTGTCTGACTTCATTCTTCTATGCCTTCTTTAAAAAGATGTTTCAATGAGCTTCTTTCGTAAAACATTACCTTATTCCCTCTTGCCTTCCCAGTCCCAACCCCACGAAGGGAGGAAAAACAGAACAAAACTTTGTAGCAAATAAGGATAGCCAAGTAAAGCTAATTTTTACATGGTATCCAAAAACATCTGTCCCCTGCACCCTGAGCTCATCATTTGTCTGTCAGGAGGTGGGTAACATTTCTTACTATCAGCCCTCTGGAAATATGGTGGATCACTGCATTGATCCAAGTTCTCAAGTCTTTCAAAGTTTGTTTTTCTTCGGAGTGTTGTTAGTGTATGAATTCTGCTTCTGCTCACTCCTGTTTGTTTCACTTCATAGGGGATTTTCAAGTTTCTCTGGAACCATTCATTTCATTTTTTTTTGATTCAGTAATATTCCATTGTATTCATGCACTGTAATTTATTTATTGTTCCCCAACAGATGGGTGCCCTGCTTAGGTTCTAGTTCTTTGCTGCTATGAACAGAATCATCATAAATATTTTTTTTGTATCTATGGGCTTTTTCTTTGTCTTTCATCTCGGATCTTTGGTAGGCACAATTTAGTTGAATTGGGGGAGGGGGTGGCCATAACTCTGAATTGCTTTCTAGAATGGATGGATCAATTAACAATTTCACCAACAGTGAAATTCAACACAATCCTTCTGAAAATTTGTCCTGTTTTGGTGACTCTGCCAATTTGATAACTATGAGGTAGAGAACCCCAGAGCTACTTTAATTTGCATATTTCTAATTAATAGTAATTTGGAACTTTTTTGTATTTGTGGATAGATTATAATTTGTTTTTCTTTGAAAGCTATTTGTTTGTATTCTTTGGCCATTTATCTTTTAGCTAAGGACTTTTGTTCTTATAAATTTGAATCTGTTCCTTTTATGTCTAAGTAAAGAGTTTGCCTTTCTTTGATGGTTATTATAGCCATTGCTACGTCTCAGAATTTGAGGTTGAGATGACATTTAGGTCACTGTGTCAAGCTAGTCATGCGGCAAGAGGGCAGGATGACACTTGGACTGCTCCAGGGCTGCACTGACATCTCTGAAATATTCAGTCTCCAAAAGGAGCCCCTCCCCCCTCCCCCAACCGTTTGGTCAGACCAGTCTGCTAGATTTTCTTTTCTTTTTTTTGTTTATTTATTTTTAGTTTTCAACATTCATTTCCACAAAATTTCCAAACTTTCTCCCCATGTCTCACCTCTCCCCACCCCATAACACCTTGCATTCTGATAACCCTTCCCCCAGTATGTCCTCCCTGCTGTCATGCCCCTCCCTTCCCCTGTCCCCATCTTCTCTCTTTTCTTGTAGGACAAGATTGATTTTTATAGCCCATTACCTGTATTTCTTATTTCCCAGTTGTATGCAAAAACAATTCTCAACATTCGTTCCTAAAACTTTGAGTTCCAACTTATCTCCCTTCCTCCCTCCCCACCCATCCCCACTGAGAAGACAAGCAATTCAATATAGGCTATATATGTGTAGTTTTGTAAAAGACTTCCATGTAGTCATATTGTGTAAAACTATGTTTCCCTCCATCTTATCCTGCTCCCTCATTTATTGTATCCTCTCTTTTGACCTTGTCCCTCCCCAAAAGTGTTTACTTCTAATTACTCCATCCTCCCACTTGCCCTCTCTTCTATCATCTCCCCCCCACCCCACTTGTCCCCTTCTCTCCTACTGTCCTGTAGTGGAAGATAGATTTTCATACCTAATTGAGTGAGCATGTTATTCACTCCTGAAGCCAAATGTGAAGAGAGTAAGTTTTACTTTTCCCCTCTCACCTCCTCTGTTTTCTCCTCCATTGGGAAAGCTTTTTCTTGCCTTTTTTATGAGAGATAATTTGCCCTATTTGATTTCTCCCTTTCTCCTCCCAATATATTACTCTCTCACCCCTTAATTTTATTTTTTAGATATCATCTCTTTTAATTCAACTCACCTTGTGCTCTCTGTCTATATATACATATATATGTATATATATGTATGTATAGTATGTGTGTATGATCCCTCCAACTACCCAAATATTGAGAAAAGTCTCAAGAGTTACAAATATTTTCTTTCTATGTAGGAATGTAAACAGTTCAAGTTTAGAAAGTCCTTTATGATTTCTCTTTCCTGGTTGCCTTTCCAGGCTTCTCTAGATTCTTGTGTTTGAAAATCAAATTTTCTATTCAGTTCTGGTCTTTCCATCAAGAATGCTTGAAAGTCCTCTATTTCATTGAATGACCATTTTTCTCCTGAAGTATTATACTCAGTTTAGCTGAGTGGGTGATTCTTGGTTTTAATCCTAGTTCCTTTGACTTCTGGAATCTCATATTCCAAGTCCTTCCATCCCTTAACATAGAATCTGCTAGATCTTGTCTTATCCTGATTGTATTTCCACAGTATTTGAATTGTTTATTTCTGGATGCTTGCAATATTTTCTCCTTGACCTGGGAACTCTGAAATTTGGCTATAATATTCCTAGGAGTTTCTCTTTTCAGATCTCTTTCAGGAGCTAATTGGTGGATTCTTTCAATATTTATTTTACCCTCTAGTTCTAGAATATCAGGGCAGTTTTCCTTGATAATTTCATGAAAGATGATGTCTAGGCTCTTTTTTTCATCATGACTTTCAGGTAGTCTCATAATTTTTAAATTGTCTCTCCTGGATCTATTTTCCAGGTCAGTTGTTTTTCCAAGGAGATATTTCACATTATCTTCTCTTTTTTTCATTCTTTTGGTTTTGTTTCATAATTTCTTGGTTTTTCATAAAGTCATTAGCTTCCATCTGTTCCATTCTAATTTTTAAAGAACTATTCTCTTCAGTGAGCTTTTGAACCTTCTTTTCCTTTTGGCTAATTCTGCTTTTTAAAGCATTCTTCTCCTCATTGGCTTTTTGGACCTCTTTTGCCAATTGAGTTAGTCTATTTTTAAAGGTGCTATTTTCTTCAGCATTTTTTTAGATCTCCTTTAGCAAGATGTTGACTCGCTTTTCATGATTTTCTTGCATCACTCTCATTTCTCTTCCCAATTTTTCCTCTACCTCTCTTACTTGATTTTCAAAATCCTTCTTGAGCTCTTCCATAGCCTGAGACCATTGCATATTTATTTTGGAGGTTTTGGAAGCTTTGACTTCCTCTGATGGTATGCATTGTTCTTCCTTATCAGAAAGGATGGAAGGAAATACCTGTTCACCAAGAAAGTAACCTTTATAGTCTTATTTTTTCCCTTTTTTGGACATTTTCCCAGCCAGTTACTTGACTTTTGTGTCCTTTGTCAAGAGTAGTGTATACTCTGGTGACTTGTAAAATCTCAGATCCTTCAAGGTGGCACAATCAAGGGAGAAAAGTTTATTCATCTCCTGGCCTGTGCACTGGTCTGGGAGCAACCAAAAACTTTTCTGCCCAGAATCTGCGAGTAGTAGAATTCCCTCTCCACAGCCACTTCCAGCTCCATCAAGCTGGCACTCCTCTTCTCACCCTGAACCCGTCTGAGGGCTGAGATTCAGATCAGCTGCTCAATTCCCCCAGGGGCTTCAGGTGGAGGGCTCCAAAAGTGGATACTACTGCGGTGCTGCTGCAGGCGGGGCCAGACTGCATTCCCTTCTCATCCAGATGAAAAAGCTTTCTCACTGACCTTTGAAGCTTTCTTTGGCATTTGTGGGTTGAGGGATCTGAGAACCGCTGCTCCTGCTGGGGATTCCACTCCTGAGGCCTGTTCTGGTCCTGTTCCTGCTAGTGCCAAGCGGCCAGGGCTGGGCTGGGCTCCATGGGTTGCGCTCCATGCCCCATGAGATAGACCTTTCCTGTTGGCTTTCCAGGCTGCCTTGGGCTGGAAATCTCTTTCACTCTGTTGTTTTGTGGCTTCTGCTGCTCTAAAATTTGTTTAGAGTCATTTAAAGGGTATTTTATGGGCTGTGAGGGAAGAGCTAGAGTATGTGCATCTTTCTGCTCCACCCTGCTAGATTTTAAAGAGAATACAAACCAGCATTGCCCAAGTTGAAAAAAATTGACATGTAAAAGGGTTATATATCTTTTACTTGGCTTCAGAGTAATGCTTGAAGTAATGGGCAAATCTAGGCTTGAGGTTAGGGATGGTGAAGCTTCCTGACCATGACAGCTGGCTTTCTGGGGTGTGAGCTCCCTAGGGAGACAAGCACTAGAAGCTGTGCTCAAGCAAAGGTTGGATGAAGCCAATGGTATGGGGAGAATTCCTGCCCAGGTATTAAGAGGTCCAACTAGATGACTCCCAAACTCTGAGATTCTGAAGTTGTAGATGGGAATGTGCCTTTGAGAGACACTACCACCAAGATGACCCTTTTGGCATCCTCTTATTTATGAGTGATGCTTTGGGCACGTATGTTCCAAGCTGTACCTGGTACAAACAAAGGGCTATGAGCTTCTTAAGGATAAAACGTCTGCCAGTTTGGTGTTTCTTTGTCCACATCTCCTGATGCAGTCCTGAGCACAGACTAGGGGCCCTTCACTGGGGGTGTGGAGGCTTCACAATGCTTCCATTGTGTCCCACAGTTTCCCAGATTACAGGCAGACCTTAGTGGATGCTGAACCATAACTAGTCATTTTGTTACTAGTAGCAAAGTTTAAATAATTTGCCAAAGTGTATCCAGTGTGATCAATTTTTTAACTTTTAAATAATATTTTAATAACCAACTTTCAAAAGATAAGTTGGGGTGGGGAAGACCTGGGGCACAAGGTTCTGTCTGTGGGAGGGGTGATCCCTGGAAATGGGCCCCAGAGGGAGGAGATCCTGGGATGGAGAGGTGGCAGTTGATGTCTTTGTATCCTCAGCATCCAGTATAGTGTCTGACATATGGTAAAGACCCTTAATGAAGGTTTGTTGATTGACAAGTTTTGGTGAACAGAGCAGGATGAGATGGGCTGGAAAAGAGCTCCCCTGAGCTATGGGCACCAGGGCAGGAAGCTCAACCCGTAGTAGCTTCTTCTATTAACCAATTATTCTTGCCCTCTGGATAGAGAAGGAATGAAGCCAAAGGGTTAGAGCTCATTTTAGAGTTAGAAAGTTACTTCATTCATTTTTACAAAATTTTGAGTTCCAAAATTTTATCTCTTCCTAAAACTGTTAGGAAGTTGATATAGATTATATGTACAATCATGTAAAATATATTTCCAAGTTAGTCATAGTTGTGAAAGATGAAACAGACTAAAATGGGAAAAAAGTGAAAAAATGAAGGTAAAAAATTGTATGCTTTGATCTGTATTCAGAGTTCATCACTTCTTTCTCTGGATGTGAATATCATTTTCTGTCATGAGTCCTTTGGAATTGTCTTGGATCATTATATTGCTGAGAAGAGCCAAGTCATTCATAGTTGATCATCACACAGTTACAGTTTCATTACATTCCTGTACTGTAGGTTTTTCAGCCATTCCCCAACTGATGGGCATCCCCTCAATTTCCATTTTTTGCCACCACACGAAGAGCTTCTATAAATATTTTTGTGCACATAGGTCTAATTCCCTTTTCTATCATCTCTTTGGGACACAGACTTAGAAGTGGTATTGTTGGATCAAAGGATTTGCCCAGTTTGGTTACCTTTTGGGCATAGTGCCAAATTGCTCTTCAGAATATTGGATCCATTCACAACAGTGCATTAGTATCCCAATTTTCCCATATCTCCTCCAACATTGATCATTTTCCTTTTCTACCATTAGCCAACCTGATAATTGTGAGGTGATACTTCAGTTATTTTAATTTGCATTTCTTTAATAAAAAGTGATTTAAAGCATTTCTTCATATGACTATAGATGGCTTTGATTTCTTCATCTGAAAACTGCTTGTTCATATCCTTTGACCATTTATCAATTGGGGAACTGTATGTATTCTCATAAATTTGATTCCATTCTCTATATATTTGAGAAATAAGGCCTTTTTCAGAGACACTTGCTGTAAAGAATGTTTCTCAGCTTTCTACTTTTCTTAAAACTTCTCTTCTTTGGTTTTGTGTGTAGAAAAACTTTTAAATTTAATGTAATCAGTTATCTATTTTACATTTTGTAATGTTCTCTATCTCTTTGGTCATAAATTCTTCCCTTTTCCATAAATCTGACAGGTAAACTATTCCTTGTTCTCCTAATTTGCTTATGGTATCACCCTTTATGTCTAAATCCTTTATTTATTTTGACCTTATCATGGTAAACAGCATAAGATGTTGGTCTACTCTATACCTAGTTCCTACCATATTGTTTTCCCAGCAGCTTTTGTCAAATAATGAGTTCTTATCCCTGAGGGTGAGGTCTTTGGATTTATCAAACACTAATTT
Source organism: Notamacropus eugenii (assembly GCF_028372415.1). Classification (NCBI taxonomy): domain Eukaryota; kingdom Metazoa; phylum Chordata; class Mammalia; order Diprotodontia; family Macropodidae; genus Notamacropus; species Notamacropus eugenii. The sequence continues at coordinate 13,924,979 of NC_092874.1, forward strand.
ACTATTATTATTTACTACTTTGTCTTGTGTACCTAATCTATTCCAATGATCTACTACTCTTTTTCTTAGCCATCTCCAGAGAGTTTTGATGATTGCCACTTTGTAATATTGTTTGAGATCTGATACTACTAGTCTACCTTCCTTAGCATTTTTTTCATTGATTCCCTTGATATGCTTGACCTTTTGTTCTTCCACATGAATTTTGTTGTTATTTTTCTATCTCTAGAAAATAATTTTGGTAGCTTGATTGATATGGCACCAAGTTTAGGCAGAATTGTCATTTTTATTATATTGACTCTGCCTAGAAACTGATATGTTCCAGTTGTTTAGATCTGACTATATTTATGTGAAAAGTGTTTTATAATTGTGTTCATAGAGTTTCTGGGTTTATGTTAGCAGATAGACTCCCAAGTATTTTATATTGTCTATAGTTATTTTAAATGGAATTTCTCTTTCTGTCTCTTGCTGCTGGGCTTTGTTGGTAATATATAGAAATGCTGATGATTTGTGTGCATTCATTTTATATCCTATAACTTTGCTAAGGTTGTTAATTATTTCAAGGAGTTTGTAGTTGATTCTGTAAGTACACCATCATATCATCTGCCAAGAGTGAAACTTTCATTTTCTCATTTCTTATTCTAATTCCTTCGATTTCTTTTTCTTCCTGTACTACTGACACTAAAATTTCTTATACAATATTGAATGATAGTGGTGATAATAGGCATCCTTGCTTCAGTCCTGATCATATTGGGAAAGCTTCTAGGTTATCACTATTGCAGATTATGCATGTTGATAGTTTTAGAGAGATGCTACTTATCATTTTAAGGAAATCTCCTTTTATTTCTATGCTTTCAAGTGTTTTTAATAGAAATGAGTGCTATATTTTATCAAAAGCTTTTTCAGAATCTATTGAGATAATCATATGATTTCTATTGGTTTTTTTATTAATGTGGTCAATTAAGCTGATAGTTTCCCTAATATTGAACCAACCTTGCATTCCTAGTATAAACCCTACCTGCTCATAGCGCATGATCCTTGTGGTATATTGCTGTAATCTCCTAACTTTTGGCTCAATATTCATTAGGGGAGTTGGTCTGTAGTTTTCTTTTTCTGTTTCTGCCCTTCCTGGTTTCGGTATCAGCACTATACTTATGTCATAAACCAAATTTGGCAGAATTCCTTCTTCACCGATTTTTCCAAGTAGTTTACATAGTATTGGAATTAATTGTTCTTTAAATGTTTTATAGAATTCTCTTGTGAATTGGCATCTGGCCTAGGAGACTTTTTTCCTTAGGGAGTTCATTGATGGCTTATTGAATTTCTTTTTCTAAGTTGGAGTTATTTAAGTATTCTGTTTCCTCTTTTGTTGATCTGAGTGAATTCCCTCTTCATTTTTCATACTGAATATTTGGTTTTCTCCTTTCTTTTTTAAGATCCAATTAAAACCAATGGTTTATCTGTCTCATTGTTTTTTTTTTTTCATAAAACAAATTCCTAGTTTTAGTAACTCAATAGTTTCCTTACTTTCAATTTCATTACTCTCACTTTTGTTTCACAGAATTTCCAATTTGGTGCTCAGTGGGGGATTTTAAATGTTTTTTCTAGTTTGTTTTTTTTTTTTAGTTGTATGCCCAATTCATTAATCTGTTCTTTCTCTATTTTATTGATGTAAAAATTTAGGGACATAATTTTCCCCTAGATTCCCAATTCTTCTGATTCCTACCTCTTGTTCTTATTCCTGGCCCTACCTCACTGCTTCAACATCGTGTAATGGGTCCACAACTGTTTAATTACATGGAAAGAATCTTTTCTAAAAAGCTGCCTCATTAGGGTAGAGGCTCAGGAGATAAAGGCAAAAATCTAGCTTATTGGTCCACCAGTATGGGCCCACAGGACTGTAGAGCAAGGGAGTTCATGCTCACCTGCCTGTGAGTGATGAACTGCCTGCCTTGGGAGCCTATTTGTACTATTTCCTGGTGCTTCCTCACCTGTGCCCCTCCCCCAGAATATCCCCTGGAACACCCCAAAGATTACACGTTGCCGACAGTCTGGACAGCGCAAATCCCCTTCAGTCAGGGACTTCAAGTAGTTTCTGGAGGAAGCTGAGACCAGCATCTGGGGTTCCCTGATCTGGGAGCCAGAAGATCTGGGTTCAAATCCTAACAGCACTGGGCACTTCACTGTATCTTCCTGGCTCTCATTTTCTTTATTCATAAAAATTCAAGGGTTGGACTGGGTGACTGAAGGTCTATTTCTGTTCTAAAATTCATTAGCTTGTCTGTGAACTTTTCTCATTTGTGTTCATCATCTCCTCTAAGCATGGTTTGTATCTATTTATATAGGGGTGTCCATGTAGTTTTTGACTTTAATGCATCTTCTGTATCTTCCATAGATACATTTGGTCCTTTCCATTAAAACTGGAGTACTTCACCTTCCTGGTGTCCTGGACCCCTTTGGTACCTGTGTGGGTGGCATTATATCCTGGCCCCTCCCCACACGTATCCTGTCCGTTGTCAGATCTGGCCAGTTCTGCCTTCCCAGCATCCCCTCACATGGAGGCCACTTTAGCTCTCTTCTTCTCTCTTGTCTCCTTGATTATTGAAGTTGTCTCTTCATGGGTCTCCTTGCCTCAAGTCTTTCCCCACTTCAAATGTAAACTCTCTTGTTTGACTTTCAAAGGCCCAAACTGTCTGACCAGCCTTGCCAGCCATTGCTCTCCTCCTGTATGCGACAGTCCTCCCAGACTGGCTTTTTCCCTGCTCTTCATAAAGGATCCTTTGAGCATAAGGAACATGTTAGAGACAACCTGTGATCTGAGCTGCTCAAGGGCATTCTCACAAAGGCACCATGGCAGCAGCTAGGTGACATGGGGGAAGGAGTCTGGATTTAGAGTCAGGCCTGAGTTTGAATCCTGCCGCAGATCCTTGCTGGTTGTGTGCCAGCTTCTAGCTATAGTACAGCAAGTGCCTAATACATAGTAGGTACTTAATAGATGTTTATCTTATTGTTTTTACCAGTAGCACTTGTCAGTTAATAGACATTTATTAAGCACCTACTATGTGCCAGGCATTGGGAATAAGAATATGAAAAAGGCAGTCCCTGCTCTCAAGAAGCTTCTATTCTAATGGGGGAAAGACAATACACAAATAGTAGCTGAAGAGAGCAATGGGGGCTTGATGGAGAAATCCAAAGGAGAAGCCACTGGGTGACCAATGGAGAGCTGGGCAGCCTGGGTACCCTCCTTTAGGGGAGGTTTGGGGGCACTCTCTGTTCCAATCTCCTTTTAGGGGTCCCAGGAGTGGAGGGGACTGATGATCTATGAACACCAAAGCTGATATGATCTTGCAGGATGATGAGATTCCTCGGCATGATAGTGTCTGAAGGAGTTCAGCCAGATGGGAAATGAAGAGCTGGTCTCCTGACCTGGGGGCCCTCCCTTAATGCGGGTTTTATTATATGCATATTTTATTGTTGTTTTGCCCCAGTGGCTGGCATGTAGCATGTGCTCCACTGGTACCAGCTGAATTGAGCTCTGCGCCATTTCTGACCATGTTTCCTCCAGGTTGCTGTTCCCATCCTCTTGAACAAGAAGAACCATAGACTTTGGCCCTGTTTTGTTTCCCAAGACCTGGGAACCCATGTGGAAGCCATGAAAAACAAGATGTACATTCTGAGGGGTCTAATGTCAGGAAGAACCCTGCTTCCAATTCCCACCATTGCAGAGAGCATTGAAGGAGAGCTGAACTGCTCAGAGACCAAGTGGGTACCCACTGCTTCCCCAGACTATAGCCCCATTGTATCCAGATAAGCTGTATCCTGGTCAGAGCATTCAAAACTTACATGAATTAAATGGTTGTAGGTCCTACGTACATGAATATTGCACATAACTTTTTCTTCAAAGCATCCTTTTAAAGATAGATTGTGTTTGTTGTAAGAGTTCCCAAGGGAAGAGGTCAGGGCTTTGTTGTAGAGGGAGGGAGTGCTGAATTTGAGGTAAGGAAGAGCTCAGTTCTAATCCTGCCTCTGCCACTTTCTGGCTGTGTGCCTCTGGGCAAGTAACTTAATCTCGGTGATCAGTGTGGTGCAGTGTAGGTATGTGTGAATATATACGAAGCACATATGTGGGTATCTATTGTCTGCATATATATGCAGATAGATATAGCATAATGTATATGTGGGCAAAGTGCTATACTAGAACCATATTAGGCTTGGAAACAGGAAAACCTGGGTTCCAATCCTGCCTCTGTCAGCCCCTGGCAAACCACCTACCCTCTCAGTCTCAGGCACCCTCCAATACTCTGAATAGACAGTTTGCAGGTTTGCATTGGTAGAGGGCATACCTGCATTGTTTCATTCCCTTTTCTCTCACAAGTGCTGAAGAGAAGCTCAGTCTTTAAGAGAACAATATTTTTTGCCACCAAAAAACTTGCTCAGGTTTGGTGGAGATGTTTTGCAACAAGGGAAGTAACATGAACAAAATTCCATGAGAGGCCACCCTCAGTTACAAAGCATGTAGGGCTTATAAGAAAGACATTTGCTATTTGAGGAATCTCATGCATTAGGGAGGAGAATGGAGATATTGGATTTCTGCTTCTGTCCTGTTTAGAGAGGAGTAGTCTGTTATAATCTTTGTTATCACTTTTGATTTTGTAGACAAGACTCATACGAAAGGGCCGTCCTCCATGCCATTGAATCTATGGTTATTACATGGTCACATCAAATCCAAAAAGTCCTCCAGAAGGACTCGGGGCAATCTCTGCTGAAGGGCATTCACTCAGACCCTCAGATGGAGCTAGACTTCTGGAAGACAAGACGGGATAACTTTCTGTGCATCTATGATCAAGTAAGCAAAAGTCCAGCGAACTCCTTGCCCGTGTTTGTCAAGCTGATGAGTAAGCTTGGCATACATCTTACTCCCTAAGCTACTGATTTCCACTGATGGAGTAGTGGAGGGGTGGGTGAGAATCTTGTTTGGTATTTGTGATCCTGCCTCCATTGCCCCTTTCTGAGGTACTTACTTTGGTCCCCTGGTGGTAGGGCTGTGATGTCCTGGATGAGTGCTCTCTCCTCAGCAGTAGAGATCTAGGATTCTCCTTCTGTGCCATTTTTGTCTCTAATCTTCAAGTGGTTCAATGATTTCACCAATGTGGTTATTCCGTCCAGTGTACAGATCACAACTCCATTTATACAGTCAAATTCTGAATGTCTCTTGTTCTCGTCCTTCCATGAGTTCACACAGAGTTCCATCTTGGTTTCTCTTGATACCACAAGGACACCCAAAGGCCTTGCTGCCCTTAGTTATCCCTGCCCTCTAGATCTATCCCATAGCTGCCATAAAAGAGCTGTCCAGGGTTTTGGAGACCTTCTTCCTACCTCCTTTAACATCTCATGGATAATGGTCTATTTAGCCCTTCGGTTGTTCGTTTATTTTTCCACTGTCAGTAACATAGTAGACATTTAATACATGCTAATTAATCCCTCATTTTCTCCATGACCAACTCACTCCCTTTTCTGGTGAAATCTTCTCTTGATGATGCTCTTATCTTGCTTCTTGCATGTATATGTTCTTTTAAAATGGGGATTAAAAGTAATTTTGCCTTGCTAACTTTTGTTGACAGTGATATGATTCTCCTTGAAAGAGTTTTAGCCGCTTTGGGGAAAGCAGAAGATCAGAAGTTAGAAGGAGATCAGAAGTTAGGGTTTACTGTTCTACAATTGTCTAGGGAAGCTTGAAAATATGAAGAGCCAATTAATCTGATCAGCTCCTTGAATTTGGGAAGCAGCAACAATAGTTTCTATTTATATAACACTTGAACATTTCCTTCATCAATATGATCGACCTGGTAGGGAGAGTTTTGTTAGATTTGACTTTGGTGTTTCTACTACAACACCGGAATCAAATCGCCAAATCCTGCTAGTCTTTGAATAGAAACCTCAATTCTTGCCTTGAAGAGACAGTCAGAGACTCCCCCCTGCAGAAGGTCAACTCCTGGAAGGCAGAGACTGGGTCATTTTTCCCTTTGGATCCTAGCACCTACTATAGTGCCTCATACATAATAGAGATCTCCAATGCTTATCATAGAGCCTGGCATATGGTAGGTACTTAAAAATGTTTGTTGAATTGTTAAAAATGAATAAGCTTTGAATGTAAAAAAATTCCTCTTATTTTATAGGGTGCTATTATGTTTAATGAAAATCTTATCTCTATAACATGGTGAGCTTTTAACAACTTTATTCCTGTCCATGTAAGTCCTACTTTAAGCCTCCTTTGTGACCTGGAGATGACTGGATTCTCAGAAGCTCACAGTGAAACATCAACTCTAGTGAGTTACTACAATACTCGACTCAAGTGCCATTTTCCACATCAAACCTGTCCTGATCCCTCTGACTTTAACTCCGGATTATCTTGTGCTTATTTTGCATACACAGCCATCTTCTCCAGCCACGTATAGCTCTATGGGGCCTGCCTGGCCCTATAGATACCTAAGTTCCCTTCTTTCCTTCCTTCCCCCACCCCACAAACACACTGCTCTCCTGCCACACATACACACAGCTGCCTGGTTGCCCTGGGACAACTCCACCGAAATATAATTGACATACTTCCACCCCATTCCAGTGACTCTAAACCCTATAAAACAAATAAAAATTCCAAACTGTTTCACAGAACAGTGTGACCTTTCTGTTTCTGGAGTGATAATGGCTGAGTAGCAGAAGAAGAGACAGATGGTGTTAAGATCCACAGTTGTTAGTCTATAAATATTAACCTAACAGTTGGTACTCTTAATGTGAGATGTTTGTCCAATGGCCAGTAAGTCATACTACTAGAGGAACTAAGCCATACCCACATGGATATTTTCTCTGAAGAGGAAACCATAGGCAAGTGGCAGCTGAAGGAAGGAATGCTATCAGGTTGAATTTAGAGACGCAAAAACGAGTGAGTGAGCTTGACTTCATCATGCACCCAGAGGTTACAAGGAGCAGGTTTCATGAGAAGTGTAGTCCTTTACCTTTCAGTACTCAAGATGCTTGTAGGCCACATTGGTACCATGAAAATAAGGAGTACAGCTGAAGCCCCGGCATCTGTTGCAGAAGATGACAAGGAAAACTTTCATGAAGAAGACAAGATCCCCAAACTACACTGATATGCGCCCTGACACTTGGTGACTTCAGAAAGAAGGTGAGCATAGGGGAGGACAATGAAAACCACATTGATAATTAAAGTTTGGGGTCAAGTAGCTATCTACATCAAATGGTGAATCAACAACTTGTAAATTATTTAGAACTCTTGTGCTGCCACATCATGAAATTTTACTTTAAGAAGAGATTTGGAAGGTACACGACATATCACATACAGGACTCAGACTGACTACATCTTAACAGACAGGAAAGCAGCTATTCATTAGCTACAACCCTCATCTCAGGACCAGCTGATTGCATGCAGTCAGATTGTCAACAAGCCAAAGGAAAGGAGTGAAAATCAATTTTAAGGTAGAATGAAGAATACTGATTAGAAGACACAGGAAACAATCCCAGGAGGTCATCCCTGGCTTGTAATTGGCTGCTAACTCTGATAAACAGAAAAGGGACTGAAGTAAACACAGAAGCTCTTCTTAGAGAAGGTTAATTGGTACAATTAAACTGCCTCAGTTTTCTCATCTGTAAAATGAGCTGGGGAAGAAAAATATCAAACCACTCCAGGATCTTTGCCAAGAAAATCCCAAATGGAGTCATGAAGAGTTGGACATCATTGAAATGACTGAACAACAAAAATTGATACACAGCCCAGTCACAGTGTGGATTGGTTCGAACAGTTCACAAGTCACTTCAGCCAGTATACATTTAATCCATTTACTCTGCAGGATGATAGGAAACCCCAGGGCAGCATTGGCAGTGAATGTAAACCACTGTTTCAAAATGTAATAGAGGATGAAGATGGAAGGTGGATGCTGTTAACCTCATCCGTTGAATGAGAGAGTTGGAGCAGATGATTTCTGAGGGCCCTTCTTACTCTAGATTTAAGTTCCTATGTCACTAAACAATGAGATGCAGTTAAGGGGAAAATGAGTCTGCTGAGAGATTCACCTGCATTCTAGATGCTTTTGCATGAGAGGTATGTAAAAGACATAATCAAGAACATATGTGACCAGAAAAGATAGGACAGATCAGTCATGTACGGATCATGGACAGCCCAAATGTGCGAGTATCCATTAAATATTGATATTTTTATCCATTCGTTTTCTCTCCCTCCCACACACACCCCACTTTGGAAGAAGAAAAAGACAAACCCCTTGTAACAAACATGCCTAGTCAAGTAAAACCAATTCCCACATTGGCCACGATCAGGAGTGAGTGTCTCACACAGCATGTTCAGTCCATCTTTTCTCCAGAATTGGGGTGTTTTGTGTCCATTAAATACCAGAGAAATGAGAAAATGCTCTCTACCTTGTAGCGGCTGGTAAAAGAACCATTTTGGAGAATTCATGGATGAGAATCCAATAGGATGCAAAGGCAGAGATGTGGCATGAGCCTGCCCTGAAGAAGGGAGACTCCTCACAGGCTAAGGCCACAGATATTCTTGTATTATTTGTTGTTATCTAACTTTGTCTCTGGGGAAATGGGGGTGCAAGTAGTACACAAGCGTAGAAAATTTGGTTATTTTGCTCTTCCATCCTGCTGTCTGTTAGACATTGGATCAAATGTATTGGACGTTAGACATAGTGTACATTGTGTCAAGGAAAATCCAACTGAATAATTTTTCCCAGAAATGATTTGCAACTCTCACTAATCCAGTTTTATTTATAAAATGTATTGTCTTTGTCCCTCCTTCTCCCTTTCCCCCTTTAAACCTATTTCTAGCTTCAGGCTCCTGTTGTCCAGAAAATGGTCCAGATCCTGAAAACCAAAGAAAGCAGTTATTTTCCTACTTTTGAGGACATTTTCATGGTTGTTGAAGCTGGTAAGGACAATTTGGATATTGGTGAGCTATGGCCTTTGTGGTGTGTGTGTGTGTGTGTGTGTGTGTGTGTGTGTGTGTGTTCCTGTATAATCAATTGATCTTTAACAGATAGCTTGAATTTATCACTGTGTACTAGATCTGTAACCAAATATTGAAATGCATGATTAAATACATTATTACTTGGCTTGAGTTCCACCAATTTAATTTATTTCTGCAAAGTTTACATTGATACTTTTTCCTTTCATAAAAGTCAGGATAAAATATAGTGATAATTAGAGATAACTGATGTAAAACAGAATGTCGGCTATGATGTGCATGTACTCAGTCTGTGGCTGTAGATTTATTGCTACAGTAGACCTGTTACTGTAAGGAAATTACTCACTATAAGGAGTTGGTGTTTTGCACATATATCAATGACATGTTAGTAAAGCATAATGATAGATGGTTAAAAAACTTCCATCTAATGCTTACATTTAAGTCTTCTGATGATAAATACAACTCCTGATGGTGCCAGACTGGAGTTCTAATTGGAGTTTATTTTAGTGGAATCCAGCAGAGGTCATAGTCTCTTCTTGTTCTAAGAGTTTAGGATTCTCTAAAAAACATGGTGGCTTTAATATTGACTTGAACATTGCTGGTTAGCTGTGCTGTGAGCTATTGGTGTATGGTTCCCAAGCATCTTTCTTGTCTACCCTAATCCCAATACCTTATTAATAACTAGCATTCATTTAGCACTTTTAGGTTTGCAAAGTGCTTTACAAACCTTATCTCATTTGCTTCTCACAACCACCCTAAGGCAGGTATTATTATCCCCATTTCACAGGTGAGGAAACTAAGACAGACAGAAGCTAAGTGACTTGTTCACACAGCTAGTGTGGAAGGATTTCACAGGATTTAAACTCAGGTCTTCATGACTCCAAGCTCAGTGCTCTGTTACTTAACATGTCTAGGTTATAAGCATTTTAAAGTATAGTTTTAAATATACTTTGATGATATAAGGAACACTATTCCTTTAGGTGAGGAGAGGCATGGTCAGTGCCAATATATAGCTTTCTTTCTCTTGGAAATTACATTTTTATTTTTATACAAATGTTTTTGATTTAGTCTATATTTTATACTTGTGTATGTGTTGAGTTTTTTTCCCAGGAGGATGGAAACCCCTTGAGGGCAGGGGCTATTTTCTTTTTATCCTTATGGTGATTGGTACATAGCAGCTATCTAATATGTGTTTGTGAAATTGAATTGAAACAATGGGCTGAGCCATAGCTAGAGTGAGGTGAACAAAGCTTTGTGTGAGGGGGTCAACAATACCTGGTAGAAAATGTACCTATTGAGCAGTACAGTGAGTGAAAATAGGAAGCTACCATATGCCCCTACTATAACCCTGGGGGCGGGTACCCCCCTGGGACTTCCCTCGAGGTGGCCTTTCAAGGAGCTAGATTCTCTGCCTCTCCCTTCTGCCCTCAAGATCTTTATTACATGTGGCTCTGGAGAGGCACCTTGATAAAAGTCCTCCTTCAAACCGTGAGCATGGGATGCAGATGACCCTGAGTTCTTAAAGGCTGCACCAAGCCAGGTCAAGCTCTGGAAGGCCCTTTAAAGCTGGACCTCTTGGATACCGTGGTCCTAAAACTGCTCACACTCAGCCCTGCAGACCAGGTCAGGAGGTCCCAAGACTATGAGAGTCTTTCTCGTTCCCTGTCCCAAGCTTCCCTGTCCATGGTTCTGAGCGGAGAATCTCTAGTCCAAGGGTTGGTAGGTTCTCATCTTGTTTTCCTGTGCATGTGCTAGCTTTTTTTTTTTTTTTAAACAGGACCCCTGTCCTGGTGCCCGTAGGCTTTTTGCAGCAAAGATCTGGTTCTCTTTGCATTTCTTGGTTGTCATTTGGTCAAGTGCTGTTCTTTTTGCTGGTATATGTAGATGGAGAGCCGAGCTCCTTGGCAACCTTCCGTGCCTCCGTCTTAATCAGAAGTCAAGCACCATGGTTCTGAGCCAACATTCAGTAATATAGCACCTTGAACCCAGCAGGTACTTGATACATAACTGTTCAGCTGAATTGAATCTTGCCTTCCCACTGCAGAGCAACAGAAACAGCCCCAATCAAATTACTGCCTAGATGGATTCTTTTAAAGTCTAATGGTATGTAATAGTTGATTGTATCTTGCGGTCTGATACATGCGGTCATTGATTTCTCTGTGGTTTCAAGATAAGATGCAGTCATGCACCATCTTGGTATTTAGAGCATGTTTCCCTTATATTCTAGAGCATCTTTTTGTTTTTTGGACCATGTTTGTGATTTGATTAGTGTAGGGATCCCCCATGAAGAAACTCTCTCCACCAATACAGCTTGGCATCTTTGCTAAAGTTTAAAGTCTTAGAGTGTTGCTTGAGGTTCTAACATCATGAATGCCTTGCCCAGGGTCACATGGTCAATGTGTCAAAGGCAGGATTTGTATCCAGGACTTCCTGACCAGGAGGTCAGACCTCTAGCCATTGTACCACACTGCCACACATAGAGCCCCATCAAAATGGCAGGTGATTCTTCAGGGGCTTTAGGAGCATGCAGTGTCCATATTTCTATTTCCCCATACAAGAATTCAGTTAGGGCCACTTTGGTTGCTCTGCAAGTGAGACAGCAAGGTTCAATTCAATCATTATGTATTAAACATCAGCTGTGTTCAAGGTGCTATGTTAGGTGCTAGGAAAACCAGGACAAAAACAAAGTCACCTTCACCCTCAAGGGCATTTTATCTCTAATTCCAGAAACATTCATTGGGTGCCTCATCCCTGTCAGGCCCCATGGACACAGAGACAAAGGTGAACCAGCCTCATCCTTCAGGGAGCTAACATTCCCCAGTGGGGCTACAGCATGGCTTTTTTTCTTTAAAATTAAAACTTTTTTTAAAAAAAAACTAATACTAGGACCTTAACTCTGCCACCATAGAAAACAGTGAGCAGCTATATGTGAGCATCAAGCAACTATCCATTTTAATGCCAAGGGCTCACATGTGGGGAAGATTCTCACCTTAGGCCTTACAAAAAACAAAGACAGATTTCAGGGACCTAACTGAGCTCTTTTAAAAGTGTATTAAGTGTGTTAAGTCCTGCCCTTCCAAATGTCACACAGGAGAAAGATTAAACCTCTGTATATCCATTTAAATTGGTGCATTTTTTCCAACCATTAAAACCTCTGTATATACATAGTCCTTGAAGGTTATTTCACAATCTGCTGGAAAGTTCCAAGTGTCCTTGTGTCTAATAGCTTATAATGAACATAAATGGTTTTGTTTTCATCGAGAGCAAATGAATTGGGGAGCTGAACCAAAGGCCAACAAATGGGCTGAATACCAGGTCACTGGTAAGTTGCTCCATAATAAGAGAAAATGAGAAGTCAAATGAAGGAGAGGGCACAGGGCAGTGTTCAGGAGGCAGTGACCTACAGGGTGCAGAGAAGGGCAGCAATTTCAATGAGACAGAGTTAAAGACTCTTGAGAAGAAGGCACAGGCAGGAATGCGAGTCATTGGAGAAATCTGGCCCATCCTGCCAGGGTTGTAGAGAGAAGAGGGATTTGGCTAGCCCTTTAGCTTTAGATTTACCTCAGCCTCAGGGAGGCTGTCCAATCAATTACACTAGCCTGGGCTTGGAGGCTTGATCTGCAGTATTGGTCACTTGATGATTTGACCTTAAGGCACCTATGGGGCACCATAGTATACAGAGCGCTAGATCTGGTGTCAGGAAGACTCATTTTCCTGCGCTCAAATCTGGTTGCAGACACACTAGTTGTGTGACCCAGAGCAAGTCACTTCACCCTGTCTGCCTCAGTTTCTTTTCATCTGTAAAATGAGCTGGAGAAGGAAATGGCCAACCACTCCAATATCTTTTCTAAGAAAACCCCTAATGAGGCCATGGAGAGTAGGACATGACTGAAAACAAAACTAAACCACAAAAATCCCTTAGCTTCTCTGCATCTCAAGTTCTCTGGCTTCAGAATGACTATTCCTCACTCCTCTCCCTACCTCTACTTTCTCCCCCCCCCCTTTATTTTTTTTAGCATACTAAAGAAAAGAGAGCCCAGGGGCCTCTCCACATTGGACTCTTGGCTTTGAGTCAATATCCTCTTTATTCCATCTTTCACGCCATTCTTCCCAAAGTACCAAGCTGACATCAGTCCCCTTCTCCCCGCTTGATGCCTCCTTACTGTCTCCATGAGCAGATCCAAACTCTTCAATTGGTCCTTGAGAATCCTTCCTAATGTGCCTTCTTTCTTCCCCATCACTCTCTGTTCCAGACAAACTGGTCTGCCTGCTATTCCCTACACTGGCCATAGCATCTCCTACTGCCAGGATTTGGCTTTGGCTGTCCCCAAGATTGACATGCACACCCTCCTCATCTCCACCTCTTCCTCCAGTTCCTGACTTAGGTTCCCTTAGTTGTTAGTATTTCCTCCCTCTCTCTCACTTCCTGGTCACCATTTCCATACTATGTAATATGCCCTTGGGCTGCTACCCTCTTTTCCTTCCTTCCCCTCATTAAAACCTTAGAGTCTGCCCTTGGAACCACCGTGGGCTCTGATGGGCAAATGTTTGCCTTTCATTCCCCAGAACCAGATTTCTGAATCATCTCCCACCACTGTCTCTGGACCATGTTGCCCAGCCCCCTTCCCTGCTTCCCTTGAGGTGTTGCCTTCCTTCCATTGCCATGAGGGCAGAGACCTATAAGATGTTGTATTTGAATCCTCAGTACTCTATGCCATGTGTTTAATAAGCACGCTGTCTCTATCATCTGTGTCTCTGCCTGCCTGCCTGGGCCTCTCCTGGTGATGTATGTATCTATCTATGTGAAATTTTATCCCTCCAGTAAAAAGTAAGTTTCCTGAGGGCAGGGAACATCTTGTTATTTGTCTTTGTGCCCCCCATGTGCCCCTTGCACATGTCATCCTTCAGGAAAGCTTTTTGGATTGGGTAAATGCAACTTTTGTAAGATGCCAATGAAAGAAAGAAACAGAACCAATTAGAAAGAATGGCTGAGAAGCTTGGTCACATAGTAATGACCTACTTAAGGGACTTTAAAACAATATATTTTGAGAGTTCTTTTAATTAAAAAAGTCTTTGAGGCCTTCAGAGGAATAACCCAATAAACCCTAAGCATTGTATGACTGTTTTTTTATGCAGAATAATGGGCATAGAAGGAACCTGAGAGATCATCTAGTCTGTTAGCTTTCAGGGGAGACTAAACCATTTCAAACAAATAAATATTATTTTATTTAAAACAACCTCAGCTTTCAGGAATATAGAGTCCACAATGTGTCACTGTAGGCCACTGTAACTCCCAAGTTCTACCACAATAATTCTATGCCATCAAAATGATTCACACCAATTTCTCCTTTCTCCTCAATGAGGATAGAAGGAAGCTTGCTTCCCAAGTCATTTCTTTTCCAATATATGTCTCATCTCATCAGTTAAATGATTTACAACCTCTTCTCTGGAGTAAAGAGTATCATCAGTTGAGATCTTTTAACCTTTCTTCAAAGACTCTTCTTGCCATCTGGAGAGTTGACCTTGGCTCACTTTTAGGAGGAAGGTAAGGATAGACATTGACCTCTGATATCACTCCTGCCTGAATAACCTCCCCCTATCAATATGTGAGGGCCATCTTAGAGCATTGCCTCTGGGGGTGAAGAAGGATGAGGGGATAGCTCAAGGTCATGTCCCAATTTTCCTTCCTTCCGTGACCAGCAAAGTGAGATCAAATTCTAGCCAAAGGGACACATTTCTCTAGCAGCTTAAGAGAAATGGGAATCGTTAATCTCTATCTGCAAGGATTTGAGGAGCTGAGATGTGGAAGAGGAATCATGCTAGTTCTGTCTGACCCCAAAGGGAAGAACATTGAGTGTGGGAAGTCACAGAGCAGTCAATCAAGGCTTGATGTAAGGGGAAGAAATGAACCCACAACAGAAAGCTTTCTAATGAATAGAGTTTTATTATCATTTAGCTAAGTAGTGGGACCACCTTCAGTATAGTGAGTTCCCTTTCCTAAAAGGTCTTTGAGCAAAGACCAGGTGATCATTTTTGGATGAGTTGTAGAGAGGATGCTTTGGCTGGCATGAACTGAGATGTGGTTGCTGAGATGTCTCCTGATTCTAAAATCCACTGGAAACTTTGAAGGCAGATCTGAAACTGATATAGGAATTATAATAGGTGCCTAGATTCAGGCTGTAGAGCTAGAGTGGAAAGCATCTCAGAGGCCATTGAATCCAACCTAAGATGAGCAAATGGTAGCACAGAGAGGGCACGAGTACCAAGGAGTTAGTGCAGCAGCGTCAGGATTTCAACCCAGGGTCTTTGATTCCAAATCCAGCTCTTTTTCTGCTAGCCTTTATATGTATGTATGTATGTGTGTGTGTGTGTGTGTGTGTGTGTGTGTGTGTGTATAGCATGTGAAGGTTTGCCCAGCCATTCCCATATATTATCTCATTTGTTCAGCACAACAACCCTGTGAGGTAGGTGCTATAATTAGCCTCTTTTTAAATAGGAGGAAATGAGGATGAAAGTGGATAAGAGACTTGCCCAGGGTCACGCAGCTAGTTAGAGTCTGAGGCAGGATTTGAACTTGGGTCTTCCTGAAGGGCAGACCATCATTCTGCCTGCTGCCCCCACCTTATTTCTGCCTAGGATTTGAGTGAATTAGAAGATAGTGTGCTTGGCACAACTGGGAAGAGCAAAAGAGAGTCAGACTGAACAGGCCTTGAAAACAAAGGGTCAGTTAATTTCCAAAGTCCTTTCTCAACCAATGATTCTGTAATGATGAAGGCACCAAACTACTTGGGCTTGTACTTTTTTTTTCTTCAAAGTGTACTTGTGCTTTCCTCTACCAGAGACCTGCTTGAATGCCTAATTATGATGGGGAAGGTATCCTCAAAGTCTTTGCCAGCAGAACTAACTTGCCTTAGCGAGTAGGAAAGACTTTCATGGATGGGATAGTCCCACTGATATCTCAAGATAGAAAGGGGACCATCCCACCAGCCTTGACACTGTTGCCCATCTAGAGACTTTTGTTCAATTTTGGGTACTACAGACTAGAGACTGGAGTCTCTAGGAGTCCCAAGGAGGTTCAGCCAGAAGAGTAGAAGGTGTGCAAAAAGATGACACTCAAGGATGGACTAAAGCAGGGGGACAGCGGTACGCCTGGAATAGGGGAGACTGAGGGAAGACGGGCTCTCTGACAGCAAATATTTACAGGGTTGTCTCATGGAAAAGAGATTGGTCTTTTTCACCTGAGAGAAACACTGGACAGAAATGAATAAAGACACATTTAAGTTTGGTACCAGGAAAAGTTTCCTGACATTTACAGCTGTCCCAAATTGCAATTAACTGCTGTGGAAAGTAGTGAGCTCCCTTCCTTGGAGGTCTTCGAGCAAAAACTGAATGACCACTGCTTGGACATATTTAGGCATGGGTTGAATTACATAGCCTTTCAGGTCCCTTTCATTTTGGAGAGATTTTAATATTTAGTATGTTATCTTCTATCTGTGTGTGTGTTGTGCATTAGATGCTTATCTATTTACATGTAGTTTCCTCCATTAGAATGATTCTTTGTTTTGTAGCCTCAAGCAGTGTTGGGCACAGAACAAATGCTTGATAAATGCTTATTGATTGATCAGAGAAGATAGTCGTCTCATCAGAATTCTTTGGCTGCGAAGCAGATCACAAATCTAAACGATGTTCCAGACTGTGCTTCTGTAGCTCTCCATCCAGTCTTCTTGAAGACTCATGATTTAGTTGCTCTAGATCACAGGTTCTTAATCCAGGACCTGTGACATTTTTAAAAAATTGATAACTGTATTTTAATATAATTGGTTTTCTTTGTAATCCTATGTATTTTATTTTGTGCATTCAAAAGTAGTATTCTGAGAAGGGGTCCATAGACTTCACCAGACTGATCACCAGAAAGGTCCAGGACACACAAAAACCAGTGGAAAGTTCTTAATCTATATCACATACAGGTTAAAGTTCAATTTAAGTTGTGATATACATAATACGAAAGGCTACATGTTCAGTAATGAGAGGTTGTGATACTTTCGTTTCTCTTTGTACTTAGAGGCTGAATCCACTTAATCATTCATTTTCTTGGGGGAGGAATGAGGTTGGCCTGGGCTTATGAATTCATTCCCGTGGGGAAACTCCCAGGATGGAAACTTCTTGCACAGATTCAGATCAGCATAGAGACTAAATTTAGAGTCCAAAGCTTTCAGACTTTGACTTTCATTGCCACTGGTGCTTCCTTCACAGCTCTTCTTGAAGCCCAAGATATAGAACTATACCTGAGACCACTGGGAAGACACATTCAGCGCCTTAAGGAGACTGAATTCCCACACATCCACCACTTGATTTCCCCTTTATTTCACACCATCTGCCTGATTTGGAGTCACTCCAGGTTTTATAACACGCCTGCCCGGATAATCATCTTGCTACAGGAGTTTTGCAATCTTTTTATTGACCAGGTATGTAGCATTTGAGGGACAGCTTTCAAGAATAAGAAAGAGGATTTCCCCCCTTGTTTCAGATTCTGATTAGAACTAGTGGGGAATGAAGAATTGGGGCCCGAGATGACCGTCTTTTTCTTTTAGAAAGCATGTGTCTGTTCAGTAAACGTTGACTTAGTTTCTACTCTCTATAAGACCCTGTCCTAGGCTTTGGAAGACAAAAGGCATAAATGAGGTAACTCTTGCCCTCAAGAAACTTTTACTCTGCAGGCACCTGGGTATGAACAGGCATGCTTGTACCAAACACTGCCCAATTTACATGGAGAAACCCATAAGACTCTAGGGGTCACTCAACTCTTTTCCTGATAGGCAGTGCATTCCCTTTTACAAAAAAATTAATTTTTTAGTTTTATTTTTAATTTATGGAATAAAACATGTAGTACAATAAAAAATATGGTTCTACAATTGTTGGGGCATGATGAGGTGATTATAAAAAACAATTGAGTAGGAAACGGTTAAAAGAGCATATCCCATAAAAGCAGGGCATGAAAGGAAGAACTAATACAGAGGAAGCAGGTAAGGGCAGAGGGCACATAATACTGGAGCCTTACTCTCATCTGAGTTGAAGAGGAAACAACATATATGTGTACGTATACACATATATATAAACACACATACACATACACGTGTATATATATGCATGTATGTGTATATATATATTTATAAAGAGGTTTAGAAGTCTTCCCTTTTGACTTGAGAAAGAACAAGAGAGAAGGCCATGAGATAAAGAAAATGAGAAAAATCTGAGGGAAAATTCCTTCTCCTTATCCTGCCTATCCTCCTTTCCTCTCGCCTCATTTTCCCCCATTCTCCTCCTTCTCATCTTTTTTTCTTTTTCCTCCCCCTCTCTGTCTTCTCTTCTTCTTTCCCTCTCCTCTTCAATGGAGAGAATCTGCTTGGGTATCAGTGTTTGCAGCATGATCAAGGATGATGTTGGACAGCTCCATGGTGGGCTGGATGTGAGCTAACTCTCTTTAAACTGGACAATATTACTGTGAATTTTCCTATCTGTGTCTTACATCAATCCAAAAAATACTTTAATGTCTAGGGAAAGTTTTTCTGGTGCTGATAATTAATAAAACTCTTGAAATGGTAGGATACTGAGTCACTGTGAAGAAATGTTCCAAAGTCCCTGGTCTACTCCTGAATAATGTAATTATTGTTTGTAATGTATACACCTATGTGACAGGTGTGTATAAACATGTGTTTTGTGTATATATGTGTATCTACATATGCTATTGAATGTGGTGTATACCATACCATGGATCCCATAGGATTGTAGGTTTGGAGCTGGAAGGGACTTACCCCCTCCACATTTTACCACCTGGGGTAACCTAGGCCTGGAGAACCAAAGTGACTTCCCCAAGATCACATGGGGAAAAATTGGAACAGCTGGGATTTGAACCCAGGTCTTCTGCCTCCCTCCCCCAATTCTGTGCTTTTTCCATTTTGTTTTACTATGACATGAGGTATGAGCCCCAACCCACATTATAAAGTGGTAGACATCTACAGATCATCATTCTGGGGAGTTCTGAGCTGCCCTCGTCCCTGCTCTGTGTAAAACTCTGACAGCTTCCTTCTTAAAGCTCATTTGCTGTGTTTGACAGAAAATGAGGAAGAGAGAGGTTATCAGGGAACCGGATGCTTCTCACCAGTAGGGTTCTAGATGGAATGTCTTCCATGTCAATTTGACAGGTCTTTTTCCGCCCCCTTCCATTCTTGAAATTCTCAAGTCGAAGTTACTTTTCCAATGGAAGATTTTTTTTTTTATCCCTGGACTTTCTGCCTGTTCTGTAGGCGGAGAGTCCCATCTTAAGTGGCTTAAGATGTCAGAGCTTAGCTCAAGTGGGAAGGGAGATAATAGGACACATAAATTGGGGCAGGAAGGAAATCCTTTCAACTAATTACTAATACATCCCACTCAAAAGGATTCCATTACCCTCTCCATTGAGATGTCTCCCTACTTTCTAAGCAGCAATCAAGTCACAACTTTAAACTAGTGTGTGAGTAAATTAAACACAGGATGCCCCTGGCATTGTTGGGGAATGGATTCTAGAAGTTAGTCCACTGAGTAAATACTCGTTAAACATTGATTAAATGCCTAGTATGTGCAATGCACTAGAGTAGCTGAATCTGAAGGGGCCTATAATAAGGGTGATTAGGGAGGGCCTGGAAGTTCAGTTTGTCTTACACAGCTTCCTCCAGTTCTGTCACTCCCTTTCTTTCCCTTCTTTCCTCCCATTAAAACTCAGTTTCCTGAGACTGTTCTCTGTAAACTGGGTTGGGAGTCTGGGGGCGGTGTCAGAGTCTATTCAGATGAGATTTTTAAGTGCTTTTAGCTAAACTCTTTTACCCAGTTAAAAGACGGACTGACTAAAGTTCACTTTGTGGCCACTCAGCATAGGGCAGCACATCTTAATGTTTGAGAGAATTTGGCTTTTTTTTCTATTTGCTGAACCAGGTGCTGCTTGCAACACCAGTCCTTACATGGCACGTTCTTTTTGAGGTCTTTGCGTGTAGAGTTGCCTTTCTCGAGAGTTCATTCTAGGTCAGTACAGCTTCTGCAGCATCCCCACAGGCTGTGGGCTTCATTACTGCTTGGATGAGTTTCTTCTCACACTAATAATGGCTGCACCATTTGGGCTCTTGCCCAATGACCGAGTGGGTTTCCTATGGAGTATTCTCCCCACACATCCAACCCTGTGGAGTTGGGAGTTGTTCAGTCATTTTTCAGTCATGTCTGACTCTCTATGACCCCATTTGGGGCTTTCTTGGCAGAGATACTGGCATAGTTTGCTGTTTCCTTCTCCAGCTCATTTTACAGATGAGGAAACTGAGGCAAACAGGATTAAATAAATTGCCCATGGTCCCACAGTTAGCAACTATCTGAGGTCAAATTAAACTCAGAAAGGTTGATGAGTTTTCTGACTCCAGGCCCAAAACTCTAGCCACTTTCATACCTAGTTTCCCCTTTTATATTGAAGACCATTAAAACGTTTTAACTGAGGCTTTATGAGTTCAAGCCCTGTGTATGACAGATTCCTGATGTGTGACTCTGGGCAAGTAATTTAATGTCTCTGTGCCCCTGGCAAATGCTGATTTCTGCTGGTAGAGAAAGGTCTTTACTAGGAGTGCCCTCCACTGATAAAATCACAGCTATGTTTAAAAATAATTATGCAGTTTGTAGTGTACCTTTGGATTTTCTGTGATTCTTGGAAATTTGATTTTTCAAAAATGGCTACAATGTAAAATGCAACTCATGCTCTTGTCATGAGGAGTACTGAGCTTTTTCGAAAGCTGAGCAAATCCCTTAGCCTCTCTGGGCCTCAGTTTCCTCATCTGTAAAAGAAGGGGGTGAGATTAGATGGTCCCTGAGGTCCTTCCTCCAGGTCTTCCCTCCATCGAGGCCAGCCATCTGTCTCTTGTGCTCTAAGCAGCTTTTCTTTGCTACTTTTGCGGCACATATAATGTTTTGTAAATGAAGCCATAGACAAGTTAGGCAAATAGTAGGTACTTAGTAAGTCCTTGGTGAATTATTAAATTGTGTCAGATTAAGGTTACTATTTGCACTCTGGGATCAGTGCAGGGCTAGGTGTTTTCCAGAAGGTATGGTGGCTGTCACCTCAAGAGGCCCAGAAGGAGCTGAGGTCCCAGACGGCCCCTTTGCTCCCCTCCTCCCACCCACCGCCCCACCCCTGCCTCCCTGGGCTCTGACAGCTGAGTTGCATGGAGCACTGTGAGACCAGGAGAATTCTGTGATGCTTGGGGAGGAAAGGTCTCTACAAGATTCACATGTCCAGCTAATAAACTAAGGCATGGACTCCAAATTCAGTCTATTTGTAGGAATGTGTGTAGATTAATTGATGCCAATCTCTTGGTTCAAAGCAATTCTGGATATCAGACACTAATGGTGGCCAGTGGTGGTGGAAGGTGTGTGAAGGATTTGGGAGGCCAGAGGCTTTCCTGGTGTCCTCAGAAAGACTCTGTGAATGCCCACCTCTCTGTGCCAATTAGGAGTATGTTGTCACTGTTGTTCTTGTTGCAAGCTGGACCAGCGCTGCTCTGAAATAGGATGGTTTTTCAAGCCTCCTGTTATGAGGCGCATTTAGTTTGTCAGTTGTCAACAGAAGGGAGGCCGTATACTCTGGCTTGACATCACCACCACCTTTTGTCTGTGACCCAAGTTTTGTTGTCTCCTAGCATTGTCTTCATTTGCATCAGGAGGCTGTAGTGCTCTTTGCTCTGTGGACTTGGCTTTCTTAACTCTGCAGCCCTTCTCAGAATTCTTTACCCTCCAAATGCATTTTTAACTAGACCTTCCTTCCTCCAACAGTTACATCCTTCCAGGTGCTCAGGTTTGCCTCCTGGGAGTCATCCTTGACTCATTCCTATCCCTGGCCCCCAGCACCCAGGCAAATGCCAAGCCTGGTTTCTCCCTCCATTATTTTCCTAGCCACCACCCTAGTTCAGGTCCTGATTACTTCTCCCCTGGGCTATTGTAATAACTCCATAACTGGTCTTTCTACTTCTGCGATCTCCCTTTTCCAATCTATCCCCCAAACAACTAGTAAATTCATCTTTCTTCATTACAAACACAAGCAGCCATGTTTCCCCTCTGTTTAAAAACCTATTGCCTCTTCAATAAAATGCAGAATCTTCAGCCTACCACTTAAAGACCTCCACAGCCTGATTCCCTCCTCCTTTTCTCCTCTGAATTCAGGCTCTTTCCCTTCACACACTCTCTGTTTCAGTCAAATAGACTTACTAGTTGTTCCTTGTACATGATATTCCATTTCCGATCTATGTGGGAGCCTCTGCAGACTGAGGCTATCTCATGTGTCTAGAACCTTGATCTGCCCTTTATCATCTGGCAGCAGCCTAGCTTTCCAAGCTCATTTGGCACCAAACTGGCTTACTTACTCTTCCCTGTACCTTTGGATTCATTGTCCTTTGGGCCTGGAATTCATTCCTTCCTCATCTCCAGAATCCCTAGCATCCTTGGCTCAGGGGCCAATTCCTGATCTACTCAGTTGTTAGTGTTACCTCCCTCTTGGAATTACTCTGTATTGGGTCATGTGTAATCTTTATTTGTCAGTCTGTGGATATATTGCTTCCTTCTAAGACAACGTAAGCTGCTTGGTACCTTGCAGAGTGCCTAGCATGTGCTGTGTGCATGTTTGTCCTTCATTGCCCAAGAAGACCATGCCATCAGAGAAATAATAACATGACTTGCACTTGACTTTGTTTTGAGTGAGAGAGGGCTGTGCAGAAGCCTCACTTCTCCTTCAGAGCCATCTGGATCAGGTGACCAGATATTCATCAGGATGACTGGAGATGACCCAGGATAAGGCAATTGGGGTTCAGTGACTTGCCCAAGGTCACACAGCTAGTGAGTGTCTAGTGTCTGAGGTGAGATTTGAACTCAGGTCCTCCTGACTCCTGCACTGGTGCTCTATCCACTGCACCACCTAGCTGCCCCCTAGCATGGGCTAGGGACCCAATGAATGTTTATGAACTGAATGATTTATTGTTGCTTGTGTTAATTATGATTTTCCCTGCTCTTCATTGCCCTGCATTGAATCATTCATCTAAAAACCTTTCCAAAGGCTAGCCTGATATTTAGGGCAGATGTGAGTGTATGTCACTTTAAAACAAATTGTGATAACCTCAGCTGTAAAGTGAAGCCAATGAAAAGTTGACTCTGTATTCCTGACCACTGTGTTTCTATCGTTGACTTTTAGGCAGTCACCTATCTTTCCCGGGATGACCTTTTGAAAGGAGAAGTTGAAGAGTCCTTGGAACGGGTGCATGTGGCCATAACCATCTTAAAAACTTTTAAAAATACTTTCTTCAACTATAGAGAGGGATTGCCTAGGTACTTCACCCGATGCCAGGAGGTCAAGCCATGGGATTTCCAATCCCACATGGTGTTTTGGAGATATGACAAGTTTTTCGACCGTTTGATGAAACTAGAGGTATTGTCTGTTGCTTCCTACTTCCTGCAGGTTATGGGCCCAGAGTGAAAATCAATGCACTTTCAATGCCTTTGAACCAACAGGTGTTGTCATCCAGGGAGCGAGTGAGAAATTGACTCTCTGAGTGATTCAGAACATTATAGGGAGAGGCCCCCTGTACAGACACAAACAGTGGCCATCTCCTCAGGTCTTTCTAGATTTTCTTTGGTTTCCATATCATATTTTATTATTCTGTAAATATTACATTGAATACAACTGGAAATCCATATGTAATAAGTCTTTAAATAAAATCTTGAAATGGAATGTATCTGGTGCTCTGAAAACTTCGATTTTAAGATTTGCAGTGACATGTACATGGGTTATCTCACTTCATTAGAGAGGGAACTGTACCTGAAGGACAGAAAACTAGCCCAAGAGTGAGGAAAACCTAAGGTCCTACCTCGATATGTTTTGACTGTTTTCTAGTTACTTCTCTATAATAAAATCTTTATTTCCTTTTTTTATGTGTATACAAAAATGCGAATCTTTAAAGTGTCTGATTAGATGCTGGAAATAGCATTGAACAATGTTTGAATCTTCACAGCGTTATTTGTTTGTTTATTACAAAGGACATATTTTCTACAATGCTGGAACTGGAGAAGCTGGAAAGGCTAGAGTTTGGCGGCACCAAGGGAACTGTTCTGAATGACGAGATCCGTGAAATGAGTGCAGAATTTGTGGAGATCTGCAAGGTTTTTCAACAGAGAACTTATGACCCATGGGATTACAACAACATGGTAATATTGTTTTCTGAGTCACATTCCATCAAATCTTAGAATATAAGATCTGAGAGGGGTATTAGAGACCAACCTCAAGTCCAGCTCCTGAGGAAACTGGTCAGTTGTCAAGTCTTTATTTGGGGGGTGGGGGGGGGGGAGAGGGGTAAAGAAACCAATATTTATTAAGAGAAGCAGAGGTGGGGTCTACAGTCCACTCAGTCTGAGACCGAGAGACACCAAATTCGCGGTTACTTACGGTTTTCTTGATTTCTGTCTGGTGGGGAATAACAAAGCTCACTATTGTGCACATCATTGCTCTTTTACTCAAGCAGGTCCCTCCAAAAAAACACGTCCCTTTTCAACAGAAACTCAGGGCAAAGAACTGCATTTCAACATGAAGATTAATATATAGGTATGATTATTATGGCCACATACTTAAGACACACAGTTTATAGTGATTTCATTACATTTCTAAGTTAACTAACACAGGAATTTCCCTGGGACTACATCATAGTTTGATTACACACAGGTTTCTTTTTTTTTATCCTGGGAATATGTTCTTTTTTTTTTTTTTGTAGTCATTGGGAACTTTATTGATGCAAAAGCAGTGGGCCAGAGATTTAGAAAAGAGCTAAACAAAGGCAGTGAAATAGGAAAAAAATCAGACTTATATAGTATGATTTTAGAGTTTCCTTCACGGGGTTGGAGATCTAGGTTGTCTTTTTTTTTTTTTTAATGTTTATTTAGTTATTTTTAGTTTTCAACATTTATTTCCACAAAATTTTGAGTTCCAAATTTCCTCCCCATCTCTCCCCTCACCCCACCCCATTCTGATTACCCCTTCCCCCAATCTGCCCTCCTTTCTATCACACCCCTCCCTTCCCTTATCCCCTTCTTCTCTTTTCTTGTAGAGCAAGATAGATTTCTATACCCCATTACCTGTATTTCTTATTTTCCAGTTGTATGCAAAAACAATTCTCAACATTCATTCCTAATACTTTGAATTTCAACTTGTCTCCCTTCCTCCCTCCCCACCTATCCCCACTGATAAGGCAAGCAATTCAATATAAGCTGTATATATGTAGTTTTACAAAAGACTTCCATAACAGTCATGTTGTATAAGACTAACTATATTTCTCTCCATCCTATCCTGCCCCCCATTTATTCTATTCTCTCTTTTGACCTTGTTCCTCCCCAAAAGTGTTTACTTCTGATTACTCCCTCCTCCCATTTGCCCTCCTTTCTATCATCCCTCTTACCCCACTTGTCCCCTTCTCCCCTGCCCTTCTGTAGTGCAAGATATACTTTCATACCAAACTGAGTGAGCATGTCATTCTCTCAAGCCAAATGTGAAAAGAATAAGTTTCCCTTTTTCCCTCTCACATCCTCCCTTTTCTCCTCCACTGAAGAAGCTTTTCTTGCCTCCTTGATGAGTGATAATTTACTCCATTCCATTTCTCCCTTCCTCCTCCCAATATCTTCCTCTCTCATCCCTCAATTTTGTTTAATTTTTTTAGGTATCATTCCTTCTTATTCAACTCATCTTGAGTTCTCTGTCTATATATGTGTGTGTGTGTGTGTTGTCAAGCCTTTATTATGCACCTGATGTATGCAAGTATTGGGTCTATCAAGACAAAAATGAGAGTCCTATTCTCAAGGAGTTTACATTCTATAGGGAAAAAACTGATTGAGGCCTCAGGGGCTTAGTGACTTGCCCAAGTTTGACAGCAGAAGCCAGGACTGGGGCCAATGTCTCTTTTGTTTAGTTTTCTTCTGCCTTCCTTTCTTCATTCCTTCCTTTCTCTTCCTTCCTTCCTTCCTTTTTCAATTTCTTTCTTTTCTTTCTGTCTTTCTGCTTTTCTACCTTTCTTGCCTGGCTGGGTGCCAGCATTTGCCCATTCTTTTTGTTTTTCTTTCTCCTTGTGAATCACTTGAGCCCTTTTTGCCCTGGATTAAGCATTCTTTTTCTCCTTGCTTCAGAAGTTTACCCTTTGACTTTCAAGTCATAGTTTGGGCTGTTGGGCAAATGGCTTCTTAAATTTCTTTTTCCACTCCCCTCCTTTTTCTCTTGGGAAGGGGAAAGAAAAACAGACTAATCATTTGTTTCTTTTCCTAAAGGGAAGTCATGGGAGCTGTCGATTTTTTAGCCTCTTCTAATCTTAGATCTTCTAGCATCTGGGTCTCTTGGGATTTGCCTGTAAGAATCCCCACAGCACTGGGTTAAAAATAGTTCCTTGTTATCAGTTGTTTGCCAAGGTCCAATTAAGTACTGAGGGAGAAAAGGGAACATCTAACCTTTTTCCTCATTAAGATTCTGTAGCTTTTTCATTTTAGCACTTTCATTTTTATTTTGAATTGAGCAATCTTCAGTTTCACACATTTTTCCTAACATTTAAAATGTATCGCAACAATAACAATAAGATGTATAGCTTTATATGTTTTATACAAATTGATACAGTTTCTATACGCATCTTCCCATTTTATTCTCCCAATAACATTATAAGCTTGGTAATACAAATATTCTTGTTCACATCTCATTTTTGGCCTGGACTTATGATGTCCTGGGTGTTTTAGTGTGAAGACTCCCTCTCCCAGTATAAATTGACACACTTTCTGCAATTAATCTTTCTATGGAGCTTCCTGGAGATAGCACGAGGTTAAGCAATATGCCTGTTGATCACACAGCCAATATGTGGTAGAGATAGACATGAACTCAGGTCCTCTTTCACTTTGAGACTAGTCCCTTATCCATTATGTACATCTCCTAGTAAAAGTGAGGTGACGTTTGTATTTGCAAATACAAACTCTTTGCAAACCTTAAAAACTATACTAATGCTAGCTATTGGGCAGCAAGGTGGCACAGAGTGTCAGGCCTGAGTTCAAAGCTGGCCTCAGGCACTAGCTATGTGACCTTGGACAAGTCACTTAATCCAGTTTGCCTCAGTTTCCTCATCCTTAAAATGAACTGGAGAAGGAAATGGAAGGAAATCCTAGAAGGAAGTTCTAGCATCTTTGCTAAGAAAACCTCAAATGAGATCACGGAATCAGATACAACTGAACAGCAACAAGGCTGGGTTTTCTTATTGTTCATACTCCTGTTTTTCAAACGAGTGAACTGAAGCTAAGAGAGGTTACTGTTTAGCTCGGGATAACACAACCTGTGTTAGTTTGTGTTAGCAAAGTCAGCGTTTGACCCCAGGTTTTCTGACTCCAAGTCCCGTGCTTTTCCCATCATGATACTTTTATAACAGGAGGTTATAGCAAACTTGATCCCACGAAAATACAGTTGTGGAAGGAACACCAAGGAGATAAAGAGGCCACATGACCTCAACCCACTCAACCATTAGGCAGTGAAGGGAAAAGGACAGGGAGCCTTTTTAAGTTATTCCTCGTCTTGCCATAGGATTATAGAGAGGGGCAGAAAACAAACCAGTGATTTCAAAGGTATGGGGACCTCCCAGGGAGCCACAACTTTATCCACTATGCCCCTTTATACCTGCAATCCTATGAAACACTTTTGACGGATAGGTAGGTGGGACAGTCCAGATCTAGAATTTCATTGATATGAGTAACTCTTAGGGAGTAAACTTGCTACCAAACACAGTTTGGAAGTGGTTCTGAATTTAGAGCCTTAAGAGAGGTTCTTGAGGCACACACTCAGGATTGGACTTCATCCCAAATCTGCCATCTCTCCATCTCCTCTATCAGGCTTCCTCACTCCTATGACACTCATGAGAAGAATAATTCAGGCAGTGCTTGGTTGAAATGCTGTTCTTTTCCAAACCTCAAGCCTGACTAACTTCAGCTTGAATAGGTTTGAAAGCTTTGTCTCGGTAATGTTTGTGAAAAAGCTTGTCCATCCCTCACAGACCTAGAATTACTGAGTGTTCTCTTAGTTAGAACTTTTCTGAACCATTTACAGAATGGAGGGATTTTCTCAGGTTGGTTCCTGGAAAGAGCTTTCAGGTTCCCAAGTTGTGATTAATACTGAATGAAATAGTCACTCTTGGTTTCACTTCGATTTTTTTCCCTAATGGACTGATAGGGAAGAGAGCAAGAGAGGTACCAAGATAAATGATCTCTCTCCTTCATGTTTACGCTCGGCGCCCATTCCAGCCTGTTCTCAGCAGACTTGTCTGTCATCCCAGATCTCGGCTGATCAAAATGTGACGGCTGTGGTAGCTCTCGGTCCTTTATAGAGAATAGCGCTGTAAGGCTTCTCAAGGTATTTGAAGGAGGGGAGGGGACCACATGCCTGGAGTGGGAAAGGGTGAGAATCACTGCCATTAACACTACTGAAAAGAAAGGCAATCATGAAAATACCAGTAAATGAATATACATCTCAAAGTGTTTGTAACTTGTTCTTGTAAAGATTTTGCTGAGGTGGGAAAATGGGCATATGATGAAAGGAATTGGCAGGCTTCTGCAAATGATATTTTTAGCAGACTACATCTTGATAGGCACATAAGTGACAGAAAAAAATAGAGATGACAAGATTCCACCACGTTGTTGATGGTTCCAGATTATTACTGGATGACTATAAACAAACATTTAGTTCAATTGAGCAGAATATGGCTTGAAGGGGTCTTCTTCAAGAAAGTGGGTCCCATGAACATGTGAAAGACTTTCAATACTGAGGTAAGAAGTTTTCCTCAAGGTACTAGGGAGGAACTGAGGATTTTTGAGCTGATAATTAGAGAGGGAATAGACTTGAGAAAGGGAGACCAATTAAGAAACTTGGAGTAGTTTCAGAGGTAAGGCCAGCTTGAACTAGGGTGGTGGCAATGTGAATGAAGAGGAGGATATAGCTACAAGAAATGTGGCAGAGACAAAATTGTTAAATCTTGGCAACTAATTTAATATGGGGGATGAGGGACAGATAAGAGTCAAAGATGAATCTGAGGTTGTGGACCAGGGTGACTGGAAGGATGCTGGTGCCCTCCACAGCAACTGGGATTCCTGAAGTCTGAGGTTTACAAAATTCTGATCTCAGTTGATTCTGGAAGTGCTAGAAAGTAAGGAAAAGAAACAGTATTTAGCCAAGGAGAAACCCTTTTAGATTTATTCCTGAGGACAAGTCCTTGTGCCCTTTAGCTTCAGGAATACCTCGCTCCTTTTTCAATGCCCCTTCTTTCACTGATCCATGTCTCCTGCCTCATCACCAGGAAGGGGAAAACTTCCAAGTGTACCAGCCCCATGGGTGAAAACTACCTCAGGAACCACTGCATTATCACTGAGTTGAAACTTTTGGTAATTAGGTCCCATTTAATACATCTCTGCACCCACTTCTCAAAGGCTGCTTTTCTTGGATATCTCTTGAGAGTGCTGGTCCACTCCCATCTGTCTCTCACAATGAATCAAGAGAGGTGTACATCAGTTTCTTCACAACAAGGTATTCAATCAATTAACCAACATTTCTTAAGCACCTACTGTATGCTGGACATTGTGCTTAAGTGAGGAGGATACAAAAAGAGGCAAATGGCAGTCCCTGTCCTCAGGGAACTCACAATCTAGTGGAAACAATCAGCATTTCATTTCATTGAACCAAAAATGCTTGTGAGGGCTTGCCCAGTGGTTTCTCATGAATTTGTCACACTGATGGTCAGCAGTTTGTGGTGTTTCCTTTTTGGAATGTGAAATTTTCTCCTTGTATTAGAAAAATGAGACTCCAGGATAGATGGCATCAACAAAGCCAAAGAGCCCTTCCCTCCTCAGCCACCTGAGTATTTGCTCAGCCCTTTTGATAATGTTCCAGGATCTTAGGTCAGCAGATCTGGAGTGAGGACACAGAGACAAAAGATACATTAGACGTGTTCAAACTTGTTGGGGGAGGTCTGTTTTTAAAGAGCTAAAAGCATGTGAATGAAAAGGAATGACGTTTGTACTGATTTGGGCGAAATGGAGACTTCTTCCTTGATGCTAAATATGAATCAAACAAGCCCTGGCACTCAATCCTTTCTGCTGTGGACATCTGGGTTAGTGGAGATTAGAATTTCAGCTGATGGGGGGAGAGGGGCACTTCTCAGAGTCTATGTGACCATTAAACTATGAACACTGCTGTTCGTGTATATTGTCTCCCTCAATAGAAGTTCCTCAAAGGGCACTGTCTGTACATCCCTACTGTCTAGAGCAGGTGTCCTGGCACACCGTAGGTGCTTCATAAATATATGATTGTTGATGAGTGTATTGGGTAAAATCAGTCACTAAAGTACTTCTTACACAACTATTACATCCAGGCACTATGTTAATAGTGGTTTCAGCAAGAAGGCCATTTCATGGGGAGAGCACCCTTGGGTTGTAGTTTGGGGTCCCCTTCATTTTTGAAGTCTTAGTCCTAAATGGGCATGGTAAGAGCCTGTGTTCCTTCAAGGCTTTTTATCAAAAACTCCTTGAGAGTAGAAAAGATTTCTTTTTTGGTTTCTATGTTCCTTATACTGAACATAGTACCTGGGTGCATAGCAGGCACTTAATACATGTTTGTCAGTAAACAAGCATTTATTAAGCACTTACTATTTGCCTGGTATGGTGCTGAGCACTGGGGATACAAAGAAAGTCCAAAATGTGGGCAGTGCTCTTGAGGAGCTCACCTTCTAGTGGAGGGAGGGGGATGCCATGTAAACAATTACTTATGTACAAGATATGTTGTTGTTCAGTCGTTTTTCAGCCATGTCTGACTCTTTGTGACCCCATCTGGGATTTTCTTTTTAGAGATGGTGGAGTGGTTTGCCATTTTCTTCTCCTATTCATTTTACAGATAAAGAAATTGAGGCAAACAGGGTTCAGTGACTTGCCCAGGGTCACACAGCTAGTAAGTGTCTGAGGTCAGATTTGAACTCAAGAAGACGAGTCTTCCTGACTCCAAGCCTGGCACTCTATCCACTGTGCCACCTAGCAGTGCATACATATGATATACATGTACATGTACATATATGCTCACATGAATCTTTTATATATATATATATATATATATATATATATATATATACACAAGAATTGCATATATAAAACCTGCACACATTTTCTACACACACACATACACACACATACACACACACATACATACACACACATACACACACATACATACACACATACACACACATACATACATACACACACACACATACACACACACACACACATATGCACACACACTGTAAATGGGAAGTAATTTCAGAGGAGAAGGAAGTAGGGCAAGGGGGAAGAGTCCAGGAAGAGCCTCCTTCTGAAGATGGGATTTGAGGTGAGTCTTAAAGACATTTGTTCAGGTGAATGCTAGCAGAGTATGAGCACCAACAGATCAAACCAAGATTAGCATGATGCCCCAAAACAATAGCTTTCAATGTGGGCCTGGTAACCTTCACGTAGGCTCTCCATCAGCTTGGCCACAGGATGATATGTTTTTGAGCCACAGTAACTATTAAACTGCCAACTGATTTGTAGAGCAGTTGCAATCTGTGTTGCTGAAGGGAGCGTCCACCTCTATGAGTTCTGAGGTCTTGGAGCAGTGCAGTTTTTGAGTGTATTGATCAGTAATGTAAATTATCTAGGTGAATCTGAATTTTAGGATTCACCCTTGGATTAAAAAAAATACAAATTACCTATTTTTGTAGAATGTCTGTTCTAAATAAAAACTATTTAAGCTTAGAGATACTAGTATAAGAGAGAGTGAAGTTAGATTCTCCTATAGCAGTGAGAATGAAAATACAGGTAGAAAAAGGATTTTGTGGCTGAAGTTGTTAAAAGTTTTCTTTATTTTAAAGCATGATCCAGGTACTTGTCTCGTGCCATACCTGGACAGAGGGTGAGGGCTGCAGGGGAATGTGGCCTTTGGATCCATTTGCCTGCCTCGGTTAGCTTGTAGGTCCATGAACCACAAGGTGATGGATGGTCCATCTGAGGACAGATCTGTCTCATCAAGGAGCCTGAGAACCTAGGCACCAAGCTGGGCCCTGGAATATGTTCTGCTCTCTGGACTCTTTCCCATTGTTATGACCCTAGGTTAGTGAAAAGAGCTCTGGCTTTGGAGCTGGGAGACCTGAGATGGTGCCCTGGATTGCCATTTTGCCAACTGTCAGGAAGCCTTTCTGAACCCTAGCTCCTTCTGTACGATGGGCACAGTAGTACTTGTAAGGCAGGGGCAGCATGGTGGTGTGAGGAAGGCCTGTGTTCACATCCCATCTCAGACACATACCCAAGGCAAGTGTGACCTTTAGTCAGTAGCTTATACCTTGTGAGGTCATGGGCAGCTTTCTACAATTTTAATTGCTATGATGGACTACCTAGGCAGAGGAAGCAGTCACATTTGAAGCTCCTAACACAAAATCACATGTTCAGGTCATGTAGTATGTATGTATGTAGAATCATATGTACATTTGTGCATGTGTGTGCTTATGTTAGCTCCCCGAGGTCAAGAACTGTTTCATTTTGTCCTCATATCTGCAGGGCCCACAGTGGTATCTAGTATACAGTTGGTGCCCAATACATGCTTGTTGACTGATCAATAGATTAAATGAAAACATGAGAAGCCACGTGGGAGGATAGATAGAGTATCTATAGACTTGGGTGTCCTAGACTTTGTGGATTCAAAGTCTGTCTCCCACTCTGGTTCAATCTCTCGGAGTCTCACTTTTTCATCTATAAAATGGGGATGGTGATCATAGCACCTACCCACCAGGTGATCATGAGAAACAGATGAGAGAATTTACATAAATCACTTTGTAAATCTTAGTGACATGCAGATTTCAGGGATGATCATTAGTGTGTAGACGTGTTAGCTATTTTTTATTGGAACGGCGACATCAAAGAAATAAACTGAAGCCCATGTGGTTGCTGATGCTTCGCCCCAACTTCCCATGTAAATTTCTATCTTCCAGGAATTTGAAGAGGATTATGCCGAGTTCAAGGCTAAAATTCTGGACCTCGACAGAAGGCTTGGCACCGTCCTTTGTGCAGGTTTCCTCGACTGTTCAGGCTTAGAATCAGCATTTAAGGTTAGTTCTGACCTCCAGTGATCACCCAAAGTTACTTTAATTGTTAGGGGAAGGGACAAATAAGAGAATCATCCAATCCAATCCAGTCAACATTCCCTAAGAGCCCACTCTGTGTCAGGGGCTGGTTAAACTGTATTTTTAGGGCATCCATGCATTGAGCTTTGCTGAGATGCCCAGAATTTATCTTCCAACTAAATTTTAAGTAAAATTTGGTCTTCCTCAGGACCCACAGAGAAAAAACGGGACCTATTAACAGCAAGCACTCGGCAGACACTGGAGGGCCTGCTGCACAAGTTCTCAGATCTGCTTCTGTAAAAGGAAAGCAACTTTTGAGGAGTCAACAATTCCTTTAATCAAGCACATATATCATTCACTTACTTCAGGGGAAAAAGGCAGCACCCTGAATGTCAGAGAAAATACAAACAGAAATTACAAGTACAAATTACAAACAGAGACCAACAGACCAGGCTTTCAATTGTTTGACCATAGGCAAGACACACATCGTTACCAGAGAGACAAGGACCAATATCTGGGTTTTCAAAAAGGTGGGTGTGGGCGGGGAGTGTTTGAGGGGGTGCCCCTTAGCAACTTCCCAGAGTCTCCCTGGCCTAATCACACAAATATTCTTCCAATGATTTGAGCCCCCAAACAAAATCTTACTTCAGAGTATACATAACTTTTCAGAGCTGGAGCCAAACCTCGGGACCCAGTACCTCATTAGCAATTCACCAAAGGTGTGGGCCTTCCTACAAAACAAGCTTCCCTTGATAGCCCACCCAAAGTCTGGGTGGGGAGGATCTTTAACTCCCAGTACAGCGCCCTCCCTAATTGAAGACACTGCATGCTCTTACCCCGATGACATTTGAGCTTTCCTCTCGCTAGCTTATTACTATTATAATTATTCTTGTTCATCGATGATGGGGGTCTCATGCCCAAAGTATGCCTTTCAGTTTAGGCACCAAATGGAGGGAAAAATATATAAAAGGAAATCAATCTGGGGGGAAGTATTTTAAAAACCCAACAATATGAAAACCATGGAGAAGGAAACAGGAAAGTATGACAGAGTTGGTGCAAATTAGAAATCAATTTTAAGATTAGCCCAGATCAGACTGCAAAGCACAAACTTCTTTAACCTTGTCAGAGGGAGAAAGGCAGCTAGACATCTGGGACCATTCAATGACCATACCCAGAGAGGATAAGTGCATAGTGGAGAGAGCAGAGAAGATAAACAGGAGGGTGCCACTCCCAAAGTATTTTTGGAAGTAGAAAAGTCCAAGGAACAGATCCCATCAGATCTTGATAGAGATTCAAGGCATCCTAGATCTTTGCAATCAAGTCCGAGTAGCTTTGTTATGAGACCTAAATGGTGGATCCAGGGAAGAGTTCCAAAGCACTGGAGAGCAAAATTGTCAAGATGTTGGTGAGCATGTGTGTCTTATAACCCTGTGAACTTCGTGAGGGCAAGGGCTGCTTTTGGCTTTTTCTTTGTATCATGTAACAAAGTGTATGGAGTGCAGTGCTGGAAGCATGCTAGATGCTTAATAATAGCTTCTGGAATTAAATCGAATGCTTATAGTATCATAGATTTAACTAGAAGGTCTTTCATTTTATAGTTGGGGAAACTGAGGCCCAGAGAGGTGAAGTGACTTTCCCAGGGATCTAACAGCAAATGTCATGGCATTTTCTTCACCTGTCTTTGTCCTTCTCTCTGCCTGGCACATAGTAGGTGACTAATAAAGGAGAAAAATGTGCTTTACCTTCTGGTCCTTGGGACCAGAGCAATCATATCAGCGTCAGGCTGCCTTTTAATGTTCTTATTTCAAACTTTACTTTATTGAAGGCTTTGAGTAGTGGTATAGAAAGGAATATTAATGTGTGGTAAAAAAATGACAAACATATGGGAGCTCATTTCTTTTCTTGATTCCATATGTTTGTCATTTTTTACCATACACTAATATTCCTTTCTATTCTTCTGCCACTGCCCATTCTATGAGCATCCCCTTTGTTCTCAGTTCTGGGTTACCCAAAAGAGAGTTGCTATGAATATTTGGGCATGTGGAGGATCTTTTCCTCATTTCTTCCTTGGAGTATATGCCTAGCCATGGTGGCGTCACTGATTCAAAGGCGAGGTACGTGGTCCATTCTGATTTGCGCCTCTCCAACATCTCAGGGAAGCCAAGTAAGAATTTGTCCTTGTTATCAGAGGTTCAGTGAGTGTTTGGAAACTTAGGGCAAGCGATAAATGTTTCTTTCCATGATTACTGTAAACACTTCTTATGTTCCCTTGGAGGAAGTGTTTACCTTGGGGTTTGAACACTAAATACAAACCCTACAAAACAATTGTTGGGAAGAGAAAGTTAATCACTGATGGTATAATAGGAAGTAGGGGCCATAAGCAGATTACCAGGAAAGTCCAAGCAGACAGTATTCGTACTTTAGTTGGGCTTGATGTTGTGAGGAAAAGCTAAATACGTTGCCTTGAGGTTGTTCATGAAAATGTAATTACTTTTCCATCTTAACTTGCGTGCTTTCTTCTTGGGTATGTAGTTGGTTCTTTTTCCAGTGAGTTTGCTGAAGGGCAGTATCAGACAGTTTGGGGTTTTTTTCTAAAGTGCCTTGTATTGGCTGTTTTTCAGTGTCCTGTTTACTGACTCGGGATTAGGCCTCGGAGCAAGGAAGACTTAGGTGTAGATAGATTTTTTTTTTTTTTTACAAAAGTTCAGGGACTGTAGATGAAGAACCCCTGATCTAGGAGTCCCTTATATCAATGACATCATATGTCTAACCCTTATCCTTATGCCTTTTCATCTTCAGTCTTTTAAATACTCCAACAAGGAAAGGGAAGCCTCATTCTCTCCTCCTCTCCCTATTATTCCACGTCCTCAACAAATGTGCTAGCCTTAGTAGAACAACATGCCAAGGAGATCATCTACTTTTTCAGGAAAGAAATCTTACTCTGAGTTTATACTCCCCAAATAAAATGGCACTTCAATTCCAAGAGCTGCAGATACCATGAGCATGGTGTAGGATCATAATCACTGGGGCTAGAAATCAGGAAGCTTGGGTCTCCACCTTTAATCTCCTGCTCACTTATTTCTTGACTTTGCACTGGTTGGATTCTGGAACTGCTTCCTTCTCTAGAAGATCATAGAGTCATAGAGGCACCTCTAATCTAAGTACTCCATTTTACAGATGAGCAAACTGTGGTCCAGAGGAAATTAGGTGAGCCTCCCAAGGTCATGCAGGTAGGATGCATCAGAGGGGAGTCTGAACCCTAGTTTTCTGAACCTCAAGCCACACTCATCTCACAGGACCTTGATGCCCTATAATTTGATCATTAGGTAGATATCGTGCTACAGAGTCAACGTAGCATGCACACCCAATGGCCCTCTCTCTCACTGGTTCCATTTCATACTGTAGCCAAATTAAGGAACTTCTGAATTCAGAATCATGAGTTTTGCTCACATCTATATTGAGCCCTTTAAGGTTTACAAAGCAGTTTCCTTACAGCAACCTTGTAAAGTAGGCAATGCCTTTTACAGAGGAGGAAACTGAGGCTCATAGAGAGATACAGTCCCAAGGTTTTCAAATGGCCGAGCCCAGATTTGAACCCTGACCTTGTTTCTCAGTCTAGGGTATCTGCTGTGGGTCTTATGTCTAGAGACCAAAAACACAAGTGGCAAATTCAGGAAGTTGGTTTTTGTTGATAATTATAATCTCAAAGCTCATTTGTTTGTTTAAGTAAGAGGCTCTACTTCAGCTAAGAAAAAAAAAGCTAAGAAAAGTTGTTTCAGATTTCACAGTTGTTAGTCAAACATGCAGTGTTAGGCTTTTGTCTTTCCCAGGAGCCCCTGAGCTCCAGGGGAACCTGGGAAGACCTTGTCAGCTCCTGCTGTATTCATGCCTTTACTGTAGCTGTCCTGCAGTCTCATCCTGACCTAGGAAGGAAGGGCCTTGGGCTCTTGAGGGATGGGCCAGCAGAACCCAAACTCTGGCAGCAAGTGAGGTCTGGAGGATAGGCCCACTTAGGACTCCATATCCAGTATCCACTGATAGGGCTAGCCCAGCTTAGAGGGACTCATTACCAGCTTGACCAGAAACTGATGAATTCTTTGACCAAGAAACTCTTGAAAGCTGAGAGCAGGGATTATGGAATCACAGAATCATCAATGTTGAGCAGGAAGGGACCTTGGATGCCAACTGGTCCACTGTGAACTGGAAAACAGAAACTATTTGGTTTTTTTTCACTTTGTGTCTTTCTTCCACACCTAACACGGTGCCTTGTACATAGTTAGCCCTCATTAAGACCTCCCTGAACTAAAGGGTAGTGATCTGTATTGGTGTGTAGGCCACCCACAAAGGCATAAATCAGAGCATCGTGGAAGACGAAGAGCATTTGACCCAGCCTCATTTGAAAGATGAGTAAACTGAACCTTACTCTCATTGGAACTGGCTCAAAGAGGGAATAATTTACACACTCAATTGAATATAGAAATCTATCTTACCCTACAGGAAAGTAGGAGGGAAAGAGGATAAGACAAAGGTGTGACAATAGAAGAGAAGGGGACGGGGTAGTCAGAGGCAAGACACTTTTGAGGAGGGACAGGGAGAAAGAAGAGAGAAAAGGGAATGAAAAGAGAAAGGGAATAGGATGGGAGGTAATATAGTTAGAAATATTAACTGTGAAAAAAATTTGAAGCAAATTTCTCTGATAAAGGCCTCATTTCTCAAACATGTAGAGAACTGAGTCAAATTTATAAAAATAAGAGCCATTCCCCAATTGATAAATGATCAAAGGATATGATCAGTTTTCAGATAAAGCTGTCTACTACCATATGAAAAAATACTCTAACTCACTATTGATTGGAGAAATGCAAATTAAAACAATTCTGAGGTATTACCTCATATCTATTAGATTGGCTAATAGAAGAGAAAAAGATAAATGACAAAAGTTAGAGGGAAGGTGGGAAAAATGAGATTTTAATGCTCTGTTGGAGTTGTGAATTGATTCAACCATTCTGTAGATAGAGCAGTTTGGAACTATGCCCAAAGAGCTATAAAACCATGCATACCTTTTGACCTAGCAATACCTCTACTAGGTCTGTATCCTGAAATAAATTTAAAAGAAAACCAAAAGGAAAAGGACCTATATGTACAAAAATATTTATAACAGCTCTTTTCTGGGGGTAAAGAATTAGAAGTTCAGTTGATGCCCATCAATTGGGGAATAACTGAACAAGTTGTAGTATGTGATTTTGATAGAATACTAAAATGATGAGCAGGATGCTCTCAGAAAAACCTAAAAAGACTTACATGAGTGCAAAGTAAAATGGACTGCGTACAAAGTAACAGCAATATTGTAAGACAGTCAGCCAGGAATGACTTACCTAATCTCAGCAATACAATGATCCAAGACAACTCTGAAGGACTTATCATGAAAAGGACTTATCATGAAAAATGCTATCTATCCCCAGAGAAAGAACTGTTGGTGTGTGGATACAGATTGAAGCATACTTCTTTTAACTTTATTTTTCTTGAGTTTTTTTTCTTGTCTATGTTTTCTTTTACAGCATGACTTATGAATGTTTTGTATGACTATACATGTATAACTGTAATGTTAATGGGATTTAAGATCTTCCCTGCCCATAATAGGCCTCACGTGTAGCCCATTAAGGGAAGCTTGCTTAGGAGAGGTTTGCTTGTAGGAAGGCTTTCACACCTTTTGCTAATTTCTAATTAGGCACTGAGTCTAAGGGTTGTGATGCCTTCTGGCTCTGAGAAGTGTATGTATACTCTGAGTTGGTATTTTACTTTGGGGGTTCACTTATGAGAAGGACCTTGTGATTCCCTGGTTGAGATTCAGAGTTCTCTGACTGCTCAAATGTAAAAACTCTTATCCATCCAGGGATGTATGCAAAGTTTACAGCAATATTGCTTTGAGTCAGGCAGTAGAGCCCGGTCTGGTTTTTATTTCTCTGCTTGTATTTTCTCTGAAGTTCAAGGTGATGCCTTTT
Organism: Notamacropus eugenii; assembly: GCF_028372415.1. Lineage (NCBI taxonomy): Eukaryota > Metazoa > Chordata > Mammalia > Diprotodontia > Macropodidae > Notamacropus > Notamacropus eugenii. The sequence continues at coordinate 13,964,218 of NC_092874.1, forward strand.
CCCCTGATCCCCTTAAAAGTTGCTTTCCTTTAAGAAAAGCAGATCCAAGAACCTGGGCTAACAGGTCATCCTGGATATGCTAGGGGGCTTGCTGTTACAATAGCCTACATGGAATTGCTTACCTTCTCAATGGGGGTAAGATGGAAGAGAGAGAGTTTTGAAAATAAAGTTTTAGTAAAGAATGTTAAAAATTGTTTTTACTTGTAATGGGGGAGGGGATAAAATACTGAACAAAATCTTAAGAAAAAAATAATGATGAATAAACCAAGACCGAGAGGAGCATAAGCTCACAAATCTGGCCATAGTTCTGTGTCCACTTCTTAGATGGTATAAAGGATGTATAAATTCAATTAGGCACACAGGAATGGATCTGCCTCACTTTATCCCTTTATTCTTTTAACTTATACATCACATCCCTCCACATACAACTGCTTTCAGTTACGGAATCAGACACAAGATGCTTTCTGAATGTAGCCTTTTTATACTTGGGAAAATACAGCACTGTCTTCATCCACAGTTTCAACAAACACTGTAGCATCTGTCTCTTAGTAGGAGAAGCAAGTCTTTGGATGGCCAAGTCCCATCAGCGGAGGTCATGATATGACTGTTGCACTTTTGTTGGAGCAGAGAAAGTACATTGAATCCCAGTGACTGCTTTTCTTGGCAACTTAAAAACAATCATTAGGAACTTAAACACCAATAAAAGGAGAAACCATTTCCATATACATAGCAGAAACCCCATGAGGGGATTCTCTAGGAAACTCTGCATCTCTATTTCATTTTGGCCATGTTTTCATCCCTGCATTTGGACGCTGACATGCTGGGGAGAAACAAAGAACCCAGTCTCTGCTAACTTTAGGTGGATCACAGTGAGACAGCTAGGATCGGGCTTGTGCCAGAGTTAATGGGAAATTAGGAAATTGCTTGGGTGTGTTTCAGAGCCTGGATCTTTCTTTAATTTGGATTTTATTTAATAGCTCTTGTTGATGTTTGGGAATTTTCTGGTGAAACCAGTTGTCATGGACATTTTCAGCCCTTACTATAAGAAGTTGTTGCAAATGTTTCATGAAGAGCTGGATCAGTGTAAGCACCTGTACAGTGAGCACAGGAAGCAGGTAAGTCTTAAAGTCCCTGGGAGCACTTCTGGGTTTCACTCTTGGACATGGGCAGAGTTTTAAGTAAGAACTTTCTGAAGCACACGTAGAGGATGGGAGTGTGCTCTTCCCCCCAACCCCACCCCCCACCCCCTGACAATCCATTCAAGCCAATGTAAGGAAACACTTTCTGACAGTAGATGGCGTGGGCTGCTTTGGGAAGTAGTGAGCCTCCTGTCACTGGAGGTCTTCAGAGACTGAATGACCACATATTGGGGAGGTTGTAGAGGGAACTTTTGGTCAGCTGCAGAGTGGACCAGATGGCCTCTGAGACCCCTTTCCACTCTGACATTCTGGGATAGTCTAAAATTGAAGTTACTTATTTCTGATTTAAGGTATTTTCCACTAACTGATAACATAGAAGAGAATGAGGAAGTCTAAAATATTTGAACCACTTAAGTTGACTGGGACTTTCCCCCTCCCTCCACATTTCCTACATGCAGGTTGAAATAGGAAATCCAGTTCTCAACAAGAATATGCCATTTACCTCAGGAAATCTCAAATGGGCCAAGGAAGTCCGCAGTCGCCTTAGTGGATTCTGGTCCAACTTTGTGCATCTTCAGCATCCGTAAGAAATTCAAATTTTAGGGATTAATGGGCAGTTTAATCATACCCAACCTGGTGGCAGTGAGTGTGAGTGAGCTATTATTAGATCTCAGATGAAAAATCGTCATTTATAAATGCTTTAATTTTGCAGAGTATTTTTTTTTAATTTTAGACTCAAACGCCAAAACACAAATACAGAATAGAAAAAAGAACCAAAAGCATATCATAAACTTAAATGTTGAAACTTAAATACAAAGTTTAAAAGAAAAAAAGCATGTCATATGCATAACAACATAAGAGAAGATTCAAATTATGTAACAATAAATTTTCATTTCAAGAAAGCCTGTATGATAAATAATACTTGTGTTGAAAATTGTCCATCTTTTCTTTGCTTCCTTGTGAGTGAGTTCTTTTGCTCTCTGCTGTGTACTTTTTAAATTTGTTCTTTTTTCCCCTCCCTTTACTCCCTGAAGGCCACAATAAAGTTTAGATATGTTTCTTTATAGCTGTAGATATATACATGCACATATATATTCATATATAGACATATACTTTTCTAAATATATCCTACTCCTTATCTTTGTTTTTATGTTTATGCATATATCTTGCTTCCTATCCTTCCTGCCCCTCTACTTTACTTCTACCCATTACCTTGCCCTCCTATTACTTGCCTACCCCCCTCCAAGGATCCCTGCCCTATCCTCCCATTCCTATGAATCTGAACACCCTTCTATACCCCACTTTTACCTATTCCCTCTCACTCCCCTCTGAAGAGCTCTCCCTTGTCCTCTCCCCCTCCTTATGCCCCTACCATTTTGTTTCTTCTGAATTTAGAAGATTTTTATACTCTTCTAAATATATATGTATTGTTCCCTCTTAAATCCATTCCCGATGAAAGTAGGTTATGAGAATTACCAGCCATTCTTCCCCATCTAATTCCTCTGTAATCAATTCTTCTTCTTGTACCTCATTTGTATAAAATAATTACTCTTTTTAAATTGTTCCTAAATGATTTTAGCTTTTAAATTCATGTCCTACTCATATTTTCCCCAATTTTACTGATGAGCTATCCAATTATTTTTTTAATTTATTTTTATTTTTTATTATTTTATTTGCTTTCAGTGTTCTACAATCACTTCCATAAACTTAGATTTTCCCCCTCCTCCCCTGTCCCTCCTCGAGTCAGCATACAATTTTACATAGGTTCTACACATACATTCCCGTTAAATACTTTTTCACCTTAGTCACGTTGCATAGAATTAAAATGAATGGGAGAAATCATAAAACAAACCAAATGTAATAAAAAAGAAAATGATCTACTACATACTGCAATCAAATTCCATAGTTCTTTCTCTGAATGTGGAAGGCATTTTACTTTAAGAGACCGTTGGAAATATCTTAAGTCCTTGCATTTCAATGAAGTTCTAAGTCTATCAGAAAAAATCCTCGCAACTGTTGTTGCTGTGTATAAAATTCTCCTGGTTCTGCTCTATTCACTCAGCATCAGTTCATATAAGTCTTTCCAGGCCTCTCTGAAGTCTTCCTGTTCATCACTTCTTACAGCACAATAGTATTCTAATACATTGATACACCACAATTTATTCAGCCATTCCCCAATTGATGGGCATCCCCTTGATTTCCAGTGTTTGGCCACCACAAAGAGAGCTGCTATAAATATTTTTGTACATGTGGGACCCTTTCCCATTTTTATGTTCTCTTGGGGATACAGTCCTAGTAGCGATATTGCTGGATCAAAGGATATGCACATTTTTGTAGCCCTTTGGGCATAGTTCCAAATTGCTCTGCAGAATTGTTGGATCAGCTCAAAGCTCCACCAACAATGAATTAGTGTTCCAACTCTCCCACATCTTCCGCAACATTTAACATCATCCTGTTTTGTCATGTTAGCCAGTCTGACAGGTGTGATTTGGTATTTCAGAGTTGTTTTGATTTGCATCTCCTATCAAATTATTAGTAAGAATCTTAGACATATTTTATATTTCATATACATGAAAAGTGAAAAGTAAACAGTGTGTCCTTATGAATCCTTTGTAATCAGTCTTTGATACGTATCTTATATTTCTCTTGGTTCTTGTATGTCAAATCTTCTAATAAGTTCAGAATTTTTGTAACAACGTCATAATAAATGTATATTTTTTTCATTCAGGATAATACTTAACCTTTGCTCTTCAATATATTATGTTCCAAGACTTGTGGTTCTTTAATATAGCTGCTACTAGGTCTTGTATGAGTTTCATTGTGGCACCACCACATTTAAATTGTTTTAATCTCGATGCTTTTAATATTTTATCCTTGAGTGGTGGGTTTCAGAATTGACTGACAGTTTTTCTCATAGCACCTCTTTGAAGGATCGATTATCCTTAAGTGGTGATCAACAGATTTGTTCTATTTCTACTTCCCCCCTTGTTCTAATGCTTCAGAACAATTTTCTTTAACTATTTCTTGCATTATTGTATCAGGATTCTTTTTTTTGATCATAAGTTTCAGTTAGTTTGATTACTCTTATATTTTCTCTTCTTGGTCTATTCTCAGATCTGTTGTTTTTCTTATAAGACATTTCACTTTCTCTTCTATTTTTTCATTATTCATATTTTGGTTATTTCTTGATTTCTTATCATTTCTCTGGCTTTACTTTGCCCAAGTCTAATTTTCAAGGAAGATTCTGGATCTCCTCTTCTAGATGGTAGACTTTCCTTTCATAACTTTCTTGTTTTTCTTGGATTATTCTTATTTTTTTCTTTAGTTTTTCCTCCATCTCTGTCATTTGATTTTTAGTCTTTTTTTAAAGTTCTTCTATAAATCCTTTTTGGGTAAGTGACCATTTAGTGGTTTCTTTACCTCAATATCCTCCTCTGAAGATGAACCCCAGTCATCTGTATTCCCATATTAACTTTCTATGGTTGGATTCTTTCCCCTTTGCCTCTACATTTTTTTGTTGTGGTGGTAATTGCTAAATTTTTGTAATCACCTCTATCCTTGAAGTATGGGAAATGGGGTCTCTTGCCCCAGATCTTCAGTTCTCCCGTATACTTGGAACCAAAGCCAAACCTCCAGCCTCCTGTAAGTGCCCACAGCCAGGTGCTTTCTACCCCACTGCTTCTGCACTCACCAGGAGGGTGTATGCTGGTTCCTTCTTGCCTGATGCTCTTTACAGCACAGCTGGGTCTGGTGTTCCTTATCAGCAAATCTTCCTGGGCGCAAATGCCCAACTCCCCTCACTATCTCAGGAGTGAAAGTTTCTCAGGAGGAAGCCTCTCAAACCAGCTAATGCCAGGGCTTGCAGTTTGTTGTTAAAACAGACCCCAGCTCAGAGGTGCTTATTCTACACAGGGACCAAACTTTGTCCAGGGATTGCTCTCCTGATCTTCCAAATTATTCCAGGAAGACCTGGTTGTGTCCCATTTTTATCTCCACCCACACTTTGTTTGGCCCAAAATGGTATTTTGACTCTTTTTGTGGGGAAAAATCTTGAGAGTTTGGAATTTTCTGACCTACTCCACCATCTTCCCAGAATCCTCTGCAAAGTACTTTTATTATCTTATTTTATCCTTATAATAATCCTGGGAGGCAGGTGCTAAAGTGATGTCCATTTTACAAGTGAAAGACCTGAGGCAGATGGAAAATAAGTGACTTACCCAGGTGCTCTCAGCTAGTAGCTATCTGAGGCAGAATTTGAACTGGAGTCTTCCTGACTCCCACTCCAGTCCATATCCCCTTTACCACTTAGCTGCCATACTTGGACTGAGTTTACCAATCCTATGGATTCTTTCATATAATTTCTCTTATTTTCTCAAATGAAGTTAATGTGCTTTTCAGACTTTAAAATGCATTATAAAAATCAGCTCTTCTTTCTCTCTTCTCTTACTTCTTCCTTTTTTCTTCTTCTTTTCTAATGTTTCTTTCCCTCGTTATCCTCTAGGACCATCTTAACACCTTCTTTCTTAATTTTTCTGTTCCCATATCAATGTAGTTACTTCCCTTTTTCCCTTCTGCTTCTTGCTGAAACTTTCAAAAATAATTAAAATCTTCCTTTTCTAGGTATCTGTTTATTTCTGATTTTAAACTCTGCTCTGAAAGGGACCTAGGTTTCTTCCTTTTGTTTAGCAAAATTTTTCATTGGTTTTAGAAACACATTGACATATCTGATCTGGGTAATGTGATTTTTTTTCCTATTTACCCTTTTCTGATTTTTGGCATTTGTCATTTCAAAGTTTATAGAATGATTAAACAATATTGCTTTACTCTGTCAAATAAAGATTTAAAATCTTTTCCATACAGGATCTTACAAGGACCTGATGCTGTATTACTATATCAGAAGTACATAGAAATGCTCAATTTACTTGACCAGTTTGGGGATTATATCTATGCAGAATGGAAAAGTACAGTGGATGAAGTCTGTGAATTCAATTTGAACCAGCCATTGATAAAATATGATGCCATGCATCATCTCCTCAGTGTCAATTTTGATCCAAAGGTATGGTTGATTTTTTAAAAGAATATCTTATATTAATTAAGCAAATAGTTATTAAATACCTAGTGTATATCAAGATCTGTGCTAAGTACTGGGGCAAATCCAAAGTGCAAATAAGAGTTGGCCTTTGCCATCATGTAGTTGACATTTTTGTTGTGGGTAATATGACATAAACACAGATGATAATAAGTTGGTATTTGTATACAACTTTAAAGTTTGCATCATTTGATCTTCACAAACAACCCTGGGATTGAGGTGCTATTATCCACCTCATTTTGCAGATAAGAAAATTGAGGCAGACAAAAGGTAAGTGAATTACTGAGAATCATACAGTTATTAAGTATCAAGGCTTTCTGATTCCAGTCCATCACTCTATCCACTGTGCGACCCAGCTGACAAAAATTTCTGTTATATGAATTTATGAAGTAATTGTCTGAGGCTAGATTTGAACTCAGGTCTTTCTGACTCCTGTAAGCAAAGTGTTTTTGAGGTCTGAAGGGTAAAGACATTTCTGGCCAGAGAGATCAGGGAAAGCTTCATGAAGGATATGGCCTTTGATATGACCTTCAGAGGAATATTGAAAATCCAAAAAGCAAAGCAGAGCGTAGAGGGCTTTCTAGAAAGAACAACCTATGCAAAGATATGGAAGTAGGAAAACACTGAGTGTGTGTTCAGAGGAATAGAAAGAGTAGTTTAGGAGTAGCCTAGAGGTTATGGAGACAGCACATTAGAGGTAACTAGAAAGGTAGGATGGCACAGGATTCTGATCACGTTGAATGACGCACAGGATTTTGAACTTGAGTTGGCGGTCAATTGAATTTTAACTAGAAGTGAACTACTAAAGACTTTCAAATAGAGGATTTAACATGACCAAGTATTTGCATAAAGAAGATAATTCTGGCAGAGGAATCAAACATGGGTTGGAGGAGGGATGACCTGCTTGGAAAAGGTATTAGTATTCCAGGCAAGAAGGACTGAAGATCTGACCAGAACTGTAGCACTGGGAGGAGAGAGGAGGAGACAGACACGAGAGATATTGTACAAGGTTCAGTCACTGATCAGACATGAAAGATGAAGGACAGAGGCACGTCAAGGAAGGGCATCTGGGACTCAAAGGTGGGAGACTGGGCAAGCTTCAGTCCCCCGAAAAGAAGCAGTGAGGTCGGAATGAAAGAGCACTTTGTGCGGAAAGATGATCAACTTGGAATTGTAAAATAGGCCTTTTCTTTATTATCTCTCCAAGACATTCACTTTTCATTTTGATAAATGACTAAATATGAAAGTAAATTAAAATGTCTATAGAAAATCTTGCATTAATAATTCTTTTTAAGATCTGTTACCCGACATTCACTGGTTTTTGATGTGTGTGTATCTGTATCTGTTTACAATATGAAATACTGAATTTAGACCAATGTCTAGCAGGGGTGGGGAACCTGTGGCCTCAAGGCCACATGTGGCCTTCTAGGTCCTTGGGTGCAGCCTTTTGACTGAGTCCAAATTTTATTCTTTTATTTATCCTTTCATTAAGGGCATTTGTTCTGGAAAGTGGCACCTACCTCCCAGGACTGTAATGGCTACAGGCTCCCCACCCCTGTTAGGAGATAGGACTTGGACTTTGGGACTTCATTGATTTAAAGAGAATTCTGAAAGTGGGAAATTCCCTTCACCAATGCAAGTCAGAACCTTCTCTGAACCTTATAATCTTGAAGAGTTTCCTAGAACACTGAGAGCTTAATGACATTCCCAGAACCAGTGATTTGATCCTGCCTATGTACCACTGGCAGGTAGATCCCAAGTTGCCCTGACTTCAGTGCTCCATCTCCTATACCGTGTGTGTGTGTGTGTGTGTGTGTGTGTGTGTGTGTGTGTGTGTGTGTGTGTGTAAAATCTAAGATTTAGGGAATCATTGAGTCACAGGACTTTATCCACCTAAGGGAATATATAAGATCTGGCAGGAGCTTTTGGTCCAATGTCCTTATCTTACCAATGAGGATTATAATAATGATAATTCTGATGGTAATTATTATTATAGCTAACATTCATATAGCACTTTAAGTTTTGTTAAAAACTTCACAATTATTTCATTTTATCCTCATAACAACCTGGGAGGTAGTTGTCATTATTAATCTCATTTTACAGATGAGAAAAGTGAATCAGACTGGGTTTAAGGGACTTACTCAGGGTCACACAAGTGTCTGAGGCTGACTTCAAACTTGGTCTTCCTGACAAGATGTCCAGTTCTTTCTCCACTGGGTACCCCTTAGTTACCTATGACGATCTAGTAGGTATCAGTGAAAGACACAGGAAAATCTAGTTTTTCTCTGGTTTGTTTATTTAAATGAAATTCCAAAACATTTATTAAGCATCATTTGTGTGCCAGGCACTTTGCTAGGCACTGAGAATACAAAAGACAAAAATGAAAAACATCCCCTACCTTCAAGTTCTCCACTGGCTTCACAGGTGTCTCTCGGCCACCACCTTATTGTTACCCAGTGCTCATTGCTTTCTATGCCAACTTTGTTCTCCTCACCTTTAGACAATGTAGAGGAGAGTACAATACAGAAATGGAAGTCTGTTCACAGAGAGAGGACCCCAGGAAAAATTCTCCAAGTCCCTTCTCTTTTTTAATAAATAGAAATAAACCATTCTCTTGTCACAAAATCTCTTGCTATGAAATGTTACAGAATTTTCCCCCAATTTCTGTGTTCTAGCTCGTGGCTGTGTTGAGAGAAGTGAAATATCTCCTGATGCTGGAGAAGTCAGACATCCCATATTCTGCCTTAGCCATCTATGGAAAAAGAAACACTTATTTAAAGGTTTGTGTCTTCAGATGTTGGGATGACCTTTGATGAAGCTTCTGTAAAGGAACATCTTGAATTGGAATGCAAATTGTTTCTGGGAACTTTTTACTATGTACTGCTCTGGTACCTCAGTGGGGCTGTTTCCTCCAGTGGTGAGGACTGGAGCCTACCTACCTATACCTGCCCATGGACTCCTGTAAAATCCTCCGTGGGAGTCTGCCTATCTAACATCCCAAAGGTTTTCCTGTCATGTTTTTTACAGTCACTAACTCTCTGAAGTCAGATACAAAGCCACATCTTCCTGATTTCAAGTCCAGATCTTTATTCACTCTGCCACCTTATCTTTCATGATGGTTTCCTCTAACATTTATTTTTCTGCTTCTGTTCAGTACATTGGAAGTCTTGAGCTGCTCGTCCAGTGGTATAACAAGCTGAAACTAAACCTTCTGGAGGTTGAGCAGCCTCTGATTGAAGAGGAGCTAGTGGCCATAGATGGCCAGCTCCAGGAGGCAGAGCAGTCATTCACCTGGCATTCACCTGACTGTTGGGACTACATGGAGAAACTGAAGGCGGATGTCTTTGAACTACAGCAAAGAGTGGAGCAGACCCAGGAAAATATCAAATTGATCCAGCAGATCATGAAAACTTGGACTGAGCACACCCTCTTTTCTAGGCGAGATCACAGAAAAGAAGCATTTTTTGCTTTGGAGGGCAAAGGAGACACATTCACTAGGAAATACAAATTGATTCAAGAAGATGGACGCCGTATACACCATTTAGTGGAGGTAAGCGATGCTCTAGGAATTAGAGGGATTTTTTTTTCCTGAGTTTACTCCTTAGTTCTTTAGGAAAAAGTCCATCAGACAGATGTTTCTCATTTGATCTAGGGTTCATGATGTACCTGCTCTGTGGCAGGCACCATTTGAGTAGTAGCAATGCCAAGATAAGAATGAAACAGTCTCCTCAAGAAGGTTACATTTTTCTCAAGGGAAACAATGTATATACATCGACATAAATGGATTCAAAATAAATACCAAGCTAACTTGTCCCTTGATGAGTATCTCAGAAGATTTCTTGTGGGAAGAAGCAGCACTTTCGTGTGGCTCGTAAACATCTATGAATCAACTGCTAAGAGACTTTAGATGTCTTCTAGTCACCACAATTCATTAAGCGCCTACTATGTGCCAGGCACTGTCCCAATGCTACCTCCTTTGTTTTATAGATGAAGAAACTGAGGCCCAGAAAAGCTTATAGGATCATAGATTTCAAACTACAAAGGAGTTTTGAGATCATCTGCTCCAACTCCCCATTTTTCACAGAAGAAAACTGAGGCCTAGAGAAGGGGACTGTGATGAAAGAGCTTCATTTCCAATGATGAAAAGTGATCCAAAGGCAGGCACGTCTCTCCTTCATTGTCCTTTTAATGTCTCCAAAAATTGCCATTGGAGTTCCTGAAGGAGAGACATGGAAGAATCCTTTCTTTCTCCTTTTCTCCATCCACATTGGAATACTGATGAAAGCAGCATTTAATTTTGGTCTAGCAGTGAGTAATTAGTGGCATCTGATTTCTAAATAATTCTTTAGAGTTTTCCATGCAAAACAAGTATCATATAGCTTATGAGATTCACGTTCAAGAGATAAATGCTGGTACTTTGGGCCATGATCCTGGGCTTGACTGGTATAGTCACTAGACTCTCATACCTGCTGATTTCAATGAAGGAAATGTGTGCACCTCTAAGGGAGCTCTAAGTGACTCAGCCTTTTTTTCTCATTTTACTGGATTTCTACAGAAGGACAAAATCTTTAAACTTGAGGCTAGCCATTTTCAATAAGGCAAAAATTAAGCAATACATGCCTAGGGGATACTAGGAAAAAGAACGTGTAGGAAGTATCTGAATAGTGTGTCAACTTGCCATATGAAGGAAATGCCAGTACCCTGTCTGTAACAGTTTCTATTTCGCCATCTCCCACTTTCAAGCCTCTGTGATACAGACTGGCGTGGACACCTGGAATGTACTCTTCCCCCTCACCTCTGCTTCTTAGAAAACCTGGCTTCTTTGGAGGATTAACTCAGGTGTCTTCTCCTATATGAATCCTTTCCTGCTCTGCTTCATCATGAGAGTTCTCTGCCCCTTCAAATGACCTTTTATTTACTTATTTGTTCATATACTGTATCTTCCTGGTGGAATATAAACTCCCCGAAGAGAGGAACTGATTCATTTTTATCTTTTTATACCTTTGTTGTACCCAGTTCAGCTCCCAACACACAGTGGACACTTAATAAATGTTTACTTAATGGATTTGTCATAACTGGGGACAGATTTTTAGCTCTTACCCAACAGAAGCTTCCTATACTTTATTTTTTAAGATAAACTTTTACTTTCTTTAAAAACTATCGAAAGTCACACCATTGTTTATTCCTGGTTGGTTTCTGGGATGCTCTGAATTATGCCTTCGTTGACTTTCAGGACACCTCTACAGCTGTTAATGCATAAGAATCTGTCCGATGGAGGACAGATGATGGATTACAATTAATTTCTTCCGTTAAATTTTCAGGATCTAAAGATTCACTCCCAAAACACTAATCTGGGGGCTATAGACCCGTAAGATTTATGAACCCTGATTAAAATGCATTGAAAATAGTCTCCAATGCAATTGCATAGCTCGACACAATTAACAATACAGTGCCTGCAACATTGAATTGGAAATCAGGTTGGGGTTTATCTACGAGGAACTTGACCCTCCCCCATATTTCCTTCAGTCAGATACTCAGAAATTTTGAAATTGCCCTTCTCGATTCAAGAACAGGGGGAATAGGAATCTTTGGGGACTGTGACGAAGGAACACCACAGGAATAAAGCTGTTATTCATTTTCCATTTCTTGTAGCTTTTTTTTTTTAAAGCACACTATTTTCTCCAGCACATGATTTTGACCTTGAGTCCCATCCCCACCAAGTGGAGAAGGTTCTTTCCCATAGTCTTGGCAAGCTTTTGGAGGGTTGAGCAATTTTCCCCATGGCCTCTCTACACCACACTTCCCATCCATGTATGATGGCATTCTAATGGCATTCAGGGGATGTCCTTTCAAGACACAGGATGGCCCAGAAAGAGCAAATGAGTAGTTAAGGGGCAGCAAAATTCCTTTCTCCTTTGAGAGGTAATGGATTCCTTCATGAAGCAGAGGCTGATAGCCATGTACTAGGGTGATAGAGAACGAATTCTGGTTTGGCATAAGCCAACCCAAGAAGAAGTTGAATGGATCAGAAAGAGCCACAGATTTGGAACCAAAAGAGCCAAATTTGAATCCTGTCAAGCTGCTTCATTTTTTTGGACCTCAGTTTCCTTCTCTGTAAAATGGAGGGACTGGATCAAGAAAGTCCCTTTCACTCCAAATCTATTTTCTTGGGCATAGATACATGGCGTCGAAGGCAGCATGATGGACTTCAAGTAAGGAAAACTTGGGTTCCAATGCTGTGTCTGACACTCCACTAGTTACATAAGCCTGGGCAAGTCAATGAATCTCCCAGGCATTCAGATCCTTCATCTGTCATAGGCAAGGCTCAAATTGAATGTCTTGCATGGACATCATGTTTGCATGTCATTTCTCCTATGAAACTGGGAGCTCCTTAAAAGTAGGGACTAGAGTTTTGCCTTTCTTGATGCCCCTCTTAGCCCACTGCTTGGAACCTACTAGGTGCTTATTGACTAACTGACCTCTAGACACTACCCATGAGTCACTGGACAAGTCCTTTAACCTTTATGAGTCTCTGTAAAAAGGAACTGGATTCCAGCTGTGAGCCAACCTACTGAGATCTTTGAGAAATCATCGTCATCACAGCTGACATTTTCATATAAGTATTACTAACCCCCATTTTGCAGATGAGGAAGCTGAGACCAGGAAGACTAAGTGACTTGCCCAGACTTACATGACTAACAAGTGTTAGGCAGACTTTGAACTAAGGCCTTCCTGACTCCAAGACTGTCCTTCTATCCATTTCAAGAAGTAATGTGGCATTGAAGTAGAACACTGAATTTAGAATTTGGTAGAACCTGGGTTCAAATTCCTCCTTGGGTAATTACTAGGGATGTGACCTTACATAAATCACTTATTATTGTGAGCCTTTGTTCCCCCACCCCTGCAAAATTGGGACAGCCTTGATTGTAGTAGGCACATTCCAGGGTTTTCAGTGAGGCTCACATAAGACTGTGTTTTCAAAGTACTTTGCCAACATTCAGGTGTTATGTACATGTCTGTTGTTTTAATAATTGCGCAAGGCTCATCTTTTTAAGGCCCTCATGCCTGCCTAACCTTTTCAGCCCTGTCCATCACTCCCAACTCACTGCATGATCTGTGCCCACCATGAGAACTGTCAGACAGATCCCCTCCTGAGCACCCTTGCCCAGGGCCATCCCAGGGGGAGACTGGGCTGGCATATTTTCTTCTACATTTGAAGCAGTAGGGTTGGTGTTCTGTTTGTGTAGGTTTCAAAAAGCTTTATTTTGGAAAGGAGCTTACACCTTTCCTTTCATCATAGAATAGTCTACTCTATTATCCTGTGCTATTGATAGTAGTATTTCTTCGGATTTCATTCATTCATTCAATGAAAATTTATTAAGTACCTACTGTGTGCATAATTTTCAGATGCCCACCTCTGGTGCTTTGTGGTGGTATGGAGAGAACCAGCAGAGCAAATTCAGTTCCATCCAATTCACAATGTTTATTTTTTAAATAAAATTTTACTTTTTTAATTTATAAAAATTAGTGTTCTCCCCCCCATTGATAAAACCAAACCCTTGTCTTATAACAAAACCCTGGAGACCAGGTCCAAAAAAGTGTCTCATTCTCCCCACGTGAGCCCATCATTTGTCAGGAATGGGGCAGGTAGGTGCTTGGTTATCAGTCCTCTGGAATCATGGTTAGTCATTACACCGACCAGGGTCCTGAAGTTTTTCAAAGAACCAGCATCTAGCAAGTCCATCCTATATGCCAAGCACTGTGCCTAGGGGGTGGGAATCATTGTCCTCGAGAACCTTCCATTCTAGTGAAGTGCCCTAGCGGCACCAACTTCTGTCTGCTCACCAATGGCCACTCTCCTTGAGCACTTCTCCTTAACTTTCCCCACTCCAAGAGACTAGAGTAGATTTCTCATCTTTGATTCAATTCAGCATGAATTTATTAAAACACCTCTTATGTGCCAGATACTGGGTACACCAAAACAAGAATAAAATGGATGCTGTTCTCAAGCAGTGGGCATTCTCCTCAAGTATCAGGGCAAACTCTGAAAGGTTCTCCCTATTTGGTGAAGCCCTGTTTGGGGGGGGGGACGGTGTAGAGAAAGTTAATGTAATATTGTGGTTAGGTCTAGGGCCATTGGTCCAGTGACTCCTTTTTGCCTGCTCCACTCAAGTGGAGCAAATAGTTGATCAAAATGCAATAAAAATCAACTTATCTTTATCTAGAGACAAAACTTATTATACAAGTACAAATGGCAAAAAAAAGAAAAAGGAAAAAGAAATTAAACAAGAGGAGGAAACCTTGAAGTAATGAGGCAGGAGTAGAGAGAGGAGAAATTCACCACCTCCCAGGGCAACAGCAAACTGTCCAGGCCCAATTGCTCTGTAAGTGGGGCAGGGAGTTGGACAAAGCTCCAAGTGCTCCTAATTATATTCCATTTGAGAAAGTCTCCCTTTCCTTTACTCTTGGCTGGAGGTAGTCCATGATCCTCCCCTTTCTGAGAAGCTCAAAGGTTCTGGTATTTCTTCCTCATCTTGTGTGTCTCCTGTCATCAGCTCAGAATAGCTTCTTTTCCTCTTTGCTGACCCATGAGGGGTGATACTGCAAGAAGGACTTTGCAGCCAGGCTGAGACTGGCTCTGTTATAAGAAGATCGGCTTAGCCAAGTTTGGAGTTTAAGCAGCAGTGTTGCAGAGCAAGGGATCTTTTAAGCATCTATTGTTCACTGTGCTGCTACTCTGTATGATTATTCTGGTTGTGTCCCCGCACCTCCCCCCCCCAAGCCTAGAATGCATTCTTTCTCGCCTCCATTTTTTGGAATCCCCTAGTTTCTCTCCAGACTCGGCTCAATCACTCTTTTCAATGTGAAACCTTTCCCTCCAAAAGCAACCTTGTGTTTGTATGTGAATTCCACATGTCCTTAATAAGCGTGTTGTTTTCTCTATTAAAATGCAGTCTCCTTGAGGACAGGGGCTATTTGACTTCTGTCTTTGTATCTCCAAAACTTAGAATAATGCTGGGTTTATAACAGACCCTTAATAAATTCTTATTGCTCAAATAGAGCAATAAGTTCTCTTAGGGTGGGGACTATTTATCTTTCTCTTACCCTCTTTGCTTAACATAGTTACTGGGTTCAGTCTCTATATTCAGCTCAGTGCTGAGGGAGATTCATTGTTTAACAGGCAGAGCTTGCCCTCATGGAGTTTAGTCTAGTCCGTGGATAAAATACAAGCACCAAGGCAAATATGATTAAAAAGTAGCTAGCTCCATGGTCCCTGTTGACTTCTCCTTGGGAGATGTGAATCAGTTGAATAATTCATTTAATCAAATGAAATACTGTGATTTTTATATGTCCTCAGGATAATTTGAGGCTCTTCAAGGCCAATGCCATGTCAGACACCTGGAAGATCTACCTGGAGTTCATTGACGACATTGTGGTTGATGGCTTCTTCAATGCCATTATGCATGAGTTAGATTTCTTCTTGGTGAACACAGAAAAATGTGTGAAAACTACTCCATTCTTTCAAGCACAAATGATCCTCATGGCCCCTGAGATCATATTTAAACCACCATTAGAAAGAGATGCTGGGGATGGACTGTATGACCTTGTGGAGGAGATCTTATGCAATATTTTTAGGATGTCTGGCCAAATGAACAGAGTAGCACCGCATCTGGAAATCCCAAATTACCAGGTATTTTCCTTTTGAAAAAGTAGGTAATGAGGTTGGAGGGGGTTATCTACTGGGGAAGGAGGAATTCTGGAGATCCAAGAAAAGAACATCAACAAAACATTAAAAAACAAAAGGAAGAAAGAGAAAAGAAATTCATACTTTTTTTTCCAAAGCAGATGATTACCTAAAAGTTGTTTGAGTGGGGGCTAGGGGGGGCATTAGTATGAAGAACTTCCAGAATGATAATTCTTTTCACAAACACTGATTGGCATACCTGCTTTGCCATGTTTAGTTTTAGACAGTTGTAGAAGAGGTTGCATGATCTCACAGCATGGATGTGTCAAAGATAGGACTTGAATTCAAGGCTGTTGTTACTCTAAGGTCTGCCCTCTATCCACTGGACCAGGTTGTCTCTTTTCTTAGAGATTTTTATCTGTATGTAGATAGCTATACCTATATATAGATAACTATACATAGATATTTATCTATAGAATTATCTGTTTTGAAGGGTGGAGGAGGATTCCCAAGCTAAGAGAAAACCTAGGTGATTTCCAATTTTGATACTTTGGTAGAGTGCCATGTGTCCAGTGATGGACCTCTACCCATAGTTTGTGGTGACTCACTACTTCTCTCAATGTTTAGAATGACATGGACCATATGTTGGACCTGACAGAGACAAGGCAGGAGATCATGAACAGGGTGTCAGGGGTGATCAACAAAGTTCTGGACTACAGGAACTCTTTGGATGTCTACTCTTACCTCTGGGTGGATGATCGCATGGAGTTCATGAAGCAATTTCTTCTCTATGGTCACCCATTAACTGGAGAGGAAATGGACATTCAGGCCAGTGAAGGCCTCCCAGAACAGCCACCCACCATCGAGCAGTTCAAAGAACAGGCAAGATAAAATGGCAAATGGGCTGTGTAGATAGCAGGACTTTTAAAGCTAATTGGTGTTAAACTTTGTGTGTTCTTTTTTTAAAAATCTCCTGTAGATCGACATTTATGAAGCTTTGTATGTTCAGATGAGCAAATTTGAGGACTTCCGGGTCTTTGAAAGCTGGTTTAAGGTGGACATGAAGCCTTTCAAAATGAGCTTGCTCAACATGATTAAAAAATGGAGCTGGATGTTCCAAGAACATCTTCTGAGATTTGTCGTTGACAGGTAAAAACTCTGCTCATTTTGTCCAGAATGTTGGATCTGCAGATCTTTCCTTCATAATCCCTTGGGAAACCATATGATTGGTCTATGGATTTATGACAAATCTTATTTGAGATGTCCTAAGAGCCTTTAAAAGGGTCATTTATATGCACGAGTGGGATAACAGAGCATTCTTATGTTGAATGCTCTATATAACTTAGGAGACCCTGGGATCATAGACCAAGCTGCAAGAGAGCTCAAAGTCCTCTAGATCAACCTCTCTAAGTTGAGTGACTTATGCAGAGTCACGTAGTTCATGTTGATCAGAGGTAGGATGTGAGTCAAAATTGTCTGATGCCAAAACCCAGGCTCTTTGCGCTGAACGCTTCATGGCCTCTTCTACATCCTGCTGCCCCCTCAGGATTGTTATGAATAAGAGCTATGGGCAGATTGTAGGACTCAGCTTCTGGGAACTCTCTAAGACTTATCAACTTGATTTTTAGTGGAATGAGACCCCAAACCAATGAAATCGCAGAACGTTGACATGATTATTTATCACAACTGGAAGTGATGAGAATTTCAAAATATGTCTTGAGTTTTGAGTTCTTTTGAACCAGAGCTGTGATTGAATTAAAATAGAATACCAACTCCCAGTAAGCAAACCCTTATTAGCCAAAGACGATGGGTGCCTACTTGGCAGTTTATAGTGCTAGAGAGTTCCCTGGGGCAATGAGAAGTGAAATCACTTACCTAGGGTAATGTGACAGGATATGTCAGAGGCAGGTCTTTCACCCAGGGCTTGACTCCAAAGCTAATTCAATATTCCATGTGTGGCAAGTTTACTGAACATATTTTGTGTCTCTCTCTTTTACTCTCTCTCTTTCTATTTCCTTCTTTCTCTCTCTTTCCCCTTCCTCTGTTTCTTTCTCTTCTTCCTTCTCTCTTTATCTTCTGGCCTTTCTCCCTTTCTTTTTTCTTTCATAGTCTGACTGACCTAGAAGAGTTTATTAAAGTGACAAATGCTGGATTCAGCAGAGAGTTGAAAGAAGGTGACTATAATGGCTTAATAGAAATCATGGGCCACCTCCTGGCTCTGAGAAACCGGCAGGGAGCTACTGATGAGCTCTTTGACCCCCTCAAAGCCACCATCGCACTCTTGGAGAGCTATGGACAGAAGATGCCTGACCACGTTTACATTCTCCTAGAGGTGAGTGCTAACGCCTCAGTGACCAATGTTATGCCCCCTGTTTCTAGTGGATTACCTTCTGGTCCCCATGCTTACTTTCACTTTTAAAGCTGAAATTCACCACAACTCTTATTCACTAAGATGGCAGCCTAGAAGTATCCTAGTCTTGGAAAACACACAGGGGATGCACATGCTACTAGTAAGACAGCTTGATTCATATGGAAAATAATTACATTTCTTAAATAGGTCTTCTTTGTCATTATCTTCTGGCCATACTCTTCAAAGAGTATGTGTGCTGTGAACCAAATGAGGAAGAGCTCTTGGGGCTTTTTCCAAGAACATCAAAGACTGGGCAAAGATGTCCAGTGTGACATCTTTACGTTCCCATGTTGAATGTCATGGGATGGCATCCACGAACTACAGGGCCAGTGTTAGACATGAGCCTTTCTGTGAGTGGTGTGTAGGATTCATGTTGACACAGAATGATGAGAGAACAATGTGGTAAGAGAGACTTTTCTTTCTCCAGAACATTTACTAATGTTATCCTGTCATTTCCTGATGTAATGGAACTACTTAACTAAAGCAGAGTTTAATTCTATGGATTATTCCCAGCTTTATTAGAACTCTAGGGAAAAAAATTAAAGTTTGCATCTGAGAGTGTGTATGTAGGTTCACATTTCATATTATAGAGAATAGATTTGCATATGCTTGGTTGTTTATTGAGAAGTGGGATGGAATGGAAAAGTATTTATTGAGTGCTTACTATGAACCAAGCAACGTGCTAAATGCTGAGACTAGACAAGTGAGGGAGATGCCGTTCTCAGGGGATTCATATTCAACCAGAGGGTGACAGCATACATGGAAGAGTTCAGGTGCTGGCTGTAGGCATTATGTTCATAAGTATATGTGTATGTGCACATACATGTGTGTACACAGTATATCCAAGACTCGTAATTTCATCAATGATGAAACTCCTTCTACAGATTTAAACTACCAATGACTTATCATCCCAGAGGGTAGGTGACCACAGTTGCGACATGTTATATCAAGGACTCCTTTTGTGTGTGGATTAGACTAGATTGGCTGGTTGGTTTTTGTCCTTCATTCCCATTTTCTCATCTTGGGGTTATATTATTTTATATTTGCATTTGTTTTATAGTTTTTATATAATAATTGATATAATAATATTTTGTTGGGGTCAAGATATGGTGTATCTAACTGTGGCTGATTAGATCAATACAGGTCCGGCACAAATAGTCCTTGTGAACACCTCGGGGGGGATTCTCTAAATTTACATCCTGTGATTCCTTTGAGCTGTTTCAATTCTGCTTTACTTATAGATAACAGCGCCTTTTTTTATTTGGGTCATTTGCCATGCCACTCAATCAATTCCAAATGGATTAGACTAAAAGGGTTGGACCAGGTGCCTGCTGAGGCCATATCCACCTCTCTTGTTCTCTGACTTTATCTGTGATTCTGGAAGATTTGCCCAAGACTCAGGGAAGCCTTTCACTTTTGCTCTCCTGCCTAGTTTCAGTTCCACGGAACAAGCTTCCTTTCCCAGATTCACTCACTGCTTCTGTACTCATCACCATACTGCTAACTCAAGGCTTGATTGATACCACCTCCCTCAGCTTCTTCTCCCCTCTGAATGCAGGACTGGAAGGCAGATATTCATTATATCCCCAGTGCCTGGCACCTACCAGGTACTAAAGAAATGTTTCATGGATTGGATTGGATAAGTGACTTGCCCATGGCCACCTAGCTTAGTTAGTATCTCAAGCCCAAGTACAGCCCTCTATCTACCATACTGGTTCAATTTTTGGAAACAGTGAAGTTCTTTGAGGATTGTTGATTTCTTCTATGAGTCCTTTCTTTACTCCTCACTCTGATTTGGCTGAATAACTCATCGTTCTGTGGCCAACTGGGTACTGAATGTGTCCTTGCTAGATTGAAATGGTTCCATCTAGTGACAGACTCAGTGCCCTTCTAGGTGCTGAGTCTCCACTGGCCTAGATGAAAAACCCAATATCAAATCCATATCACATTGAGGGTTTCAATATATGTGGATATACTCCCTCCCATCGGAACATGGACTCTTCCCTGGGGTTTGGATGGGTTCCCCTAGCACTTCTGGACATTTCCAGACTGTGTCACCTACATATTAGTGATCTCCCTTATCTACCTCTTGATGGAAATCAAACCCTGCCTCTGGAAACTTGAACTGATTTACAGTTAGTGACTTTTCACCAACATTCCTGGAAGCAGACCAACTTCCTGTTGGTTTTTTCCCCAAACTATGCCCTTCACAAATGCCCCCATGCTCTTCCCCTCTCTCTAACCCCTTTATGTATAGTGTCCCCCATTGAATGTCACCTCCTTAAGGACATGGATTGTCTTGCTTTCACTTGTCTCCTCTGTATGGTGCCTGGCATGTGGTAAAAACTTAATAGATTTTTTTTATTCATTCATAATCTGTATTGTGTACACTTTACATGTGGCAGAGTTCTGTGTTAAAACATGTTACTACTGATGATCATACATTTTTTCAGCTTTGCCTGTGTCCTCAGATATAACGCATGTGGATATTATACTAGGAAAAGATTTTGGGAGTGTACTTCGTATGTTGGCTTGTACCTGTAAAGCAGGAGATTTTTATATTATAATTAGATGTTCCCTTTCCTCATTCCCATACTTGGCAGTTGTTCTTGGATCTGTGCCCACAAGTCCAACAGCCTTCCTCTGTGGGTATGGGAATCACAATCATATTTACAAATTTCAGGGGGAATGTATCCTCTTGGTTTGGAGAAAACCTCTTACTATCTCCTAGAAGCATCTTAGTGAAAGGTAACTTGCTTGTTGTTTTGGAAGGGTTTTTACAGCATTATTTTAGACTCTACAGATCAATTCTAGATTATTTACAGAAAAATACCATCATGAAAGTGTAATAAACAACTAATAACAAAAGTGACTCACATTTCACAAGATCGCAGAAGCCAAGCCCTGTAAGGGAGATCGGTCCATTCACGAGAGGAAACCTTATTCTAACATACTTGACCAGTGCCTGTCATTCTGCTTTATCAGTCAATTAGTCAGCATTGCTTAAGTACCTACTACAGTTAGGCACAGTGCTCTGGGAGCACCCATTCTACTAGGGGGCATAAATCAATCCACAGACATTAAGTACCTCCTGTGTACCTGGTACTATGCCAAGGACTGGGGATATAAAGACAAAAATAATCCTTGGATTCAAAGACCTTACATGCTAAACAGAGGAACAACACATACCCATGTAGTATGCATAAAATAGATCCAAAATACACCGAAGGGGAGGGCAGCAGATCTGGTCTTCTGTAGAAGGTGAGCACAGAAAGAAACTTAAAATTTTTAGAGACAGAGGTGAGATGGAGTGCATTCCAGGTCTGAGGCACAGCCTATGTAAAGATCTGGAGGTCAGAGGTGGAAGGAAGCATGTGAGGAATTGTAAGAAGTCCCACAGTACTTTCAGTTTGTAAACATCTTTTCTTCACAAGCCCCTGAAGAAAGTAGAGGCATTTTTATTATTATTGCCCATTTCTACGTGATGCTCCACCCCCATCCTCACCTCCCTTCCACTGGAAACTTGGACCATAGCCCCTCCTTCTCCCTCTTCCCAAGTTGGGCTCTGGTAGCAGCAAGCTCCCTGACACACACAGGGCAGCTTGATGGCACAGATTCTTAAATCTGTTTCTGTAACAGGAAAGCAAGTTTTGAGGGGTCAACAATCTTTTTTAATCACATATACCAACAGAGAAAACACAAGGAGAGGAAATAAAGACCAATAGACAGGGCTTCTAAGTGTCTGACCATAAGCAATACATACACCACAGATCAACAGACAGATCCAACTGTATGACCATTATATACATGTATATAATGTATATATACAGAGAGCGAAGCGCTAACATCTGGGCTTTCAAAGCCAGAGGGCTCCTTAATGGCTGCTCAGAGTCTCATCTGGCACACAAACCTTTTTCCAAAGAGTAAGCCCCCAAATTGAAACCTCTCCTCAGAGTATATATATCCTTTTCAGAGCTGGAGGGCATCATGACCCTTGTGACCCAGTGCCTCATTAACAATTAACAAAAGGTGTAGGCCTTCCTACAAAACAAGCTTCCCCTAATTAAGCTTCCTTTAATGGGCTCAACCTGAGGCCTCTTAATGGGTGGGGGAAAATCTTTTAACTCTCATTAACATTACAGCTCTGAAAGCTGCTGAATTTTCCTCTCATCTTGTCACAAACCAAGTCTCTTTTCCCTTCTCAGCCATCTTCATCCTGCATATTCCTTCCCCACTTTCTAGTTCCCTTTGACAGGTGTTGTCTTTCTCTGTTAGCATGCCAGCTCCTTGAGAGCAGGGGCTTACTTGTATTTGTACCAAGGACTAGTATAGAATAAGCGTTTTAAAAATCCCTGTTCTTTCTGTCTCTATCTGTAAGGGTGTGTAGGTATGGACTTCTCATGGACTCAGTGGTTCAATCAAGTGTGTAGTTTAGTTATGAACAGCTTCTGGATGCCTGCATTTAATCAATCAGTTGGTCAAAGGTATAAGTTAGGAGTGAACTCAGAAAATGAATTGGGATCTGGATAGAATTAGACTTCTCTTTTGGCCTTGGTTCATCAGAGAAGGGAATTCCAGTGGAAGTATAATCCAAAAGTTGTTTTGAGAGTCAAGCTTGGGGAGACTCCGGGAATACGGCCCTCTGTACCTTTACCAGAATGCAGCAAGGAGATGAGTCTGGAAGGAATGTCATTCTCTATCTATCCTCCCCCTCCCCAAATCCATCCCCTGATCCTGTTGTCAGACAGACTGAACCACTAACAATGCACTAGGAACAAACAAGACACCCTGAGAAAAGAAAAAATCTTGAGGATTCCACAAAGAGAGAAAAGAGCTTACATCTAACCAAGACTTCCCCCTTTGCCATGTGCTCTTTGAGATTGAGCCCATTTTCCCCAGGACTGTATGTACTGTATTTCACCACATAATCGTCACAAATTTTAGGGCAACTTTTTGGGGACAAAGAAGTGGGGTGCAGCCATTATGTGAAGCTTTTTTTTAATTGTGCCAGTATTACTTTAAAATCATTTATTACTAAACTGTCTTTGGGGCAAGATTGGGATGCACAGAATACTCACAAATACATGTTAAAATTGGGAAGATGCAAGTTTTAGTATATCACGTGACTTACTCATGGAAGCTTCATTTGCTTTCTTCTCCCCTTGCACCTACATCTCCTCATTGGGTTGAGTGACAATACCTTTAGTACTGTAGCACTCTAGCCAACCAAACAAGTCAGCTTTTGGAAATATACTGACAGTGTGAGTGTGCTGAGAATTCTAGGCTTGTGACTAGCCATGTGTGAGAGAGAAATGCTTACCCATATGCCACTGGTGAATATATTGCTATTCTGTTTACCTTTTAAACAGTGTGATGAACGGAATTATAGCATATGATGATTACACAATGAAAAATTATAACCAATTTTTTTTACTAGAAACAGGGTGCAATAATTATGCAATGAAACATATTTGTGAGAGAATGTGTCTCAAACACTCTCCCATCAGACTCCCACATACTTTAGGGTAGATGTGCTGTATTTTGGTTCTTATTATAGATTTTCTGTAAGTATCTTTTCATAAAAAGTAATTTTTATTAATTGACAGGGTGAGGGAGGTAATAACTGATTAATAGTATTGGGTAGCACACTGGTGAGGGCTCATGAGTTATATTCCCAGTACTCCTCCTAGTTCTTTGGGTTATTAGAATCCTGAAAGGATAAAGTCAGTCATCCCTTAGGGTCCTAGCCTGCCAATATGAGTGGGAATTGAAAAGTTACTCTAGAGCCTTACTGTCTCTCTATTATCCTCTAGTATCCTCAGAGACCCTAAGACTTAAACTGTGCAGACAAACCACACACTTAAGTGCTTTGTCACACAACCAGCCAGGGCTGAAGTTGAGAACTCAGATGACTTGATTCTCAGCTCAGTGTTCATTCCACTACATGATCACATCCTATTCATTCTCCTTTCTTTTTGTGGATTGTTATCCAATTAATAATTGTCCATTGAGACCAACTGCAGCGAACGTGTGTTATCCAAATTTAGAGTACTATTCTGTTATCACAATAATGGTACCTGGAACGTCCCCCTTTGATCATGGAAACCTAATAATTGTTTAAGTGCACAGGGTGCCGCAGGCATTTATTACATGCCTACTATGTACCAAGCATTGGGTGGGATGAAGAACTAAATGAAAAAGTCCTTGCCCCACAAGGAGCTGTTATTCTACTAGGTGGGGGAGAGAAATCTATGGGGTTGAAAATTTAGCATCATAAATGAACTGGAGGGGCTTCCAAGCCCATCTGGTCCAGTCCTCTCATTTTACAGAAAAGTGTGAGAATTCCTTTTCTTGTATGGATTGAACTGGTAGCGTCTAAGGTTCTTTTCTATTCAAAATGCTGTGATTCCAAGAAGATAAACAAGGAAAAATGGTATTTACTATTTATTTTTTAAAAATTAGGTGTTTAATCCAGTGGAGCCCAATTAGAAGTGCTCGCTGTTACATAACAGGATATTCCATGGGTGATGTCACATCTTGCCAAATGTAATACAGCAATCAGGGAAAAAAGCCTACCTTATTCTTACATTGTTAGCTTATAAGGTGGGAATATTCATCATATTCCCTACTGTCTAGTTTGTAAAAGTCCCAATACATACCCAGGTAATGTGAACCTTTCCATCCTACCTCACTATATCAACCAGCAAACATTTATTGTTTACCATATGCCAGGCACAGGAATACAAAGCAATAAAGTAGATCTTAAGGAATTTTCCTTCAACCCTACACCAGTGGATAAATGGGTCTGAATCAGCTGGAGAGGATCATAGGGCGTTGGCCACTGGATGAAGCAACTGGCACCACAAGAAACCTCAAGTGATTGGGTAGGAAGATTAGTCATACCCATATATAAAAGCAGAGCTCATCCAGCAGACTTGGGAATCCTTTGTGGAAGCAGACCTCCCCTTCTTCTATATTAGAGGGTAGCAGATGGGGTAGGTGAATAGGCATTATCTCTGCTCCCCTTCTCTCCTGTCATCTCTCTGCCAATAGTCGCCTTGCCACCCTGACCAGTCTACTGCCCTGGGACTCGGCTGTCTTAATTGGTGGTTGTCTGTCCTGGACAATAGTTTTAGGAAAGCCTCTGTCATGTTTCACTTTGATTTCTTCTCTTCAGTGGTCTCCGTTCCAACCACCTTGCACCCTGCCCACCATTCCTTTCTCTGTATCCCTCTCAGCATGGTACTGTGCACATAGTGAACACTTTATAAATGTTTTATCATTGACTCATTTATCCATTCTCTCTCAAGCCAACATGAGCTCTTCAACAAGAAAAGTAGAAGAATCACTCATGGGTTTGCCCCTCGAACCCAAGGCAGCAGCTACTCTTTGGCCACTCATTTCAGTAGAGAAAGCACAAGCTGAGGGGAGGACAAGCATTCGAGGAGGTGGGACAGGCAGATACGGTTATTCTTCTGCTATGAAGGGACAAAAACACTGGGCTGGTTTCTTAATTCCACAGCACTTATGGATATAAAATAAGGAAAGAATTTCCCAAATGATGCCAGGAATTTAATCATATTAGGGAAATGTATGATTGGGAAGCCATGACCAACAATACTGGCTGAAATCTGAGAAAAATGTAACCTTCTCAAGGGTAAGTTTGATAACATTTTATGCCTGCAGTAACAACTTTCTTTACTGCTTTGAGGTGGTGATGGGCTCCATCCATGGAGCCCAAGCTTTGTTAGGTCCTATTAAAGCTGGAAAGGCCTTGAATTTGGTTCCCATGAGATGCTAGGGCCACAGCAGGGTAGTTTTATTCAGTCACTTAGCAACTCTCAATGATTCTCTTCTAAGTCACAGGCAGGTGGTGCCAGGGTTGGGACACAGGACCCAGCCTCACAAAATCATAGGCCCTGGAAACATTGCAATAAATACAATCATGCAATTGTCCTGTGGGGAAGGATAGAATGAAGGTGCCCTAATGCCAACTAAATGAATGCCACCTGTTGTGGGTCTTTGGGTTTCCATGGCAACTGTCCTGGTCTTCCATTATGCACTTTTATTTTTCCTAGGAATTGCCTGAAAGATGGAACACTACCAAAAAGAATGCTGTGGCCATGAGACATGAAGTTGCTCCCCTTCAGAATGCAGAGGTCACTGTCATCAGGAGAAAATGTATTTTGTTTGATGTAAGTGAGACCAAATCCTCCTGCTCAAAGTATTTTGACAAGACTATTTTATATGTTTATTTTTATATAATATTATATATAATATATATTCATTTATATTATATATTATAATTATACATATCATTCATTCATATATATATTCATTTAAATTTGAACTTTCTTTTTAAAATGGTTTATGGGTTTTTTTAGGGATGGGGGACAGGTGGTATTTTACCCTGCACTTACCAATAACTCCCCTTCCCCAAAGCTATTTCTTTTGTAATAAAGAAAAATGGTTAAAAGAAATTGACACAACGTATGCAACATTTCACACCCATAGTCCACCACCTCTTTACCAGGAGAAGAGAGATGGTGATAAGAATATTTATACAGCTGTTCTAAGGCTAATTTATTTAATGAAATTCTCTTTCTTTTCTAATCTTATTTTTCTTCCTTCTGTATCAGGGGAAACAGGTGGAGTTCAGAGAGAGATTCAGAAGAAAAGCTCCATTCTGCTTTAATGCAGAAAAGCCCTATGAAATCCTTGATGAGGTAAAGGTCCTGCAGTTGTGAATGGTTTAGGGTTAGAGAAAGCATTTAATTAAGACAAATTGGCAGGTGTACATAGGAGTTTGGTCACATTAGCTTTAGGGTCAAAGACCTGGAGTTCGATTTGCTTTAGAGATGAGGGTAAGCCTCTGTCCAGAGTCACAAGGGTATTATGTGTCAGAGACAGGGTTTGGACTTTTGTCCTCCAGACCTGGAGCCCACACTGAATGCACTGTTCGTTCTAAGCTGCCTTTGCTGATTGCATCCTTCTACAAACTGAGATTCAGCTTTCTTAGCTCTGAGTTATCCAAATTCTATACCCCTTCCTGCTGCAAAGAGCTGCAAAGCTAATTATTTAATCCACCCTCATCATTTTACAAGTGGTTGTAAGGGCCAAAGAAGGGAAATGATTTGCCCAAGATCATATGGCTAGTCATTGATCATTTCATAGGTTCATTTGGCCACACGCAAAATTACATCTCCCATCATCCTCTGTGTCCCTCTCCTCACGTCATGGAAGGCCAACAGATGTCATGTTTGCCAACATTAGAAAGCCTGTCTGAAACTCTTCAATGGTATGTTACCAGGAGGAATATGTTGGAAAATGTTTAACAACCAGGAAAGCTCTTTAAACATGGCACTCATTTAGTTGAATCTTCATTGTTAACATTTTCTTCATCACTTAACTCTAGACAATCAACAACAATCAAAAAAAGCCCTGATATGTAGTGTTTACCGATTTCCAAGGAAAATATGTTCACATGGAAAATTTAACAACCATCTCTCAAGAACTGGTTCAAGCTGGCTACAATAATGTTTATTCTGTTATTACTACTCCTGAAGGTATCTAATAATAATCAAAAAGCATTTTAGTCCCATCAAGTCAAAAAATGTTTATTAAACACTTTGTGGCTGGCACTCTGCTGTGGTAAAAGATAATCCCTACCATTGGGAAGTTTGCAATATAATAGGGGAGAGAATAGGCAAACAATGAGCATACACAAGATATTCCAGTGTAAATGGAAGGTAATTGGCAAAGGCAGACAGTCTAATTTTAGTTGAGATTTGAAGGAAGACAGGAACTCTGGAGGCAGGGATGAGGAAGGAGAGAATGTCAGGTTTGGGGCAAAGTCAGGGAAAATTTGGAGAGCCCAGAAATGGAACATTCCAAAGACCAGGGTCACTGGAAGGGAGCAAGGTGTAAGAGGCTGCAAAGGTTGTGAAGGGCTTTCAAAAGCAAACTGAGGATTTGGTATTTGATCCTGAAGATGATAGGGAGCCACTGGAGCCTCCTGAGTAGATTTGCACTTTGGGAAGACTACTTTGGTGACTGAATGGAGGATGGACTGCAGTGGGAAGAGACTTGCAGCAGGGGGACACCCCAGTAGCTATTGATACATCCTCGGTATGAGGTGATGAGACCTGCGCCAGAGCAGGGGCTTTTTGTCTCCTTGTTGCTGGGAAACTTGCTTGAATAAAGCAATTCCCCAAAGAGCCAAGTGCATTTTCAGGCAATCATGGTCTCTGTCTTACATTTGACTTTTTGGAAACTGAGTCAAATCAACACCTGATTCCATGTGCTGTGAGGTAGGAATAAAGAGAAGAAAGTTTTTGATCATCTGGAAACATTCTGATCTAGAGTTTAATGTCAGACTAATACTAGTAATTACATTGATTGACTTGACAATTTTTTTTCTTTTGACAAGAGGTAGCTAGATGTTATAGTGAATAGAGTGCTAGGCTCAAAGTCAGGAATACCTCTCTCCAGACCAGCTTTGTGCCCCTGGATAAGTCACTTGCTGGTTAACCTGGCTGGTTCTCTAGCTCCTCATCTGTAAAATGAGGGAGTTGGATATGGTGGCTTCTGTGGCCCTATCAGTCTCTGGATCAATGATTCTATGAACCTGTGACTTCAATGGTATAGGGAAATCCCAGTGGAGAGCAACAAGTCCTTAGTGATTTAGTCTTGCAGAGCCATCTGGAGCAGAGAAAGGTCCAATAATTTCCTTCAGGTCACACGGCAGCATTTATCAAAGTCAGGACTTGAATGAAGTCTTTTGGATTATGGTCATCACTGTTCTTCACTAGGTAGCATCTCATGACTTGACACAGATAAACTGAAGTGGTCGTGATTAAGAAACAATATATTTGGCTTCAGAAAATGTTTTCCTTGCACATTGGAATTTGTAGAAATCCAGAGCACCCTAGACAGAATATTATACCTCTAGCGGGCAGGTCTGCCCCTGAGCTTGAGAGCTGTCCAGCTTTCCTAGCTTTCCTCATTGACTGTCTGCCCTGGCCATTCTGCAAGTGAATTTGTCACTTCTGAGACCAGTACAAGGCACAGACAAGCTGAAAGCAGGACTGGTTTCTCTTTTGAAACTTTTTGTTGGAAGATGATTTGGCTTAAAAAGTTTTCTCTTCTAGTTATGGCTTGATTAATCGAGCATACCACATTGAAATCTGAATCAAGTCAGTACCAGATTCCCATTGACTTCAGATCTTTTGCCGTAAAACATCTGAAGTCAAAATTTTATTTCAGTTGAGTTTGGTCTGGCCAGTTGGCCTGGAGGTGCCTTGCAGCTCTAGAATCTAAGAGATTTCAGAAGCACTGGCATCCTTATTTACCTATGGCAGACACATGCTTTGTTTTCATAAAACTCACTCTCCTGATATGGGGTTAATTTTTTTAAATGACTTTACTAATATTTGCTATCAATATAAAACTAAAAAGTAGTTTCTGATGGAGTGTCCCAGGGATCTCTCCTCGATACTACACTGTTTACCTTTTTTTAATGATTTGGATGAAGGTAGAGACTGCCTGCATGCTTATCACAGTAGCGGGTAGTAGGATTTGGCACCATTTTACAAGATAGAACTTACCAAAGATGAATATAAAGTCCACCTATAGTCCAAAAATCATTCACAAATATAACATAGAGGAAGGGTGGCTTCCTGTCTCTAAGATACTTCTCAGCACAAGTAGAGCTAGAATTTGAATCAGGAAGATCCAGTTTCAAATCCTGTCTCAGACACTTACTAGCTTTGTGACGTTGGGCAAGTCACTTAATCTGTCTTGACCTCTTCTGTAAAAATGGAAATAATAGTTGTAGCTATCTTGCATGATGGCTGAGAGGATCAAATGAGATAACATATTTAAAGCACATGTATAAATGCCAGCTGCTGCTGGTGGTAGTGATTGCAGAATCATGTGAGTCTAAATTTTCCTTCATCTTGAATATTACATTCAGTTCTGGGCATTGCGTTTTGGAAAGGACACTGACAATAATAGTCTCAGTGCATTTATCAATATACTATACCTTCACTTATCATGTTCTTATGACATTATTTAAAGTACAATCGAGTGTTATTGTTCATAAAAGTGACAGGTTTGAGATTGTTATTTTTTTTCTCTAAATATGGAGTGTTTTTTTTAGATTTGTTACATTCTTAAGTATGATTTTTATCATCCCATGGAGACAAATTTTTTCCACCAAAATTTTCAATTTTACAATGAAAATCAGTGGAGAAAATTAAGACCCAGAGAAACTGGCTTCTCAGAAAACTTTGCTGAGGGACATCAAACTTCATTACTTGAATCTCTAGGGCATCTTCAGAGAAGGACGACGTTGCTCTCATGACTGTATTTGGTGGTACTCTACTGTCTCGTTTTTATCATGGAAAGATGACAGGGTGCAGTCCACCTGGTGACCACTTAACTAATGAACTAATTACCTTGTGGAATATTTAAGATGCTGAATACTTCCATACCTGCCTTAGGGCATCGAGCAGCCTAGGCAGGCTCTCCCGTTTCAGGTGTTTTGGGGTTTTTTGACAGGTAGGATGAGTAAAATGTGTGTTTCTTTTTCTCCAAGGCAAATGAAGAGCTTGAGGCATTAGAAGAAGAAATGTTGCAGTTGCAAGAATCGACAAGTCTTTTTGAAGTGGCCCTTCCAGACTATAAACAAATCAAACAGTGTCGCAGGGAAATTCGGTTGCTCAAGGGCCTCTGGGATCTGATTATTTACATCCAAGTGAGTGTTTGCTTTTTAAAATCATTATCTTATGTCCCTTTGGCTATTCTCCTTTCGTGTGTGTATTTGTATGTAGGTAATCTTGGATGTACCTGTTTCTTATTGCATTAATAAATTATGTGGTTGTCATGGGTTTTCTTTAGATTTCTACCAATTTTTCTTGTTTTTTTAAAGGTAGTCTTTGAGTTGTTCACATCTCTCTACTAGAAAAATGTTTAGTGAAAAAACAGCATTATTTTTCATTTCAGCATTTACACAGCACAGCAAAGCGGTTGCTGGTTTGAACTCCAAGTTTTTTAAGATTTGTATTAAACACTCTTAAAATGATGTAAATTTTCTGTGGAAAATATTTTGTCTTATTTGTTAGAAGGAAGGGCACCATTGTGTATAGGAGGAAGGGGAAGTTGAGCTAGTGATAAGTGATGGGATAATGGAACATCAAGAAATCACTGAAAGTAAACCCACAATCCCAAACAAGGAGAGCAACCATGTGACTGCCTCGAGAAATGGAATAGATGTTTTTAAAAGCCATCCACAACTATCAATTTCACTGTATTGGCTCCAATTCTTTTTCTATATATAGTTCATTGGATATGTTTTTGATGATTCTTAAGTTGATAACAAATTTAAAATAAGTTTTTACTATATTCATAAGCATTATAAGTAGACCTTGACTCAAGTCAGTAAGCTTTTGTGAAGTACCTGCTATGTATCAGGCACTGTGCTAAGTGCTAGGAAATCAGTGGGGACCACAGGGACCTATGGTATCAACAGGAGACCTCAGAGCACAAAGTAACCAGTGGAGTATGAGACAGCATGGTCCAGAGACCTAGAATCTGACCAGGATGACTAAGAGCAGAGGCTGGCCAATGGTGGATTCAGACTGAGTCTTTGGAAGCATAATTCTGTTTCATTTGAGGATCAAAAAGCACTAGGGTTTTAGTCAGGCAACAAGTATTTCTTAAGGAACACTGGGTTGGGTTACTAAGAAGGTAAAAACAATCTGTCATAAAGGAGTTGAACGTAAAAATAACTAGGTACAAACAAGATATATGCAGGGTTGGTAGAAGATATTCTCAGTGGGAAGATGCCTGCAGCTCGAGGGACCCAGAAAGGTTTCCTGCAAAAGATGAGATTTGAGCTGGGTCTTGAAAGAATCCATTAAAAGTCATGGGAATGTTCTTCTTCCAGATGTAATTCTAACTAAATGCCTGCCATATAAATGATACCATCAACATGTGTCTATAACTTTTCACCATGATTAGAAAATGATGCGTCAGATGGTTTGGGGTACATTTGACCCATGTCAACAACTTTTTGTTCTAGAGTTAGGGGAGATTTGACAAGGACAGTTAATATTCAAAAAATTGGATTTCCACTGGCCAATGGTGCCACTGTGTATCATCAATTTTTGTGTTATGTGTCTGAGACTTACTTTCACCAAATGTTGTTGACATTTTTATCTGCTCCTCCGGTTTCAGAGAAGCATTGATAATTGGACTAAAACCCAGTGGAGACAGATTAATGTGGAACAGATGGATGGGGAGCTGAGAAGGTTTGCCAAGGCAAGTTCCGAAGCTGTCTACTACCACAATTTATTTTTCTCGACACCGCCTCTTTTCTGTCTTCCCCTACCAAGGCTCCAATGGGTTTTTGGCACATGGGTTTACTTAACTTGAACGTGACTATCTGAGATGATATTTCTTTGCTCTCAGCCAGTCACACTCCTAGGCAGAACTGTCTGTCCATGAATGGTTTGGTTCAATTATTCTGTACTTTATGAGTTACAAGTCACCCCTGAGGGTATAAGCATTCTTTCTTTTAGTTGTTGAGGAGAGTGAAGGTGACTGGAGATATGAAGGGCTGTGTGTGGAGGTGGGGAGGGACGTTTGGTAGTTCCTTTTCTTGGACTAAGCCATATATGGGGCATGTCTGATGGTTCTAGAGCTAATGGAAGCACTTCCTCTCTGGAGAGCATATGGAACCATCTAAATCCCATTCAACTCAACAAGCATCTCTCAGGCACCCACTGTCACAGAACATTAGGCTAAGAGCTGTGAATACAAAGGAAAAATGACCAAGTTCTTGCCTTTATTAATTTTACATTCTGCTGGGGAGCGAGTACATTATGTACACTGATAAACTGAAGATAAGGTCTGGTAATAGTAATGAAGAGATCAGGCAATGAAATAGAGGAAAATCTATTCTGGAGACAGTGCAGACTCCAAGAGATCATGGCTTTTGAGCCAGAAGCTGCCTCAGAGTTCATTTAGTCCATTCTGCTCATTTTGCGGAGGAAAAAACTGAGTCTCAGAGAGGTCAAGGGACTGACCAAGGTCCCAGAGATCCCTGACTCAGAGATATATAGCCAGAAGGGACCTCAGATGGCATCTCATCCAAGCCTCTCATTTTACAGATGAAGAAACTGAGCCTGGAGAGGTTAAGTGACTTGGTAAAGTCATGAAAGTAGTATATGTCAGAGGTGAGATTTCAACTCCAGAACCAGGGCTTCTTCCAATGTATCACTGAGGTCATCGTGTTTGTACGTGTTTACCTGAAACTGGAATATGATTGCACTAAGGTTTGGAGTGGGAGTTGAATGATGGAATCATCCTTATTTCTCCACTTTCTTTACATCCATAGACACAGCTATGCTAGGAAGTGAATGCCTTCCCACATAAAGGAGGCAAATTAGCAAAAGCAAATCATCAAGAAGACCCAAAACTTGTAGATTCAGAATCACAGCATCTGAGATCAAGAAGGGCCTTAATCCAATTCACAAGTGAACAAGAATCCTCTTTTCAACATCCTTGGTCAGGATCACTCAGCCTTAGCTTAAAGCCATGCAACGAGGGAGAACCTGCTCACTCCAAGGCAGCATATTCTATGATGAGGGCTAGACAATTCTCTCCCCTGCTTTGTGACTTCCAACCACTGTTGTTAGCTTTGCCCTCTGGGAGCAAGCAGAAAAAGTCTAATCCCTTAAAAAATGTTACTTAATATTTTTTACAACTAAGATACATTTATTTATTTCTCACATCCCTTAATTGACTGTTGGGTGGGAAGATACCCTTGGAATATGGCTAAGCATGGTCAAGCAAGAGATTCCTATATTAGACAGTAATCCAAGACAAATATAAAAGGTTCATGATGGAAAATACTATCCACACCCAGAGAAAGAACTACGGAGTCTGAATGCAGATCGAAGCATACTCTTTTCACTTTGTTTTTTTGTTTTTTCTTTCTCATGGTTTTCCCCTTTTGTTCTGATTCTTTTTTCACAACATGACTGATGTGGAAAATATGTTTAACGTGATTGTACATGCATAATCTGTATCTGATTGCTTGCTGTCTTGGGGAGAGGGGAAGGAAGGTAGGAAAATTTTTAGAAAAAATACTATTAAATGCAAAAAAAAAGAAATTCTCGTATTGGCAACATTCAAAAATTATTTGTCTTGGTCTGCAATTTGAGTCAGGAGGTGAGTGGCAACATTGTGGTCCTCTGGAGACAGGGTCGCTCATTAGACTGGTCAGCATCCTGAAATCTTTGAAAGGTGCTCATTGCAGCAGTGTTGCTGTTACATACGTTGTACTTTCTCCTGGTTCTACTCGCTTCCCTCTGCATGGTTTTGTACAAGTCTTCAGGTGTCTCTGAAACGTTCCTTTTCATCATTTCTTAGAGCACAAGTGGATACCATAATTTGTTCAACCATGCCCACCCAGCACCAGTTTCTAATCTCTCTTCCACAGAGAAGCTATCAGTTATTTTGTGCCCCTGGTCCCCCCAAACCTTCTCTTTTCCATGATAAACATTCTCAGTTTCTTCAGTCAATCGCTGGTATAAGGTTGAAACCTTTCGCTAGTTGGTCAATAAGCATTTATTAAGGGCTTCAATTGCTTTAGGCATTGGGCTAAGTGCTAGGGATATAAAGGAAGGCAAAAAACAGTACTTGCTCTCAGAGAGCTGACAGTTTAATGAGGTGAGACAACATAGGAATCATTAGAGAAAGAAGTATATGCACATATATTACATATATACACATATGTGTCATATATAGTCACTTGAAAGTAAATATAGAAGGAAGACGCTGCTACAGAGAGGAACATATTGCTTTACTCCTTCCAGAAGTCTCTAGTTTATCAACTCTGTGTCTAAAATGAAGGACCCAGAAATGCTGACCTTGAATTTCCATGACATTTCTTTAGTTGGGCACCAGGAACATAAGGGACAGCAGGGACAATAATGAGAATGATAAACTCAGCCAACAAATTCTAGAACATCCCAAGAGCTGCTTGCAGTCCCTAACCAAAACATCACACTGATTCTATATGTTTTCCTATCCTTGCACTGAAGTTGGATAATGATAATAATTAATAATAACTAGAATGGATATAATGCTATAAGATTTGCAAAGTTATTTCCATTTGCTCTTCACAACAAGCCTGGAGGTAGGTGTCATTATGATCTTTGTTTTACAGATGAGAAAACTGAAGTAAGCAGAGGTTCAGAGAATTGCCCAGGGTCACACAGCTGGAAGTCTAAGGCTAGATTTGAACTAAGGCTAGATTTGAGCCAGGTCTTCCTGACTCCAGTCCCAATCATTTATCTACAGCACAACAAAATACAAGAGAGATGGTTTAACCATTCACAACAATCCCTATTCCTCAGGACATATGGTCACTCAACAAGGAAATCCGCTTTTGGGATGCTTACTTGGGACTGGAGCTAATGGTGAAGAACCTGCTGGCATCTCTGAAGGCAGTGATGGAGTTACAGAACCCAGCCATCAGGGAGAGACACTGGCACCAACTGATGGACATCACAGGGGTCAGTATCTTGTAAATTCAGCCCATTTGGGAGCATGAAGGTGGCACTCAAGTATCCCTTGAAAGGTACCTTCTGGCATGAAGTAAGGAAGGTGCCTGGGTGATATTGAGGAGGACCATGGAAAGTGGAGCCTGAGTAGAGGTAGAGGATCACAGCCATGATGTCTTTCAACATGTAGTCAGGAAGAGTGCCTTACCATGGAGAAATGTTTCCAGTACACAGTTGTTTATTTTCTAAAGATACTTGATTATACATAAGTCTCCATATCAATTGAAGTAACTTTTTGTTGTTTTTCCAGATCTCATGACTAGTTTTTTTCCTTGAAATATCATTCACCTCCACCCTAGAACCGAACTTTTCCTTTTAACAAAGAATAGTTAAGCAAAAATACCCAATACAATGAGTTCATTTAATTATTGACGCAACGTTCTGCTCTAGTAGTCCCCCGGTTGAGAGAGGAATGGCATATTTCAATTGGCTTATCACAGTCTGTATATGTGATTTTGTTTGTTCCTTAAGAAAGAAAAGGAACCAAACTTACATATAAACTTCACTGAATGTCAGAGAAGCTAACAACCCTTATAAGTTCCAAATGGATGAGATAATTGAATATTGTGACAGAAAAGTCAGGAGTAGACTTCTTGCCTATAAGTTAAGAAGTGAAAACTAAGATGAAAACTAAGGAGTGAAAACTGAGGGACACTTAATGAACTAGAGAAGGAAATGGCAAGACAGTCTAGGATCTTTGCCAAGAAAACCCCAAACAGAAGAGGACATGACTGAACCAACTGAAGAACAAGGCATTTAGAAAGATAATCTGTGGGAAAAGATCGGGGCCTTTGGGATAGTCAACAGAAAAGGTCTCTGACAGACTCTAACTAGCTTCTGTGCCCAGATAACCTCCATGGTTTTCTTTGTGGGGGAGAAATGTGTAGAAATTCTAATGTTAGGTTTTGGTTTTTTGGGGTTTTTTTTTTTTAAGAATCCTAGGTCAATTTGCTGACAGACTTGATGAGATTAAAGAAATGAATGGAAATTGTATTAAATCACTCCAGTAGTTTGGAATGAAAGATAAGTGACACACTCCCTATGTTATTGGGATTTAAAATGGATATTAACAAGTGACCTGGGTGATCCTTCTGTAAAATGGACTTTATAGACAGAAGAGACGAGAGAAGTGTCTGGGAAAAGAAGAGCATGCTGTTAGCACTGAGGCTGGCTCTCTAACTCAGTGTCTTTCACGTTGGGCAGCAAGGAACCCTGAAACATCTTGAGTTTCTTTTTTTTTTTAATGAATCTTGTGGAATTGTTAATAAGCATTAAAAATCATAGTTTTAGGGGATTTGATTACCACGATTTTACCAAAGTTTTGTTTAGACTGAAAGTCTCTGCCATCATGAGAATGCTTAAGAATCATATTAGAGTCTAGTCCTTACACATATCTAGGAGCCATGACTGAGCTCAATCTGAAATTGAAAGGAAGGCAGCCTGGTATAGGAGAGTGAGTGTTGGGCTGGAAACCAGGCTCATTTTCACTTTGTGCATCTGTCTTAAGGTGTGCAACCTTAGGCCCTGGTTTCCTAATCTGGAAAGTTTCTGAGTTAGACTACATGGCCTCTCAAGTCCCTTCATCCTCAGCCTGCGCTTTTATATATGTTAATTTGAATTCATTTCTTGGAACTTTTGTTAACTTTTTCTAAAAAAAAACGTTTTATGGATTTGTTTTCTATACATAAAATACAGTTCTTTTCTGTAATGAAGGTTACCCTCCCCCTGTCTCCCTTGTAACAAAGACAAACATGGCAACTTCCCCTGCTAGCCTGGGCACTGCTGGGCACCCCTAGGCACCCTTCTCTCTGTGCAAAGAAGGCTGTGCACCTCATCACTCTTTCTCCAGCACCAAGATTGGTCATTGTGTCTAATCCGTGCTCAGCTGCCACTCAGTGCTGCTTCTATTTGTATCACTGTGGTCATTTGGAGACCTGACTTCTTGGTCTGGCTTTCTTCCTTCTGTCACAACTCTTCTAAGTCTTCCTAGGTTTCCCTGAATTCCTCCTATTTTTCATTTCATATAACACAATATTTGCATTATTTTGTCACAATTTCTCCAGTCGATGGTACCTCCTTTGTTTAATTTTTTGCCATCACAGAACATGCAGTAAAGAATATGTGATCCTATAGGAGATCTGTCTTTGACCTCAGCCTCTAGACCCACCGGCGCGATTGCTAGCCTAAAGGATATATACACATACATGCATGTTGTATATGTTCCTATGTACATGTGTGCATACATATGAGTGAAGCTAAGAGCTTTTGTCACACATTCCCAAATTGTTTTTTTTTTTTTAGGAAAGTTTGGGCAAATTCACAGCTCCATCACCCATGTACTCAAATTCCTGCCTTGAATCACTCAGTCAACAGGCTTTTTATTGTAATCTACATCTGTGTGCCAGGTCCTGCCTTTCCAGGCCTTGGCTACTTCCATCTTTGTTGCCTCTGCTAATTAGATGGGCATGAGGTAGAGCCTCAGAGTTGTTTTCATATGCATTTCTCTTATTAGTGAGGTGGCCTCTTCTTTCCTTTCAGGGCTTTTAACACTCTTCTACCCATTCTTATTCACTCTACTGGTCTGCTTGCTTTTCTTTACACCCAGTATTTCATTTATCAACTCTGGGACCTCCTGCTTGGCACATGGTGAAGTCTGGTCAGTGACCTAGTCAGTGACTGACTGACCATTCTCCATGCCTGTCATATTTTCCTTCTTCTCTTCTACCTCTTAGCTTCTTCAAGACTAAGGTCAAATGTCACCATCTGCAGGGATCTTCCCCAAGCCCTCTAGCTGTCTTCCCACAGAGATGACCTTCCATCAGCACTGTCCTGCACACTCTCATTATCTCCCTCATGAGAATGGGAGCTCCTTGAGGGCAAGGACTTTGGTTCTGCCTTCATGTCCCCAGTGCTTAGTACAGCACCTGGCCCACAGCAGCTACTTAATGAGTTGTTTGAGTACTCAATTGGAGCATTTTTCCTATAATTGTTGATGGTTTTTCTATTTTGACAATTGTGCATTCCTCTACTTATCAGTTGAGGGAATTCCTCTTAGCTATTAAGCTACCTTTAAAAATATGTTTGGATTTTAGATTTTTCTTGCTGATTTCTTCTTTTTACTAGGTTAAGTTCTCCATCAATGAGGGCACCGTTTTGGCAGACTTATTGAGACTGCAGCTGCATAAAGTGGAAGATGAAGTCCAAAGTATTGTGGACAAAGCTGTGAAGGAGCTGGGGACTGAAAAGGTAGAATTTTCTGCCTTTGGTCCTCATGTTCTTGGTGGTGGCCTATTTCTGTACAAAAGAAATGCCTACTTAGGAACAGGTGCCTATGAAATAGTAGAAAATGCACTGGATTATTATTGTTCTATAAGGAATGATAAGCAGGCAGATTTCAGGAAAACTTGGACTTATATGAACTGATGCTGAGTGAAGGGAGCAGAACCAGGAGAACACTGTTCACAGAAACAGCAACATCGTGTGATGATCAGCTATGTTAGACTTAGCTCTTGTCAGCCATACAACAATCCAAGACAATCCTAAAAGACTGAAGCTATGCAGTCTGAATGCAGATCTAAGCAGACTATTTTCACTTTGTTTTTTTTCTTGTGATTTTCCCCCTTTTGTTCCGATTCTTCTTTCACAACATCACTAATGTGGAAATATGTTTAATGTGATTCTACATGTAGAGCCTATTTCAGATCTCTAGTTATGTTGGGGACAGAAGGGAAGGGGAAAGAAAAATTTGGAATTCAAAATCTTACAAAAAATGGATGTTGAAAACTATCTTTACATGTAATTGGAAAAAATAAAATACTATTAAGTGGAAAAGAAAGAAAATGGACTGGATTGGAGACCAGGGTTTAAATCCTGGCTCTTCTAACAATGTGGCACAGTGGGTCAGGCACTGGGCCTGGAATCAGGAAGACCTGAGTTCAAATCTGGCCTTAGACACATTAGCTGTGTGACTCTGGGCAAGTCACTTCACCCTGTTTGCCTCAGTTTCCTTATCTGTAAAATGAGCTGGAGAAGGAAATGGCAAACCACTCTAGTATCTCTGCCAAGGAAACCCCAAATGACTGAAACAATTGAACAATAACTAGTCACTTAAGTCCTTTGAGCCTCAGATTCTCCATTTGTAAACAAGTGTAATATGTGTACACCACCTACCTCTCCTGGCTCTTGAGACAAAAGCACTTTTAAAAGTTTGAAAGAAACAAACCTTGTCCTAGCTCTGAGAGTCAGAAGTCTGGGGCCTTGAAAATGAGCTCTACTCTTAGTCTCTGCCAGACCTTGCTGACTTCTTCACACCTCAGTGTCATGATCCATGAAATGGGAGTAATCATAAGTAACCTGGATATTCTTTGGAATTTGTAAAATGCTTTTATAATGAAATCTGTTTCATAAGATACTAAGTCACCTATTCATCCTCTTTCCAGATTCTTACTGAGATCAGCTATACCTGGGCCACAATGGAGTTTTCATATGAAGACCACTACCGGACGGGCATCCCTTTATTAAAATCCGATGAACAACTTTTTGAGACCCTAGAACACAACCAAGTAAGATGCCTTTCCCTCACCCCTTCCTCTTTTACAGAAACAGTATTCTTTTTCAATGGAAATTTGAGAATCTTTTGGGCTCTAAGATGGAACAATAACATAGATTTTCCCAGTATTCAGTGAACATTTCTGGTCTCAAGTCAGGACAACTTCATATCCTGTGTGTTTTTCCAACAGCTGCAGAACCACATGGTCCTATTTACCACTGACGCATTTACTCCAGGGAGAGATTTACTTGCATTGTTCATTACAGCAAGAGACTTTTAAATGTGTGCCGAGCGACTTGCACTTAATTATAATCTCGTTTGTTGCTTTTAATTGCATGCCCTCCTTTTAGGTTCAGTTGCAGACGATCCTACAAAGCAAGTATGTGGAATATTTCATCGAGCAAGCCTCAGGTTGGCAAAAGAAGTTAAATGCGGCAGACGCAATCATCTTCCTTTGGATGGAAGTTCAACGGACCTGGTCTCATTTGGAGAGCATCTTTACAGGCTCTGAGGACATCCGAATCCAGCTTAGTGAAGATGCAAGAAGATTTGATAGCGTTGATGCTGACTTTAAGGTAGCCTGAGGATGTCGTCAGATGTTTTCATGGGTTGTAAGTAGAGATGAATAGCCAAGGTTTCTTCAGGGTATACCTCTTGGTTAACCCAAAGACAGAAGAGATGGAAGGGACCTCAAAGGCTATCTAATCCAACATCCATTTTATGAATGAGGAAACTGAGACTTAGAGACAGTTTAAGTGACTTTCCCCAAAGCTATATGGGTGGTAAGTAACAGATACAGGATCATAGAACTAGTACTGAAAGGGACCTCAGAGTCCAACGTCCCCATTTTATGGATGAGGAAGCTGAGACCTGAAGAGGTGAAATGTCTTGTTTGAAGCTAGGTGATCTGGTAAGTGGCACATGGGATCCTGGACTAAAGCTGGAAAGGATGTCAGAGACCAGCTAGTCCAACCCTCCTTACAGAGAAGAAAAGTGACTCGAGGAAGTTGTGAGTAACCCGAAGTCACATATAAGGAACAAACATGAGAGGAAAGACTTAAACCCAAGTCCTCTGAGCCCTAAGCATCATTCCAAGGTGGTCTTTGAGGACTGAAAAAAGCCATCACGCAGCAGCCAATCCAGTGGCAAACCCCTCTGAACTTAGCAAGGGTGATCCTGAGATGCCAGAGACATAATATAAGTTATTCCATAAGCCTGAGCTCTTCTGTGACACTCTCGCGTTCTGTGGCCATGTCCAAACCACAGAGATGCATCACAAGAGAATCTTCCTAGAAGAATGCAGTAACAATTAAGTTAAAATAAAAAGCCCTGACTGAAAGAACAATGGGCCTGCCCATGTCCTCTGTCATCACATGTTGGGAGCTAGAATCTCCTTCCTCCATCTCCCCCTTGGGCCGTTTCTTTCTCCCATTTTGAAGCAGAATAAAATGTGGGCCAGTTTTTTTCTGTGCTGTGTATCTATGCCCTGTTTATTGTGACATGTATTAGGCAACCTTGGAAGGCTACTTATTTATTCCCTCTCTTTTGGCTGTTTTTGGGGGTAGAAGCAATAATGAGGGTGAGTACTAGCAGGAATGGTGGTGATACTCAAAGGATTTCTTTGGGGAGAAAGCATCTAACCTTGCTTCTTATGAGATCTGTGATCTCTGTCAATCAACATGTGCTAATTAAATACCAACTCTGTATTTGGCTGTGCTGGCCAAAAGCGAAGCAGTACCTGCCCTCAGGGTGCTTGTGTTTGGTCAAAGGAGGTGCCAAGTATATATAGAGCATGTCCAAGATGGGTGGCCAGAAGGAGCAGTAGAGAGAGTACCAAGCCTACAGTCAGGAAGACCTGAGTTCAAATCTAGCCTCAGACACTTACTAGCTGTGTGACCCTGAACAAGTCCCTTAACCCTGTTTGCTTCAGTTTCCTCATCTGTAAAATGAGGTAGAGAAGGAAATGGAAAACCATTCCAGCACCTTTGCCAAGAAAGCCGTCAAAGGGTCATGAAGTCAGATATGACTAAAACAGTCGAACAAGGTAAAAAATAGACCCAAGGGACCTTTGGAAGGGGGGGCTTGACTAGCCGGGGACACCAGGAAAGGCAGAAGATGGGGGTGGGACTGGAGCTGAGGGATGCTCTGAAGCAGAGGTTGGGAGGGAGTGTGCTCTAGGCACTGAGAGTGCACACAGAGCCTGGCAGAGAAAGGAGAAGGCTTGGAGAAAATTGTGGTGCTGATGATTGACTTTTCTTTCATGCAGGAATTAATGTTTGACACTGCAAAGATCAAAAATGTATTGGAAGCAACAGGCCAACCCAATCTGTACGAAAAACTGAAGGATCTTCAAGACAGGTGAGGTTAAATGGATGATATGGAAACGGTCACTGATGTGCTTACAATCCTTCAAGGTTTGAAGAGCGAGTCTTGGGTCCGTTATATTGTGTCAGCCTTACAACAACCCCACCCCGCACGCGCACGCACACGCACACACACACACACACACACACAGACACACACACACACACACACACACACACACACACACACACACACACACACCCTAACCCCAGCCAATACCATAGTAATAACTCCTAGTACTTTAAGGTTTACAAGGTGCTTTATCTTTTTTGACCCTCACAACAGTCGTCAGAAGGGAGTGCTCTTATCATTCTTATTTTACAGATGAGGAAACTGAGGCACAGAAAGGTCAAGTGACTTGCCCAGAGTCACATAGTTAGTCAGTGCTTGAGGCCAGATTTAAATTTAGGTCTTCCTGATTCCAGGCCCAGCACTCTGTGATCTGTGCTACCAAAGTGCCCACATTTTACAGGTAGGGAAACTGAGGCTCAGAGAGGCTAGGTGACTTTGGTTATGTGGTCACACTGCTTCTATGAGTCAGAGGTGTGACTCCAACTTGGCCCTTCCAGAATCTTCTTGACTCGGGGATCTTCACTGGCCTCTCCAAGGTGACTTCTACAATGTTACAGGGCACATTTAAAGAAATTTAAATATGCGTCGAATGAAATTCAAGTGAATTCCTCTTTCTGCAATCCTAGGCTGAGAATCATAGAGGGATTTCTTTAGCAGCAAAGAGAACAATCTCTCCTTGTTAGGAATAGACAGGTGCGACGCTTTCAACAAGAAGAGTTTGTTTTAACACCAGAACCTGTTTCGTCAGGGGGTTATCCAGCCTCACACACACACGGGAGCAGCTCAGCAAATGTTTGTTGAACAGAATCAAGCTGGAGTCAGAACATAAAATGGAATTAATTCTCAAGCAGAAATAATGTTCACAGTCCAAACAGACTTTGATTAGAAGGGGGCGGCAGTGAGTCGATTTCTGAAGGAGTTAATTGTTTCTGATTAAACTCCATGGAAACTAGCTGTGCCACCGGGCCCCAGAGCAACGTAGCAGAAAAGGTAAAGAGGGACCCCCACCAATAAACAAACTTCTGAAGATGGAAACTTTGAAGGAGAGTGAGTTGCCCTGGAGGCAAGCAGGGGACCACCTCTCCCAGGAGGCCAATCAGTTAATACACAAATGCTAATTTGGGGCCACTTAGGGTGTTGGGTGCTAGCTGACCACTTGCTGGGGATGCTGTTGGGGACATTCATGTCCCAGGACGGGTGCGATGGTGATGGAACCCTGTGCATCCAACTCTGCTGCTTAGTACAGGATGTGGGAGATGAGTGGGAAGAGGCCAGGGAAAGGAGGAAGATCTGGAGCAGGGATTTCACTTCTCCAGTCAGTGCAGGTCCACTCCTGATTATACTCTCAGCCTGCCTGGAGCATCACCCAGCCATGACACATCTGAGGCAGGCTTGAACCCAGGTCTTACTGACCATGATACCATGTTTGGTTTCTACAGAGACAAACCTCTTCCAAATAAAGTGAAT
The DNA here is from genome assembly GCF_028372415.1 of Notamacropus eugenii. Lineage (NCBI taxonomy): Eukaryota > Metazoa > Chordata > Mammalia > Diprotodontia > Macropodidae > Notamacropus > Notamacropus eugenii. The sequence continues at coordinate 14,008,626 of NC_092874.1, forward strand.
GAGGGGAGGAAACACTGGAAAACTGTTCAGATGGTGGGTTCAACACTGTGATTCCCCAGAGTGCCTAGGGCCTTATTACAACCATTGGTGCTCTGGAGAGAGTCTGTGGGGCAACCTAAGGGTCTCTCTGGAGAAACTGCCTTCAATAATATCATGATTAAATACTATTTTAATAATAATAACGATATAGACAGAGTGTGGCAAAGTACACAAAGGGCCAACCTTGGAAGTCAGGAAAATTTTGGTTCAGTGTGCCAGCAAGAGCTGACTGTTAAATTTCCAGTGTGAGCATTTCATTTCTGGGAAACTAGTGAATGCTTCAAATTAAGGCTTAGTTTATTGTTTGGTCTGGTTGATTCCATAGACTTAAGGGCATGCTAGAGAAAATATTAATGATGCAGATTAAACTTTAGAAGTGTGTCATGTATGCATTTTTTTAGGAGAGCCAGTTATTAAACATTTACTAGCACACCCCTGCCTGTGCCAGCCCTTCCTTTGCCACAGACCAGCTGTGGGATCCTGGGCAGTGACCAAGCTGCTCCCTGAAACTCTAAGTTGTGGGCAGGTGTCATTACTTTGGGTGGTCCCTTTGTAGACACAGGAGCTGTCTAGGCTAAGAGTCACTCTCCAAGAAGAAGGTAGGAGAGGGAGGACGGGGGATTCTTCCCTCTGTGGGAGCAGGGAAGGATGGCCTCGACCCAGTGTGTCGCTTTTCTGTTTTTCAGGCTCGTTCTTTGTGAAAAAGCTCTTGCCGAATACCTGGAGACCAAGCGGCTGGCTTTTCCTCGCTTCTACTTTGTCTCCGCTGCTCATTTGCTTGACATTCTCTCCAACGGGAACCAGCCAAAGCGGGTAATGTCTCCCTGGCCTCGCTCTGCCAGGACCCAGATCCCTGTGATGGGGCACTCTGGAGGGGCCAGGACTTCGGTCTGCCCTGCTGGCTCGCACAGGGCACAGGCATGGCTGAGAAGAGCATGGAGAGGCAGCGTGGTATGGTGCCAAGGCAGGGAGGGTTTGTGGCCTGCCTCCAGCACTTCCTGGATGGGTTTCTCTGAGCCAGTCACTTTCCTGCTCTCTAAGATACCTCAGACATCATTTGACCCAACCCCCTCATTTTTAGATAATGAAACCTTCCTTAGGTCGCATGGGCAAAGTGAAAGGGCCAGGATTCAAACTCAGTTCCAGTCAGGTGCTCTCTGCACTGTCCGCATGACCCTACCTCCAACCGGTCAGTAGGTATTTATGAAGTGCCAATTATGTGCCTGGCATTACATTGGGCACTGGGGGTGCCAAGATAAGAATGAATAAGACAATGCCTCCCTTTAAGAGCCTTCCATCCAGTTGGCATGAAACGACACGTTACATGGATAAATATAATTCACGCATGTACATACATATATACACATACATGTACATACATAGTTATATAGTACATAGGTATATATAGGTATATAGTTTTTGTTTCTGTTTAGTCATTTTCAGTCATGTCTGATTCTTCATGACCCCATGTGGGGTCTTCTTAGCACAGATACTGCAGGGGTTTGCCGTTTTCTTCTCTGGCCCATTTTACAGAAAGAAACTGAGGCAAAAGGGGTGAAGTGACTTGCCCAGGGTCACGGAGCTAGGAAGTATCTGAGGCTGGATTTGAGCTCAGGAAGATGAGGCTTCCTGACTCCAGGCCCAGTACTCTGTGCATTATGGTGCCCCCTAGCTGCCCATATACATTCACACGAGTCATATTCACATATATATTCACATACATGTGTTTGTACATGTTTGCATATATTTAAAGATCTTTATTCACAAACTACACAACAACCGGGGTGGGGGGGGAGGGATGGTCAGGAAGAGCTTCGTGCTGAGGCCCAAAGGGAGATAAGGATTTTAAGTGGCCAGGGTGAATACCAGCCCATTCAGGTGTGGCCACAGGCTGTGGAAAGGTGTGTAGGAAAGAGATGAGAAGCCAGAGACCGGAGGGGTGAGAACCAGGGGGAAGAAAGGCCGTTTGGATGAGAATGCAGGGTCCAGGATGGGTTTGGAGTCCGACGGGCAGGATTTGGATGCCAGATGGAGGAGGCCGTGTCTTATCCTCCTGACACTGAGGGCCACAGAAGCTGCTTGAGCAGAGCGGTGCCAAGGTCAGATCTGCACATCATGGATGTCAGGAGATATACAGTCTGAATCTCTCAGCATCTCAGCAGCAGTTTGGGGACAGAAAGGAGTGCCTCTCCCCACACCCTCAGGCGGGCTAGGCTCTGATTGGATCTTGCGGGATAGTGGGGAAGAGGAAGCAGTGGCTTCATTCCCACTAAGCCCTGGACCTCAAATCAAGGCCACATGGTCTGGTGGAGGGAAGGCTGAATCTGGAGTCAGTGGACCTCGGTGAACTCCTGACTCTGTGACCTCGACTTCCTCCTCTCTTTAGTGAGAGCCAGGGGAGCTTGGATGTCCTTCCAGCTCAGAATTCTGCAATCCCAATTCTTCCGCAGCAGGAGGAGAGGTCTACTTTGCATCGGTCACCAAACAAATCAAGATGAAATCAAGGTGACTTCCTGCACTGGGCATGCATGATTTCAGTGATCAGGATTCTGCCAGTCCTTGACCCCTGTCCTCGACTCCCCACCCTACCCCCAAAGAAGAAAGGCTCTTTTTAGTATAGTAAATTCTAGGGTGAAAGGAGCCTCAGGTGTCACAGTAATAGTAGGAGTCAGCACTTTAATATCTGCAAATCACACTACTCATATTATCTTTGTGCAGGGGGCTGCCCTGTCATTAGCCCCATTTTACAAATGAGGAAACTGAGGCTGAGAGAGTAATTGACTTGCCCAGGGTCACAGAACTGGAAAGCATTCAGGTCTTCCTGATTCTGCTTTGTAGATGGTGAAACGGAAGCACAGGGAGGTGCTCAGAGGACTTCTGATCCTTTTTAAAGGGGGAAAGCAGCATAGCATAAGGGGAAGGATACTGCAGAAAGAAGTCTAGTTGTAGAGAAACAGCCTAAAAATAGGAGCCCTTCTGCCTCTAATTGACTGTGATCAATTTTTAATATGAAGCTTCATGTGATTTAGAAAACTGGATTTAATTCAATAACCATTTGCTATGTGCCTACTATGTGCTTTATTGTACTAGAGACAAAAAGAAGACAAAAACCCAACAGTCTTGCCTCGTGGACCTTATATTCCCCTGGGGAAAACGATGGGTGCACATAAGCATATGTGAAATACAACTGAACTCGTCTGCAATAATTTTGTCTGGGGTCAGGTGTAGGTAAAGGAAACACTAACAGCCAGGGGAAATCCTCTAGGAGATAACTCCTGAGCTGTGATTTGACAGAAACTAGGTATTCTATAAGCTAAATGAGGAGAAAAGAGGCTAGGCAGAAGGAATGGCCAATGCAAAGGCTTGGAGGCTGGAAACAGATTGTAGAGCATAAGGCCAGTATGGCTAGTATGTAGAGTTGAAGAAGAAAAGTAATGGGACATGATTCAGGAAAAGTAAGTTGGAGCCAGATTGTGAAAGTCTTTCAGTGCCAAATGGAGGAGTTTTATTTTTTATTCTATCCCAGAGGCTGTAGGGAGCTATGGTGGGTTCTTGAGCAGGAAAGTAACATACTCAGCCCTGTGCTTTAGAAGGATTAATTTGAGAGGCTGTTGATTGCTTTATGAGGGGCAGAAGTGAAAGGGGCTGAGTACGATTCCAAAGTTAGGAGCCTGAGCCACTGAAGGGACAATGGTATCCTCAGCAAGAGCTGAGGGAACTGGACAAGTTTTGAAAAGGAAGATACATTCTATTGCCCAGTTACAGATTTTAGCAGACCCTCCCGCCCTTCAGTGGCATCATGTATATCCTTTTTTTAGGTCCCTCCAAGCTCTGACGTCTTTGATGCTGAATGATTGCGCCTCATTCCAGGGATAGACAGATAATTAGAGTATATGGGAGTTGCAGGGGGGTCAGCCCTGAGGATGTAATTTATGGGAGGCGTGTTAATTACACTTCCTTTCCCCCTATTTTCTGCGGGAGCAGATGTGGGTGCCAGAGCAGATTGCTGAACGGACTTGCAGTTTTGAAATGTTAATTTCCCCAGATGTAAATAGCTCACTGCTACATCTACAGGTAGACAAAAGACACAGGTCCCAGAGGCCACCTTGTCAGTAGATGGATGCACTGAGTTCTTGTGAGCTCTGGGAATGGGATGTCATTTAAAAAAAAAACACACATAGTCTTTTGGAAACCTACTGAATGCTTGATGAAAATAACAGCCATGATATTCCTCATCCTAATGAAAGCTTAAGCAAGTTATTCATTTCTCTTCAGCCTCAATTTCCTTATCTGTAAAGTAGGGGTTGGGCTTAATCAGGGGTTCTTCAGCCTAAGGTCTGTGAACTTGCTTTTTAAAAATTATTTTGATAATTTTATTTTGATATGATTGGCTTCCTTTGTGACCCTATGTATTTTATACATTAAAAGCCTCATTCTGGGAAGGTTTCTATAGGGATCCATGATGAACTTTTGGACTCAGCCAGTTCTCAATTGATGAATTGCTAATTGCTGTTTGTTTATGAACATCAGCTATATTTTATTTAATGCCTTTTAGTTTTAATCTGTTGGCTTCAGATAGCACTTTTCTCCTCCCTCCTCATCATTGAGCCCTTCCTGTTGGAATATTTTTTGAAAGTTTATTAAAAAGTTAGAATTGAGAAAAAGAAAGTACCTCCATGCTAGCCAATAAGAGGAAGAAAAACCCCCAAGAGGAGAAAAAAGTAAAGGTGGAGACACAGTAACTTAATTTCTATTCATCTCAGCTTCCTCATCTGTAAAATGGGATTATAAAAGCATCTACCTCCTGCGCTTGTTGTGAGGATCAAATGAGATAATAATTTCAAACTGCTTAATGCATATAGCAGGCACTATATAAGGGTTAGCTATTGCTAGTTATCATCAAGATGAAATATCTTCCAGTTCCCTACAAAGCTTTCTAGAAGGCTGAACTGGCAAAATCAGACTGAGCCGCGAGTCGTGGTCCCAGGACTGTTTGGGGACTCATCACTCTCATTCTTTCCCCAAACTGACAATTTTTAGTTTATGTGATTAAACGTTAAAGTCTCGTTTATGTGACAGCTCTGCACTGGAATATTATCTGAGTCCTTTGCACTGCATTATCCACAAACCACAGAATGACTGAGTTCCCAATGGCCAGACAATGAATTGTCTGATCATTGGAGAGAGTTCTTTGGGTTGAGAAGCCCAGAGGGAACCATGTGCAGAGATGTGGGAGGATGGGGTCCCTCAGGCAGAGACCAGGACACAGCAAATCAACTCAAGTTTAAAGAAAGCTAGAGACTTAAATACTCATCCTTTTCAAATTTACTCAAACTTTCACTAGATTTCCCAAAGTGATTTCCTGCCCTCTTCTCTGTTGATAGTGAAAAAATTAGACTAGAAAAAACCTCTGAGGCTGGAGCTCAGAGATGGCCTTCCTCTCAAGGACAGTATAACCGTCAGTATTGGTTTGGCATCTACATGAGGCAGACTTTTGCTCTTCTGCCTCAGTTTACCCATCCCATAAATAACCTTACCCCATAGAGGACAGGCATAATGGAAAGAGCATTGGGTTTGGAGTTAGAGGCCTCTGTCACTCAGATGACCTGGGGCAAATCATCTCCTCTTTCTGATCTTGTTTTCTTCTGTGTGAAACGGCGGAAGTTGGAGTAGCTGACCTTTGAGGTCCCTTATAGCTCTAGAGCTATGATCTTATGAGTTACTCTTCTCCCATGTTTCCAGGACACTATGTTTTAGTTACATGATGTTTCAAGAAAAAGTCAGGGTGAGGGCTGTCACCCTTGTAGAACAAAATCAAAGGTGTCAGTCTCCCCATCTCATACTAATTAAGTATCAACGTATAGCCTCCTGCCAAGGCATAGTAGGATCCAGGAGGAAGGTCCCAGAGAGCTGGTCTTAGATCAGCATCAAGCTTTGGGAAAGATATCATTTTAGCAGGTTCTTTCATTGCTAAATCATAAAAAGTGTGATTTATGTACAACAGTGTAGCAGGAAATGTGAGACAATACCCAGTACGTGTGGAGAGCTTCCAGCCTTGAAGTCTTTAAGTGGAGAATAGATAATCTGGAGGGTTTTGATATTCACTAGCTTAGAAGCAGAGGGATGGACTAATTATTATTATTGATGGTGGTTAGATAATACTGGGGTTCTGCACCTGAATGGAAGGCTGGTGGCAAAGCCTGGAGGCAAAGCTAAAGTGGGTATTGAGTTCAGGATAGATCAGGGACTAGACTCATCGAACCAGGGCTCAAACTCACATAACAGGTCAAAGCAGCAGAGGTCATCAGTGGGGATGCAGTAGCAGATCAGAGAAGGGGAAATAAGCAAGGACACATGAGGGGATCCTGTTAATTTGACTTCTATTTCCTGTAATTGTAGCCAACATTTATACAATATTTTATGGTAGTAGTACAGCAGAAGGGGTCAGAGGAGCAAGGTTCAAATCCAGCCTCTGCCACTTACTAGCTGTGTGATTTTGGGTTACTCCCTTTACCTCTATGGGCCTCAGTTTGTTTACGGGTAAAACTAAAGAGCTGAACTAGATAATCTCAAAACCTGCTTTCAACTCTGAAATCTATTATGTCATCATTCTAACAACTTTATGAAGGAGATAGTAAAATATCCATATTACAGAAGGGAAATCTCGAGGTTAGATATTCATTTCCAACTTTTGTTGGTTCTTTAAATGATTCAAATGATCTGGAACAAAATGACTTACCATTTCAACATTAAGTACTTATTCCATACAAGGCCTAGGGCTGGATTCTGGGGTTCAGTTAATCAAGAGTCAGACACTTATGTGCTAGATGCTAAGGACACAAACACCAAAGTGAAGCAGTCAGTGCCTTCAGGGAGTTAGTTTGTGCTGAGGTAGAGAAACAAGTGCATAGAATTGATGCAGCTAGGAAAAGTTTCGGAAGCTTCAGGAAGAAGGCGGCCTCTGAGTTGAGAACTGAAGGAAACTTGAGATTCTAAAAATTTGGGCTGAGAGAGTGTTTCAGGTACGGGGATGGAGTTTCATGGATAAGAAACAACAAAGCCAGTTGAGCCGGACCACAGAGTGTGTGAGGGGAAGAAATGTGTAATAAGGCTGGAAAGGTAAGTTGGGGCCAGGCTGTGAAGGGCATTGAATACCACACCAAGGACTGCATATTTGATTTTAGAGGTGATAAGGAGTCAAAAGACTTTGAGCACAGGAATGACATGGAGTAAGAGTCAGGAGGACCTGAGTTCAAATCTCACCTCAGACACTTGACACTCACTAGCTGTGTGACCTTGGGCAAGTCACTTAACCCCAATTGCCTCATCCTGGGTAATCTCCAGTCATCCTGATGAATATCTGGTCATTAGATTCAGATGGCTCTGGAGGAGAAGTGAGGCTGATGTCCTGCACAGCCCTTCCTCACTCAAAACAAAGTCAAGCGCAAGTCATGTCATTATTTCTCTGATGGCACGGTCTTCTTCGGCAACGAAGGATGAACACACATGAGCAGTCATTTGTTAAGAGCCCCCTGAGTGCTCAAAAGCTTGTACCCTCCCAGTTCAGTGGTGTATGTAGGCGGTTGTATTACTTTGTTCAGACAGTCTGAATCTCTGTGCTAATTTCTCGGCTTGTATTTACTTCTTTCTAATTAAAATAAGATTGTTGATCCCTTAAAAGTTGTTTTCCTTTAGCAAAGCAGATCAAAGAACCTGTGCTAGTAGGCCATCCTGGATGTGCTAGGGTGCTTTCTATAAAACACATGATCAGGCCAGACCTTACAGAGAACCTCTTTGGTAGCTGTGTGGAAGATATGTTGGAGTAAGTGAGGTAAGCCTGGAGGCCCCAAGACAAAAATGTCTTAGTCATTTCTCTCCAGGGGCTTGTTTATACCTGGGACGTAGCGGCAGATGTTAGAAGATAGAAGACACTCAGAGGCCTGTAAGCTCTCAGCCTCCTCATTTTACAGATAAGGCAACTCAGGCCAAAAGAGACTTGTCCAAAGTCATACCAGTGAAGCAGGTTTTGAACCCAGATTCTCCAGTTTCAAATCCTTTTCTCTTTCTGAGGCATCATTTTGACCCAATGTTTGTTTGGTTTTTTTAACAAATAATTTTAAGAAAAATGCTGTAACCTGTCTCCCCCTTCCCTTATTTTTCTAGAATATTGAATCTTTGCTTTAAAAAATGCCTTCTGTCTCCTTTGTTGTAGGTCACAAGACACTTGACCAAACTCTTTGATAGCATTGCAGATCTGCAGTTTGAAGATAGCAAGTGGCTGGCAGCCAGCAGAGCCATTGGGATGTACAGCAAGGAGAAGGAGTATGTCCCCCTCCATACTGGATGTGAATGTATAGGCCATGTAAGCAAAGATTCAGTAATTGTTCTTCTGAAAGGAATACTGCCTCCAGCTTCCCACAGGCTGAAATAAAAAGTACTACTGTGTTCGTGGAAAGGGAGAAAGGTTGTGAGTCACAGGGTCTGGGTTCAAAGTGAAGTTCTACTACCTCCCACCTATGTATATGTAATTTTATTGTATTCACCCCTATCTATCTTGAATTAAGGACTTCTGAACTTATTTACCCTCTAATTTTTGGTTGTTGTTGTTTTATGTAAAGATAGACATAGGGACTAGACTTGTAAATTCATTCACATATCTCACTCCCAAGTGAGAAAACTCTCTACAATTTATAGAGGGTTGCCTAGAGCCCTGAAAAGTTAAATAATTTTCCAATGTTTACAAAGCCAGGATGTATCAGAATTTTCAGAAATTACTGATTGTTTCTAAGATTTGTTTTTGGCATACTCATTTTTTTAAAAAATTAGATCATTTAGATTCTGATTAATTTTTAAACTATACTTCCAAGATCCTTTATTGAATATGATTTTATTTTGCATTATAATCTAAAAAGAGTGTATTTATTATTTCTGCTTTTCTGCATTTGCTTATAAGTTTTTTTGCCATGATACATGGTCACTTTTTTGTGAAGGTGCCATATACTGCTGAGAAAAAGGCATACTCCTTTCTATTTCCTTTCAGTTTTCTGCAGAGGTCTATCATATCTAACTTTCCTAAAATTGTATTCATTTCCTTTATTTATTTTATGCTTAGATTTATTTAATTCTGAAAGGAAAAGTTTAATTTCTGCCACAAGTGTAGTTTGACTATGTGTTTCCTCTTATAACTCATTTAATTGTTTCTTTAAGAACTTAAATACTATACCTTTTGAAGCATATGTGTTTAGTATAAATATTAATTACTTCATTATCAATGGTGACTTTTTGCAAGAAGTCGTTTCCTTGCCCTCTACCCCTCCTTCTTCTGTATAAATTCTTCTTTTACGAGATAATTACTCCTTTTTATCTCTCCCCATATATTTATATTTTAGAATTACCCCATCATATGCAGCTTAGCTTAAGCCTTTTTTTCAAACTACCCAAATAATGACAGTCATAAGAATGCTAATAGCTTTCAAATATAATAAGTAAACAATTTGACCTTACTAAATCCCCTATAATTGGTCTTTAATGTGCATATTATATTTCTCTTGGTTCTTATATGTAGAGTTTTCTATTAAATTCTACCATTTTTGTTACAAAGACTTTCAGTTCATTAAATATACATTTTTTTTTCCATTCAGAATTATACTTAACTTTGCTGGATAAGTTGCCCTTGTTTGCAACTCCAGCTCTTTTGCTCTAGGAATTACAGTGTTCCAAGACCTCTGGTACTTCAACATGGTAACTGCTATTCTTGTGAATTTCTTATTATAGCTCCACAATATTTAAATTATTTTCTTGTTGCTTGCAATATTTTCTCCTTAACCTAGGAATTTTGAAATTTGGCTATGATATTTCTGTAAGTTTTCCTCCTGGGATCTCTTTCAGGTGGTGATCAATGGACTTTTTCTATTTCTCTCCTTGTTCTAGAGAACTTCTGGAAATTTTCATTGATAATTTTTCATAATAGTGTATCAAGGATTCTTGTTTTTAATCACAAACTTTCAGGTTGTCTAAGTAATATTATCTCTCCTTGATCTGTTCTCCAGATTATGTATTTTTCTGGTGAGGTGTTTCACATTCTCTTCTAATTTTTGTTCGTTAGATTTTGTTTATTATTTCTTGGTATCTAATAGCATCATTAATTTCCCTTTGCCCAATTCTAGTTTTCAAGGAATTATTTTCTTAAATTTTTGATTCTCTATTTCCAGTTGGTTGATTTCTTTTTCATAATTTTCTTAACTTGGTCTTATTTTTTCCTCATTTTTCCTAGATCTCTCTTACTTGATTTTTTAAATTCCTTTTTATGTTCTTCCAAGAACTCTTTTTAGACTTGGAACCATTTTGACATTTTCATTAGGAAAAAAAGTGGCTTTTTCAGCTCCACTATTTTCCTGTGAACATGAACCCAGATTTTCTCTATCCCCATAGTAGTTATCTATGGTTGTGTTCTTTTTCCTTTCCTTATTTGTTTTTATTTTTTATTTTGTTTTAGCAGCTATTATTATAATCAAGTTCTAGTCCTGAGGCATGGGGAATGATGCCCCAAGCTTCAGGTCTTTCTTACTCTTGTTTTCTAAGCTCTGTGCCTAACTTTGGGCACTCCCCTCCATCCCTAAGCTACAGCTAGAGCCCCCAGCCATGCTGTCCCAGAAAAGTTCTTGCTACCTTTTGTGGCTACAAACTACAGCTGTCCTCTCTGCCCTGGAACTGAAACCAGGGACTCTGCTTTCCTACAAATACCCACAGCCTACAAGATTAGGTTTAGGGTTTGAAGGTTAGAATTGGAGGCATTTAGGGTTAGAGTGTCTGCTACCACACTACCAGGTATGTGCTAGATCCTTTTCTCTTGTAATTGCAGTCCAGGACTGGATCAGGTCAGCACAACTGTGTTTGGCATCCCTAATAGTGAAAAGTCCTTCAGTGTTCTCCTACTCAACTGTCTGACCACCACACTGTCTGTGAGGTGAAAGTTCCAAGCTGCCCCCAGGACTTGTTGTTTGTTGACTCAGTGGAGTTGGCCTGGAGGTGTTTGTCTTTCACTCTCACAGCACCTCTGCCCCTAGATGTCGTCTTTCCTGGAGTCTTCTTAAGTTGTCTTAGAAAGGCAACTCCTTTGCCTCCACTCTTGTTTACTTTTGATGCTCTACATTCACCCTGAGGCAATGTTCTGCCTTTGTTTGTGGAGGATATTTGGAGAGCTGAAAGTTTTCTGTTCTGCCATTTTCCCAGAATCCTCTCCCCATCTTTTTCACATTTACAGCTATGATAGTTAATTGTGCATTTCCCTTCATCTTTTTCTTTTATACTTTCCCCTCTCTTTGCTTTTTGCCTCCGTTTTTATAAAGAAGAGGATGATGAGAGAAAATAAATGAGCTCAGCACCAGTGCTCTCTGCTCCTCTTCCTCTTCCCTTTTCCTCATCCAGAGGATGGTAATTTCTTACTCTTTATTCATTTTTAAGCCCCTCTTTTGTTGGAGTTTGTTTTGCTTAAGGCTAATACCTCAGTTAATACATCCTCCCTCCTATTACTTTTCTCTTGTTCACTTCCCTTCATATTTCTCTGTTGAGTGAAATGTTTTTGTGTGCTTAATTCTCTCTATATGGAAGGGTACTCTTCCACAGTTTGATGTGTTCAGGGAGAGCAAGGTCCAAGTGTCTCCTGCTCCCCACTTTCATCTTGCTTATTTGTGTAAACTTCTACACCTCTATTATGTGAGAAAGATTTCCTCATCCTTCTTCCTCCCCACACATAGTGTATTCCTCTTCCCCTCTTTTTCCATTCTTCTTTCAAGATCATCAAAACATAACGAAATCACTCCCAGACTCTTTTCTAATTAGATTCCCTCTATAGACTCTGACAATGACAGTTTTAAGAGGATACGTTGATCATCTTCCTATGTTAAAATGTAAAAACGTCTCTCCTTTCTCAGTCTCTTATGGTTTACTTTTTTATATTTCTCATGAGTCCTATGTTTGTGTTTTAAAGTCTCTGTGCAGTTTGTGTCTTTTCATCAGAAATGCTTAGAAGTCCTCTATTTCATTAAGGACTCATTTTTTTTCTTCTGTGGGATTATACCCAGTTATACTGAGAAAGTCATTCTGGGTTATAAATCTATATCTTATGCCTCATGGAATATTGTACTTCAACCACTATTAGTCAACTAGAAAGCTCTACAGGTTCAAAGTGACAGATCTTCAGGCTCTCCTTTGGTCTGGGTTTTCTGCCCCAGTTATTGTATTCTGACTGGGCTGAAGGCTGAATCTGAAAACCTGGTCCACAATCAGGGTTTTAGCCGCACTGCTACTATTTCTTTCTGAACCTCTTCCTTGCTTATGCAGTACACAGCGTAGAGTTTGTAACTGCTCTTCATGCCTGATCTCCACACAGGTCCCTTCTTTGGTCTGTCCTGGATCCATGACCCATAACTGAGTAATCAGCAGAGTTGCTATTTGGTACCTGTTCTTGAACCCTGCACAAGATTGAAGACTCAAGTATGGGTCTGAGACCTCCACTTGCCCTGGTGCAAAACCATGTCTCTCAGTTCATGTGAGCTGAAACATTCTAAGCTCACTGGAGGCTAGACTCCAATCCCCCCATATCTGCAGACCTCTCTGTCTCCCTAGGCTGACCTGGGCTGGAAATATGACTAGTGCTATTTTTTTAATCTCAAATTGATTCATCAGACCTCAGTCTGCTATGTGTTCTAGATTTTTTGTTGAAGAGCAGCAGTGCTCAGGGCTAAGTTCTACCATCTTCATTACCCTTCCTACTTGTCTTCCAGATCTGTGGAAGTGATGACTTTCTTTACCAATTCAGATCATCACACACTATCTAATTTATTGTCTTAGAGATCTACCAGTCATTGAGAGGTTAAGTGATTTGCCCAGGTTCACATTTGCCCAGGCCGATGTATGTCAGAGGTGGGATTTAAATCTATATCTTTCTGACTCCAAGATATGCTCTCTACCAACTAGGCTCTGATGCTTCTGGCATGTGGAACTGCCATCTAGTAGAAGCTTAATAAATACTTGTTGGTATTAAAGCAACTAAACTCAATCAAGTCCAAATAAATTCAGTAAAAGTGTATTAAATACTATGTACTTTGGGACAGTCATTTTGCTTAGGACCCTAGTGGTACAAAGATAAAAATGTGGCAGTACTTGTCCTCAAGGAGCTTACCATCTAATGAGAGTGCAGGTGGAGAGAGACATGGAGACAATCATGATACAAGAAAGATGGAAAGGCCCTTGGTGGAGTCTGGTGATTGAATCTGGTGATTACGTCTTGAAGCAAGTCAGAGATTCTAAGAGGGAAGAATACTGATGCAGGACACGGAGAAAGGAAACGAAACACTGTGAGTGAGAATAGGCCCATGTGGTTTTATCATAGAGTACATGGAGGGAAGGAAAGTGTAAGAAGAATAAAAAAGGTCCAGGTCGTGAGAAGCTTCAGGGAGTTCTATGTGATCCTAGTTATAATAGGGAACCACTGGAATTTATTGAGCAGGTGGAAAGCTGATGTGGTCAGACCTACGCTTTTGAAAAATCACTTAAAAGCTTGAGAAAATGGTTTGGAGAAAAAAGTGAAGGAAGAAAGGGAGAAACTGTAACAGATTGGGATGAAGAGGAGTCTATATTGGAGTTTTTGGAAGCATAAAGAGAGGGCAAGGGCAGAATGGGTCTAGAACGTAGAAAGTAAACAAACACAGGCATAAAAGTAGTTTAAAAGGTCAATATCAGACAGGGATGGAAAGTTAGTTGGTTTCAGTTGAACGCCATGATCAGACTATTGTATTTTATTTGGTTGGTCATAGGGAGCATCTACAGGTTTTTAAGCAGAAGAATGATTTGATAAGAAGGGTTCAATAGGAAGATAACTGAGGGAGTAGTTTTGAGAATAAATTAGAGGAGAAGATCAACAGAACACAACAGTTACAAGGTTACCATAACTTTGGGGAAGAGGTGAGGACGTGACACATATAATCAATATCAAATTGCTTGCCTTCTCAAGGAGCAGGGAGGGTTGGGGTTGGACAGAATTTGGAACTCAAAATTTTTTAAAAATTGAATTAAAAAGATGTTAAATGAATGTTAATTTTTGCATGTAATTAGAAAGTAGTTAATGAAATAAATAAAAATATATTTTAAAAAGAAGTGAGGATGTGAACTAGCCTGATTGTAGCATCAGTAGAAAGGAAGAAAGATGCAAGAAATATCAGTGAGGTGGCCAGGCAATGACAAGTGATAATATTTGAGGGTGAGGGAACAGCAAAAGTCTATCAGGTGGAGGGTCGAGGTGACTGGGATGATAGTACTGCTATAAACAGAAATAAGGAAGTTAAGGGAGGGGGAGTTCATCTCTGAGCTTGATGACTTTGAGGGACAAGAGGAATGCCCGGGTGGAGACAGGCAGCAAGCATGGGGAAATCCAGGACTGGAGTTCTAGGAAAACGTTGTGAGTGGAGCTATAACTTTGGGAATCATCAACATTGAGGTGATAATGATGCCCTGGGAGTGGATCTGAGTACCCAAAGAGAGACTATAGAGGGAGAAGAGAAGAGGCCCAACTGGGTAGGCTCAGAGGCAGGTTAGGACCCCAGGTTCCTCCTGACTCCACGTTTAGTATACCACACTGTGCACCACTTAGTTGGCTTTCATTAGTAAGTGTTACAGTCTCCTCAGCAGGGATACTACCTTAGTCCCTTCAGAGCATCTGCAGAATATGCTAGTGAAGGTTTTCTTGACTCCGGGCATGAAGTCATTAATATAGTGTTTCTATTTTCACAAGGTGGAAACATGGCTCCAGAGCCTTGAAGAAGCCATGAAAGAAACAGTGCGCTGTTCCATCACGGATGCTACAACTGCCTTTGAGGAAAAGCCTAGGGAGCAGTGGATTTTGGATTTCCCAGCCCAAGTTGCACTGACCAGCTCACAGATTTGGTGGACCACCGATGTGGGGATAGCCTTCAACAGGCTGGAAGAAGGATATGAAACAGCCTTAAAGGATTACAATAAAAAACAGGTATGCCCCAGAATCCAGGTCTCAAAGTCTAATGCAACGGGGGAAGCAAGCTCAGGAAGGTCTTGCCAAGGTAGACTTTGAGTATGACCTGGTGACATCAGGCAAGTTTCTGCCACCTGAGGGCAGAACACCAAACAAGCTGAAGGGAGATGCATTTTCCTTCCATTTTAAAACTTAGGAACCATCTAATGCATCATAGAGAGCTTGCAATCTGTGACATTAAAGGGAATATCTATGCTGAGGAGATCACAGATCCTTTAGATTTTGTGATATTTCATTGTCATAAAATTATAGGTCAGGAGTTGCCTTTGGTGGAAACTTCTTACTCCTCTGCCAGTCAAACAAACCATAGGCATTTATTATATGCCTACTGTGTACCAGGAACCTACTGGGTGCTGAGGCTACAGAAAATAAAAACAAAGTAGTTTCTTTCTCAAGTAGCTTACATTCTATCAAAGGAGTCAATACGTGCAAATATAAATGAAGGTATTCTTCATCTACTCTAGGCAGATGGTATTATATTCTGTAAAGTTGAAAGTCATAACATAGGAACTCTTTTAATAGCAACAACTAGCTTTATTTAGTGCCTTAAGGTTTGCAGAATGCTTTACAAATATGATCTCACCTGATTCTCACAGCCAACCCTGAGAAGTAAGTGCTTATTATCATCTCAGTGTTACAAATGAGGAAACTGATGCAGGCAGAGGTTAAGTGACTTGTCCAGGGTCGGTCAGCTGGTAAGCGTCTGAGACAGGATTTGAACTTGGGTCTTCTTGACTCCAGGCCCAGAGCACTATCCACTGCACCATCTAAGTGCCTGACAGCAATAATAATTATTATATACAATAGTTGTATTATTACACAATATATAATTACATTATTTTTTAACTAGACCTATGATTTCAAATGTAGGACATTTCTAATGGGGAAATTAATTCTCTCTGTCAATGCAAACTGGGAGTTACTCTGTAATGTCTGGTCCTAGAGGTTTGCCACCTAGACATAAAGTGACTTGCTCCTAGCTCCCAACTCCAGGGCAGGACTTGTCCCCAGGCTTTCAGGCTGGCTCAGGATCTATTCTGCTTCTCACTATGAGTTACTGACATTTGCCTGGTGCTTTCCAATTTTGGAAGCCCTTACCCTTCACAATTTCACCAGGGCTTCCTACCAGTGTGGTGGGCAAAGCCTATGAAGGAAACTGAGTCTCAGGAAAGTAACCTGCCTTGCCTCACCAACTAGCCAGCATGTATCTGAGACAGGATTTGAATCTAGGTTCTCATGGTTCCACCTTTCTCTCCCATACGTGGAGCCAGATGGAACTTTGCTATTCCATTATTAACAAACTCTAGACTGCTTTGGAAAATAAAATTGCATTCAATTTAAGGAACCTTTATCACAGGCCTCCTCAGGCCTCAGCTATGTGCTAAATTCTAGAGGAGGTAAGCCATCGAAAGAACATTCAGTCCCCACTCATGGAGTTGACCGTGTCAGGGCTTATGACATACATAGATAACTCTACTACAAAATAGTAATAGAAAAGTTTATGGTGGGGGGCAGGGAATGACTGTAGCTGGGGAGGGATCTCAATGCCTAAGGAAGCTTCAGAAAGACCTCCTGGAGGAGGTTGCATTTTAGTTGACCTACCAAAAAGAGTAGGAGTCATAAGATGTGTGCAGGGAGAGAGAGGAGCATTGCTGACCCAAGGAAGAGTGTGACGTGTCCAAAGGCTCCAGGGTGGGAAAATATAGGTTTCTATCAGGTGCAGTAAGACATCCACCCTGGCTGGAATCTAGAATATTTCACAGGGAGTAATAGGAGATTAGACTAGAAAGAGAGGGTGACTTGGCAGAGGGTCTAATAACAAATTAAGGAGTTTGAACTTGACTCAAGGAAAGGAGGGGAAGCTTGAGGGGCTTCTGAGCAGAGAAGGCTCTAAGGAGGAGAAGGTTGGGAGCTCTGCTCTCTTCCTGGGTTAGAGACCCTCTTTCTAAACTCTTTCCTGTGGTCCCCTCTAGCTTCCTTAAGTGACCTCAGATGGGAGGTCTGTTTCTCCCGTCTTCTCTGAACATTTGAAGCATTTGGCTTAAAAAAGACTCCTTTTAAGTAGAGGCTCGCTCTTGTTGGACACAGGAAATCAGGTGGAGGGAGGCTCTTCTAGGGCACCTGGGCATCTCTCTGTCACCACCTATTTCAACCCCTAATAGAAGGATCCCGTCCACATCTCTGACAATATCAGCTATGCCTCTGCCACAGAAGAGACCCTGAAATCAATCAGGGCTGCCTGCCCTACTTCACAGGGATCTGCTGGGAAGGTGGGAGCCCATGACTCCATGCTTCCTTGAGTGGAGCTCTGGACAATGGATGATACCTGCTGTTCAATTTGAAAAGCGAACATCTGCCAGAGTACTTTTCTAATTAACTTTATCCTTATGCTGGCAACATGTTAGGGTTTCATTTTCTAATAAACTTTTAGCCCTTCAGAAAGCTACTGAAAAAGCTTTTAAACAAAATACAACATTCATTCCTATTAAAACACTGGAAAACAGGAATAAATAGAGTTTTTCTTCAAATGATAAGTAGTATCTTTCTGAAACCATCAGAAACAATACTCTTTCTGATAGAGCAAATTCTACCACGCTTAGACATTTGCATTGGGATCCATCTCAAAAGCTAAATATTTTAGAAATGAGACAGTGGCCAGGAATTGGCTTGTGGTCTTCTGTCAGTTTTCAAGTCATAGAATCTCAGAGTTGAGATTTAAGAACTGATCCCCAAAGGATGGAGAGATTTTCCCAAAATCACACAGATAAGTAAATAGCCATGCTAGATCTCTAACCCAAGACAGCTAGGTGGCACAGCACTGATCTGGGAGTTAGGAAGCTTCCTGTTCCTAAGTTCAAATCCAGCCTCAGATACTTACTAGGTGTGTGACCCTGGGCAAGTTTCTCAATCCTTTTTGCTTCTGTGTTTCCTCATCTTTAAAATGAGCTGGAGAAGGAAATAGAAAGTCCTACTCCAGTAGGATTTCGAGTTTGCCAGGAAAACCCCAAGTGGCATCATGAAGAGTTGGGCACGACTTAAAAACTGAACAAGAACATTAGGACTCTAAACCAGGGATGTCTGGGTTCATATCCTGCCTCTGACACCTACCTTGGTGACCATGGGAAAGTCACTTAAATTCTCTGAGCCCCCACTTCCTTATCTGTGAAATGAGAGAGAAGGACTAGGTGGCCTCTAAGATCCTTTGGGGTCCTAGATCTGTAATGTCTTGGTTTCAAATCCAGTGCACTCTCCACTGCACCATACTGTCTTTGATCAACCACATTCCTGAGATATATATATATTCAAATTTCACAAATTCCATGTGAAAATAGAAGTAGGAAATTTTACCATCTTCTTTTGGGTTGTGTCCACTTTTAGTCTCTACCATGTAATAGTCCTATGATCCACTTGGAAGCAGGAAGTCTGACAGCTTTGGGGTCCCTAGCTCTTCCCTTAGGAAGAGATAATACATTTAAATTTTTTTTCTAAAAATAAAGTTATTTATTTATTTTGAACATTAAGCTTTTTCGTTTTATGATCCAAATTTTCACCCTCCTCCTCCCCCACATATTGAGAAGATAAGAAATATATCAATTATACATGTGAAATCATAAAAAACATTTCCATATTAGCTACGTTGTGAAAAAAAGGAAGAAAAATAAAGCAAGTGGAAAAAGTTGTTTCAGTCTTCGCTCAGACTCCATCAATTGTTTCTTTTCATCATACGTTCTTGGGAATTGCCTTGGATTGCTGTACTGCTAAAAATAGCAGTCAGTCACAATTGTTTATCAAGCAATATTTGCTGTTACTTTGTGCAATATTCTCCTGTTTTTGGTCACTTCACTGTTCATCAGTTCATATAAGTCTTCTCAGGTTGTTCTGAAACCATTCTGCTCGTTATTCCTTAGAGTTCAATAGTTTTCCATTACACATATACTACAACTTGTTCAGCCATTTGCCAATTGATAGGCATCTTCTTAATTTCCAATTCTTTGCCACCACAAGAAAGAGCTTGTATAAAATATTTTTTCATAGAGGTCCATTTCCTTTCATTATGATATCTTTGTGATACAGCCCAAATAGTGGGATTTCTGGATCAAAGAGTATGCACAACTTTATTAACCCTTTGAGCATTGTTCTAAATTCTTCTCCAGAATAGTTTCATCAGTTCACAACTCCACCAACTGTACATAAATGTCCCAATTTTTCCACATCTCCTGCAGCATTTGTCATCCTCCTGTTCTCTCATGTTAGCCGTTTTGATAAATATGAGGTAGTCCAACCTAAGAATTGTTTTAATATGCATTTGTCTAATCAGTAATGATGCAGAGCATTTTTTATGTGACTATAGAAAGCTCTGGCTTTTTATGCTGAAAACTGCATGTTCATATCTTTTGACCACTTATCATTTGGAAAATGACTCATATTTTTATAAATTTGACTCAGTTCCTTATATCTTTAAGAAATGAGGCCTTTCTCAGAGAAACTTGTAAACTTTCCTCATAGTTTCATGCTCCTGCTTTCCTTCTTGGCTGCATTGCTTTTGTTTGTGCACAAAAATTAATGCAATCAAAATCATCCATTTTATATTCCATAATTCTCCCTAAGCCTGCTAAAAAATGACTCCCTTATCCGTAGTGCTGACAAGTAAAATTTTCTACGTTCCCCTAATTTGTTTTTATCACCCATTATGTCTAAATAAATCACATGCCCGTTTTGACTTTATCTTGGCATATAATATGAGATATTGGTCTATACCTAGTTTCTACCAAATTGCTTTCCATTTTTCCTAGCAATTTTTGTCAAATGGCGAATGCTTACCCCCAAAGCTTTGATCTTTGAGTTTAGCCAACACTAGACTGTCATGGTCATTTACTGCTACGTGTGGTGTACCTAATCTACTCCATTGATACATCACTGTATTTCTTAGCCAGTACCAGATTGTTTTAATGAATACCACTTTGTAATATAGTTTGAAATTTGGTGCTGCTAGGCTGCCTTCCTTCACCTTTTTAAATTGATTCCCTTGATATGCTGGATCTTTTGTTCTTTCTAATGAATATTATTCTTTTTTCTAGCTCTACAAAATATTTTTAATAGTTTGATTGGTATGGCACTGAACAAGCAAGTTAATTTAGGTAGAACTGTCATTTTTATTATATTGGCTCAACCTACCCATGAGAAATTAATATTTCTCCAGTTCTTTAGATCAGCATTTGTGTGAAAAGTGTTTAATAAGTGTGTCCATATAGTTATTAGGTTTGTCTTCACAGATAGATTCCTAAGTATTTTATATTGTCTGCAGTTATCTTAAATGGAATTTCTCTATTCTTGCTGCTAATTTTTGTTGACAGTATATAGAAATGTTGATGATTTAAATGGGTTTATTTTATATCCTGCAACTTTGATAAAGCTGTTAATTAGTTCAATTAGCTTTTTAGTTGATTTTCTAGGGTTCACTAAGTATGCTATCATATTGTCTGCAAGTAGTGATACGTTTGTTCCTTCATTACCTATGCTAGTTCCTTTGATTTCTTTTTCTTTTAATATTATAGCCAGCATTTCTAATACAATATTGAATAATAGTGGTGATAATGGATATTCTTGTTTCACCCCTAATCTTAACGGGAAGTCTGCTGATTTATTCCCGTGGCAGATAATGTTTGCTGCTAGCTTTAGATAAATACTATTTATCATTTTGAGGAAAACTCCATTTATTCCTGTGCTTTCTAGTGTTTTTAATAGGAATGAGTGTTGTATTTTGTTTAAAAGCTTTTTCTGCATCTATTGAGACAATCATATGGTTTTTATTGTTTTGTTAATATGATGGTCAATTATGCTGATAATTTTCCTAATATCAAACCAGCCCTCTATTCCTGGCATAAATCCCACATGGTTCTAGTATAAGGTTTTGTAATTTATTGCTATGATCTCCTTACTGATAGTTTATTTAAAGCTTTTGCATTAATATTCATTGGGGAGATTGGTCTATAGTTTTCTTTGTTTTTACTCTTCCTACTTTAGATATCAGAAAGATATTTGTGTCATAAAAGGAATTTGTTAGGATTCTTTCTTTCCCTATTTTCCCCAAATAGTTTATATAGTATTGAGATAATTATTCCTTAAATGTTTGGTAGAATTCAGTTATCAATCCATTTGGTCCTGGGAATTTTTTCTTAGGTAGTTCATTTATGGCTTGTTCAATTTCTTTTTCTCAGATAAGGTTATTTGAGTATTTTATCTTCTGTCAATCTGGACAATTTATATTTTTGTAGCCATTCATTTCACTTGGATTGTCAGATTTATTGGCATATAATTGGGCAAAATAACTCCTTTAATTTCTCGTTCATTTCTAGTAAATTCACCCCTTTCATTTTGATATTAATAATTTGGTTTTATTCTTTCTTTAAAAAAATAAAAAATCAACCAATAGTTTGTTTTATTGAGTTTTTTTTTTATTTCAAAAAGTTCCTGGTTTTATATAGTTTTTGTGCTTTCAATTTGATTAATCTCTCCTTTGATTTACGGGATTTCTATTTTGGTGTTTTAATTTGAAATTTAATTTTTTTCTAGCTTTTTATTTGCATTCCCAATTCATTGATATGTGCTTTCTTTCTTACATTGATGTTTAGATATTTAAATTTAGAGATTTTAGAGCTATACATTTTCACCTGAGTACTACTTTGGTCACATCCTACTAATTTCAGTATGTTGTCTCATTATTGTTATTCTCTTTAATGAAACTGCTGCTTGTTCCTATGCTTTGTTCTTTGACTCACTCATTTTTTAGGATTAGATTATATAGCTTCCAATTAATTTTCAATCTATGCTTTCATAGCCCTTTATTGAGTGAAATTTTTATTACATTATGTTTTGAAAGGATGTTTTTAATATTTCAACTTTTCTGCATTTATCTGTGAGTTTAATACATAGTCCATTTTTGTGCTGAGAAAAAGCTATTCTCCTTTCTCTTCTCATTCAATTTTCTACAAAAGTCTAGTATATCTAATATTGTCTAAGATTCCATTCATCTCCTTAACTTCTTGCTTATTTTATAGTTAGATTTATCTAGTTCTGAAAAGGTAAAGGTGAGGTCCCTCACTATTATAGTTTTACAGTCCATTTCTTCCTGTAACTCATTTAAACTTTTCCTTTAAGAATTTGGATGCTGTGTCATTTGGTGCATATATGTATATCAATACTAAAATTAAGCACATGTTAAAATGATAGAAAAGGAAAATTACAAATGTTGGAGGGAATGTGGGAAAATTGGGACATTAATACACTATTGGTATAATTATGAATTGATCTGACTATTTTGGAGAGCAATTTGCAATTATACTCCAAAAGTTGTAAAAGTGTTTCTACCCTTTAACCCAACAATACATTATTAGGTCTGTTTCCCAAGGTGATCGGGGGAAAAGGAAAAGAACCTATACATTCTAAACTATTTATAGCAATTCTCTTTGTGGTGGCAAAGAACTGGAAAATGAGGGGATGTCATCAATTGGGGAATAGCCAAACAAATTGTAGTATATGACTGTGAGGGGATACTACTGTGCTGTAAGAAATGGTAGACAGGCTGATTTTAGAAAAAAAACATAGAATGACTTGCCTGAAATAATGCAGATTGAAACAAGCAGAACCAAGAGAATGGTCTATACAGTAAACGCATTATTATTCAACGAGTAACTGTGAATGACTAAGTTATTCTGAGTAATGTGAACATTCAAATCAACTACAAAGGACTCATGAAGGAAGATGCTCTCTTCCAGAGAGCATCCAGAAAAAGAACGATATATGGAAGTATGTATTGTACAGTTCCATATGTGTGTGCGTGTGTGTATGAATATATGATTTTGGTCTTCTTTAGTGTGGGATTGGGAGGGAGGAGGACAACCCAGAGCTCAAATGTAATAAAAAAATTAAATAAATAAATGAAGTACCATAGAATGAATGCTTCCTTAGGCAGGGCAGAAGGAAAGCTAAATATATTTACATGAAGTTTGAGTTGGATTTCCACGTCTAACACTTATTTTTTTTCCTTTGGACAAGCTATGTTACATCTCTGAGACTCAGTTTCCTCACGTATAACATGGGAATAATAAGAGTATCACCCCGCAGGATTATTGTGAGCATCAAGTAGGAAACACAAGTAAAGCAAGTGGCAAACCTTAGGGTATCACATGGAATTCCTATTATTCATCTTGCTTATTCTTCCGAAGTTGAGCTTAAATTGAGCATCATCCTTCCTTCCTTCTCATTTCACCTTTATTCTTTTCTGTTTTGTCCCCTTCAGTCTTTTTCCATAGTTAACTGTGGCACATGAATCATCTGTCAGAGAGACAGGGCAGATGGAGTGGGTCAAATGGGTGTATTGAATAGAATACTTTTTGTCTGTTGAGGTCTCTCAGCTGAACGCACTGATTGCCCTGCTGCTGGGTGAGCTCACCCCAGGAGACCGGCAGAAGATCATGACCATCTGTACCATTGACGTCCATGCCCGGGATGTTGTGGCCAAGCTGGTTTCTCAGAAGGTAATTATATCCAAGGGCTTTTGGGGTCTAGATGTGTCCTGGGTACATTTGCAGAGTACTTGTCCCCCTTCAAAATGTTTTGATAATGATTCAACAAATGTTCAGTTAGCCTTTGAGCTCCAGGTGGTGTAAGTGTGAAGATCTTAGCTGCCCTGAGATGTTTGGGTTTGCAAAATTGTGATCATCTGTGGAGTTTTCCTATTCAGACTACATTTTTAGCGTCCTCCATTCTCTTTATTCATGAATTGTCAGAAAAAAAGGACAAAAACCCATCTGGGGCCCAGAGAGATCATCTCATCCATTGCTTTGCTCCTAGGGGTGATGTCATAGGGTCTCCTTGTACCTCCATCTTTATAACCTATACAATTACAGGGTACCCGTTTCCCCAGAATCATAGAATGTGAGACTTGGAAAGAACCTCAAAGTCCATTCGGTCCAACCAAGCCAGGATCAATAATCCCTTCTCCAGTATAGTTCATTGCCTACCTAGCTTTGGTTAAAAATCTCAGCCGAAGAAGAGCTTACCCACCACCTCTGAAGAAGCTCGCTCCGTTTTCCTGTAGCTCTGATTGTTACAAGTTTCCCTTACGTTGAGGACAAACTTCCAAATAATTAAAGGTTGCCAAATGTGTTTAACCACAAACTCTTTTACTCTTTTTGTACACACTTGTGATTTCAGGGAAATGGGGAACTCCCAGGATAGAAACCTTCCCCCAAAGACAATTGGCATTTGTGTTCAATTCTTAGAGAGTCTCTGGAGGCTCTGAGAAGTTCAATCACTTGCCTGGAGTCACACAGCCCATATAAGTCAGAGGCAAGACTTAAGCCCAAGCCTTCCTGGCTCCAAAGCCAGTCCTCTAACATCAATAACTACTCTTTGACTCATTTCAATCCTCCTCAGGGCAGTTATAGCCCATTTTTTCCAGAATGACCTCATCCTCCATTGAGAATAGCCCATCATGGCTGCCTGTGTAGTGAGTAGTCATTCATATAATTGAAAAACCATTACAAGGTCACCTCTTGTTTGATCTCTTGTTGGCTAAATAATTCTGATTTCCTAAGTGAGCTTCTTTTGCTAAACTTTTAATTTGATCGATGGATTTTTTCCATTCTCTCTCCAAGTTTCTGTTTTTCCTCTTAAATATTAGAACTGAAAAAGTGACTTTCCTTTGAACATGAGCAGATTCGATCAGTCTTTATGGACATTACTTCTAAGTGTATGCCTCAGTGTTGTGCTTGCCTTTTCACTGAACATGTCAGCAAGCATTTATTGAAGGCTTGCTCTCTGCCAGGCACTGGGGATACAGACCCAAAAATGAACTTTGCCTTCCCTCTGTGGCCTTACATTCTCTAAGGGGATAGTGCAGTGGAAGAGCTGCTTGGATCTGGAGTCAAAGGACTGAGGGTCCCACATCCAGCTCTGTGGCCTTAGCCAAGTCCTGGTACTACTCTTGGCCTCAGTTTCCTCATAAGGAGCAGTTTGAATTAGATGGTTAAGGCCCCTTCCTACTCTCAATCTATGACATAATGAACATGATAAGCAACTGTAATGTGATTTGAGGATGGAGGAAGGAATAACAACCAGAGAGAATGGAGAAGACTCCGTGAAGGTGGTCACCCTTGAGCTGAGCCTTGAAGGAAGAGAATTCTGCCAAATGGAGATGAGATTGCACAACATTGATGACTCCTTCAGTGTGTGACCACTCTGACCTCAGAATCCCTTTCTTCTTTACTATAGTCTAGCCTATGACAAGGTGTCTTTGCAGATCTTAGATGAATTAATGTGATAGTATCCCTGTTGTACTTCATTCTTGTCTGGGGCTCCTTCTGCACATCAGGAATGTCAGACTGAGTTATAATTCTCACCTTGAGATGCAAGCCACTCCTAGTTCAGTAACCTCCAAACCTTTAATGAGCATTTTTCAAGGCTGTCCCCAGGATTACTGATGAAAATTGATAATTATTCTGCAACTCTGACCTTGCAGCCATATAAGATGCATGTTGGTCTACACAGGGTAGTTGGGATCACTGCTTTCTCAGTTTGTTCATTTCTATGCAGTGTGGGACACCGTGAAAACCTTGCTTGAGCTAGGGTAATTTACCCTAAGTGGATGTATGCACAGATGTATGTATACACTAAATGCAGTCTCCCCACCCATCTTAATCTGAATTGCTATCCCCTTACTCTGGTACCTCATAGACCAGTGCCTTCTTCCACCATCTCTAGGCAGATGGCCCTGAAATGTCCATCCCCAGGACTCATCTCTCTCCTAAGCTTTAGCTCTGTATCACCAACTGCCTGCTGTACCACGTTGCCCTTGACTGTCCCATCAATATTTCGAATTCGATGTGTCCAGAAGGAAATTCACCATCTTTTTCTCTGAAAACTTCTATCCTCCAGAATTCTTGGTTTCTATTGCGGGCACCACCATCCTTTCAGTCACCAAGTTTGCCACTTTGTAGGCGTTCTAGACTCTTTCCTTACACTGTCTCCATCTAATTAGTCATCAAGCTTGATTTATACTAATTCTTAGAGCTTAGTGACCTAGACCATTACCCCTGTTCTCTACCTCATGCTCCTTCCTTACCCCTGCCTCAAAGAATTTCTATTTTCTGATCATGGTCCCCACACAGGCCCTCCATTCATGGGGCAGCTCACCAGCCATCACCCATAGTAGACCATTTTCATGAGTTGCTCTGGGCAAAAAATGTGTACCATCCTGTTGTCACACCTCAGATATTAAGCCTATCTGCACATAACTAGGCTGGGCTTTGGATAATAAGCAGAAAGACAACATCCAGACTTTTCCAACTATGATTCTACAGCAGGCCACTTTCTGACAGTGTGCTGAGAATAAATGATCTCATTGTGTTTTTTTGTTGGTTGGCTGTGAAATTGGATTCAGTAGAGCAAAGTACCCCCCAAGAACCCCCAGCCAACAGGGTGAACCCATGCATATATTAAAGTCATCTATAAGTCCTTGCGTGACGTCACAGAATATGCAATTTTGTTCTACCCCTGATAACTGATATCAAACATGGCATCCACCAACAGGGACAAACACTTGCCAAACATGCTGATCATGGGTATGGAGAGTGTCTAGTACAGTCCAAACCAAACTGGGGTGGATGTGGATGGTAGGGTCCTCCAGAGGCTCTCATGGGTTTGGAGAGGGGTTTCAGCAAGCCCCAGAATGCTGCAGAGCCTCATAAGTAAATTCCATGTTTAATGAGAGGAGATTTGCCTTCCAGTCAATACATCCTGGAAAAACAAAGTGGAGGAAGAAACCCAAGTGTCCAAATTATTACAGGGGAGCCTGTAAAGCTGGCTGGTTAGTTTATCCATCTGAGAGGATTGAATAAGAGGAAGAAAGGAGTTTGGATTTGTTCTGTGAGATTGTACCACATTTTCAGCGAGTTCTAAGAATCTCTCTGAAACAAAAGTCCATCTATTTTAACCACAAATGTTATTCCAGAGATGTTCTATTGATGTGAAGGATGGAATATGGGCTGCCTCTCACCTCTAGGGAATTCCCAGGTGGAGAAACTCCCCTCATCAATGCAGGCCACAAAAAGCTGCAGCTTATTACCAACAGTGATTTACATGGGCCTGAATGGGAGGCAGCCCATTCATCCAGCAGAATGGAGCAGTCACCTGCATATGCCTGCATGCACTGCGAGGACTAGGGGAAAGGTCTCACATACTTATTGTCCTCCGAAGACAGTACTTGGGAAACTATGAACAAGTCAGCTCAGAAAACAGTGTGTATTGGTGGCCATTGGCACCACTGGAGAAAGTGTCCATTCCAGAAACCCGGACCCCTATGTCCCCAAGCCCTAACTCTCCTTACACAGACAATAACTGTGGATTCAGCTTTCTTCCTTTTGGCAGGAGTACTTTTCTTAAATGGGATAATATGAACAAGTGATTTAATGAAAAGTATTTATTAAGTGCCTATTATTTTCCAGGAATGAGATGCTCTTGATTTTTCATGTATGTATACTGCCTACAGACTGTATTGTGTTGCCATGGAACCTTCTTCTCTTAATGCATTGAGTGATGTGCCCAGCATCACCCTGCTGGCATGTGTCAGGGGTGACTCAGAGCCAGGTCTTCCTAGCTGGAAACCAACCCTCTAGCCACCATGCCCCCATGCCCCTATTCCACCTCACCTTTAGAGAGAACAGTGAAATTGGGTGATCTTGTAGGTTTATTCCTTTCCTATTTTAAAATATGACCTCAATTCTGAGCCCTTACCAACCTACAAGGCTGTTTTTTTTCATTCTCTCAAATAATAATAGGCCATATCTCTAGTGAATGAGATCAAGCAGCTTCTGAAAGGCACCAAGATCCAAGCTATCTATTTATAAAGACAGAGAAGACCAAACATCTTTCTAATCAATTATTTTAATCCATTTTAATAAAGAAAGAAGCTTCAAGCCAAGGCAGCAAGTAGTCTCATTTTAAGATCTAATGGGGTTGGGTTGTGGGGATCTTTCCCACCAAGTTTATTATCTTGAATACACAGGAATGTGAGACTTCCTAGGATTCTTAATCCAGGCTATAAGTTACCCTAACTAATTCCATCTGACTTCAGGTCCCTACAAAAGCTTTTCATAATGGTCAGATTCCTTGAGGGTTATTAGAGGAAGCTGGAAGGTATTACCTGAACAAATGGATGATGAGTCCTAAAATTAAAAGTGCCATGAAAATTATGGCTCCCCCCCATATGCTCAGCTCTCTATAGGAATAGGGAAAGAATTGGACATGTAAATTCATCAGCACTGGGACCTCCCAGCTGAGGAAAGTCTCTCTCCCACTGTAAGGCAGAAATCCCACCTTCATCCAAAAGTCTTTCCTGCTCCCTTTGATGCTGGTTGCCATCTCTCTGAGGTTTATCCCCATTTATGTTGTATGTATCTTGCATGTAAACAATTCTTTTTGCACATCATCTCTTTCATTATGACGTGACCGCTTTAAGGGAAGGGACTATGTTTGCCTTTCTTTGTATTCTCAGCATTCACTGCAGTGCCTGGTACACAGTGGGTACCTAATAAATGCATAGGGATTGATTCTCTATGACTTAGTGTTGGTTATACTTCACTGAGAAGCTAAGTGTGTGATAGTACGTGTCCCAGGTAGGCCCAGCACACAGTTCCTCCTGGTGCCAGGGTCAATTCTCTAGTCATGGGGCCACAATTGTCATTGTTCTGATTTGCAGAACTTTTTCTTGCTGAGCATCTTTGATATGACATGCCTGTCAATAAAGTTGACTTTTGAAGTTCCACTTAAACAGCAGCATCACCGACAACCTGTAACCCCAAAATCCCTGTGCCGTGTCCTTAGGTCACCAGTTCCCAGGCTTTTGCATGGCTATCCCAGCTCCGGCACCGATGGGATGATGCTCAGAAGCACTGCTTTGTCAATATCTGTGATGCTCAGTTCCAATATTTTTATGAATACTTGGGGAACAGTCCTCGCCTCGTCATTACTCCTCTAACTGACAGGTAATAGCTTTACATTTTCATCATGGGGAAGAGCTGGGTATGGGAGGAAAGCCCCTTGACAGTGCTTTGGGCTGGTGGCTGAGCTGTCTCTCATGAATCTTGTGCCCAGTACAGTTACTAAGGGTGATCTAAGGGGAACATCCCTGGAGTGTGGTCCTAGAGGAGGAAAAGCCCTCCTCCCAGATCAGCAGTCTACATTGCTTAAGAACTGGCCTGTAATGGCTATCTGGCTCGCCAAAACTGTGATGGGTGAAAGATGGAATGACTGAGGAAAGAATATATCGATTAATTAAGCAATATATGCTGATTACCCAACAAAGCAGGACCAGACCCCCTCAGCATGAGCCTGGATTTCAAATACAGGGAGAGATAGACTTGTATACAATAAAAACAATCACATAAGGCCAATTAATTAAAAGGAAACAATACAGCATTACATACTCTGGTTTCTATTTGGATGAAATGTTAGGGACTTTCCAAGTTGGGAGGGGAAGAATGAATAGATGCAATTTCTTAAATGCAGAAAAGAAGGTGTCCCATTCCTTCCTAATGTCTGTGAACATGGAACATGAACAAAGAAACATGGAAATGACAACTGATCAGTCTTTATGGGGCCAGTTTTCAGATAAGACATGGGTCACTTAAAATGTGCAATTGTGAGAAAACTCCTTGCATCAGTGGTTGAATCTGACTGGGCTTCTGGTCAGCATAACTGAGGTCCTTAGCTAAGGTCTTTAAATAGCCAGTAGAGGTAGACCAGCTTCCTAGACCAGCAGGACTGGGTTCAAATAACACAACAAGTTTTCTCCCAAATCCCACAATTGAATTGATATTTTTTCACAAGAGAGAATTTGGACTAGACCCATAATTGAATAGAAATGGAACTGAGCCAGCTATAGAATTGAGTCACAAGATGGAGTTAAGTATGGTTCTGTCAATTCCCACAATCAGTCACTTGATGTCTTAATCCCCTCATTTCCCTCAAAAGGTAAGCTAAGAGTGTAATCTCGGGGAGAAGAAATCTGTTTTGAGACAGTGGAGTGTTTTCAGGCTTCTAGAAGGGGGGAATAGGCCTCAGGAGGGACCATAGTGGTGAGAGAACAGAGCTATGTATGTGATCTCTGAATCTCCTACCCTAGGGACAAACCCCAGCTGCCCTGTCCAGTTTCAGCTCTGACAAAAAGCAAACTCTTGGGAGAGAAATCAGTAGGGAAAAAAGAGAAATTGGTGATATTAGAAAAAAAATACCAAGGGTATGGGGAGATGCCTGTAGGGTAAAAGAAACATGAAGAAAAATGATAAAGAAAAACCCAATACCTGTAAAAGTTTTAAAAAATGGAAATACTTAAATTGAGGAAATGCAGCCGTGAAGGAGTGGGGTAAATTCATCCATCTGGTTCTGACACTTTCCAGATTACCCAGAAGCCACCCTGCCTCGCCAGGTCATGGCTATGGGCAGGATTCAAATGATCTCATTCTTCTTCCTCATGCCTCCTCTTGACTCTGAATCACCAATGATTAATCACCAATAATCAATTCATTCTACAAAGAATCCAAGGGGATTTTGCAGTTCATATTCTGATCTCACCCCCTAATTTTGTTGTTGTTTAGTCATTGAGTTGTGTCCAATTGTTCATGGTCCCATGAACGTGCCAGGTCTTCTCTTCTCCACTATTTCCCCAAATCAGTCCAAGCTTATGTTCATTGCTGCCATGACATACTCTTTTCATCTCATCCTCTGCCATCTCCTTTTCCCTTCAATCTTTCCCAACATTAGGGTCTTTTCCAGTGAATCCCATCTTCTCATTGTGTGTATTTAACTTTTAGTTTCCTTATTTGCTCTTCCAATGAATAGTCTGAATTAATTTCTTTAAGTGTTGACTAATTTGTTCTCCTTGCTGTCCAAAGGACTATCACAAATATTCTCCAATACCATAATTCAAAACCATGAACTTAGAAAGATGAGTCTTCCTGACTCCAGTCCTAGCACTCTGGGCACTATGGAGTGCCCTAGCTGCCCCACCCCCAATTTTACAGATAAGGAAATCAAGATCTAGAGATACTAAGGACTCTCCCAAGGGCACCAGAACCAGAAAAGACCTTAGATGTAGCATCTATTCCAATTTCTTCAGTTTAAAGATAAGGAAACTGAGGCTTGGCATGATAAAATTCTTCATCCAAGGTAGTAAGTAGGAGAGACAGGATTCAAACTAGGGTCTTTAAGTTCAGTGCTCTTTTCTTCTGAATTACTGTGTCCCACCATGTCTTAAGTCCTATTTTCCCCTGAAAAAATGACATCATAGTAATGCAATTAAATGCCAGACCATGTGTAAACTGATATCCTAAATTCCATTTTAATTGAACTTTCTGTTGTTTGATATATTTGTTGCATTTTTAAATGTCTAAATGGATTAGCAACTTGGCAAAGTAAATTCTTAGCTATTTATTTCATCAACCAGATGTCAGTCTGAGTTTTCCTCATAAACAATAATCTTTTAGAAATGACCAGCTAATTAATAGTCTTTTCTTTGGAATATGAGAACATTTTAAACATACATCAAGTGGTGTTAACCAACCAATGAATGAATAACTATTTCTTAAGTGGCTACTGTATGTCAGGCACTGGAAATACAAAGATAAAAATGAGAATCTCCATCCTTGAGAGATTTACATTATATTGGAGAAGATCATATGTACACATAGATGTATAGAGAGCATGAATATGCAAATTAATTATTTAAGAACTTTGGAAAGGAAGAGCTAGCATCTAAAGGCATCAGACCAACAAAATATTTGTACCCAAAGTCCCAGCTCTTAGGAGATAGTGTACTTAATGAGGCATCCCATTCCTCTCAATCATCTTTTAAAGCTTTTTGTAAAAAAAAAAAAAAGTTGATTATTACAGTATTTCAATATCACATCAGCATGGTAATTAGGGTGGGGCAATCAAGGCTTTTCTTCCAAAGAGTGAAAATTTAGAGAATGTAAAATCTAGTAACCACAATAATTTATTTCCCTGTCACCCAACTGAATTTGTCTTTATTACTGCTTGCATTGCTTTCACAAGATGATTTGAAGGAGCTTTTGAATTAGCTGCCTTGGGCACCATAATTACTAGTCACACCAACTCCTTTTCCCAACACGATTTTGGTTTTGTGCTATTGACTTGATTAGGATCAATCAACTAACGAATATTTATCAAGTGTCTATGATGTGTTGGGCAGTATTCTAAGTACTGGGGATACAAAAAGAGGCAAGAGATAGTCCCTGCCCTCAAGGAGTTGATATTCCAATGGGAGAGAGAATAAGCAAACACATATATGCAAAATGAGCTAGATAGAAGCTTCTTACTGGAGCTAACAGTTTAGGAAGGTCTTGGAAGTGGATGCACTTGGTTATCTATTAACAATGTTGCTGTCTTCTATTACTTCAAGGTGTTACATCACCTTAACCCAGTCTCTCCATCTCACTATGAGTGGGGCTCCTGCCGGTCCAGCTGGCACAGGCAAGACTGAGACAACCAAGGACCTGGGACATGCCCTTGGCATGATGGTTTATGTATTCAACTGTTCTGAGCAGATGGACTATAAGGTAAAGTGGGGAATGTCTCCTAAGAGGGAATGAGTATTTTAAAAATCCCACTTAAAGATTTCACCTTCAGGCTCTGACTGTGTCATTCAGTCCATAGGCAATATTTACAAAGGCTTGGTCCAGACAGGAGCGTGGGGGTGTTTTGATGAATTCAATCGGATCGCGGTGGAGGTTCTGTCAGTGGTAGCTGTACAAGTAAAGATGATACATGATGCCATCAGGAACAAGAGAAAGAGGTGTGTGCGTCATACCTTTGTGGTGATTCCCTTCCCCACTCCCCTCACTTTATCTCAAATACAAAAAGAGAGAGAGAGAGTGACACAGAAGTTACCTTCTCTCTCCATGCTGAAGAAGTACCATAAAAGATGTCAGAGCTGGACTCGGAGGACCTCCAATCAGTCTCAACTCTGTATTTACCTCCTGTGTGACCTCCAACAAATCAATCTCTTGGCTTCCTTTAGGATCTCATCTATTGAATAAGATGACTTCTAATGGTTCGTCCAGCTCTGGCATTCTATGCTTCCATGAAAGGAGTCAGTTTAATAGCAAACACCTTCTATGTCGCTTGGCTTCTGTCTTTTGATGTTTAACCTATTTCAGTGTTTGAAGGGCCAGTGTGGTTCTTGACCCATCTTCTGTAGTCTATTTCATTGCATTTTTGTTCTGGGTGCTCTGTCCTTGGTGCTGATTAAATGCTGTGGGCACCTTCTCACCCTGGGTGATTCTTATTCACACTTTACCATAGATTCTCTACAAAAATCATACCTACCCATTGGGGGTATTCTCCCAGGCTCTGTCAAGATTCTATGGGTACCCAAGCAATATCAGACTCCTTCATTAACCCTTACTCTCCTTGCATTATTGACTGATCTCCTTTTCCCATCACGATTTTCTTAGGTGACCTCTATTACAAGAAGTAGTATAATGGCATGGATAAAAGGCCAGCCTCAAAGGCATGAGAACCTGGGTTCAGATCTTGCCTTTTGATACATGCTAGCTTGGGATCCTGGGTAAATCATAGGAAACAATAATAATAATGGTGCTTAATATAAGCATTTTGCTATTATTATCGCATTCAATCCTCACAACAACCATGAGAAGATAGGTGTTGTTATCCCCATTTTGCAGATGAGGAAACCAAGTCAGAGGTTATGTCTTGCTCACAATCACCCAGCTAGTGTCTGACCCAAGATTAGAACCCAGGTTTTCTGATTCCAATTCTAGTGCCATTCACTTCTCAGCCCAAGACTTTAACATTTGTCTGGACAGCTTTCTTCTAATAAACCTTAAAGTATTTTGAACTCCCAAAGTCAGAAAGTATTATACTCTCGTAATCAATTTGTTCGATAAAACTGGATCATTTGTGGTCAAAATGATTTTTTTATAATTCTAAGATGTTTTCATTTCATGGTGAATGTTGATATATATGAGCAAAGCAAGAACATGTGTGTGTATGTGTGTGTGTGTAGTTCCTCAATAATTTCTAAAAGTATAAAGGAGTCATGGAAGTAAAATATTTGAGACCATTATTAGTGCCTTCAGGTAAGTGTCTAAGGCTAAGATTACTGACAAGGTTTAGATGAACATTTTTTATTTCCTTTTTTCTGTTTCCTCTTTCTTCTACACCCATCCTCTTATTCCTCTTTCTTCCTTTCCCCCTTCCTTCCTTCCTTCCTTCCTTCCTTCCTTCCTTCCTCCTTCCTCCTCTAAGTCCAGTTGACTTTTCCCTTACCAATATCCTCTTCTGATTGTGACAATATATTTGCAAAAGTAAAATGGCCTTCCATTTGCCTTCAAACTGCTCAAATTCCTAATAGCCTCCCTTGACATTTTAATGTCACTTGGACTTCTCCGCTCTCCACCTCAACCTTCCTGAATAGGCACCACTTCACCTTCTTAGGAAGGGTGTGGATTTTAGGCCCACACATTTTTATTATTTGGTTGTGCTTTTATCCTGGTAGATTCATGTTCCTGGGTGAAGATATCCAGCTGAAACCCTCGGTTGGCATCTTCATCACCATGAACCCCGGCTACGCTGGTCGAACAGAGCTGCCTGAGAATCTCAAAGCCCTTTTCAGGTAAGAATTCTTGTGTGGCCTCATGTGGCCTTGGCTTCCAAAACCCTGTACCCACCATTTTCCCAGGCTAATGGGCACCATTGGGCAACTTCTAGACTTGACTCCCTTGGGCTTTTCTGTTGGTGCTCTCCTTGGCACTGTCAGTGGGGAAGGAAGTCTGTGGGACATAGTGAGAAAGAAACGGGGAGAGTCAGGAGCAGAGCCAGAGAGGGGAGTCAATTTGCCTAAGGTCACACTCTATTAAGAGTCAGAGCTGGGAATAAAATAGAATTCTTTCTTCTGATACCAAGAGTCAACCTGGTGTAGTGGCCTCAAAGCCAGAAAGAACTGAGTTCAAGTCTTGCCTGGGGTAAATATTGACCATGGGACCTTGGGCAAGTCAGTGCCCCAGTAAAGTTTTTATGGCCATAAATTCTAGAGCAATTGCTTATCTGCCTCTATCAGGCAGCTGCCTCATCTGGCTATCAGTGGGATCACAGATAACCTTTCCCAGTTCAGCCTCCTTTCCATCATACCATACTTTTCTCATAAGAAGATTGTGCCCTGCTTTCCTTTCCCAGCTCTGAAAAATTCAACAGATTTTCCAAAGGTCCCATAAATGACTCGAAAAACAAACAAAAGATAGGGAGGGTAAGAGGTCAATTTATAAAGTACAATATTAATATGCTTTAATTCCAAACTTAAATGAAGATTTTCATCTAAAACAAAACAATAGGGGCTATGCATAAGGAGGTGGGGGTAGAATCTCTCTAGATCTGGGTTCAGATATTGCTTCTGCCACTTACTACCTGTGTGACCCTGTGTAAGTCACTAACCTCTGTGCACCTCATTATACCAGCTGCAAAATGTGGGAATTAGGCTACATGGCCTTGAAGGACGATTCCATGTCTAAAGCTGTAATCCTGTGACAGTTTTCTGTGTATCCCGCAATTTTAATGGATGTTGCTGTGAGTTTTCCATGGGGTCTAACTCCAAAGGATCAATAGTTTTCAGCCTTGACTAATCGTGAATTTTTTATTCAAAGTAAAGACTTTCTCAGTAGTTCTGATTGACACATATAATTGGTGCCTCTCTTGGGGCTCGTTAGAATGTTGGTACAAATTAATCACTGGGTTTTGCAATTTGTCCTTCTCACCTTCTCCCATTTAAGAACGGAAACTCTATGTGTTTCTTTCTTAGACCTTGTGCCATGGTGGCCCCTGACATTGAACTGATCTGTGAAATCCTGCTGGTGGCAGAGGGCTTTGTGGATGCCCGCCTCTTAGCCCGCAAGTTCATTACCTTGTACACTCTGTGCCAGGAGCTGCTTTCCAAACAGGTGAGAGGCATGGGGGGAATCTGGGAAACCTTTTTTCCATAAGTGAAATCCATTTGGAAATGCCAAGGCTCAGTAACAAATCATTTAAATTCCCTTTGTGGGGAAGCAGAAAAAGAATGGCCTTCAACTATATTTCCATTTTTTTTTTTTACATAATAAGTAATCTATGAAACAACATTGGGTTTTATTATGTAGTATGTTTACTCACACTTTCATGTCTTGGATTTTAAAAGTTCTGATATTAATCACTATTTGAATTGACCTGTTATCAGGATGGAGAGTCGTCCAACAATACTGAGCATAACCCAATCCATGCCTGCCAGTCTTGTCCAGGATTTTTCCTATTTCCTCAATAGAGAGGAAAGCACCCTCTATACAGGCAACCCTTGTCACTTTCTCTTGGGAGGCATGTAAACTGTTGCTAGCTCTAACTAAATGTTTCATCTTTGGGGAGGAGGGGGACGTACATTTCTTTATATGTCCTCAACACTGATGGGCAGCTAGGTGGCACAGTGGATAGAGTTCCAGGCCTGGAGTGAGGAGGGCATGAGTTCAATTCCAACCTCAGACACTTACTAGCTGTGTGACTCTGGACAAGCCACTTTACCTTGTTTACCTCAGTTTCTTCATCTGTAAAATTAGCTGGAGAAGAAAATGGCAAACTACTCCAGTATCTTTACCAAGGAAATCCCCAAAAGGGATCACAGAGAGTTAAACACAACTGAAAATGACTAAACAACCTCAGTGTTTAATTGTAGAAGTCACATTAGCACAGTGAATAAACTGATGGATTTTCAATCAGAAAGAACTGAGTTCAAAGCCTGCTTCTGACACTTACTAGTTTTGTGACCCTAAGCAAGTCAATTGATCTCTATGTACCTCTTATAACTTCCTAGGAGAGGAGTTAATCTGCTAAGGCATCTATGGGTTGCAAATTGTCTTCTTGGAATAATTTCCCACAATGAAGGTTTTCTGCACTAGAGTTCTTATAGATCCTTTAAATATTGGAATAATATTGATCTTTATAAGTGTTCTGGGTATTTTTCATTAAACATTTGTTTCTCTATGCTAAGCTGGGATTTATTCGAAGGACAGAAATCAGGACTAGGTAAGGAAATGACAATTTCATGATCAACGCTGACCCCTCGGATTCAGGCTTCAAAAGGAGAGGTTAAAGCTGTTATAACATTCAGGGAGGGACACTCCAGTCATATCACTAGGGTTCAAACGATGACGAGGTTCCCCAGTTCTCTCCATCCCTTCACATACGTTTTCAACTGAAGGAGAATATGAACCTTCATAGAGGGAGGATGATGTAGGAGAGAGACTGTTAGGCTAGCAGTCAGACAAAGCTAGTACCTTCTAGAATCCCCAGTCAATCAGTTAGTCAATCAACTTTCTTTAAGCACTTATTATGTGTATCATGTGCCAGGCACCAAACTAAATGTTAAGGACACAAAGAAAAGCAAAAGGGCAGGAGGAAACAGTAAAGTGCAAACTTGTCAAGGTCAGAATAGAATAAGATGGAAAGAGAAAGGGCTCTATAGTCAGAAAACCTGAGTTCTAACACTGCCTTCTAATACTTATTATCTGAATGCCTGTGGTCAAGTCATTTAACTTTCCTGAACCTATTTTCTCATCTGTAAAATAAAGGAATTGAACTAGAGGGTGTCTGAGATCTTTATCAGCTATGAATCTCTAATTCTATGACTTTAGTGGCCACTTGAGCCAACCCACATTGCACAAAGAATCCCTGCCATTTGCCTGACAAGTGATGCTGACCCTCTGCTTACATCAAGGGGGCAGTACACTCTCTCCTGAGGCAACGCCTTCTACTCTTGAGTAGCTCTAATAGTAAAGAAATTTTCCTTCACGTTATCATAAATGATAACTTGTCACTGACAGAAGGAACTATAATAATTTCTCTTGTAAGTCCAATTGGATCTTTACCCATCCTATTTGTTATTTTTATTTCATGAGATCTTTCAGGAAGCTTCTCTCTGTTTGGTTGTAGGACCATTATGACTGGGGACTTCGTGCAGTGAAATCGGTCTTGGTTGTAGCTGGTTCTCTGAAACGAGGAGATAAAAATCGACCTGAGGACCAGGTACTACATTGTCAAAGTGCTCTGTGCAGAAGCACTTTGGTCCTGAACTGGGTGCAGTTTGTTTGGTTTTTAAAACTCATGTGTGTATATATTGCACATGTATGTGTATATGCTTGTACATGTGTGTATATGCATGCAGACATGTATATATATTTTAATGTATTTGGGTATTTGGAAAGCTAGTGAGACTTTTATTTGATAAATAGGTCCCAAGGCTTCTCAGATGAACACTATAGTTTGAGGAAAGGAAACTGGAATCCAGCAATGTTTTTTAATAGAAAAATATTTTGGAAATCTTAAAGAAAACTGATCATCAAGCAGCTAGGCAGCATGATGGTTAAAGTGCTGGACTTGCAATCTAGAAGACCTAAGTTCAAATCCTGCCTCAGATACTTGTTCTAACCTCTTGGTCTCAATTTCCTCATCTGTAATATGTGGTTAATGAAGTACCTGCCTTCATAAGATTGTTCTGAGGATCCAGTGAGATTACTTATGGACATACACATATCACTTTGTAAACCAAAAAGTGCTAATATAAATGCTTTTGTCATATTTTTTTATATCAATGCTCAAGTTAAGGTTGGATGTGAACTTTTGGAGCAGTGGTTAGTGGGAGTTCAAATTTGGGTTCATGGAATCATAGATTTGGAACTTGTGGTCATCTTGTAGGGGAGTGGACAAGCATTTATTAAGCACCTATTGTGTGCCAGGTGCCATGCTAAGCACTTTACAAGTGTTATCTCACTTGTTCTCACCACAGCCCAGGGAGAGAGGTTCTATTATTATCAACTGGTCCAATCCCCTCATTTACATATAAGGAAACGGATTAAGAAATACTCAAAGAAGGAGACAATCTGGTAAGATAGAGAAAGAGCTCTGGCGTCAAGGACCCAGGTTCAGATCCCGGGGCTGGCCCTCGCTGCCTTGGAGACCTTGAGTGAGCAAATCCCTTCAGCTTTGCTTCCTCAGTTCTCAAATGAAAAGGGTGGACTGGGTGATCTTTGCTATTGCTTTTTGCCCTCTCTGAGCTCCTGCCATCCTTCACTCGGATGGTTTCTGAAGCTCTTTCCAGCTCTGAGGATTCGTGATCCTGCTCTTCCTTCATCTCAGCTGAATTTCTTCTCTACATGATTCCCATACGTAGACCAGATTGCCTTGAATGACGATACAAGTGAAGTATTCCAACCCCTAAACACCCCCCCACACCAGTCCCAAGATACAGAACAGTTGTAAAACAAATCTTCTCTTTCTCTATGCCACGGTAATGTTGGTGCCCATGGTGGGCTTCCTGTATTCCAGGGTGAACACTGAAAATGACCATGTGCCTTTATTTCCATGGGTACTCCCTGACCTGGGTGGCCAGACCAGCCTGGCCTCAATGAATGTTTCCTGACGAGGTTTTAGGGCATTTCCAGCAATTCTCACATGGCACTTTCTCTTCCATCCGAGTGTGTAAGATGCTTTTGGCTGGCAGATCTAAGTCTGGAAGGGGCCCTAAAATGTGCCCAGCACCCCCTTATTTTAGAGATGATGAAGCTGAGGTCAGAGAGGGCAAGTGCTCCCCAGGGAGATCCAAACTTTGAATGCCAAAGTCAGCGTTCTTTCTGCTGTAGCACAGGACCATTTTCGAGGCCCTGCTTCCAGAATCCGTGGATGTTGCTGTCCCCATGCATCCTGACCAGGTTCCCCAGGGAGAGTTCCACTAGAGGATCTGAGTTCAGGGAGCTCGTTTCATCTGTGGATCTCAAAGTCCTTTCCTGAAATGACCTGCCAGCATCGACCACTGCTCATGCTTTATGGGCTGAGAAATGGGTACATGGAGGCTTCGGGCATGCTCCAAAGCTGGTTGGGGACAGCATTTGGCACCATCTCTGTTCATTCTTTCCCATTTATGTGTGTTGGTCAGCTGTGAGGAGTGATTCTCCTGATGGACTGAGCCATGTTTAAATTCCCCAAAAAGCCCCCCAGCCTGGCCCAGAATGGGGCAAGTGCCTCTTCCTACAAAATGAACGTCTTAGCCCAGACAGGTGTGGCTGCATCGGTTTTTGACATGTGGACCTTTGATCCCTCTCCCAGGTACTGATGAGGGCCCTCAGGGACTTCAATCTGCCCAAAATCGTGACGGACGACATTCCCGTGTTCATGGGGCTCATCAGTGACCTGTTCCCAGCCCTGGATGTTCCCAGGAAGAGAGAAATACAGTTTGAGCAAATGATTCGCCAGTCTACCCTGGAACTCTGCCTGCAGCCCGAAGAGAGTTTTATCCTCAAGGTAAAAGCATAGACATGTGCCTATAGAAACACACATCTATATTCATAGACATATATATTTTAAAGGAAAGATTTATGTATAAATGTGCATTGTATCTACCAAAAATGTGCATAGGTTCATATAGGTAAATATGTTTATGTGCACATATTTTAAATATTAAATATTTATACATGTATAACATGTATATAGAATATAAACATAGAATATAAATACACATACTCTAACAATGTGTTAACAGATGTTGAACATCTGTTTAACAATCAGCTCTCTAAAAATGTGTATATATAATCACACTTTTAATTTAAATCTGCATCCCTAAGATTTTCTCTGTCTCTTTCTTAAGTCTAGACAATCAACAAAACAAGATATCAAGCCCTAATCTGTAGCATTTGCTGATTTCCAAGGTGTGAATGCTCCCACTGAAAATTTAACCATCATCTTTTGTGAGCTGGTTCTGGCACATCCCAGATATGCTGATTGCTTATAAATGTATCCCTTTAGATTTTCTAGAATAATAACTACTTTCTAGTGATTTGGAGGCAGTAAGGAAGAGTGGACAGAGTGCTTTTCTTGGGGTCAGGAAGACCTGGGTTCGAATCCCCCCTCAGGTACTTACTAGCCATGTGACCCTGGACAATTAACCTGTTCTGGACCCAGTTTCTTTATCTGCAGAGCAGCAACAGGCATTTACTGTTTACCATGTGCCAGGCATCTGTAAAATGGGGAAAAATGAGAGGTTATGGTTGTGGTTGCGACACTCAAATGAGAGAATCCACGGAAAGCACTCAGCAACCCCATGGATGTGGGAGTGATTATCACCATTAGGGCCCACGCTGAGCCAATGCTGTGCCCTGGGCCATTGGGAGCATCATAGTGCCTCAGTCTACTGAAGCTTAGGGCGTGGGACTTGCATTTGTTTTGTTGTTGTTTTGTTTTTCCAGAAGCCAGAATCATGTTCTTGGCTGGATCCCGGAAAGGGAAGGGTCCTGCTTTTGTCTTCCATGTTTCCTCACCCCCTTGTTCAGTGGGCAAGATCAGAAGATTTCTCTTGACGTGAAATATTTCTTTTGTTCTGCCTCCTTTCTATTTTAGAAAGAGATGAGGGAGGATTTGTAGTGCCTCTAATGCGAAACAAATGTCCAAATTCAGGAGAACACTTGGCTGGAAATGATCTGAGCTTGCACCACCAAAGGTCAAAGGATTGGCCCAAAGGTGGGGAGTTAGAAAGTGTGTTACATTTGGATGCTAAAGACTCAGGTTTAAATCCTGCTCCTTTTAGGTCCGGCTTCACATCCTACTTTAAACAAGTCTTTTCATCTCTCTAAGTCTCAATTTCCTCCATAAAATGGAGGGTTTGGATGAAACGACTTGTGAGGGGCCTCCCACCTGTGACTCTATTACTGCACAATCCTCATCATAACCTTGTGAAGGAAGTGCTTCATCACGCTCATTCTGTAGCTAAGGAAACTGAGGCTGAGTGTGTTTAGGTGGTGTGACCAGGGTCATGCATCCAGTACGTATATCAGGGTTTAAACCCAGGTCCTGAGAGACTTTCATAGATGCTTTTCCACGGCAGACTACATCGTCATAGACGCACACCTGATTTAGAGGGAGTGAGATCATAAGATCTTCCTGTGTTTGTGATTGGTTCAGATCAGGAGAAAAGAATCAGTCAGTAAACACTTGTGAAGTGCTTACGATGGGCCCAGCACTAAATGCTGGAGATGCAAAGCAAGGAAAAATTCAGCCTGTCTTCTCAAGGAGCTCACGGTCTAATGGGGTAGACCATATGCAGGCAGCTGGGTGCAAACAGCATAGAAACAGGATCAATCAGAGGTTTACCCCCAACAGAAGCAAATGATCAGAACTAAGGGGAGATGGAAAGAGCTTCCTGCAGGTGGGATTTGAACTGGGACTTGGAGGAAGCCAGGAGGAAAAACGTTACAGACATGGGGGAGGGAACGGCAGGACCAATGTCACTGGATCTAAGAGTACAAGGGTATGGGGGTAAGGTGTAAGGTGTGATAGAACTGCATAGGGGTGTGTGCATGTGTGTGACTGTACATGCATGCCTGTGTGTGCACACATGTTCGTGTGTGTGCATGTGTGTGTGCTCTGCATGCATGGGCATGTGTGTGTGCAACAGGTTAGAAAGGGCTTGAACACTAAATAGGATTTTCTATTTGATCCTGGAGGTGATAGGAGGCTGCTGGAATGTATTGAGTGTGTGTGTGGAGAGGTGATATGGTCAGACCTGTGCTTTAGGGGAGTCACTTTGGTGTCTGAGTAGAGGATGGACCAGAATGGAAAGAGGTATATCCCCAAGCTGCTATTACAATAGTCTAGTTGTGAGAGGATGAGGGCCTGCGCCAGTGTGGGAGTCATGTCAGAGGACAAAAGATGCTGCAAAAGGGGAATTGACAGGCCTTTGCAACAACTTGGACGAATGAGAGAGGGAGGAGCGCAGGGTGACTTCAAGGTTGGGAGCCTAAGGAACCGGGAGGATGGTGGTGCCCTCTACATGGTTGGCAGCTGCTATGATTTTCAGGGAAAGACACTAAGTTCAGCTTTGATATCTTTGGGAAATTTAGTTCAGGATGTCTAATGGGCAGATGGAGATGCAAGATTATAGGACAGCACAGAGATTGGGGCAGAAAAGGTAGATTTTAGAATCATCCCTATAAAGATGGTCATTTAAATCAAGGGAGCTGATGAGATTGCCAAGTGAAATAGTCTAGAGGGAGAAAAGGAAAGGGCCCAGGACATAGCCCCATGGGACATCCATGGTTAGAGGGCATGATCTGGAGGAGGATCCGGGAAAGGAGACAGAGAAGGAGCGGTCAGAGAGGGAGAAGGGGAACCAGGAGCGATAGTACCCTTTAAACATAGAGTGGATAAAGTATCAAGGAGAGGAAAGTGGTCAACAGTGTGAAGGAGGTCTGCAGAGAGGCCAAGGAGAATGAAAATTGATCAAAGGCCGGTGGATTGGGCATTGTAGATGGTATATCACTTTGGAGAGAACAAGTTGGGTGGAATGATGAGACCAGGAGTCAGACTAGAGAGAGGGAGAGAACAGGGGCACGCTGACTGTGGATGGGCTTTTCAAGGATTTAAGCCATTAAAGGGAGGAAAAGGGATGGAAACTAGGAGGAATGCATAGATGATCAATAAAGATGGGGGACTCTCCTTTGTAAGCAATGATTAGAAGTGTTTACCCATCATCTTTTCCTTATCACCTCATTAAAAGAAAATAATGATTGGTATTTTGATTTTGCAGGTTGTTCAACTGGAAGAGCTGTTAGCTGTGCGGCACTCCGTCTTTGTGGTAGGAAATGCAGGGACAGGAAAGAGCAAGGTATGACAAATTGGCTTGTGGGCTACTCACAAGATCTTTTTCTGCTCTAAGGAGAAGAGCGGTTGTGTTGGGGTCAGATTTTTTTATGATGACTACACAAAATTTTTTTAAATTTATTTTGCCTGTAAAGAACAGTTTCTCTTCTTCATATAAATGAATGAAAAAATCATTTATCCGGCGCTAACTATGTGTCAAGCATTGTCC
The DNA here is from genome assembly GCF_028372415.1 of Notamacropus eugenii. Taxonomy (NCBI): domain Eukaryota; kingdom Metazoa; phylum Chordata; class Mammalia; order Diprotodontia; family Macropodidae; genus Notamacropus; species Notamacropus eugenii. The sequence goes on from NC_092874.1 coordinate 14,052,701, forward strand.
TAGCTGTGGAAGCAAATACAAAAGCAAAAACAGTCCCTGCTCTCAAAAAGCTTACATTCTAATAGATAGAGACATACCTCTTCAAATGGCCCGCCAGGGAGGGATTTTGTATTTGAATGTTATTGGCCTGATAAGCAGGACCCTAGAGAGTAGATTGACACACTCCAGCCAGGAATAATATCAGATTTAATTTGATCATAGTTCATGGCCTCAGAACTGGAGACTCATTGGATTGTGTTCCTTTATCGTGTTGTATTTGCATATTAAGATCACAAAAATTCTCTTTCATGAAATGTCAAGATCGTAGCCCTGTTTTGGGGTTGGAGTTGGTGGGCTGAGGCGAAAATTAACATCAACTCCTCTTTTGGCAAAAAATAAAATAAAAATAAAAAGCAAACCTAGCATGACCATGGCTAGGCTTTGACACCTTGTCTTTCACATTTTCAATTATTCTTTTTAAAGTTTTTTGGTATTTCTTTGCGTAAGACAGAGCATTCAAAAGCTACTAGGGGAAAAAATGTCTGGCTCCCAGTATCTGGTTTCTGCCTCATTTTGTCAAGTCTTTGCCTTCTTTGGCCATCTCAAATCAAATTGGGATCCAATGAGAAAATGTTTATAAAAAGTGCTCAGCACAATGCCTAGTATGTAGCAGGTACTAAATAAATGCTTATTCCCTATAATTTGTCCCGTCTCAATTTCTGTTCTCCACACAAGAGGGAACACACTATAGTGGAAAAAAAATTGGTATTTAAAGCCATAGGTGCTGGGTTCAGATCCTGCCCCTGCCCGCACTAGTCTCTTCTGGGTCCTTCAGTACCCTCACTTATAAGTCAAGGCATATAAAATCTCATAGTGGGCATTTAATAACATTTAGTGTATTGTTTTGCAAAGGCAAGGGTTGTACTAGATGAACAGAGAATCATGGATTTAGATGAAGAAGGGATGCTAAAGGTTAATTAGTGATCCGAGCTCCTTGGCAATTTTAAATCTAGGATTGTTTGATCACTAGGAAGGGACCAAGATGGAAGAAGCATCTAAGAAGAGGGATGGTTTCCTGACATTGTCTGTAGTCCTGATATCTAGCGCTTTTCTCTTGACCTTACTATCTGATATGGTGCCACTTCCTTGGCTTATGGGACTACTCACCAGATCATTTGCCTCTTACTTGGCCCCAAGGAGGGTAGAAATTGTGTGGGGCACCGATGTTTTTATGATAATCATGCAAAGATGATTTTTTTTTCTGCTTTCAAAAGTGAATATACAGTATGGTATATTATGGATAACAAAGTAAACAATTTAAGAAAACTTGGCACTATTCATTGTTAGTAGTGCATAGAATGCTGGGCTTAGCAGACAGATTCACCTTCATGAGCTCAAATTTGTCCTCAGACACTTACTAGCTGTGTGACCCTGGGCAAGTCATTTGCCCCTGTTTGCCTCAGTTTCCTCATCAGTAAAATGAGCTGGAGAAGGAGATGGCCAACCACTCCAGGATCTCTAAGAAAACCCCAAATGGGATCACCACGAGTCAGACAGGACTGAAAAACGAGTGAACAACAGTTGTTAAATTGCCTTGAGTGAGGAGAAGATAGCAGGGCCAAGAGAACGATCTACATCATAATCCTGTAAAAATAATGACACTCGAAGGGGGCTGACCTTGAGTTAAATGCAATGACCTACTTGTCGTGGAGAACAGAAAATGAAATTGTAGAGAGGTGTGTGGCTAAAAGTGCAGAATGTTGTATTTGGGGAGAAGTTGTCTGGGGTAATGAGTAGAGCACTGGACTTGGAATCAGGAAGACCTGGCTTTGAATATCTTCTTCTAGATGAACAAACATGTTGAGTTTCCTCACCTGTAAAATAAGGGGAGTACTGCCAGTGACTTCTAAGGTTCCTTCTAGCTCTAAATTGGTTATCCCATGATCCTACATTCTGTGAAACTCAAACTTTGAAAAACGGATACAAGTGACTCCTTTTTGGAATATACATGAAAAATTAATAACCTTGACTCTTTTGCCTTTTCTCTCCAGATTTTGAGGACGCTGAATCAAACCTATGTTAACATGAAACAGAAACCTGTTTGGAACGACTTAAACCCCAAGGCTGTAACAACTGACGAGCTCTTTGGCTTCATCCATCATGCCACTCGAGAATGGAAAGATGGCAAGTCCTACGTCCTTTCTCATGTCCCAGTCCCTCCCATTTCCAACCTATCCTCTATACTGGGAGCATCTCCCTTCCTTTTCTCTGAACACACTGTTCCCCAAAGTTGGATTGTACTCCCTCCTTATCTTTATGATTGAGAATCTTGAGTTTATTCCAAGTTTAGCAGAGGTTCCACCTCCCAGGGGAAGCCTTCCCTGATTCCACTTCCCATCCATACAGTTATCGGGACTGTCATCCCCATCAGATTGTCATGTACATGCAGGCTTATTTACATGATGTATTCCACCAATATAATGGAGAATTCTTGAAGACTGGGAAGATTTTTTCTTTTGGACTTTGAATATCCCATACCTGGCACATAGTAGACACTTGATAGGGGTTATTAGATTGAATTAAATGAGGATAAAATAAATTTAGTGCATTTCGTTGATATCCATGGGATTTTACAGATGTCATACTCCATCTCCCCAGAGACCAGCAGATAAGCCTGAGCTCTAAGGGGATAGAGAGAGCCTACTGAATTTCCTTCTTTGGCGGTCTCCATCTTCTCTCCCCCCTCCCTTTCATCTGTCATTATCTCAGGCCTTACCTCTTCTTGATCACAAGATATAACAAGGAAGATTAACAGAATCCCCAATAGGCCCAAACTTTTCTCTCTAGAAGATTATTCCACTTCATAGTTGTCCCTTTGGGACCAACACTCTTGTTCTAGTAATATTCCTGTGTTCCAAACTCTTCTCTGAGAATTACATACAGAGCCAACAAGTCATGTCATAAACTCACAGACTCCTGGGATTTTAGAATTTTCTAAGAGGATGATTTATAAGCCCAAAGAAATTTTCCCATGGTCACACAAGATTTTGGGGTGCAGCTGATTCTCCTATGTACCACTTTTAAACACTTTTAAGCAGTGATCTGGCTACTTGTCTGGACCCAACTAAATAAACACATCATTTTGAGAGGGGTAAGGCAGGATGGGAGGAAAAAAAATCAAGACTGATTGAGTGAAAACTGGAAAACTTCAACTTGAAGGAAAATTTCCAGATGAAGGGGATTGGAATTGGTGTCTTCTTTAATCCTATGGAATGAATGAATGAGAAAAGCATTTACCAAACCCTTACTGTGTGCCAAGAATGTGGAGATGATAAATATAGAAACAAAGATAAGCCTTGACCTCAAAGAGTTTACATACAAATGGGGATGACACTGCATATATGGGAGTGATGACCAGGGAAGTTTATGGGATGGTGAGTGAAGACATAGAGGAGTAGATTAACACACCCTATCCAGGACCAATGTTGTCTTCAATTCCATCTGCACCAATTTCTTTAGTCACCTACCTCTCCAAAGAGAACCTGTGAACTCTCTCTCTATTGAGCTGAAACACTCTTCTGTCTTCTGGTTTTGATGACAGTGAAAAGCCAAGATTGATACAATTTAATTCCTCCAATAGAAAGTCTACTACTTGGTCATGGGGCAAGGCTCTCACTGTTGAGTATTAACAGCTGAGTTAAAGTTTAAAGATGGGCTAAAAACTTTGTACTTCTCAGTTACTTTTTTTCCACCACAGAGGCAAAAACAGGGCCACCCAGGATGGAGGCCATTTTGTATTTTTCACTGTTTCATGGATTGTTGTGGCCAAAGAATTAATTATCCAGTGGCCAGCCTAAAAGGAATGAGCCTCTCTCTGTAATTAGCTGACCTGCTCCTGGAGAAGCAGAGCCAGTCTGTTGCTGGGACAGTCTTCCAAGCTTTCCAGCAGGGTAGGACTGGCCACTTTGCTAGCATGGCCTTCAAGGACCCCAAGTTGCTACTATCTTGAAACCTCACAGTAGCGTTTTGGGTCACAAAGTAGTGAAGAAGTATTTTCCTCTTTTCCTCTCTCTCCTTTCCTTTAAAAAAATCGAGTGAGAAATACATATTCTCTTTTTAATATAAAGATATTTATCCTATGTAAATATACTTATATAAACATATGCCTGGAACACTTCTCAATTTGACAATGTTCTTGACCAAATAGCCCAATGTGACTCTGTCACTGAATTATTTTCCCTTAATGAGGATATGGAAGAAATAATCTAGGTAAATATAATTTATCTAATAGGAAAGACAGCTGGCAAACTACTACCTACAAACAAGATATAAACAGGCTAATGGGGAGGGAATCTTAGAAGGCTCCTGGATTAAGGAAGACCAGCACAGACATCTGCAGAATATGGGATTTTAGCTAGGAGGAAGGTGGGAAGGGGGGGAGATGAGTAGGGGGAGAAAGAGTGATCCAGGGATGGGGGAAAATCAGCAAAGATGACTGGAAAGAAAACATTTGATATTATATGCAGTATTCCACATCCCTACATCCCCCACTTCCACAAAGTAGCAGGGAGAGGTACCTCTTTCAATCAGTTCTTTGGGATCAAGCTTGGTCATTATTATTTTGTGTCATTTTAATGAATTTAGAAATCCACTAGAATTTTAAACAGTCTTTGTTGATAGGACTCTTTTCATCACTCCTGAGAGAGCAAGCCAATCTTCTGCATGATGGGCCCAAATGGATAGTTCTGGATGGAGACATTGATCCAATGTGGATTGAGTCACTCAATACAGTGATGGATGATAACAAGGTGAGCTGCTCTTAGTGGTTGATTTTTGCTTTTGCTTGAGTCTCCTCTCTGTTCAAGAAACACTTTAGTTCAGTTTTGCTTCATTGTCTTTGACCCTGGATTTTTCTGCTGGAGCTCCCTTATGACTCAAGGTACGTTGGGGCCACTTCTCAATCCATGTTTGTGCCTGATTAGTAAACCTTTCACAACCCATGTAATGCTGAGTAGTATGAATGAAAGCTAAAGATCTCTCTCTCTCTCTCTGTCTGTCTGTCTCTTTCTCTGTCTTTTAAGTTTGTGTAAACTTTATTTTATATCTATTTAACATATTATATGTTCATACGCACATATACTACATATTGACACACATATATGTATGTATACCCATATATATTATATACTGTCTCTCTTTAAAAAGGTCCATCAGTGCTTTCTGCTTTTTCACACCAGTGATGCCCCAATATAGCACCCTTCTCTGCTGCTCTCAACATCCATACTCTCCCTCATAACAAAGAAAATAGTCTGAAACGACTGTGGGGGCTATATTTTCCCCAAGACAGCATCATGGCATTAGAAAACCAGAACCAGAGCAGGGCCTTTTGGTCTTTGTTCCAGGTTGGGTCATTCGAAGGTAGCTGAGAGCACCTTCCTGTTGGCATTTCCTCCTGAGCCTACCATGTCCCTGATGGCAGCCTATTCTACCTGCCTCCTTCCTCCACTGCCTATTCCCCTCCTAGTCCTGGCCCACTACTTCCTTTGTAGAACCCCATCCCATGCCCAAGGGCATGGTGAGTGCTACCACTGGCAGCCGCAGTTGAATAGAATCCTCTAGAGGTGCCAGGGTGTTCCTCCTTCCCCCACATGGGGAGCCTGAGCATCATTCCCACCCTTACACCTTGCCAGTGTCAACAGGTGAATATTGCTTTAGTTCTGCCTCTGGGCTATAGGTCTCATGGAAAATGTGTAACTGTTTATTCATGGGAAGAATGAAGGAAGTACCTTTGTCCCCATAAGAATGAAGGAACTCCAGCTATTAACTGGTCTATAGCACTATACCTTAAATGCTAAAGCTTCTCAAGTCACATAGACATAATCTAATTAATAGTAGTACAGTGATTTAGAGCATTTTTTCAGATGACTATAGATAGCTTTAATTTTTTTCCTCTGAAAACTGCCTGTTCATATCCTTTGACAATTTATCAATTGGGGAATGACTTGTATTCTTGTACGTTTGACTCAGTTCTCCGTATATTTTAGAAATGAGGCCTTTATCACAGACACTAGTTGCAAAAATTCCCCTCCTAATCTTGGTTGCATTGGGTTTGGTTATACAAAAACATTTCAATTTAATGTAATCAAAATTATCCATTTTGCACTTTATAATGTTTTCTTTCTCAAAAATTCTTGCCGTCTCCATAAATCTGATACATGCACTATTCCTTGCTCCATTAATTTGATTATAGTATCAATCTTTATACCCAGATCATGTACCCATCTGAACATTATTCTTGTGTACCGTGTCAGGCATTGGTCTATGCCTAGTTTCTGACTGTGGCCTTTTTCATCCAGGTCCTGACGCTGGCCAGTAATGAGCGGGTGGCCCTCACCCCTCACATGAGGCTCCTGTTTGAGATCAGCCACTTACAGACTGCAACGCCTGCGACCGTGTCCAGAGCTGGGATTCTGTATGTGAACCCACAAGACTTGGGCTGGAATCCGTGAGTATTACTTCTCTGGGTATGACAGGGAAAGCCTTCATGGGATATGTGAAGAGACAGAGCCTCGGGGGCATTGGCAGGTAGTGTTTTGGCCACGTGTCCTGGCTGTCCACGGCAACCTAAGGACCGCGGCGCTGACTGGTCAGACCTTATAGTCTCTGTTAAGTGATTTACCTCCATCTTCTCAGTAGTGGGCACAAAGTAGTGCTTGACTGATGTCTGTTAATTGGCTGATCTAGTGACCTCGCTATTCAGGAACTTTAGAGCATAAGCAAGTCTTGCACCAAGGTCTTCAAACTCTAAAACGGGGTCCTCCCCATTATGTCCTGAACCCAGCTCTTGTGATGGAAAAGGAGGTCATCAGCCAGTCACAGAGCATTTATTAAGCACCTACATGTGCTAGGTATTGTGCTAAATCAAGAAAGGCAAAAAACAGCCCCTGGTCTCAACATGCTCCCAGTCTAACAAAGGAGCTGTCACATTGACAACTCTGGAGGACCAGCCTGTGGGGGATGGAAGGGAGATCAGGAAAGGTTTCTTGTACGAACCAGTGCTGGAGGGAAGGTAGGGAGCCCAGGAGGCAGAGAGGAGCAGGGAGAGTGTCCCAGGAAGGAGGAACAGCAGGAAAAAGTCCCAAGTTGGGAGATGGTGTGTCTTGTGTGAGGAACAACCAGGAGGCTAGTGTCGCTGCATCATAGGCATCCAGGGGGTGCTATGCATAGTACACAGAGTGCCAGGCCTGTAGTCAGGAAGACTCTTCTTCGTAAGTTCAAATTCAGCCTCAGACACCAACTGTGTGACCCTGGACAAGTCACTTCACCTTGTTTGCCTCAGTTTCCTCATCTGTAAAATGAGCCAGATGAAAGAAATGGAAAACCCCTCCAGCTTCTTGGCCAAGAAAACCCCAAATGGGGTCAAGAAGAATCATACGCAACTGAAATGACTGAATAACAAACAAGAACAAAAGCCTGTTGAGGTAGGAGGAGGCCAGGCTGTGCAGGGCTTTGAACACCACAGGTACTTCTGTGATGAAGGGTGGTAAGGAGATGTCCTTTGAGTCCTGCCTCAGGACAGTCAGGAGTAGGAGCAAGAATGACTTGAAGAATCCAGGATTCTGGGCAGAAAGGGGCAGCACAACTTGTGCACTGGAGCAGGTGAAGGCGGGTGGCAGGTTATCTGGGCAAATGCCCTCTGGTAACCTGTGGATATGTGTATGACTGGAATGGTAGATAAAGAGTCAGCCTCTGAGCCAAGACCTCCTAAGCTACCCATCAGCCTCTGTATTGGCACATACTGGCTGGATGACCCTGAGCAAGTGACTTAACCGCTCTGCCTCAGTTTCCCTATCTATAGAATGAGGCGGTTGTGTTCAGTGGTCTCTAAGGCCCCTCCTAGTTGTAAATCTATGCTCCTATGATCCTATGAGGGCTAGAGAAAGTAGTAGACAGGGGATGTAGGGGGAAGATTGGTTGGAACCAATGTACCAGAGAAAATATGCAAAAGGGAAATGGTAGCAATGTAGCCTCAGATATTGGTGAAAGGGCCATTAACCTGAGATGGGGCTGATCCGACAGATGTCTGAGAGCAGAGACAAGGGTGTCCTTGGAATCTTGAGATCCCCGGAGCCTGTTGGGGGGGATGAAGCTTGAGAACTCCTACCCAGTGTCATGCCAAGCTATCTTTCTTCCTTTTAATTTTCTTTTGGAAATCTTTGGGACTTCCTCTTGTCCCTGCCAAGCCTGACATCACTGCCACCTCCCACTGAGCCCCACCACCCTTCCTCTTCTGTATCTTCCAGCTGGGGAATGAAGTTCTCTGTCTTTTCCCTTAGAATACACAAATTGGCAGTAGCTACCCTGCTCTTTGGTTCACAATTCCTCCTGATTTTATCATCTGTGTGTGGATTGCTGTGACTGACAGAGAATTTGCCACCTGGGGTAATGAGAAAGCTTGAGATGCAAAGGACCCCACGAGATCAGTGGGATTGGACACGTGGCAGCATGCCCTGGGATTATAGACCAAACTCAGTTGGCTATGTTCCTCTGCAGCAGGGTGACCCAGATCTGCCAGCTTTGGTGATGAGCATGATGCGGCCCAGGATTCCCAGAGTGAACATCTGGGGTTCTTTTGTCTGAGGGAGGAGCCGCACAAGGATTTCAGTGTAGGCCTTTTTGTAAAGGCCTCAAAGCAGAGCCGGAGTAATGCTTAAATGTGAGCACAGCCTTGTCATGGCAAGAGGAAGATCCTCAGAGGTTCTGGCTGCCCCTCCTGCAGCTGGGTGAAGCCCGGTGCACCCCTTCTCCACCGCAGCACAGGTGTGCCTTCACAAGGACGGAACAGAGGTCAATCATAACTGGCCTCTTTTCAAGAGGGATGGAAGACGGTGGGTGCTATCTCCCCATGAGGATGGGCATGATTCTTCCTGAAGCCTTCACACGTTTCTGTCACCATAGCCCACAACAGAGAGAAGATGCCGCGTCTCCCTGCTCGTGTAACCCTTCCCTAGAGGACTTGCCTTTCCTAAGGAAACATTTTTCCTTTTGCTTTTAATTCAATTCATTCTATCATTTTAAAGTGGAGCAAAATTCAGCAAATGCCTACTGTGTGCAGACCCAAATGATATAAAGAGAGAAACAGGCCCTGCCCTCAAGCTTACATTCTACGAAGTGGAAATAGCACAAGCACGTGTGCGTGCACACACACACACACACACACACGTGTGTGTGTTTCCCTTATTCAAACAGAAGGTCCTCGAGGTTAGGGATTGCTTTGTTTTTCATATCACTAGTGCTTGAGCCAAATGAGGTACTTAATAAATGCTTGTTGATTGATGAGTTAAAGTGTCTATAAAATATTAATGGGGAAGGGGAACTTCAGCTAGGAAAGTTGGGAAAGGCCTTAGGTAGTTTGGCACTTCAGCTGCACCTTAAGGAGGATGAGGGATTCTGAAAGACAAATTTGAGGAAGGAAAGCATTCCAGGCAGAAGGCACAGCCTGGAACAAAGGCTCATGGGCAGGAAATGGAGGGTTCTGTATGGAGAATGATGAGTAGGCAACTTTGTCTCTATGCCTTTTGGTAAGCATACTCTGGGTTGTATATCTTGAAAAACATTGGTAATCACAGGATCATTGTAAGGAGTTATATCGGTATATTACGAACCTCATTTCAGATCTCAAAATAACTAGGGTCAGAACGCTTCAAGGGCAATCCTGAATTATTTCCATAAACTTGGCACATTTTTAGAAAAGAGTTTGAGCATTTTGGGAGATGAAAGAGGTGCCATAGATAAGGTGTGTATATGGAGGCAGAGGATCCAAGTGGAATCCTGCTCTGTGTGACTCCGAGCTAGTGATTTGGGGGCTTCATTTGAGTTCAACTGACCTCTAGGGTCCCTCTCAGCTATAGTCCATGATCCTGTACAACATTACATAAAAAAAGCAAAACAAAACTTCCTAAGGAATAGGAGATACAATGAGAGAAGTGTGCTTAGATCATAATTCTTGTAAGAAAAAAACTGAGGATTTTGGTGAACTGCCAGCTCCCCATGAGTCAACAACACGGTATAGTAACTGAGAAAGCTAATGGAAGCTTGGGACGTTTTAAGAGAAACTTGACTTCAAGGAATGAGCAAGTGTTGGACCCTTGGTACCCCACTGGCTAGGCCCCGGTGCTGATGAACTGGAGGGCATCCAGAGAGTGGCAGCTAGCCTGGCAAGGGGTCTTGAGTTATGCCATAGGACGATAGGCTCAGTGAAGTGGGAACCTTTAATGAAAGAAGAGCAGGGTGAAAGTGGGGATGTGGGAGAGCCATGGTAATTGTCTTTGAAGAGATGTCATGTGGAAAATGGGTTAGACCTTCTTTGTTTGGCCCTGGAGGGCAGTACTGGGAGCAGTGGACATAGAAGCAGACTCTTCTTGGACTTGAGGTCAGGAAAGCTGGCCTACAGTACAAGGGGCTTTTCTTTGAGGCCGTTTAGCAGAGGCAACATGAGAGATTGTTGGGGATGCAGTACTGGGAGTGGTTACTCATGTAAGAGTTGGACTGAATATTATCTGAGGTTCTGGGAGTTAGCACAAAATGGCACCTCCCTCCCTTCTATTCAGAGGTGGGAGATTAGGGATGAGGAGCACCAAATGCCGTGTCCAACACGTTGAACACCTTCATTACCTTGGTGGAACTGCTTTCTCTTTTTTTCTTCTGTCTTGTAAAGTGTGACTGTGATACTGATTATTTATCTAAATATCTTTCTACGTATGTATGTGTGTATCTACCTAAAAATGTGTATATGTGAGAAAGGAGAAGACAGGGAAGGAAAGTAGGAGAGAGAGAAGTGCGAACATTCCAAGTTAGGGGCTTGGGGGGAATTTACAGATTGAGGAGGGGACATAACACTACTGGTAGGATGTCTAAAATGTTTGTACCAAGATGCCTGCTTTGTAAAACCCAACTTCACAGATTCAGAATCCCATCAAATCTCCTTCCTCTTCTCTCTTCCAGGTATGTGGCTAGCTGGATTGAGAAGAGAAGCCATCAGTCTGAAAAGGCCAATCTGACAATCCTTTTTGATAAATATGTTCCCCCTTGCTTGGATAAACTGAGAACGAGTTTTAAGACAGTCACTTTGATCCCAGAGAACAGCCTGGTTCAGGTTTGTGTCTTCCTATGATAATGGTGAAAAAGAAATCTCCCTCCTGTCCAGACTACCAGCCTCTCTCTCTCTCCAGCATTGGTTTTCCCAGCCTTTCCCTGGCTTAGTCTCAGCCTCTGACTCTGACAGAGAATGCCCTCTTTCTGAACTGCTCGCTTTCTAATTTAACTGAAGGTTGGTAGAAAACATTGGAAAATTACTTTTCCAAGAAAAGGGAGACTAATAATACTTGACTTTCCCATTATGCTTAATGTATATGACCTCATTTAATAATATGGCATCCTTGTGAGACAGAGGCTACAGACTGACAGACCACTAGGCAGACAGAGCATTCATAGTATTTACTATGGGCAGGCCAAGGACTGTGGTTAGAAATTCCAGCAAGAAGAGACATGGCCCCTGACCCCAAGGACCCTTCCATGCTAAGGGGGAAAGGCAACCCATGCAAGGGGGCCTATGTAAAAGCTGAAGGGCAAGGAGTAAAGTTCTGGAGAATCAGGAACAGAGGGACTGGAGGTATCAGGAGAGAAGGAGGGAGTCACAGGGGAGGAGGCATATACAGGGTGAGAAGGCTGCTAGGTCCAGAGAGGTAGGAGTAAATCCATTATTAGGTGTTATTATCTTCATTTTATATAGAAGGAAACTGAGGCTGAACAATCTTAGGTAGTTGCTCATATAGCTGGCTAAGTGTCTCCAGACAGGAGTTGAACTCAGCCTTTTTCTGACTCTGAGGGTAGCATCCTTCTTGCTCCAGTGGGCTGCTTCCACTGTGCTGTTTGGTCTCTCCAATTCCTGATCACATTAGAATTCACATTAGAATGAGAATCTTGAGAATCTTAGAGTTAAAAGAAACTATAAAGATGATCTAGGGCCCTTGATGGAACCCAGACTTCACAGAACGAATCCCCTTCATTAAAGGATTTGCTTTGTACAACTTGGATTCAGTCAAAAGACCGCACTCGAAGATCTAGAAGGCCACAGATTCCCCACCCCTGCAGGTGATGCCCTGGTTTTATAGCCGAGGGAAACAAAACTTCCCAAAGATGGCACAGCTGGTTGTTGGGTGAAGTATGACCAAGTCTTCACTAAGGCAGCTTGTGAGTGACTCAGAAGTACCCAGTTGCCCTCTCACTCCCCAGCAAGCAGGGCGATGTTGGGGAGAGGGTACTAAGCATAAAGGTCAAGCATCTGGGTTCAAATCCTATCCAGTTCTTATTATTCAAGGGACCCTAAACAAGATCCTGCTCAGAAAGGTGTCAGAGAGATGACTTCAAAGGTCATTTCTGAGTTTGTAAAAGACAAAAAAGTCAACGCCTCACATGGAGCCACAAATGTTACCTAGTATGTATGTATGTATGTATGTATGTATGTATGTATGTATGTATATCATCTAGAAGCATTTGCACTGGACTAAGGATAAACATGTCAGTCAACAAGCATTTGTTAAACATTACTAGGTGCCAGGCACTAGGACAAATGCTGGGGATACAACAAAAGACAAAAATACTGTCCCTGCCTTCAAACTTACATTCTAATGGGGAACAACATGGATAAAATACACACACAAGATAGATACAGTGTCACAAGATCTCAGAAGGAAGGTACCAAGAGGAGGAGGAAAGGAGGAGGGAGAAAGAGAATAAATGTTTGAAGTTAAAGAAATGAAACTCAAATAGTAAAATTTTAGCCATCATACAGTGAGTAGTGGAAAAGTATTATTTTTGGCTTGGAAATCACAATTTAGTCAACATGACCTGAGTCTATTGTTACTGTCCAGTAAGTGAGATTGCCTGAATTACAATGAAGTTCAATTGAAAATGATTTCATACAAGCCAAAAATATAAAAATAAAAAGCCATAACCCCCAACTCAGAGCTTTGGGCTACTTCACACACCAATTAAACCAACAGCAGCCTTCAGTAGTTGTTATTCAAGGTATAATTTAACATTGAATTCAGGTCTGAATTTATTCATAATGCATTAATTATGGGGCTGATCTAATTAGTCTTTCTCTGGTTTCATACTTGTTAAAAGCAGGATAACATCCTTTCTCAGGTTGACTTGGTATCTCGTGTGATTTTTTTCTGGTGTTAACTTTTTCATTCAAGAAGAGTGTGAAAATAGGTCAGTGGGAAGGAAGATGATTCTGACTTTACATTTCTTCTGGATTTAGAAGCAAGTTAGTGCTTTCTGAGCTCCGGAGAATTTCAGTGAGTTTCCACCATTCCCCCACTTCAGAGTCTGGTGCCTTCCCTGGGGGCAGTTGTAAAGAAATCACATGAGCCAACAAATGTAGAGAGCTTTGCAAACTTTAAAGCACTATAGAAATCGCCATCATCATCATCATTATAATTTTTAAAGAAGAGTTTGTAGAAAAAAGAATGACCTTCATAAAACATATGCTTCCCTTCTGACTTCCCTCCCAAGCTTGTTTTGCAAGCATATGATTTATTATAATGTTAATAACAATACATAACAATATGTGTAAACAAAGATTACAATGGATACCCCTCTTAATAGCCCTATGAAGTAGGTACTTCAGATATTTTTCACATTTCATAGATGGGGAAACCAAGGCTCAAAGTTCAGTGGCTTGCTCAAGGTCATACAGCTGATAACCTGGAGCTCTGAGCTTTGAACCCAAGGCTTTACAGACTACAAGTCTCACACTGTTTCCCATCTGTCACATCCCTTGTCCTTTTTTCCATATAGAGTTGTACTTAAGGATCCCTACAGGCTCATATTGACTTAGAAACCACATACTATACTTCTGGAGGTGGAGCCAAGATGTTGGAGGAGAACACTCAGGTGCTCTTACAACATGCCACTCCAAATAACTTTCAAACAATGACTCAGATTGAGTTCTAGACTAGCAGAACCAACAAAAGATCAGACAAGCACAAGACAGCTTAGTGCAGGAAGAGAGACGTGTGACATGGGGGTGGAGGCTGAAACAACGGTGGTAAGGCTTGGTCATGGTGGTAGAAATAGCAGCTTTGGGAACTCTCAAGTCAGAGACAATAAGAGGACCTGGCAACTGGTCACAAAGATTATAGGAGACTACATCTAGGACTATGTCCTGTGGTAATGTTGTATAAAGGACCAGATACTGCTTGACACATCTACTGTCTATATCAGGGGTGGGGAACCTATGGCGTCAAGGCCACATGTGGCTCTCTAGGTCCTCAAGTGTGGCCCTTTGACTTTCACAGAAGTTTGGGTTCAGTCAAAGGGCTGCACTTGAGGATCTAGAGGCCACAGTTTCCCCACCCCTGGTATACCTTCTAGATCAAAGGGCAAAGGGGAACACTTTCAGTCAAGAGGAAGTGGAAGCTGTGAGAGGAAGTATTACTTTTGGTCACAAGTGATCAGGGATCCTGAGGAGCAGTATTGATTACAATTCCAAGGGATTAGAGACCCTTCCTGGATAAAGACCAGAGCACAGACCAGGAGACCAGTGACCACACCTTATCCTAAATCATTCTACCTTGGAAGCACCAAAAACTTTCAAACCTCCAGAACTAGCTCTGAAAATAAGAGGGTGAAAAATGCCTGAAGTTTAAGCCAGTACTTTTCCCTACCCACACTGGATACAGAGCCCAAATTGAACATAAAGTTCCAAATCAAGAAAAATCGTAGGGGGTGGGAGTTGGAGAGTGGGATGGGCAAACATCAACAAGAATAAGCTGACCATAAAAACAACTATACTGACAGGAAGAATAAAACACAAATTCACAAGAAAGACAATGCAACTGCAAGAAAAGCCAAAAAGGAAAAGTGAGAGCTGGACACAAGCCCAATAAAAATTCCTATAAAAAACTAGAAATTGATTTTCAAAATCAAATAAAAGTGGTAAAAGAAAAATTAGGAAAAGCAATGAAAGCAAAGGAAGAAAATTATAAAAGACAATTAACAGCTTAGTAAGAGAGACACACAAAAAATACAAAAGAAAACAACTCCTTAAAAAGCAGAATTGACCATATGGAAAAGGGTACAAAAATTCACTGAAGAAAATAATTCCTTAAAAATCAGAATTGGGCAACTGAAAGCTAATGACTTCATGAAACATCAAGCAATGATAAAAGAAACTCAAGAGAATGAAAGAATAGGAAAAAATGTGAAATGTCTCATTGAAAAAATAATTAACCTAGAAAACACATTGAGTAGACATATTTTAAGAATTATTGGAATACCTGAAAGCCATGATCAAAGAAAGAGCCTAGTCATCACATTTCAAGAAATCATAAAGGAAATTTATCCCAATATCCAGGAAACAGAAAGTAAAATGGAAATTTTAAGAATCCACTGATCTCTACCTGAAAGAGATCTCAAAATGAAAATTCCAATGAATATTATAGCCTAAGTCCAGAGCTCCCAGGTCAAAGAGAAAATACTTCAAACAGCAGAAAAAAATCATTCAAATGTCATGGAGTCAGGATCACACAAGTCTTAGAAGCTACCACATTAAAGATTCAGAAAGTTTGGCATATGATGTACTACAAGACAAATGAGCTGAGATTACAACCAAGGAAAACATACCCAGCAAAACAGAGTATAATCCTTCAAGGAGAAAGAAAAGGATATTTAATGAAATAGAGGAATTTCAAGCATTCCTGATGAAAAAAGATACCTTAATAGAAAATTTATCTTTCAAATATGAGACTAAAGGGAAGCATAAAAAGAATACAAGTAACTTGTGAGGACTTTTATCATTATCGGGGCATTTAGAAGGATTCTGCATAAAAAGAAGGTAAGTGAATGAATCAGTGATGTTAGAATGATGTAAAAATGCATAGATGAGAAAGATGGATGTCCTGGGAGAAGGGAAAAGGAACAGGAAAAATGGGAAAAATTATCCTGCATAAAAGAGGTTGCACAAGGAAGAAATTTTTAAATTGGAGGGGGAAATGGTGAGCAGGCAGGAAACACTTGAACCTCACTAACATCTAAATTGGTTCAAAGAGGGAAAATATCAATTGGTAATAGGAATCTATCTTACCCGACAGGGAAGTAGGAGGGGAAGGGGATAAAAGAAAGGAGGGGGGAAAAAAGAAAAGAGAAGATCATAAAAGGTAGGGCAGATAAAAGAGGGCAGTGGTTAGAAGAAAAAAAGGCTTAAGAGGAGACACAAGATAAAAAGTGAAAGAGAATCATAAATGGAAGAAAATAGGAGGAAGGGAGATGGACAGGGAGTAATCATAACTAAATGGCATGAATTTGCCCATAACATGGAAAAAGAATGGATTAGAAACAAGGATCCAATAATGTTTATGGAAAACAGGCTCAAAACAAGGAGACACACAGTTAAAATAAGGCACTGAAGAAGAATTTATTACACTTCAGCTGAAGTAAAAAAAAAAAATCAACAACACAAAGGTAGCATTCATGATCTCTGACATAACAAAAGCAAAAATAGACCTATTTAAAAGAGAGAATCTGGTAATGCGCATCTTGCTAAAAGGCACTATAGACAATGAAATAATATCATTATAAAACACTGACACCAAATATAATAGCATCCAAACTTTTAAAGGAAAAGTTAAATGAATTATAGGAGGAAATAGACAATAAAACTATACTAGTGAGGGAACTCAATTTTCTCCCCTCAGAGCTAAATCTAGCCACAAAATAAATAAGCAAGAAGTCAAGGAGATGAATTGAATCTTAGAAAGATCAGATATGATAGACCTCTGGAGGAAACTGAATGGGAGTGGAAAGGAGTATACCTTTTTCTCAGCTGCACATAGCACCATTACAAAAATTAACCACTACTGTGCACAAAATCCTCACAACCAAATGCAGGAAAACTGAACACTCCCTTTTCAGACCAAAATGCAATAAAAAATTACATTGAATAAAGGACCATGAAAGCATAGATTAAAAAAAAATCAATGAGAAACCAAATAATCCTAAAGAATGAGTGGCTCAAGGAAAAAGTCATAATAACAATCATTTCATTAAGGAGAATAAGAGCAATAAAATGACCTTCAAAAATGTGTGAGTTGCAGCCAAAGCAGTACTTAGGGGAAATTTTATATTGCTAAACTAGTACATTAATGAAGAAACAAAAAGCAGATCAATGAATTGGGCATGCAATTAGAAAAAAAACTGGAAGAAACTTTAAATCCCCAATTAAACACCAAAATGAAAATCCTGGAAATAAAAGGGGGGATTAATAAATCTGAAAGTATAAAAACATTGAACTAATAAATAAAACCCAGAGCTTGTTTTATTGGGAGGGGGAACCAATAAAATAGATAAACCAGTGGTTAATTTGATTTTTAAAAAAGAAGAAAACCAAATTGCCATTATCCAAAATGGAAGACATGAATTCTTTTCCAGTGAAGATGAAATTAAAGTAATTAATGAGGTTATTTTGCCTAATTATATGCCAGTGAAACTATCTAAGTGAAATGGATGAATATTTATAAAAAACTATATAAACTGACTGGATTAATAGAAGAGGAAAAATATTTAACCTTATTTTAGAACATGTCATAAATGAGCTACCTAAGGGAAGAAAAATCCCCTGGATCAGATAGATTTACAAATGAATTCTAACAAACATTTAAGAAATAATTAATCTCAATAATATATAAAGTATTTGAAAAATTGATAAAGGAGTCCTATCAAGTTCTTTTAACAATGCAAAAAAATAGTTTTTATACCTAGACAAGAGAAAGCAAAGACAAAAAAAAGACAATAGACCAATTTCCTTAATGACTATTGATGCAAAAATTTTAAATAAAATACTAACGAGATTATAACAATATATCACAAACATCCTATGCTATGACCCGGAATGAAAGGGTGGTTCAATATTAGGGAAACTATTAGCGTAATTGACCATATCAGTAAAAAAAACCCACAAAAATGATTATAGCAACAGATATAGGAAAAACCTTTGACAAAATACAACACCCACTCCTATTAAAAACACTAGAAAGCATAGAAATCAATGGAACCTTTCTTAAAATGATACATAGTGTATCTAAAACCAAGAACAAACATTTTCTATCATGGAGATAAACTCAAAGGTGGTTACACCTTTACCTGTGAAGCAAGGATATCCGTTAGCAATATTATTCAATACTGTACTGGAAATGTTAGCAATAAGGGAAAGAAGTTGAAGGAATAAAAATGGTCAGCAGGTAAACAAAACTGTCACTGTTTGCAGGTGATATTATGGTGTACTTAAAGAATCCTATGTATTTGTCTCTAATGGTAGTCATCTGTTGGGGGAGAGGAAGGGAAGAAAATATATTTATGTGATTGCTTTATTATATACATTTCAAAGGAATAACAAGTTGTACATAATAGATTTTCAGCTTCATGTGCAACAGTCTTCTTTATTATACCATGTTATGGAAATACTTTTTATTCCAAAAGGAAAATGCCATTTAAAATAACTGCGGGCAATCTAACTTGCTTGGGAGTATACCTACCAAGGCTCACGCAGGGATTTTATGAACACAATTACAAAACACTTCACACAAATAAAGACAGATCTAAACTACTGGGCAACTATTAATTGCTCAAGGGCAGGCTGAATCAATATAATAAAAAAGATAACTCTACCTAAATTAATTTGTTTGTTCGGTGTCATATCGAACTGCCAAAGCATTTTTATAGAGCTAAAAAAATGTTCTTCATTTGGAAGAACAAAAAGAGAAGAATTTCAAGGGAATTGATGAAAAAATATGAAGGAAGGCATAATACTTCCAGATTTCAGACTATATTACAGTGTGGTAATCATCAAAATCATCCAGTACTAGCTAAGAAATAGTCATGGTTCAGTGAGACAGAGTAAGCATGTAGGGCACATTAGTGAATAACCATAGTAATTTAATTTTTGATAAAACCAAAGATCCAAGTTTTTGAACTCATCATTTGACATAAATTGCTGGGAAAATTGAAAAACAGTATGGTAGCAACTAGACATAGAACAACATCTCCGAACCTACACCAAGGTAAGATCAAAATGGACACATGATTTAGATGTAAAGGGTAATATCATAACTAAATTATGGATAAGGTAGGAGTTTATGACCAAACAAAGAGAGTAAAATAGGTAATTTTAATTATATGAAATTGAAAATCTTTTTTAGAAACCAAAAAATGCAGCCAAAATTAAAAGGAAAACAGGAAACATGGAGACAATTTTACACAAGTTTCTTTGATAATGGCCTCATTTATCAAATACTTGGGGAACTGAGACAAATTTATAAAAGTAAGAGCCATTCTCCAGTTGATAAATGGTCAAAAGTTAGGGACAAGCAGTTTTCAGAAGATGAAATCAAAGTTATCAGTAATCACACAAAATACTCTCAATCACTATTGATGAAAGGAAATTAAAACCACTCTGAGACACCACCTCACAGGAATCAGATTGGCTAACATAAAAGAAAAGGAAAATGACAAATGTTGGAGGAGGTGTGAAAAATTTGGACACGACTGCACTGTTGGTGGAGTTGTAAACTAGTCCAACAGTTCTGGAGACCAATTTGAAACTACACACATAGGGTTATAAAACTGTACATGGCCTTTGACCCAGCAATATCGCTAGGAGGTCTATATCCTAAAGAGCTCAAATAAAAGGGTGAAGGACTTATATATACAAAAATATTTTAACAGCTCTTTGTGGTAGCAAAAAATTGGAAATCAAGAGGATACTCAACAATTGGGGAATGAGTAAACAAGTTATGGTATGCGATTGTGATGAAATACTGTTGTGCTGTTAGAGATGATAAGCAGGAGGGTTTCTAAATAACCTGGGAAGACTTATT
Source organism: Notamacropus eugenii (assembly GCF_028372415.1). NCBI lineage: Eukaryota > Metazoa > Chordata > Mammalia > Diprotodontia > Macropodidae > Notamacropus > Notamacropus eugenii. The sequence continues at coordinate 14,072,620 of NC_092874.1, forward strand.
TGAACTGATGCAAAGTGAAGTGAGCACAGCTAGGAGAACAACGTACGCAGTGATAGTAACATTTTAAGGATGATCAACTGTGAAAGACTTAACTGCTCTGATCAAGATGATGATCCAAGAAAATTCCAAAGAACCCATGATAAAAAGTGCTGTCCATCTCCAGAGAAAGAACTGACGTAGTCTGAATACAGATTGAAACTTACCTTTTTTCTTTCTTTTTCTTGTTTTATTTTTTGTCTTGAGTTTTCCTTTGCAACATAGCTGATATGGAAATATATTTTGTATGACCACATGTATAATTGGAATCAAATCACTTGTCTTCTCAAGGAGGCATGGGCCAGAGGGAGAAAGGGAATTTGGAATTCAAAAATTTTTGAATGACCTTTAAACATTTTTGCACATAATTGGGAAATATTTAGCAAAACAAAATATGATATAAAAACCACATGCTAACATTATGTTTTATTATATTTTTATTTATTTTGTTAAATATTTCCCAATTATATTTTAATTTGGTTCAGTTCATGGGAGTGTTATAGAGGTGGCTTGTGTGACATCTCAGGACTAGATGAACTCTGGGGGCCATCTCCAGTCATCCTGATCTATATCTTAACGCTGGACAGACGGTTATGGAGGAGAAAATGAGGCTGATGACTTTGCACTGCCCTCCCTCACTTAAATCCAATTCACTAACAAGTCATGGGATCATCTTCCTGATGTTTTAGTCCTGCTCAAGAATGATGGACGGACAACAACAGTTGACCTCTAAGAGACTCCGAAGGTCCCTTCTGCCTCTCAGTTTGTGACCTTACATATGCTTTGGAAGCTCTTTCAGTCTCAATAGACAAATGATTAATGGATAGTGTTGGAACTGAAATCAGGATATAGGTTCAAATGGAGATTCCAGTGTTTGCTAGGCTAGCCTGTCTCTGGGCCTCATTTTTCTCAGCTGTAAAATGAGAGATTTTGACTGACATCTAAGGTTCTTTCTAACTGGAGACAGGTGATCCTCTGACCTTTCTGTAAAACCCTACTCAGAGTATTCAATTCAAAGCAGATAATGAGGCTTTCAGGTGGACCTCTTGGGAAGTCTCTGTATGTTGAAAAATGTCTGGAATGCCCTGGAGAGTCCCGGCTCTAGAACTGGACAAATCTTATAGAGTGGCTCTTCCAGCTTCCTCATAATATAGGTGAGATAGAAACCTTGTTTTATCAGTGATGCCCATGGTGGGTATGAAGAGGGTTTGTGGCCTGACTGTGGTTGATGTTGTCTCACTTCTGTCGCTTAATATCCTTGTGCACCTCAGCAAGTCACTCAGCTTTTCTTAGACTCAGTTTCTTGAATAAGCTCCGTCAAGCCCTAAAGCAGTATTTATGTCATGATCTTAGGGAGTCTAAGCAAGTTATTTACCATCTTAGTGCTCTGAGTAACTCTCTAAGACTTTGGGTATATGTACTAGTCTGCATTGGTACATTGGGGGCAGATAGGTGGCACCATGGTGCACAGAGCACTGGGCCTGGAGTCTTTAAGAATCATTTTCCTGAGTTATAATCCAGCCTCAGACACTTCCTAGCTGTGTGACCTTGGGCAAGTCACTTAATCCTCTTTGTGTCAGTTTCCTCATCTGTAAAGTGAGCTGGAGAAGGAAATGGCAAACCACTCCAGTATCTCTGCCAAGAAAATGCCAAATGGAGTCATGAAGAGCTGGACACAATGGAGCAAGCAGTCTGCTTTGGTGGAAACTTGGGGTGGGTGGGGTAGTCCTTAGCAGGAAAGTCCTATACTCATGAAATCGTGGATTTAGTTTTTTAAAAATAGAAGCCCAGAAAGTGCCTTGACCAACTTCCCACAGTGGGTGAGTAGCAATGCAGACTTCAACCCATTACTGTATGTTGTAGTTACCACCATATCTAGCCTACATGTGACACCTTAAAGTTCATAAAGTACTGGACAAATGTTATCCCATTTTATCCTCATGACCACCTTGGGAAGTAGGTGTTGTTATTAATTCCATTTGTAGATGAGGAAACTGAGGCACACAGCTTAAGTGACTTGCTCAGGGTCATACAGCTAGCAAGTGTATAAGACTGGATTTGAACTCGTGGTTTCCTGATACCAGGTCCAACATTCCATCCTCTGTGCCCACTCACTACTGTTTGTAAAATGAGTATAATGACAGCTCCCATCTCAAAGGGTAGTTTTGAAGATCAAAGGAGACAATGCATATAATTTGCAAACCTTAAAGCCCCCCCCCCCAAAGTGTTCTACTCACGTTAGCCAGGTAACTCTCCATGATCCTTTGGCTTGGGCATGATTTAGACTCTCCAGACTCTCTTTCGACATGACAAGTTCCTCGGCCACACGACACGTTGCTTACATTTTTTCTAAATATCCTCTTACAATTCTAAGCCTAAAACTCATGTCAGCTCTTTCTTTCTTTTTTGAATTTTCTTTTAGACTCTTTGCTCTCTTTTGGATTGTTTGCTGACCCCTGAAAATGTGCCTCCAGAAAGCCCGAGGGAAGCCTATGAGATCTACTTTGTCTTTGCATGTATCTGGGCCTTCGGGGGAGCCCTGCTTCAAGATCAGGTACAAGTGGGGGAACAAATGTGGGAGAAATAGACAATGACATGCTTTAAACTATGACGTACGGTTTGCAAAGCACCTGCAATGGCTTCTCCCCTCAGGTACCACTATAGTTCAGGTCCTCATCCCTTCTTACCTTGGCTGTTATCACGGCCTCCTAATTGATCTCCTTGCCTCTAGTCTCCCACCACTTGTCCATCCTGCCTACAACTGCCAGTTTTTTTAAGTCCAAAATGTCATTCCCCTCCTCAATAAGCTTTAGTTGTTCCCTATGAGTTCTAGGAGACAAAATAGACCCCTCAGCCTGGAATTTTGGATACCAAAGACTGGTTCCCACCTCTTATTGAAAGTACAACCTGCTCATAATGTTCTGTGACCATTTAAGTGAAAGAGCTTGTACTCCTCTGAGAGCCATCTTGGGCTAACTGAATAGGGACATGACTCTGTGACTAGAACTATTGAGCACAGCCCCACTGAGACTAAGCTTGTTGTTTAGCCAGGTGGTTTTAGAATCTGATGATAAATAGTCCTCTATTACTTTTAAAATAAAATAATAGATTTTATCAATTTTTTATACCAAGTGTAATTTCCCCCTCTATGCCTCCCTTCTACTCCTTTCACACAAGGATTGGGGTTTTTTTTCCTAAGTGGAGGAGAAAAAAATTAATCGAAATTATTTAACACACTGAAAACCAATCTGCTATTACTCCCCAGCCAAGGAGTCAGGGCATATGTCCTCACATCTCTCTCCTTTAGGGCCGTGTCCTTCTTCAAACTCACAACAATCAGCTTCAGTTATGTTGAGGCGTTTGTCTTCTGCATTGTTGCAGCTTTTGTATACAGTGTTTTCTGACCCTTCTCATTTCATCTTGCATCAGTTCATGTAAGTCTTCTCAGGTTTCTCTGTAGTCATCATGTTCCTTGTTTCTTACAATACAGTAGTATATCCATGTACCACAGTTTGTTTAGCCATTCACAAATGATAGACATTGATTTTGTTTCCAAATTCTTCACTATAAAGGGTTGCTATACGTTCTGGAGTGTCTAGGGCTTTATTTTTGTACATGATTTCCTTGGTGCTCATGTATTGTCACTAGGGAGTTCTGTGCTTGTAAAACAAACAAACAAAATCTCTCAATGAGCTTGCCTCCCCGCTATAATAATGATTGATGTGTGCCAGCACAGGTCTAGGAGAGACTGAGGTCAATTGAATACTTGAATTACAGGAGTTCTGAGTTAGGGTAGAGCTAAAGCCAATGGTGTATCCTCACAAAACCTTACACCAATATGGTGGACCTCAGGAAGAGAGAGCTAACAGGCTACCTAAGGAAAGGAGCATATGGGTTCAGGCTGGAAAAGGGAGAAGATCAAGGCTTCTGTGGGGAGCAGAAGGGGAATTGGGCCCTTGGGTGGCTGCTGCACTTTCAGTCTGGGGAAAACAGGGAGATCCAATTTCAAGATGACGAAGAGGAGGAGGAAGAGTAGCCCTGTAAGGTTTACGAGACCAAGAATCTCACTTGAACCTCAAGACAACCCTGTTAGGTGTAGGTGCGGGGCTTACCATCCCATCCACATCAATCAGAAGAGACAATGAGACTCAGAAGAAAAGGTAAAGACTTGCTGCTAATTATTCAGCTTCTAAGCATCAAAAGCAAAATTCTAATTCAGCTCCATGCCCTCTCCAAGTGCCCTGTCTTATACACACACAATAAGGAGGGGGTGAAGGGAGAAGCCTGTTTTGTGAGCTCCCTTCCCTGGCCCTTTAGCAAGGCAGCTGCTGCTCAAGCTTGGACAGAAATGGAGAGATGCCAAAGCTGCTGACGGCATTAGCAGGGAGCTCTCAGCATGTGGACAGGAGGAGGAAGAATCTGAATCAGGCTTCACCTGCTCTCTCCCTTCTTCTTAGACAGCTGGAGCTGGACTTGGAAAGACTCTGGAAAGGGGAGAAGGACCTTGTGCAGATGCGCTACTTCTCTGCTTTAGACAAGATTGGGAGATCAGGGAGTGGGGCCAGGACTCTCATCTCTGGGATCCTAGAATGAAGTGAGAGTCACTGATGGACTTCTAAACTATTTCAAAATGAATTTCTCTCCCTCCTCCTTCCCTCTTTCCCTCTCATTTTGCCTCTTACTCTTCCTTCTCCCTTTCCCTCCCTCATTTCCCTCCTTTCCCCCTCTTCCTTCCCTTATCTCCCCTCCCTTCCTGCCTTCCTTTCTTTCCCTCTTTTTCCCTCCCTTTCTCCTTTCCCCTCTCCCTGCTTCATTCTCCTTCACACACATTTTTTTTGCACTGTGCCTTTTTTTCTGATAAGCTGTAAGATAGCATAGTACAATGGAAAGTGCCTTGGTTTTGGAATCTGAGCGTATGGATCCAAAACCTGATTCTGTCACTACCTACGTGACCTTGTGTAACTCAGAATCTCTCTGGGCCAGGTCCTCATTTGGACAACGTGACATTTGGACCAGATGATTCTGGAGCTGTAATCCCATCACCTATTTTTATGGGGCTCAGTTTGGTGATTATTTTCTAAAATCATAGGCCTACAGCTGGAAGGACCTGCAAGGCAGCAGAGACCAGCCCTTTCTTTTTACAGATGAGAAAACTGAAGACCAGAGAGTTTAAATCAATTGCTCAGGGTCAACGGACAAGTGTCTGAGTCAGTGTTTGACCCCAGATACTTGTTACTCCAAGTCCAGTGACACCTTTTATCCATCACTGCAGAGGGTGACGTTGGAGAAACCATGGATTGTGGCATCAACAGAGACCTGGGTCTGACTCCTGCTTTTGCTGTTTGCCATGGCAACCCACAGGCACAGTTTTCACCCTCCTGTGTATTTTGTGATGAAGAAGCTGAGGCCGCAAGAGATGGAGCAGTGTGGCCAGAGTTCCTCCTAGTTAGTGACTGCGGGGGCTGGGCATTGGCCTTACAGCCTAACCCTAAATTCAGAGTCAGTGTCTTCAGCTTCACCTTTGCTGCTTCCTGAATACATGATCATTGCAATAATCATGGCCAATTTTTATATAATGCCTTACATCTGTGAGCCTCTTAAGTACTTGGTCCTCACAAAGACCCTGTGGACCAGGTTCCCATATAATCTCAGCTTTACAGATGAAGAAACTGAGTCAGAGAGAAGTAAAAGGACTTGCCTAGAGTCAGACAGCTAGGAAATGAGGAGGGGGAATAGGACTCAGGGTTCCTTGATTCCAAGTCCAGCACTCTGTCTGCTCTGCTACCTAGCTGGCAATCCTTCAAGCTTTCCATGTTACATCCCTGCCCTCAAGGACCTTACATTCTAATGGGGGAGGCAGGATGATCCTAAAGAGGTAGGTATAAGATATTCACACAATAATAATTGGATGTCTTTGCTGCCTCCCAGTCAGGCACCCGGTTTGTGTAAAATGTCCTCTGCCCCTCTCCTCTTCTCCTTCCCTCCCATCATTAGGTCCTTGCCAGTAGATTGTGGCTGTGTTCTCTCTCCAGCCTCCTTGTCCAGAACCCCCAGAACCCAGGAGAGGATGCAGGAAAAGAAATCTGTCCTTGAAGGCTTCCTTCTCTTGGTTCCAAGCTGACAGGGATGAGGCAAGAGCCTAAAATAGCATGATGAGGTCACTCGTGCCCCGTGGGGCTGCTCTCCTTGTCACTAGGTTACCAGAGCTGTGTTTCATAATTAACTCAGCTCTAGCAGCCATCCTCCCAAATCCCAGGGAGCCCCTTCCTGGTAACTGAATCGACAGCAAGGGACAGTATCTCATTTGATCTTTGTCTGTCTTCTCTCTGCATCCCCCCAGTGCCTGGCCTTGTACATCAGAGGCGATTAATAAATGCAGATTGGATTGCAGGAGCAGTCTAGTGTTTTACTGACAAAGGGCCTCTGTATAGCATGGGAATGGGGATGGATTTCATGGGTGGCCATCTTCCTAAAGACACCATCATCTTCTATCATCAGGGTACATGAGTGATTTCCTTTCCACCGTCTTGTGCACAAAAGTGTTTTCTTCTCCTTTGGGTACAGAGCACTGCTTCTTGTCAATCAATTGATTATTCCTGTGCTTTTGGATTTTGTCCATTCATAGTAGACTGGGGAAGGTGAAGGGGAAAGAATCCTGTATCTGAGCAGCAGGTTGGGTGTCAGTTCACTTACTGCCATCTTTGTCTCTGTATTCCCCCTCTATAAAGTGAGGGGTTAGAAAAGGTGTTGGCACTATGGGGCCTTCCAGAGCAAACCCTTTCATTTTTATTTGGTCTTGAGTGCCACTTTTGTTTGGACCTCACTTTCCTCATCTGTAAAATGAAGGGATGCGCTAGATGACCCCGCCAACTTCCAGCCCATTTGCATTAGATGAAGAAAGATTTTGGTACCTGGGGCTTTCTGTCTTACTCAAGCGTGACCTCCCCCCCCCGCTCCAGGGGAGAGGGCCTGAATGTCATTACTGGAGTTTCAAGGCCGAGCAGGACCTGGCATTTAGGTGATTTCCAGGGCAGGAGCACAGGCCCCCAAACTGATGAGAGTTCTCTTTTGAGGCTGCCTGAGACAGGGGTAAGGGGCCAAGAATGAAACATTCTCCAAAGCAACTTGAGTGGAGATAGCCAACTCAAGACCACCCTTTCTTAGCAGGATTCACACAAGCCTCAGTTGTTCATCGCTGACCAATGTCTCTATGTCCAGAGTCTTAAACTGTGGCAAGTTGGGAACTGATGGCAAGTGGTCACTGCCCAGACTTTGCTCTTCTCCATTAAGCTGCTTGAAGTCTGGGGCGATTGGACTTTTGTCTCTCTATCCCCAGTGCCTAGCACACAGTAGGCGCTTGATAAACTCTTGTTGAATTGAATTGAGTTTCCCATTCATTCATTAATAGCATCACATATTTAGTGAGAGAAATTTACAGGACACCTAGTCCAACTTGTTTTGTTTTATAGATAAGGTAACTGAGGCACAGATAGGTGAATTGCTTACCCAAAGTAACATGCCAAGTGGCAGAGCCACGTTTTGAACCTAGATCCTCTGACTTCAAATCCAGCATACGTTCTTTTTACTCTCATAGTGGACCTGCATGGTAGTCATGTTTGTGATCTAACCCAGAAACAGAAAAGATTAGAAGGGGCCTGATGAAAAGGAGAGCAGATGATTGGGGGTGGGGAAAACAAGAATGCAAAACCATAGTAGATGTACAATTGGGGAAAATAAGGTTCTTTCTTCCTGCTTCCCTTCCTTCTTTCCTTTCCTTCCTTCTTTCCTTCTTTCTTTCCTCCTTCCTTTCTGTCTCTTTTTCTTTCCTTGTTCCTTCCTTTTTCTTTCCCTTCCTTCTTTCCTTTCTCCTTTTCTTTCTTTCTCCCTCTCTCTCCCTTCCCCCACTTCCTTTCTTTTTCCTTATTTGGCAGGAGGCAATGGAGAATAGGAATCAGAAGAGGTCAGAGTTGATATGACCTCCACCTCTGACACTTACTAGCTACATGAATATAGGCCAGTCACCTCACCACTCAGAGCCTCATTTTCCTTAGCTGTAAAATGGGGATGTACCTGTACCTATAGTCCCTCCCTTACAGAGTTGCCGTGAGGCTCATATGAGCTTTACAAACACCAGCTGTTATGATGATGCTCTGGTCAGAAGTGGCCACAAGGAACTGTCAGCCTTAACCTACTCTGATTTACAGGCTAGGAAAAAATGCCTCATGGTCACGCAATCATGCAGCAGAATTTCTAAGCTCTTACTCCCTGCCACACACCTGTTATACCCCTGAGAATTCCCTCTTACAGGAGGCCCCCAGGCCTTCAAGCAAATATGAGATGATGTCTTACATGGAATGTTGTAGAGAGTATTCATTAGTGTTTATGATTTGGATGAGAAGGCCTCTGGTGTCCCTGCCAACTTTAAGATTCTGTGATTCTGAGTCAGGGAAATATGTCCTTGAGAGAAGTTACCTTGGCTGCATTCCAAGCTCACTTGCCTATATATGGTCATTTCATGACTTGTTTTCACTCCTAAATCTACACATATAGGGAATTAATGAGATTGGTGCTAGAGGTTTCACTGGTTACTGTGGGTTCACTCCATAAAAACCTTGGATGTCAAATAAGATTTCAGGATCCAGAGAAGTCGAAGCCTGTTTCCTTCATTCATTCATATGAAGCTGTCTTAACGTCACATTAGCCAACCCAGTGACCCTTTGCGTTTATTCTTCTTAGCTTTCAGATTATCCAACTGAATTTAGTCACTGGTGGTTCAAGCAGATGAAAGCAGTCAAGTTCCCATCCCAGGGGACAATTTTCGATTATTATCTTGACCCCAAGACCAGGAAGTTTTTGCCATGGGCTGATAAAGTCCCCAAATTGACTATGAATGCAGATACACCTTTACAGGTAGGTACATGAAAGGCATCAACTTTCAAAGGTATATTTTTATATTTAGAATCATTATTTCTATTGTAATTGGAGTTCTAGAAGACGAATGCAAAGTTGCAATGCATGAAATGATTATGACATCCAGAATGAGAGAGACAGTTGTCCCTCTTGTATACTGTGTTACTCAGATCACAACTGGGGTATTATTTTCAATTCTAGATGCCAGGTTTCAGTAAAGATATTGAGAAGCTAGAACATGTCCGAAGGATGATAAATAGGATGATGAAGGACCTTAAATCATACAATATTATGGTCCATTGAGGAAAGTAGGGGCATTCAGCCTTTAGAAGAGAAGAAGGGGTGGCAAGGGATTCAGTATGTGCCATAAGGTTCTTCAGGTTTTTGAAAATGTTATATGGACAGTTGGCCTCAAAGGCATAACTTGGAGAAATGGGGAAAAGATGCAGAGAACTGAATATTGAGATTCAACATAAGGGAAAATTCCTGAATAATTACTGCTTATGGGACTTGTATGGGATGCCTTGGGTGGTAGTGAGTTCTTTGTCACAGAAGTGCTTCAAGAACTTCATAAGCTCCTGGTGGGGATACCCTAGAGGAACTTTATGCTTAAGGTCTGAGTTAGACTGTTTGGAATCTCAGGGATTTTCTTCTTAGAGAACCCCAGAGGTAGAAAATGTTTTTGAGGTGGAGAGGGATTTTCAGTATACAAGAAACATCCAACTTGTTCTGATGTCTACAGCAAGGGCAGTTTCCCTGAGTATGAAAGATCTCTGCTGCAGGTAAAGACTCTCATTAGGAGGTCCTTTTGTTTCAGGGGACACATCTTCTCCTTAGAGCTTAATTCTATAATGACATCTTTTTGCCTGTTTTCTTCTAAGTATCTTGAGCTTTGCTAGGACTGGTGCTGCTGCTTTCTGAAGACCTTAGAATTTAAAAATTTCTGTCATTGTTGCATATTATATGACTACCCTTCCCCTGTCCTCTTTTCTTCCCTGCTTTCCCAACTTTAAAAAAAAAAAAGTGTTTCATTTGCATGATCTGACGGTTTCAAGCCCAAATATCTGTCCTAACACTTGGAGCTGTCCAATGTATCATGGAATACCTTGGGAAATCAGAGAAGGATCCCTGGAGGTTTTCAGATGGATTTGCAGGGGTGAAAACCTGCAGCCTTGAGGTCGTGTGTGGCCCTCTAGGTCCTCAAGTGCAGCCCTTTGACTGAATTCAAACTTCTAATCCTTTGAGGACCTAGAGGACCACATGAGATAGAGGCTGGATGTATCAGACATGTTGGAGAACTTTGGTGTCAAACTCATAGAAATGGAGATCACTAAACTGTACATAAGACCCCTGCAGGCCATGTGTTGACATAGTTTTAACATGTTATTTCTTTTTGTTGTGTTTTTTAATATTTCCCAATTATATTTTAATCTGGTTCAGTCACACTAGGGAGTGTTGTTGGCTTCACTGCCATGGGCTGCATGGTTGACTCTTCTGGTGTAGCAAATGTTCTTGACTATATGGTTAGGACTGCGTGGTCTCTAGGGTCCCTAGAAATTCTAGGCTCCTGTGACTGACTCATGGAAATATCCCCCTGGACATCAGTTATATCTGTCACATCCCAGTGTCTCTTTCACTCTTAGACTGTTTTCTTAAGTTACTGTTTTTCCTCAAATCTACATAAAGACAATTTACAGGATTCCAGACAATGCCCAGCATTTCTTCCTTCCTCACTCTGGCCTCTTGCAACCAGCTCAAGTGCCAGCTTCCAAATGAGGCCCTTCCTGATACCCTAAATTGTGCTCTCTTTCCACCAAAATGACTTCGTATTTACTTGTCTGTGTACATAAGTGATCTCTGGAAGATGGGGAGAAGGGAAGGATGGGGTGTGATAGAAAGGAGGGCACAATGTGGGAAGGGGTAATCAGAATGCAAGGTGTTATGGGGTGGGGGGAGGGGAGAGATGGGGAGAAAAACTGGAACTCAAAATTTTGTGGAAATGAATGTCATAATCTCAAATTAAATTTTTAAAAAGTGAGAAAAAAATAAGTGATCTTTGTCCCCTCCCCACACCACGTGAATATAAGTTTATTACAGACAGTGATTATTTCTTTCCTTGTCTTTCTCTGAAGTACCACCTCACAGGCTAGCTAACATAATAGAGAATGAAATAGAGAATGTAAATGACAAATGCTAGAGGGGATATGCACCGATGTGCCGTTGGTGGAGTTTTCAACTAGTCCAACCCCAAAAAGACCAAAGAAAAGAGGGGAAAGGACGTATCTGGAGGAAAAAAAATATGTTATCAGCTCTTTTTGTGGCAGCAAAGAATTGGAAATCAAAGGGGGATGCCCATCAGTTGGGAATGACTGAAGGAGTTGTAGGATTTGATTATGATGGAATACTATTATACCATAAGATATCATGAGCAGAACAGTTTCATAAAAACATGAAACGTGAAGTGAACAAAACCAGAAGAACACTGTGTACAGTAACAGCAATATTTGTACAATGATCAACTATGAAAGACTTAGCTGTTCTGGTCAAGACAATGATCAAAGAAAATTCCAAAGAACCCATGGTGAAAAATGCTATCTACTTGCCGAGAGAGAGCTAATTAACTGTGAATGCAGATTAAAGCAGGCTTTTTTTAGTTTCTTAATTTTTCTTCTTGGTTTTTTTCCGTCTGTGTTATCTTTTGCAACAGGGCTAATAAGGAAATATGTTTTGCATGACTGAGCATGTATAATTGATATCTCATTACTTGCCTTAAACTGGAGGGAGAGAATTTGGAACTCAAAATTTTTTAAAATTGTTGTCAAAATTTTTTAACATATAATTGTGAAGTATTTAATGAAGTAAATTAAAACATTAAAAAATAAAAATAAATAAGGGGTTTGACAAGATATTTCTAAGCTCTCTTTCAGCTCTAAATCTTTAGTGCTTTAATGAAGGTACAGACTGAACAATTCTAACCCATTTTGATAGCTCTCTCAGGTTTGCAAAATACTTTCCTTAATAGAGCCTTTCAAGGGTTTTGTTGTCACCATTATGAAGAGGAGGAAACTGAGGGTCTTGGAGGAGAAGGGGCTTGCTAAGTAAGAATCAGAGTCAGGTCTGGAGCCCTGGTCTTCCTTTCTATAGGTGAAGGGTGATTTCCATCCCCCTATTGTTACTTGTTGGCCTGGAGTGTAGCACCTAGATAGCTTGTACCATTACACCCTATCTCTGCTATTTGTATTCATGCCCTCCTTGTATTTAAACTAAAAATCTTGCAGAATTTCAGGAGGCACTGCCTACCCCTCCTCCAATCCTCAGGCCTCCATTTCCTTACCTGTAAGATGAGTGGTTTGATGAGATGATCCCTCCAGCCAAAGAATGCTTTTTCTCTCTTCCTATTGCCATCTCTCTCTTCCATCTTTTTCCAGACAGTTCTTGTCCCCACTCAAGAGACAACTCGTCTCCGATATTTTGCTGATTTGCTGCTGGCAAAAGGGAAACCATTAATGCTTGTTGGCAGTGCAGGAGTGGGGAAAACCATCTTTGTGAATGACACACTTGCTAGCCTTCCTGAAGATTATATGGTATCCAAGGTTCCTTTCAACTACTATACAACCTCAGCCATTCTGCAAAGTAAGTGCCTGGCCCAGGGGATCCTCTTAGTAAATGCTCATTGATTGATGATTGATTAATTGAGTGAGTGATGGAGACCAGTGATGGTATCCTTGTTTCAGGGATTCTTGAGAAGCCACTAGAGAAAAAAGCAGGGCATACATATGGTCCAGTAGGAAACAAGAAACTGATTTATTTCATTGATGATCTGAACATGCCTGAAGTGGATGCATACGGCACAGTCCAGCCTCACACACTGATTCGACAGCACATTGATCATGGACACTGGTGAGCATATCTGCATGATTTTGTTCTCTGCCCCAAGCCAATAATGGCCAGCAACAATCTCTTCAAAACCCCTCTGATCTTGCCAAGGAATTTCCTGTGATCTCTCATGAAACTACAAAAAGAAAAAATAATAACCCCAAATCTCTGTTCTGTATTGAAAACCTTTCTTGTCTCACACATTCTGGCTGTATACCTCCAAACAAGTAAGTCACTTAATCTCTGTGCCTCACGCAATGCTCTAATACTAAGATATAGAGGAGTTTTGTATCTACATCATTAGAAGGAGTTTGCAAACTAGAAGTTCTCCATGTAGTCCAGACTCTCCCCCTACCCTTCATCCCAAAGGAAATCGTCCTCACTATAAAAGGATCTGCTTAGTACAATGGATAAAATAAGAGACCTGGAGTCAGGTAGAACTGAGTTCAAATCTAGTCTCCAACATTTACCAGCTGCGGGGCCCTGGGCAAGTCACTTAACCTCTCTTTACATCAGTTTCCTCATCTATAAAATGGAGATAATACATGTTCTGATTTGTTATACGATTTCTTTCATTTATCTTAGTCTGACTACATAGCATGACTATAGTGAAAATATACTCAATAGGAAAGTATATGTAGAATCTATACAGAATTGTATGCAGTCGTGGGGAGGGAGGGGGGTAGTGGGGAGTAGGTGGGGAGGGATAAAATCGCAATTGTATGGCAGTGATTGTTAAACATTACAAAATAAAAAAAAAAATAAAATAAAATGGAGATAATAATTGCACCTGCCTCCCAGGGTTGTTATGAGGTGGAGTGAGATAAGATTTTTAAAGTGTTCTGTGAATCTGTTTTATCATCCTCATCACCATCATCATCATCATCACCATCATCATCATCATCATCATCATCATCATCATCATCATCATCATCATCATCGTCATTTAGCAATAGTACCACCTCTGGCACGGAGCTCTAAAATCACAAGCTAGAGAGAGCTTAGCTGTCATCCCCCTGCTTCCTGGCAGCATTGAGCTGAAATCCTACTAAACCTTTTAAAACAGAGGGATGGTGGCTCCCCTTGGGGGCCATAAGTGTTTTCCCTGGCTGGGTACAATAGGACAGCATTGCGATGGTTCTCTGGAATGGATGCTACATTTTTTGTCACCATCCTCTAGACCTCAGGGCTGGAGTAATCAGCCTTCCACCTCCACACTGAGGAAATGCTGAGACATTGGTGATTCCAGATCCAGTAGGGGAGCTCAGGGTCACTGTCTTCGGATGGCCAGCTTGAGCTGGTTCTTGGATTTTGGGGGTGGGGGTGGAGAAAGGTCTATCCCAGAACAGATCATGTAGATGCCAGGCCACACCAACAAACTGGTACAGCCTGTAGGGCAACGTGCTTTCAAGTTCGTCTTTCCCATGTGTCAGATGCGAGATTAAATTTCTACCCATAGGTATGACAGGCAGAAGGTGGCGATAAAAGAAATTCACAACTGCCAGTACGTGGCCTGCATGAACCCCCTGGTTGGCAGCTTCACCATCAATCCTCGACTCCAGGTATGGCCAAAGGTCTTCCCACCGTCCCATCCAAATGTAATGCTCAAATGGCAAGCTTTTCACCCAGGATGGTCTGAGGACTGAAAGCTTCTGACATCTCAGTAGCCTGTTTGCTTCTGCCCTTGCAGGCTTTGGGGGAGACTTTTGCTTCTCTTTTTGCTATTTGAAGATGCTCCAAAAGATTCAGATCCTCTCAGTTATGCCTCTCATTAGCTATGTGAGCCCAAGGAAGTCTCTTGGCATCTCTCAGCCTTGGTTTGTCCTCTGTAAAATAGGCATAATATACATATCTTCCAGGATTGCTGCAAAGCTCAAACCAGGAAAAAATGCCTAGAAGAATATTTGTGGACCTTAAAGAGACATGGTGTTGTTTTGGTCATAGGGATATATATGCTTCATAAGAATAAAATGCTTTTATTCCATTTATACAGGGAGCTCCCAGGTGAGGGAATTTCCTTGACCAATGCAGATCTCCATTGTGAGGTCTAGAGGTCATATGGTCTGTCTAATCAGTGAGACTTGAACCCATGTCTTATCAATTGTACCAGTACAGTATGTTTGCCATGCCATACTGCCCACCATTATCTTCATCTATATCTTCATCATTGATGATTGTTGACGCGGTATTACAGAGAACAGACATCACAGTTTTGGGTCAGGCCCACAGGCCTTCCCTCTTCCCTGCCTGTCTTTTTGCTGAGTAAACCTTGGCTTTGTTTTCCCTTCCAGAGACACTTTTCAGTGTTTGCTTATAACTTTCCATCTCTGGACTCGCTTACCACCATCTATGGCCAGATGCTCAGTCTGCATTTCCAGCAGCAAGCCTTCAGCACTCCCTTCCTCCTCCGCAGCAGCCCAGCTCTGGTCCAGGCAGCCATCGGCCTGCATCAAGCCATGATTCTTAGTTTCCTCCCAACAGCTATGAAGTTCCACTACATCTTCAATCTGAGAGACCTCTCCAACGTCTTCCAGGTACCTGGAAGGATGGGGGATGTGAAAAGAACAACCAGCCCTTGAATTGGGACAGTTTAACATGGTTTTTTAAAACCCTCATCTTTCCTTCTTTTTTCAATAATCTTCCCCACCAGTAGGCTGCCCCTGAAATCTACCCCTGCTTCCTCACTGGGGCTTGGAAGGGTCCTGGGCCCTCAAAGAGGATGACAGCAGAGCATTGGGGGTTCTACTTGTCAGCAAGGCTCTGAAGGTCTGCCTATTGTCTTGACCGCATGGTGGGAGAGTTGACTTTTTGGAATTTCATACCCTGGAATATGACCTTGTTTTTATCCACAACTCACAAAAGCCATCTGCCAATTGTAGCTAAGATTTATAAAGCACTTGCAATGTATGAGGCACTGTACTGAGTGCTTTACAATTAGTATCTCTTCTGATTCTCACAACCACTCTGGGAAGTAGGTGCTATTTTTATCCCCATTTTACAGATGAGGAAACTGAGGCAGATGGAAGTTATATGACTAGCTCAAGGTCACACAACTAGTCAGCGTCCAAAGCTGGATTTGACTCAAGTCTTCCTGACTTCAGGCCTGGCACTCTATCCACTGACCCACCCAGCTTCCTCAGTCGCTAAGAAGTTACCATCTGATTCAATTCAATGCCCATCTTAAGTGCCTGCAATGTTCAAAACACTGGGCCAGTTGTTGGGGATGAACAGAGCATGGGATTTAGGATTCAGTTCCCAACTCAGATAATTTTTTAGCTATATGACCAAGGACAAACCACTGAACATGCCGGTCTCAATTTCCTCATCTGTAAAATTGTGTTAATAATAATAACTAACAACCTTATAGCATTTTAAGGTTGGAAAAGTGTTTTACATATGTGCTTTCAGGCAAGTGCTATTATAATCCCTATTTTACATGTAAGGAAACTGAGGTCTAGAGGTGCTCAGGAAGAGACTGAACCAAGGTCTTCCTGAGTCTGGTTCGCGTGCTCTACCCAGTTGCCACCCAGGTGTCTTAACACTCATAGTGCCTAACATAGGGTTGTTGTAAGAATTAAATGAGGTCACATATGCAACACATTTCTCAAGCTCTATAATACCATGTGAATGCCAGTTGTTGTTGGGGTTGTGCTGGTGGTGGTTGCAAAAAAAAAAAAAAATGAAACAAAGTCCCTTCCCTCACAGAATATACAATTTATTGGTCAAAGAGTTTGTCATCCACAGCATCAGCAGGAAGAGCCCTCACCCAGATAAATCATAACCCCTTATCATTGCAGGCTGTGACATGTCCAGAAGGTAGTCAGGGAAGGTCTTATTCCCATTTTATAGATCAGGAACCTGAGGCTGCACACATCTAGTGACTCACTTGAGGTTACCCAGCAGAGTTAATAGGAGAACCAGGACCCTCTGACTGTCAGGAATTTGCAGAACAGTCCAATACAGTTCCTTTGTGTGTGACTGAAAACAAGTCCCTGTCGTTATTATAGAAGTGAAGTCAACAAACATTTATTGTATGCCTACTGTATGTATAATTCAAAGAAGAGTTGTTGTTTCTGATATTTGCTCAAATAGTTGGGTTTGATGACATTTTCTGTTCTCAACTCGTCATATACCATGTCGATATTTTAATAACAAGATGCCAAAAAGAGAAAATGACAGACTCACAGAACTGGAAAAAAAGCAAATTACCTCCCTACGGAGTGAGGACAGATGACTTAGCATTTAAGTTTCGTTAAAATTTAAAACAAATCATTTGGGAGTCTAAAGCACAGCAAATACTGGAGGTTAGATGCTATGTTTAGTTTCTTTGTTGGTCACTGAATTACCATCCAAGTCTGGGAAACAATTGCTGCCTACATTTGCCTTCCCGTGAAATGGACATGTTGGTATTCATATTTACACATTCCCGTCAGCCATGATTTTTTTGGTGTAGATGTTCTTTCTGTTGGCACTAGGTTTTAATCTCTCGATGACTTGTAGAAAAAATCAATCAATCATCAAGCATTTATTAAGCATCTGCCATCTACCAGGCACTGGGCTAGATGCTAGAGACATAAATCAAAAGAATGAGCCAACTATCACTTTCAAGGAGCCTGATATCTTAACAGAAGAGACGAGTAGATGCATAAACATATAATGAATCAGTATAAAGGGAATAAATACAGAGCAATTTCGGAGGAAGGGAAGGCACTCACCTTTGGGTGGGTCACATGTAGATAGTATTCAGGAGATCCTCTGACTGCAAAATTCATCATCCTGTGGTTTAGGGAATGGAAGGATGCAGAGGAGAGCCCTGGCAGATGAGTGTGTGGATACTGGCAACAGAAAGGGAACAGGAAAGAACAGAAGTGCCAAAATCATGGCTCCCAGAAAAGCTCTCAAGTGAGGTCCAACCATATTAAACTGAAAGATTAGAAACAGGCAATGAGGAAATAAAACGATCATTCTTTGCAGATGGGGTGATGGTATACTTAGAAAACACTAAAGAGTCAATTAAGAAACTAGTTGAGTCAATTAACAACTTTAACAAAGTTGCAGGATGTAAAATAAACCCGCACAAATCATCCACATTTCTATATACTACCAACAAAGCCTAGCAGCAAGAGATAAAGAAATTCCATTTAAAATAACTGCAGATGATATAAAATAGTTGGGAGTCTACCTACCAAGACAAACCCAGATTATACGAATACAATCACAAAATTCTTTTCACACAAATAAAGACAGATCTGAACAATTGGGGGAATATTGATTACTCATGGGTAGGCTGAGCCAATATAATAAAAATAATTCTACCTAAGTTTATTTATTCAGTTCCATACCAATCAAACTACCAAATAACTACTTTATAGAGCTAGAAAGAAAGAATAAGAACAAAATGTCAAGAATATCAAGGGAATCAATGAAAATAAAAGGAGGGTGCCTCAGTATCAGATCTCAAATTATATTACAAAGTAGTAATCATTAAACCAATCTGGTACTGACGAGGAGGAAGTAGAGTGGTGGATCAGTGGACAGTGGATCAGTGGACATAAAGACTGATATTATAAAAAAACTAGGGGACCATGGAAAAAAGTACCAGTCAGATCTGTGGATAAGGGCAGAGTTTATGAGCAAACAGGACAGAGAGGATCACAGGAGGCAAAAATGAGAATTTTGGTTACATGAAATTAAAAAAGTTTTGCACAAACCAAACTAATGCAGCAGAATTAGAAGGAAAATGAACCTGGGCGGGGAGTGGGGAAGGAGGAAAGGATTATAGCAAGTTTCTCTGATAAAGGCCTCATTTCTCAAATATATAGGGAAATGAGCCAAATTTATAAAAATACCAAATTATACAAAAATGTAAAAATTCTTTGACGGACAAGTGTTCAAAGAATATAAATGGGCAGTTTTTAGAAGAAAAAAACTGTCAATAGTCACCTGAAAAAATGCTCTAAATGACTATTAATTAGAGGATGCACATTAAAACAATCTTGAGATACCATCTCACATCTATCAGTTTGCTTAATGTGACAGAAAGGGAAAATTACAAATGCTGGTAGGGATGTGGAAAAATTGAGACACTAATGCACTGTTGGTAGAGTTGTTAACTAGTCCAAATGTTCTAAAGAATAATTTGATCTTTCCCTAAAAGGGCTACAAAATTATTCATATTCTTTGACTCAATCCTAAGTCTGTATCCCAAAGAGATCAAAGAAAAGGGTAAAGGATTTATATGTACAAAAATATTTTTAGCAGCTCTACTCACGGTAGCAAAGAATTAGACTTTAAGGGGAGGGGATGCTCATCAGTTGGGGAATAACTAAGCAAGTTGTGGCATAATTGTGATGACAATATTTTGCTATGGGAAATGATGAGCAGGCTAATTTCAGAAAAACTTGTGAAGTTATATATGAACTGATGCAAAGTGAAGAGAGCAGTACACAGTAATAGCAATATTGTATGATGATCAACTATGAAAGACTTAGTCAGTCTAACCAAGGCAGTTCCAAAGGACCCATGATGCAAAGTGCCCTCTACTTCCAGAGGGAGAACTGATGGATTCTGAATGCAGATTAAAGGACTTTTTTTAAACTTTCTTTTCTCGTGTGTGTTTGTGTGTGTGTGTGTGTGTGTGTGTTTTCTTTTGCAACATGGCTAATATGGAAATATGTTTTTCATGACTTTACATTATACTTAGTATCTTATTGCTTGTCCCCAAAGGGTGTGAGACGAGCAGGAGACAGAGAGAGAATTTGGAACCAACTTTTTAAATAAGTGTTAAAAATTTGTACAAATACTTGGGAAATATTTAATGACCATGTATATGTGAATATATATATAAATGGAACATTCAAGTATGTAAAATTCTATATATTTCTTTTAATTTTCTTTCCAACTTCCCAAATAAAAGAAAATGTTAATGACTAAACAAGTAAACTCCAGCCTGGCCTTGTTTTTCTACGTTTTTTTTTTCTTGTAGGGAATATTATTTGCCACTCCTGAGTGCTTAAAGGCACCCCTGGATCTCGTACGCCTTTGGCTTCATGAATCGTCCCGAGTTTATGGAGATAAACTGATAGACAAAAAAGACTGTGATTTGTTTCAGAAAAAACTTCTAGAAACTTCTCGTAGGTATTTTGAGGTAAGTGTATCAATACTGGGCCCTCCTCACTACCAGCAGTATTGGCGTAGCAGAACAGTTGAGGCTAGAACGGAGCTGTCTTTCTGAGGCTATGCTTGGCCAAAGGGGAGGTCTGCAGCCCTTTCCCATCATTGGCACTGGGTCTCTGATGTCATTGCTTCTCTCCCTCTATCCAGCAGGGCACAGAAGAGTCCATTCTGCTCCAGCAACCCCTCATCTATTGCCACTTTGCCAATGGTGTGGGAAATCCGTGTTACATGCCAGTGAAGGATTGGGAAACACTGAAGACAGTGTTGACAGAGACCCTGGACACCTACAATGAATTGAATGTGGCTATGCCACTGGTCTTCTTTGAAGATGCCATGCAACATGTGTGAGTTGATACAAGATGGCATCTTCCATTAAAATGAGAGGAAACTTAAAGAGAAATGGTCCCTGTTATAGGAGCAATGGCTGAAGGACCCGGGGATCTTTAGCCTTCAAAAGAGAAAGTGTAGGGGGACATGGAAGCTATCAATAAGTATTTAATGGACTGTTTTGGGAGAGAGTATAGATCTTGTTCTGTTTAATCACAATGCGTAGAATTAGGAACAATGGACGAACTTGTAAGGGACAAATTTCTACATGATGTCAGGAAAAACTTCCTAGTAATTGGGGCTGCTTGACCAGTAGGGTTGCAGCTGTCCAAAGGTGGACTGGGCTCCCTTAGGAGATAGTGGCTTCCCCATGATCAGAGGTCTTCTCACAGAAGTTGAGTGCCAATTGCCAGGTATGTTGGCAGAAGTATTCCTTTTCAAGAATGAATTTGACCAGATAATCACTGAAGTCCCTTCTTGCTCTGAGTTCCATGATTCTCTTTCTTTTTCCGAGGGGTAACACTTTGGGAAGACGTAGCCACGTCAAATCCCCTAGACCATCACATCTCAAGCAGTTGTTGACATAAAACACAAAATGTTTTCCTAATTAGCCATCTCTTAGAGTCCCTCACTTAGCTGGGGGCCTGTGATTAAGAACCGAAATTAGTCCCTTTTTTGTTTGTTTTGGAGTGGGTTTCTTGGTAAAATGACCAATTAATGAATTGAATCAATATAATTTCTAGCAAACTTCTAGCTTTGACTTCATATTAAATGATCTAGATTCTGTTTATCTGAATTCTCACAGCAGCTAGGTGACAGAGTGGACAGAGTCTTGGACTTGGGGTTAGAAAGAGCTAAGTTCAAATCATGCCTCCTACATTCACTAATTGTGTGACCTGTTCAGGTCATAACATCTATCTTTGCCTCAGTTTCCTCATCTGTGAAACAGGGACAATAACATCTACTTTACTGGACTGAGAGGCTCAAGTATGATAGCATACATAAAGTACTTTGTAAGCCTTAAAGCATTGTGTAAATGTTAGTGTTGTTGGCCCCATAGCATGGCGTAGTGCAGTTGATTAAGTCTGGGTTCAAATACTAGCTCTGACACTTTCAAACTGTTTGACCTTGAACAAGTCACTTCACTCTCTGAGTCCCAGACAACCCTCTGAGATGTAAACGGTTACAGTACAATTTCCATACTTGAAATTCTTATAGCAGCTAAGTTACGGGTCCTTGACATATTGAAACCTGGACCTTGTGTGAGATAATCAGTATTTCAAGGATGCCTGAACTCTTGGTTTGGGTATTCCCTCTACTCCCAAAAATTGAAACCCCCTGTAACTCAGTCATTGTATGGTCTTTGAATTTTCTGTGGCTGAAAAATTCCTCCCACTGTGGTCATCCTCACAATGTGCCTTTCCAGGTTCAACTAGGCTGGACCTCAGACAATATAGGCAATCAATGATTGATCCACATACTGAAGCCCGTCCAGCTTGGTAGGACCTTCTAGGGTTTGTGTCACTTTCAAGATCTCAGGCTCATCTCCAAAAAATGATGAGAAATTAGAAAAATCAAATGGACTTTAATAAAATGGTCGGTTTAACAAAAGAAAGTTTGAAAAAAACATACACATTTCCTGGCATCAGGAAGCGGATGGTTCTTGCAACCAGAAGCTTTGCCCTTAGATCACTGACTTTTGTTTTAAATGGTTGGTCCGTGATATTAATGTGGTTGTTCTGAAACCCAGAGATTGTGATCTGCCTTTGCCCCTGTGGCCAGCAATGGGCCGTTGACTGTGCTCTGTATGGTCATCATTATATTCTTGCTTTCCCTAGCTTTGGTTCCATATATGATGAAAACTCCCTGTATTCAGTTCTTGGCTCTACCATTCATTAGCCTATGTGACATAGCAACTGCCTGGGCCTTGGTTTCCTAATATGTAAAATGAGAAGGATGGGCTAGATTTCCCCTGAGGTCCCCTTCCACTCTAGAACTATGACCTCTCTGTGTCTCAGTTTATTTATCTGTAAAAATGAGAGAACTGAACTCTTTGGCCTTTGGGGTTCCTTCCAGCTCTGAATCCATGGTCCCCTGACCCTCGTCTGTCCTTTGCACATGGCATCAATGACTCAGTCCTGCTTTAATGGATTGAGCTTGCTAGAGATGCACCAAATGCCCTGAAGTCATGACTTGGGTCATGATAATCTATGATGGCATTAATAGAGGACCACTAAGAGGTGGGAAGCACAGTGGAGTTCCCAGTGGCCCATGAGGAAAGGGCATCTCTCTCATCAGGGATTAGGGAACAGCTCCCAGTCTCTCAGAGGTCTCTTGGTGCCCCAGATGGCCATGGGAAGCGATGTGGCCTCTGAGAGCTGGAGCCAGAACTTCCTGGGGCTTAACGTTCCCAGCCAGAAGATCCCACTTTGATTGCTTTGGGTGAACGTTAACTCAAAGTCATTCTATGACTCTTCCAAAGTCATTTTACTATGAGATCTTAGAAGTCATTTTGAACAGAAAGCACATTAACTTTAGGAAAAGCAGACCTGTCTAGGCCCCATCTGTTAATATTAAAAGATCCAAAGAGTCCCTTCAAGAACCCCAATTATCAGGTTTCGTCTTAGGATAGAAAAGTCAGGGAAATTGGACTGTTGAATATGAGCACGTAGAGGACATGCCCAGAAAGGTAAATTTGAACTCAATTCCAGAAACATTTATTGAGTGCCTGCTGAATGCTAAACCTTGAGGATGCATATAACAAAATAAATATTCCCCACCCTCCAGGATATTTAGTTTTCAAAAGTAAGAACTACTTTTCTAACAACAGCCCAGCGACATGTGTAGTGCAGGTTTCACTGTCTCCATTCCACAGATGGGGAGTCCAAAAGTTTGAAAAGTGATCTGCAAAGCCATGGACTTGGATACAGATTGAGACATGGACTTTTTGGACCCACTTGATGGACAGGAATTAGTTTTACTTGATTTTGCATATTTCTTACTTTGGTTTTGTTTTTTCTTTTTATCAATTAAATCAGAAAGGAAAATTGATTTTTGACAACTGGAACAAATTTGATTTAATCTAGAAAACAACCAAAACCTAAATGACTTGCCCATGGTCACACTGGGGTTGAAGGAAGGAAACAAACGTGTATTAAGCATTTTGTATGTGCTAAACATGTTACAAATATCTCATGTGACCCTCACAACAACCTTGAAAGGTAGGTGTTAGCAGGACCCCCATTTTACAGTTGAGGAAATTGAGGCAGACAGAGGTGTTCAAGGTTACACAGGATTTGAACTCAGGTCTTCCTGCCTTCTGGCCCCCAGTCTGTGTACTCTGGTGCCCCTAGCTGCCTAAGAAGCTTGGGGGGGTCAAATTCAAGCCCAGGTACCCTGACTTCCCCTAACTCTGGACCCTTAAATTGTGCCATCTTGCTGAAGCAAACATATTGAGAAAGAAATATTTAGACATTTAAATTCTACTTGGACAGCATTTTATGTTCCCTGTGCTCTCTTTTCATATCCCCAGCTAATAGCACAGTGCCTGGCACATAGGAGGCACTTAATCCATGTTGATTGATCGATGGGAGCTGATGCTGAGGTCTTTTGTCCTTCCCCAGGTGCCGCATCAGCAGAATCTTGCACACCTCCCACGGTTACTCTCTTCTGATTGGGGTGGGAGGTAGCGGCAAACAGAGCTTGTCTCGCCTCGCTGCTTACATATGCTCCTTTGAGGTGTTCCAGATTACGCTGAGGAAAGACTATGGGCTCCAGGACCTCAAGGTAGGTACAGAACCCTCTGACTATTCTGGCAGAAGACCCTGAATCCAAGATGATCTAGCTCAAAGTTAGATCAGATTTGGGAAGACTTTGGTTCAACTTGATCTTCAGCCCCTAAATCGCTGTGTGATCATGGTCAAGCTGCTTGACTTCTGAGCCTCAGTTTCTCCTTCTCAAAAATGGGTATAATAATACCTCGTAGTTTCATACTTACAAGATAGCTGCTGGGTTCAAATGAGATTACAAGTGGAAAGCCCTTTGGTAAACTTAAAGTGCTACATAACTACTCATTGTTTGGGCTTTATTCATTGTTCCTTGCTGTTGTTATCTGTGAATAGAGAGTCAGGAAGACCTGGATTCAAGTCCTATCTCTGACATGAACTGGCTGTGTGATCCCGCACCAATCATTCAACTTCTCAGTGTCCTAGGCAATTCTCTAAGGCTAAATGGTACAGAGAAGGTGCTGACTTGCATTGATAGTGGGAATTTCCACATCTGGGAGTCACTTGTCCCAGTGTAATCACAAGTCTAGACCTTATCCATTAATATCATTATTCTCATTAATAATATTATTATTACTATTATTAATAATATTATTATTATTGTTTCTCATCATTATTACTATTATTAGACTACTGAGGAGAAAAGTGATTATACTTTTCATTTGGCAGTTTTTTCTGTTGTCTTCCAACCAAGGTGAACTTTGTCCCATTTGCTTGACTTAAATTTTTTTCCTACGTTGTTGCTGCCATGAAAGCCCTTTTTTATTTTAACTTTACCAAAAAAAAAATCACACTACTTTCTATTTGTATTTCTTTTTAAGCAGAAATTATTATGTATTTCAATGACTTAACTGGGGATAGAAATACCCATGCAGTGTACCTTTTGAAAGGAATATTAGGAAAGGAAAGCATGGTCTGTAGTAAGTCTGCAAATGGAGCCTGAGGCGGGGGGGAGGGGTCTATGGGATACCTGATCAGAACTGAGGACAGCATCCCTTTCAAGGATCTCCTTGTTCCAGGGGCCTCTGTGTTAATTCTCACTGAACCTTCATCACTTCATTGTATCATAAATAGTTATGTATTTGAGGTGGAGATGTTCCTTTCCTTTCCAGTGGGTCACTGAGAGATGAGGAAACCTTTCCTGATATGGTTACTCCATCCCACCCGAAGACTTAATAGAGAAGTTCTAAAGAGTCATTTGACATTCAGAGATGTTGTGACTTACCCAGGATAGAAGGAGGATTTGAACCCAGTGTTTCCTGCACTCATGCCTAGCTCCCCAGCTACTGTCCACCCAGTTACTTCAGCTTGAGAGAAGCCTATGTATGCAAAAAGGAGGATGGAGATAATACTAATAACTAGCATTTATCTAATGCTTCAAGGATGGCAGATGTTTTACATAGACTCTCTCATTTGATTCTCACAACTGCCTTGCAAGTAGATTTTCTTGATATCTCCATTTTACATTTGGGGGAAAATAAGGCAGACAGAAGTTAAGTGACATGCCAAGGGTCATAGCTAGTAGGTATCTGAGGTAAGATTTGAACTCATGTCTTCCTGGCTCCCAAGCTCAGCATACTAGGTGTTACATATATCACTGCTTCCTCTTAATGGAAGAGAAAGAAGTGGGTAAGGAGAACAATAATAAAAAACAATAATGAAGCTTTAAGGTTTGCAAAATGTTTTATGAATATTATCTCGTTGATCCTCATAACCATCCTTTGAGGTAGGTGCTATTGCCTTTATTGCTGTGTGTTGTACTTTACAGATAAGGAAATTGAGGTCCAGAGAGGTTAATGACTTGCCCAGGGTGTCATTATCAGGGCCATGCTGGCTCCCTTCACCCCCCAATGTCAATTTAACCAAGATGACTGATGGCCTCCTTTCCTTACAGGTAGATCTCGCCAATTTGTACATCAAGACAGGAGCCAAGAACATGCCCGTTGTGTTTCTGCTGACAGATGCCCAGGTTCTGGATGAATGCTTCCTCGTGCTGATTAATGACTTGTTGGCATCAGGTGATTAAACCAACACGTCCCCAGAAAGATCTTCCCTGATGACAAATGATCTGTGGTGCTGGTGAACTTTAAGGAGAGATCGTTTGTCTTTGCTGTGTTCCCTGGGGGTGGTCCTTGGGGAGAACCCTACCAATCCAACCAACTTGAGCTGTGTGAATGTTTCAGGCTGCTTACAGATGCTGAATCTCTGGGACAGAGCCTTAGTGGGGTCAATGTCATTCCAAATGGGCGAGTCAAACATGAGTTGCAGGGCTATCCTCCCCATGAATGGGGACACATTCCATAAATAATAATATAATATGAATGACATAAATAGTAATTATATAAATGATATAATGCACTTTTTATAAAGTAAAATGGCATTTTTAACTCCCTAGCATCTCTCTCAACACTCAAAGAATCTAGACGATGGAAGACAGGTGGTTAAATTTATGGCACAGTGGGAAGTGTGTGATATTTGGGGTCAGAAAATCCTTTCTTGCCTTCTTGCTAACTGTGTAGTTTTGAGAAAATCACTTTCCCCATTCTGCACCTCAGTTTTCTCTTTTTAAAAAATAAGAGACCAGCCTACATGGCCTCTGAGGTCTTTTCCATCTCTAACCTGTGACCCTGTGACCCCTTGGCTGGCTCACAATTTTCTATTATTAAGTATAGTATGATTCTTTTACTCTCTTGGGGTTAGGCGAAATCCCAGATCTCTTCACTGATGAGGACGTGGACAAGATAATTTCTGGAGTTCACAATGAGGTCCGGGACCTGGGCATCACTGACACAAGAGAAAATTGTTGGAAGTTCTTTCTGGCCAGAGTGCGGCGGCAGCTCAAAGTAAGGATGCAGTGCCCTCTGTAAAAGACACTGAGTTAAAATGCCACTGTAGGGGCTGATGAAGGAGAGGGGAGATCCTGTTTCAGGATTGGGAATGTGGGCTTAGATTTCAGCTGTTCATGTTGAAAGAATGCATGGGTTCCCCAGGGGCAGGGTCTGGGATGTGTCTCCACTCACTTGTCCATGTGCGCCAAGACATCAGATCATCCTGGTAGGCTCACAAGACTAAGGTCAGAGTGGAGGGCACCTTGCCAGCCCTGGGATGCCATCACCTTTGGGATGAGAACTTGTACCAAAACATAGACTACTTAGAACAGGAAGAGGACAAAGCTTACATGTTGCATAAATGTTTGAGAGAGATCAAGGGGTGACTAGATTCCGGTCATCCCAGTTTGTTGCAAGAAACCAAAAGCACCAACCTACGTGAGGGACTGGGGTGGGAGACAAGCAGCCGAGGCAGGCTACAAACATTTTTTGTATGCTTACTGTGTACCAGGCACCACAAGCAGAAAGAAAGACAGTTCTTGCCCAGTGTGCAAGGCAGTGTGCAAAAGAGAATTAAGAATTGAAGAGGCAGGAGGAAGGTACCCACACGGGACATGGCATTGAAATCCCAAATGTTGAAAGCACAGCTGAGAGAGGGAATGAAGGCTGGCTGGCCTCAGCCCTTTCCCAAGAGGAGGCACCAGGAAGAGCTTACCAGTGAGAGACATGGTTGGCACTATGGAGGGGTTGTCCAGGGTGAGGAGGCTTCAGGCACTGAGAAGATTCTGGGGTAAAGAGGCCCATCTATGAGGAAATGAAAGTTAGCCAACCTGGGCCCCTCCCCCATTTGTAGTCAACTAAAAGTTGTTGTTTCAGACTACTTTGGCACTGAATTTCTACCTTGAGGAGACCCTGTTGTCTCTCTGGCCCCACCTCTAACTCAAAGGAATCCTCACTATAACATATCTGACCAGGATCATCTAGTCTTGCTTAAAGACTTTTGATGAGGGAAACCTACCACCTCCCCAGACAGCTCAATCCCCTTTAGGACAACTCTAATTGGTAGGAAGGTATTTTTCCTAACATGCTGCCTCAATTTACCTCTTTGCAACTTCTCTCCACTGCTCCTTGTTCTTCCCTCCAAGGTCAAGCTGAACAAGCCTAATCCCTTCTTCAAATGCTTTAAGACAGATCCCAGGTGCCCTCTGAATCTTTTCTTCTCTAGAACATTTCAAGTTCCTTCAGTCAGTGCTTATGTGATATAGACTCAAGGTCCTTGACCATGCTGATACCTCTTTTCTGAATCCTCTTTAGTTTATCAATGTCCTTCTTAAACTGTGATGATAAACATTTCACACTCTCTCCTGGTATCCCTGTGGACAAGGAGAGAGATGGGCTACATGATAGTAGAGTTAGGTGGCTTTGAGCAGAACTCAGAACCATGGATAGTGGGTGAAGAGGTAAATCTAGACATTTCTCAACAATTAGAACTGTGCCAATGGGTTGCCTCCCAAGGGGGGCGTTTCCTTTCCCTTCAGACATTCAACCAAGAGCTAGATGACCACTTGCCAGATGTGCTATCATGAAGAGGGGTTTTTAGGCTATGAATTGGACTCAATGGTTGCCGAGGTTCCTCGCAGTTCTAGAATTCTAGGATTCTGGCTAGATGAGCAGACATCAAAAGTTGTCATTAGCAAATGCTTCATTTTAGTTGGGAGGGAGTTCCCCAGTAGAGAGCCCCAGATACTGTATCAATTAACATTTTTAGCAGTGACCTGAAAGGCAGAGATAGAACGCTGACCAGATTTTCAGATGACACAAGGCTCTGAGGAGTAGATTGGATCTTGGAGTTAGGATTCACCAAGGTCCTGACTGTTCAGAACAGAGGTCTCCAGGCCAAACCTGGCCAGTGCCGCAGCCCACGAGCTAAGAAGGATTTCTACACTGTTCACAACAATCAAATTATTTTAACATGTAAAACAATCCTTCTTGGAGCCATTTGTGAATGTGTCTTTGTTTTCTTCCAGGGGTGGGAGGAGCTTTGTGGAACAGGGACAGGTTGTGAAGTGGCTCTAACTTGAGAGCACTTTGCCCCCTGCATCTCCTCGACCCTGTCCTTTGTCTGAGTGACAGATAGAAGTGTGACCCCATTCAACGGTGAGCTTTGAGCCTGGAGGGCTGCTAGGTTTCCTCTCCAAGCCATAACTTTGCTTCCTGCGGCCTATTATGTGTTGTATTGACAGGGCCCTCCCACCTCTATAGATAAAACCATGCAGAAGGTCCAGCCACCAGTGAGCCATCAAGGGTATCCTTTCAGGGAGCTGAGTGCCCATCCTCCCAAGTGCCTTGTGTTTTCCATGGAACTCCCAGCTTTGGGTTGTCCTGATCTGCAAGGTACTTTCCAACAGAATCCTAGAATGATAGTTGAAATGAAAAGAAGTGCTTGGAGGCAGGTATATTGTCTGCAGCCTGGCAGGCAGTCTCTCCCTCTTACCTGGGACCTGATGTATGTCCATCTCTTGTATCTAAGCATGGTTCATGGTTCATAGTTTAGAGCTGGGCAGGGCCTCAGGGGCCAGCTAGTCCAACTTGACATTTTATAGTTGAGGAAACTGAGGCCCAGGAAAGCTGAATGACTCGGTACCACAGGCAGTAAAGTGTCAGGGGAAGGATTCAAACTCAGGTCCCTTGTCTTCAGAGCCGGGGCTTTTACCATTCTGTCATTGTTTGTGAAACAAGCAGACAAAGCTGAGACAATCAGCAATTTTCCTTTTTTTTCCATTGCTACTACTTGATATAAATCCTGCCTCTGTAACTCCGCTTCCTCTCCTTTTCCTTCTAACCCACTATTTCCTGGGACCTCTCCTCCTTCACTTCTAGCTGTGCCAAGATTCCTGTTCTAAGGATCAGTCCCAGGGAGACAGCCCCCCCCCCCCCAAGGCTCCTCCTCTCTCTCTCATCTCCCCACCAGTACCAGCACTGGGCTTGTCTGGCAGGCTCCTGGCTGCTTCCTTCCATCTGTTTAGACCTGCCCCAACCTTCCCCCTCTCCCCCTTTTCCTCATCAGCTCTCCTTAGTTCCAGTGCTGAAAGGCCCAGGTTGGTCCCAAACCAGGAAGGAGCCCCAGTTCGCGTAGTTGTCCAAAGATTCCATAAGCCAGTAGCAGCAATGAGCCACTTTCTCTGTGGTGGCGCAAAGAAGAGAGAGAGATAGGAGGGGGTCTTTCAATGCTCCATTTCCCATCCTCACCAAGTTCAAAAAAAAACCTTCATAAAACTCAAATAAGGTCCATCTATGCTTGGTTCAAGAACAGGAAGAAGGAAAGTCAAGAGGCCAGAATTTGCTCCACACTGGGCCAGAGGAGAGACCTCAGTGGGAGTAATGGAGAGTGGGAGGATGGTGGTCAAAAAGAGATCAGGTAGCCAGCAGAATCTCTCAAGTCAACAAATATTTCTTAAGAACCTGCTATGTGCTAAGCACTGTGCTGAGCTCTGGAGCTACAAAGAGAAGCAAAAGGCAGTGCCTGCCCTCCTGGAGCTCACTTTCTAACAGGGGAAGCCAATGCAAAGCTGAAAAGACAATGGGGAGAAGGTGCCCTCATTGGGCATGGCGGGAAAATTCAGGGAATGAAGACTAGCTGGTCTGGACCCTTCCTCAAAATGGAGGTTGTTGGAGAAATTCACCAAAGGGAGAATGGAGCCTCAGAAGGGGAGTGAGAAAGTGGTTGCAATGAGAGGTGAAGCCTGGATCACTTGGGCCCTCAAGCCTATGGAAGCACAGATGGGTAAGGTTGAGTGTAGAGTCATCCAGGCCTGAAGCCAGGCTCCCCTGACCATACCAGCAGGTGGCCCCAACGCTTCACTGTTCTGCCTCATTCCATCAAAGTTGCCATCTTTACCCTTAACCCCTTCCTAGCTTATACTCTGCCATAGGTTCTACAGATCTCCCCAATGGCTTGGTACTAGCGAATCCCCTTTCTCTTCTACTCTGTGATAGGTGGGACTTGGGGAGGGATCAGTGTTCACTTCAGGGCTTGGGGGAG
This sequence comes from Notamacropus eugenii, assembly GCF_028372415.1. Taxonomy (NCBI): domain Eukaryota; kingdom Metazoa; phylum Chordata; class Mammalia; order Diprotodontia; family Macropodidae; genus Notamacropus; species Notamacropus eugenii. Next base: position 14,103,600 of record NC_092874.1, read on the forward strand.
ACATGCCTCTTCCTCTAAACTGCACCTCTGCACTCATTAAATCCTCATGAAAATCTTCTTCCCATGAGGGTCCTCACAATTTTGTGCCTCTTGGAATCTCTAATTTTCTTCGTGCTCAGATGCCATGTTATACATGGTGCTTTTTCCAATCCCCTGGCTTGTGTTTCTCTGGCCTCTCCATTACTCTGTATTTCTTTATTTGCATATGTTTTGTAGAGATTTATATATGTACCTACAGTCCCCTTCAGGAGAGTGTAAGCTCTTTAACTTTTACCTTTGGATCCCTCACAGCTCATACATTGCCTGACACGGAGCAGGCACATGAATGATTGCTGACACCTTCATTCATTGATCCGGTTATATAGAGCAGTTAGGATAATCTAACTTAGTAACTGTGGAATACTATACAATAATAGCTACAATTTATATAGTACTTGCTGTGTGCCAGGAACTAGGCTGGATGCTTTACAATTATTATCTCGTTTGATCCTAAGATGTAGGTGCTGTTGTTATCCCCATATTACAGAAGAGGAAACTGAGGCAAACAGGTTAAGTGAGTTGCCCAGGATCACAAATCTAGTAAATGTCTAAGGCTAAATTTGAACTCATGTCTTCCTGAAAGTATTTCAACAGAATGTAAACTCCATGAGGGCAGAATTTTTGTCTTTGTATCCTTAGAACTTAACACAGTGCTTGGCACATGTTATTAAATGCTTGTTGACTGAATAAGTGAATGAGTTCCATAGGTTTTTACAGGCTGAGTTGGGGATCATTTATAATATATCTTCAGGAAAATATGTCATGAATTACTGACAATTTGGCTTACGAGAACTTTAGGACCAAAGTCCCTTTTTGACTAACTGCTTCAAGAAACTCTTGGCATTCTGTTGTTACTCTGTTTGGAGGCATTTTGTCAAACTATCCACACAGGAACAATGAAGTGGATGAAAAATGGTATATGTTTAGATTATATGAAGTTGGATAGGCAACCTGTTGCACTCATCCATCTGTACCTATATCTGCAAATCCTACAGTTAGTGGAATGGCCTACAAATGAATAGAAGGCAGAGATTTGGCTACACTGCCTTTGGGAAGTTACAGAATGCTTTTAACGACCCTTAACTTAGCTCTCATACAAAAACCCATTTTTTTTAACATCAGTGTTCTTCCAATAAAGCTGTCTGGCTACAGATCATGTATGACAACACCATAATTTTCAAAGATCCACGATTGCAAGTCAACCAAAGGGCAATGGAGATATGCATGTCTTGTAAAAACAAGACTGTGTCCCATTGCCAACAAAGAATTGTAAGAAGTGGCACAAAGGATATTGTCACAGATCTGAGAAGAGGAAAATGTGGGACCATCATGTAGTGAGAGCAAGAGATGACAGACAGGCACTATGTCTATGATCCATAATGTCAAGATCTTGACAAAGACCTGCACACAGGGAAGTCACTTCCCTCTAACCTCTCTCCATGAAGACTTTACAGGAGGACATGGATAGAAGCTCTCTAGTATAAAAAGGCAAATGTGGTTGGAGAGAGTATGAGATCACAGAAGGCTTGAAATATTTGGTGTCTAGAATCTCTTTAAAGAGAACCCTGAAACAGTTATGTATATCTTCCTGGGACATGCAGAAGAGGGCACCTTAATACCAATCCTGGCACCATCAGAACTCAGTTTGAGGCAATAATATATTATCATAAAGTGGATACAGAAAGGAGAAAATGGTTTGACTGGAAGGTTATAGACAAACCCAAATTAGAGAAGCCTGCCTGATCACAGACCTGGCAACCTCCTTAGAAATGCCCTTTCATACACATGAAACCCTTGGACTGATTGCTGGACCCAAGGTAATGCCACATGAATCAACAGCATCAGAGTATCAACTTTTGTCTTTGTACAACCAAATTGTCTGTGATTTGCAAATAAGGATAAAGTCTTTGGAAATGGAAGTATAATTTTTTTTTCTCTCTGACCTTCTTTTCTATCCCTATAATCCCCCTGAATCCATTACTGCCTAAAAGGGTCAGGAATTCGCCCTTTCTTCTCCTTTCCCCCAGTCTTTACTTTGACATGATTCTGTAGGTCCTTTTGTATGTAAATTCACAGTTCTGAAAACAATAACTGGAGATATTGATTCCCACATGAGGAAAGACACTCCTTCCTATAGAAGGCAGTTATTAATATTTGCACATCTCTCACAGTCACCACCCTAGTTCAAGCCCTGAGCACCTCTTGACTAGACTATGGTAATAGCCTCCTAATTGGTCTCCTTGCCTCTGGTCTCTTCCTGTTCTAATCCACCTACCACACAGCTGCCAAATTGACAGGTCACTCTGCTACTCACCAAGCATCAGAGCCCGCGTGATGCCTCTAAGAAAAAAATACAAAGTCCTCTGTCTGACCTTTAAAGTCCTCTGCAGTCTGTCCACCCCACTCCTCCCATGCTATTTCTCATCCAGTCCAACCATTCTACTCCATTTTCCTTGTACACAATATTATATTTCTTGCCTCTAGGCTTTTGCACTGGTGGTCCCCCATGTCTAGAACACTGTCCTTCCTCATTTCTGCCTCTTGGGACCCCTGGATCTGTTCAAGGCTTAGTTCACATGGCGCTTCCTCATTTAGGGACAAGTTGAAAGAGATGGATTACCTTGAAAGTCCTCCCAAATCTGAGATCTTGTGATTCTCTCTGTCCTTGGACAAATCACTTACTGTCTGTAAACCCCAGTTTTCTCATCTGCAAAACTGTAATAAGGATCCTACTTCCCTCTAGATCTTGTGTTGACTGGAATGGCATTATGTGTAGATGACCAACCTTACAGGCAGGAAGATCTAGATTGAAATCCTGACTGGCACAAATACAGACTGTCAAATTACTTAACTTGTCCGGGACTAGGGCAAAGCCCTGAATGATTAGCTTTGGCAGAGGAAGTTTCTGTATCAAGAGGGAACCAATAAGATCATGATATGCAAGGCACTTTGTAAGTTACATGGCACACATGAGGGTCATCTGTTGCCATCCTCATTCAGTCATGGGTTTACATGAAGCTTGTCCTCACTGGAAACTCATTGAAAACAGTTTCTTTCAAAGACCATGCCTATTTCTTTTTTCTTTTCTTTGTTTTTGTTTTGGTGGGGAGGGGGAACATCTACTAAAGAATCTGAGGCTTGGAGCCTTCTTCCCATCTCTGTGGCAAGCTAACTATCTGACAAGGACCAGTGAGCCCACCTGGCAGGTCAAGCTGAATTCTGCAGAGTTCCCACCCCATTAACCATGCTCACCACTGAATACCAGTTCCCAGTGGGGATGCATGGACAGTGAGAACCTGGCTGTGTATAAGAAGTGACCCACAAACCCCATGACAGAGCTCCCATTACAGCATGATCCGGATGGTCTGTCATTGGCTCCCATTCAGAGCTGATGGATGGGCACCAAATGCCTTCTCAAAATTGTGGCCATGTGCCCATGTGTTTCTCCTTGCAGATTAAGAATTTCCCTTTGTAATTTCTCTTTTATTGGCCTTTCTTGACCCAGCCACCTTCCAACCTGCCTTGACTTGGATTCTGGCTGACTACCATAGTGCACAGAAAGGTTACTTTACTTAAGCAATAGTACATAGATCCCTGCTGTTTCCTCCAAAATTGCTGCCCTGGACCAGAGTCTCTGGGCACCCTATGTCACTACTATTGAAAAATAGAGGTCACAGAATTCAGTTAATCTTTAACAGTACAAGTTATTCTTTCAAGAGTCACAAAGAAGAAACTTGGCTAGATATTAGATATGCAAGATGGAAATAGCTGTCTTTCTCAAATTTTATGCTCAGTTTAGAAACTTATACCTTTAAAAACCAGCTATAGTTTAAAGACTTCTACCTTCTCCCATATGTTCTCTTGGTTGAAGATGACCCTGAAGTCAGAGTTCTGCAAATGTTCAAGGTCTGGCATTTTCTACCAAACTGGAAAGGCGCTAGGTTCATATGTAACCACAGCCAATATGCCTGCCAGCTGAAGGCAGCCCTGGCCAAGCTCAGGGGGACTCATCCCCAGAAGGGCAACTTTTAGACAAGGACTGCATCGAAATTATAAGACATGGAGGAACTTGTGACTTCTGTTGGGAGAGGGACAAGCCACATGGATGAAATTATGAACTTTTGAGCTGAGAGCAAAATAGCAAGGAAAATGAGGAAGCTTTCTGAACCCTGAGATCAAACCCTCCCCACTCCAGTCCATCCTCCCCACTGCTTAGAAAGTAATTTTCCTTAAGCACAGATCTGCTTAACCTGTTTGAATACCTTCCTCAACTCCAGTGACTCCCTATTATATCTAGGATCAGGTACCATCTTCTCTGATTAGCTTTGAAAATCCTTCCCAGCCTGACCCCAGCCTGACAAGGCCAGCCTCACTGGACATTCCTCCCACAATCTGGAATTTAGCCAAACTGTCCTTTCCTCTCTCCCTCACTCAGGACACTCCATCTCCCATATCTGTGTCTTTCCACTGGCCATCACTCATGCCTCAAACACATTTCCTCCTTGCCCCTTCTTCATAGAGAAGGGTCTTCAGCACCATGAAGCCTTTTCTGAGCCCCTCCCCCCCATCCAGGTGCTAAGGCCTTCTCTCCCAAGCTACCTTGGATCGAACCCCTTTATACGATGTGATTACTTGCTGTTTTTATTTTTATATGTACTTCTTATGTCCCTTATTAGAAGTAAGCTCTTTGCAAATAGGGAATGCTTCATTCTTTGTATTTGAATCCTTAACACCTGGTAGAGTACCAGCACATAGTAGGCCCTCAATAAATACTCAATGATTAATTAATTGGTTGAACAATAATACTTCATTACTCACCATCTGGGGAGATCAAGACATTCTCCAAATTTTAATATGTAATTCTTATGAAGAGGGGGGAAGAAATATATTTAGTAGCTAAGTTGCAAATTGGACAGAGCATTAGACTTGGAATCAAGAAGTCCTGAGTTCAAAACTCAAGGATATGTGAGAATAAAATGAGGTTATTCATAAAATACTTTTCAAGCCACAAAGTGCTATGTAAATGGTATTTACATAGATATTAGGGATTTGGAGCCTCGTCTCTTTCATGCTTTCCTTGGGCTAATACATTTAGTTACATTTGGAACCATTTAAATGTCTGGACTCAAGTGATGATGGCTGAGCCATTAATAGCTTATCGTGAGTTTGGAAAATCTCTGTCCATTGGCACTGGACTACCTTTGGGAGGTTTTTGGCTATCTGCAATTTTGAGCAGCTCCTTCAATAAAATCACAGAGCTCTGAGTGATAGCTGTTGCTTTAAGTGGTAGAGCAGAGGTCCAAAAACTTCTCAGTAGGCCATAGGTTTGGACGAAATCTAATTAAGATGAAGGTTTCTAGGATATATAGAAGCCTCCTGACTATATGTCATACATTGTTTTTATTTTTTGATATTTAATTTTTATTTTTTCTCAGTTACTTTGTTTGACTTTAGTTGAGTCTCTTACCAGACTTCCTTCAGATCTATTTTGCCCTCCGTTGCTTCTCACTTTCAATCTGCTCTCTAAAGATAATGTAGCTTTACTCAACAACTCAATTATGTAAACAAAAGTTTTTAACCTTGATCTTTAAAATTTCAAGTTCCAAATTCTTTCCCTTCCTTTTTTTCCCTCCCCCTTCCTTGACAAGACAAGCAATTTGATAATATACATATATGGTCATATAGTGAATATTTTTTGAAATATTATTCCAATGTAAAAAAATTAATGTTTTTTTATAAATTTTTGAGTGCTAAATTCTGTCCCTCCCTTTGACTCACCCCCCCTCTTTGAGAAGGAAAGCAATTTGTTATAAGGTATACATGTATAGTCAGGCAAAACACATTTCCACATTAGTCACGTTGTGAAAGAAAACACAGACAAAAAAATAAAGTAAAAAAAGTATGCTTCAATTTGCATTCAGACTCCATTAGTTATTTCTTTGGAGGTGGATAGCATTTTTCATCATGAGTCCTTTGGAATTGTCTTAGATCACTGTATTGCTGAGAACAGCTAAGTCATTCATATTTGATCATCATACAATATTGTTGTTTCTCTGTGCAATATTGTCTTGGTTCTCCTCATTCCAATTTATTTTGAATATTTTTAAAGAGAAAAGTTGAGGCATGGCAAGTGCCAAATAAACCCCTTCCTCAAAAAAGAAATTGATTATATTTAACAGACAGGAAATGATTGGTTATTGATGTGGGATTTTCAAATCAGTCACTTCAAATCAATCAGTTTATACTTATACCTTTTAAGGCAAAGATCAAAACCATTTTTCAAAATAAGTTATCACACTTGAGACAACTCCAACCTGACCTATTTAAACACCAATTAATGATCAAAATGGTAAATGGATACAAGAAGAGATGCTGATATATCATCAGCTAAGGAAGTTACCAAGGAAACTTAAATACAGTGATCACCATTAAGAAAGGACAATTAACCCGTGAGAACTTGTACCCATGCAAGGAAACCAAAGAAGACTAGAAATCACCTTACCCAGGTGACACTATTTGATCTCCTTGCCAAGTTGAGATAGCAGTCAATGGTAACATCATTTTAGAATATAAACTTCTTTAAAAGCTTATAGAGGAAGATAAAAGATTACCTTATCTTTAGAAAGCAAATTGAGAGTGAGAAGCAAAGGAGGGCAAAATAGATCTGAAGGAAGTCTGGTAAGAGACCCAAATAAAATCAACCAAAGGGGATTTAAGGAAGAAATTTAGTATTCTAAGTGTAACTTGGAGAAACTTAGATAAACAGTATAAAAAATAGAAATTATTTGAGACAAAAGATTTCTACAATAAACCATTTTTTTCTGTCAGTGATAATGAACTTACCAAATCTGGTCATCATGGTCTCCAATGTGCTTTTTCAGGATGTAGAAATGGTACTAAAAATTTAAAACTGGAAGAGTGAATGGACTAAACTAATGTGTACACCAGGGATACACAATGAGGTTCTATGCTGGAGACAACAGCATACTGAAGATATTGAAGAATCTGTTCCTATAGTATTAGAAAAAGGGGACAAGATCAAACCCTCAAACCTTATAAATACCTGAAAAAACTAACCAGCAATAACTGATCCATGTGCCAACTTTCTCATCTCTTACAAAATTTTTCATTAGAAAAATCTACATAAACATCAAGGGCATCCTTGATGAAACTAGGAAAAGGGAATTAGGTAGGCTTTTGCAAATAATATTCACAAGCCGATCTTCACCACTATACAATTGACTGAAAGCTATGAAGAGTACAAGCTCTCATTGGACTTATTTGTTGACTGTTAAAAAACCATTTGACTTAGTAGAGCAAAACACTGCCTCAAAGTCTCTCCTTCAAGAAAGGCATCCCGTTCATATATCACAAGTATGCCAAATTCCATTGAAGATATAAAACCAGAGGTAACTTTGTTCAGTGATTGTTTAATATCAAGTGATGAATAAAACAGGAAGATATTTTTACCCGTGGTATTTGCCAGAGTGATGGAGCATGAATATCAAACACAGAATTCGATGGATTCATTATAGATTCTGAGTTGTTCCAGTTGTTCCTATTTGCAGATGACATTGAACTAACATTGCATCAAGCCCTAGATGATTGTAGTGACTTGGAATTCATAATCATCCAAAAGCATCCAATGTAACTATCCATGCAAGAATAACCAAGTGGATGACACATGCCTGTTATCCAGACTATGATATGTAGTTAGATGGACAGCCAGCCAATAAGCATTTCATAAGTCTTCACCATATGCCAAGCACTGGTGATAGTCACCGGGAATACAAAGAAAGGCAAAAGACAGTCTCTGCCCTCAAGGGGCTTGCAATCTGATGACCCAGACACCTGATATATCATCACATAGGGGATCTAAAGGGAGAATTTGAGTAGAAAGATGTGGGCAGGATGAAGAGATGTGGATGGATTGCAATCTTCCCTGTTAGAGGGACTGAGTGAGATTATAGATATGTGGAAACATTAAAATCTACGTCATTTATAGCTTTTACTGTGAAAAAATCAAGTACACAAATAGAAACTGGGGTAGATGTAATTAGACAGAAGTTTGTGTTTAAAACATCTTAGGTGTTTTAGTAGACTGCAGGCTCAATATGAGTCACTAGTAGAATATGGCAGCCAAGAAATGTTGGGTACTTGCTTGTTAGGGAAGGTGTCAGAAGAATGTACATTTAGGCCTAGGTTGTATCAGATTACCAGATACCATAACTGATTCTTTATGTGTCCTTGAACAAGTCCCTTCCTGTCTCTAAGGCTCAGTTTCCTCAGCTATAAAATGAGGGCACCAGACTATCGATGACGTCTGAATCTCTTCATGAATCTGTGATCCAAACCCAAACTCCAATTTGGCTGCTTATCTGCTCTGCAACTTTGCCAAAGTCTCTTAACATCTCTGAACCTGTTTCCTCATCTGTAAAATAAAAGCATTAGGCTAGATGAACCCTAAAGACCTCCACATAAACCAGGGCAAGTAGCAAGATCATAGAGTGAGAGGTAGAAGGCACCTGAACACCATCTTTTCCAACCTCCTTGTTTTTTTATATTTCAAACTGAGGCTTAAAGGTGATTTGTTCAAGGTCACAAAGAGATTATATAACAGTCAGGATTTGAACTCATGTCCTCCAATTCTAGCCCTCTTTCCACTGTCTCATGTAGCTTCAGGTCACACAAGCAAAAGTCCCAAAACCCACCCTATGTTACATTATCCAGAAAAGTCTGAGTAGAGATATTTTAGCTCGAATTATCCCACTGTTTGTTTTGGCTCTTCTGGTTAATTTTATTTGAGAAAGAATTGCCTGAACTATTACCCTTTACCAACCATGTGTGGGATGACTAGACAAGAAGCAAGTATACATGAATGAAAGAACATACATGAAGAGACTTCAGCTTAGACTACAGTCCAGAAAGGGACTAACAATCCATCTGGCCCTTTTGGTGAGGGAGCTATGTGGAATGGACTTGCACTTGAGAGGTAATAGCATCACTGAAGTGAGTGAAAGCCTGTCCAAAGAAAACCTGGAGGCAGATTTCAGAAGAGTCGATATTAAGAGGATTAAAGCGTTCACATTTTGGGAATGTTTCTCATCGAGGCCCCAGGACTTATCCAAGCTTACTAATCTTTGGGTTCCATCTTATTCCTGAAGACTCTTAAGAGCCTTTGAGGATAAACGCATCCAGGACTTCCAGGTAAAAGCTTTATGGGTAAATAAGAAAGAAAGTGTTGTTTTGGTCTAAAAACAAACTCAATCAACTGTAAAAGAAATGGGATAAATTTAGCAATTCGAATTTCCATTACCCAATGAAATAGAGTGAGCTCTGTTGGCGAGGCACAAAGAAGTACTCATGATGAGATCATAGCTCAAAGACATTGGAATACAGTCCAACACACAATGAAAACGAGATTATTACAAAGGAGTCACAATGCATACCTGTGTGGGCAGAAAAAGGTGACTAGAATAGAAAATTCTGTGGTACAGACTCCAAAAGCAAATCCATGGCATCCATGCATTTATTGCCATAGGAAGCACATATGGGCCAATTGAAGGGTTAATTTTTATATATGAATATTTGCCATTAAGAAAGAATGCTGCTCCATGGACAGGTGTTTTTTCTTCCTTTTTATTTTCCTTCTCATATTCCCTGGGGACCTTCTGACTCATTCTTTAAGAGAGATTTTCTGAGGTGGAAGTATCCATGGTGACTGTTTATAGGAATGAAGGAAAAGTGTGTATTAAGTACTTACTATGTGCCAAGCACTGTGCTAGCATTCAGGATACCGATACAGAAGGAGCGGGGGAGAGCTTGAACCATGGTCTTGAAGCTGGGGCTGACCAACAGAAGGGCCATGGATAGATGGCTGCCTGTCTTCACCAATCAGTACAGCACAGTCTGACAGCAATGGCTCCATGGTTGGTGGATTAAGTCCCCCAGGGAGAGGTCTCTGGAGGTCTGGTGGGCTAGAGCAGGGCTTCTTAAATGCTTTCCACTCATGACCCCTTTTAGCCTTTGCACAGTATTGGCTAGTATTGCATGGCCTGAGGGCATCTGGATACTAGCAGTAGCTTGGATATCTCAGTCACAGCATCAGACTTTTCATCTGAAAGTCCAGGGTTCAAATCCATGATCAGGTAGAAGCCTCTCCTTGAAGCACTGTGATACAGAGTAGAGAAGAATACCGGATTTCAATTTGGTGGGCCTAGGTCCAAATATCAGCCTGACTCCACTAATTAGTCTCCTCTTGACTTTGAGAAAGTCTTTCGACTTCTTTGAGGCTCAGTTGCTCCATCTGTAAAACGATGAGGTAGGGTGGATTGAATAACTTCTAAGGCCCCTTCTATCTCCAAAGCTATGATCCTCTGATGACTGGGGACCCAAAAATCTGCTATTCAAGCTTTCACATCTGTTAGGGCTCATCATCACTGTGCCAGATTTTAGTCATTCTGTGAGAATCAGTCCCATCCCTTAATGTTTCACCACCTCTATCCTCTGCTTTCCTTCTCACTCGCTCCACTCTTTCTAATAAGATGAGGTCTTTTTAGGGGAAGGAGATGGAAATAGCTACTTACTCTCCAGAGATCCAGACCATAAGACTCACATGGTCACCTCACATTGCCTGGGGATAAAACCTGCACATAAACTTCCCCCATTCATGAACACTTTTACTACATTTTTCAGCTCTCTAATTCTTGGCCTCACTTATTTAATTCAGACATGACTCTTTATCCTTTGCACATCCTCACCCCATTCAAGTCTATGGCACAAGCACTCAAAGGCCACCTTACTTACATGCCCACTTCACTGATCCCCAGCATGGACCAATGCACTTTCCTAGACCAGATGGTAACTAATGACTATGCACAGCTGTGCAAAAGCACCCTCTTCCTTTCACAGCTGTCTGCCTGCCTTCTCATTAAGTTCGCAACCCTAATATTTGTGGCAAAGCCAAGGGACAAGTTGGGTCATAGTTGAAAGTGATGATCCAGACAATCCAGGTCCCAAAGTCACCTTTTTACCTGATTTATTCAGGTTGAGAACTAAATTCCTTTAGCTTGAAATTCCATAAATTGACCCCTTCCTTTCTATATTTCTCATTGGTAAAATGAAGGGGAGTTGGACTAATGACCCACATGCATTGAGGAAGCAATAATATAGTGTAAAGGATGCTGATCTGGGAGCCCAAGGACCTGAGTTCAAAATTCCATTCTCCCACATACTTCCTGGGTGACCAGGGACACTACCTATGTAAACAGATGAACTACCTGTGTTTCCCATTGAAAGAAGAACTGACTATAAGAACTTAGTAGATCACACAGCTTAGAGTCAGAAGGGGCCTCAGAATCCAACCCCATCATTTCATAGATGAGGAAATAGATTCAAAGGAAGAAAATGACTTTTACAATATTACACTGTCATAATAGTCAAACTGGCTCTCAAACATGGGTCTCATGACTCCAAGTTCAATGGTCTTGAGTCATGGGACCGGATTTCAATCCCACCTCTTTCATTAACTCTTTGTGTGACCTTGCGTTAGTTATTTAACTGCTCTGAGCCTCATTTTCCTCAGCTTTAGAGTTGGGGGATTGGTCCATCACCAGCAGCGACAATAGTAATGAGTAAAGCTGATGGAGCCTTGTAAGCTTTCCAAAGACCCAGGGCCTCCCAGAATTTGGATCCTCTGTTCTTAGGATGACCAACATGTTTCCCATCTTAACCAGGCTTCTGGGCTCTGTGTAACTTGAATTTAGAGGCAGCTCCACAGGTTATGCCATTATTCCAGATACTGAGAAAAATTCTTGAGTCAGAAGACATATTTCAGAGGACAGGATTCCATTCATTCCAGCTAATTCCTACCATGCCAGTTTCATTTACCAGACGCTCAGTGTAGACAACCAAGGGTATCTGTCTCTTTAAAAAACCTCAACATAAACACACCAACAGGCTCCTTAACATTTAGGGCTCCACTAGCCTGGGAGCATAGAGGGATTCCTTAAGAAAACATGTGAAGTCCTGATTGGTCCCTCTGGGTGTTACCATAGCATCCTCTGAAACTTCTCTGGAGTCATCCTTGGGTTCCTGGAGGAAGGCAAGGCAAGGGAAAGACTTACATTTAGACCATGCAGCTACCAAAGCAACCTCTGCTGGACTGAGGAGATGGCCCTTGGTGCAGAATCCCAGCACCACAAAAGAAGGGTGGTCAGGAGAAGGAAAGCTATTCCAGCTTTGCGAGGGTTGGCCTTTGTGCAAACATTTGGAGGCAGGAAATGGAATTTGGAAGAATGGCTGGATGCTCCTCCCACCAGAATCACTTAGACTGTGACCCTGGTGATTCCCAAGGCTCTGGTTTGCCTGGATTCCTAGCCATTTATAAACCATACTCTACATGATTCTGTCCCCTTTGGGTATTGTCTTACATTTGTGTGCCTAGAACTTTAGTCAATGCCCATCATACAGTGACCACTGAATAAATACTGTCCTTGTGTTATCTATCATTCTTTTCTTCAGGTTGGAGTTCTAGAAGGAAGGCTGTTGAGCACCTGACTGTGCTCCCATGATGAGTGAAAGAGAAATAGGTGCCTAAGACCCTTTCTCTTGAACAGCTTATAATCAGGTTAGAGGTCTTCCAACTTAGTTGTTAGCCCATGGCAAAAATAAAACTGTAGATATTATATTCCAAATGTTAACGTTCCATTCATAAGTAAAAGGAGACCTTGTGATACAGTGGTAAAAACCCAAAACTTTCATAAGATCCCAGATCTAGAGTAATAAGAAAGTCCAGCTTCCATCGAGTTCAAACCCCTTTATTTTGCAAATAGGGAAACTGAGGCAGAAAGCTGTTTAAGTGACTCACTCAAAGTCACATGGTAGTAAATAGCAGAATGCTGATTCCCTATAAGTTCAAGTGCTTGTGCTCTTTTAGCTGCTCACGCCTGACATATAGTAGGCATCTAATAGATGCTTGCCCCTTTTCCACTGACCATGAAGTCATGGGACCTTAGTGTAACCCCCAGCTCTGCACTTGGTACCTATGCAACAGTGATCAAGTCTCTAGGTCTCAGTTTCCTCCTCTCTAAAATAAGGCTGTTAAATTACATGACTTCTGAGCTCCTTCCAAGTACGAACCTAACAGTTTGTGTGATGGTCAGTGGCTAGCCTGGTCATTGAGGAGCACTCAGTTTCTCTTCCTATTGTTCTCTTTGTTTTTCTTACTTACAAGGAGTTATCACGTATATTGTTGTCCTGATTTTGCTTGTATATAAATCTTCCCATGCTCCTCCAAGTTTGACAAATCCGTTGTTTCTTAAGTGGCAAGAACGTTCCCATACCTTCATGTACCATCCCTTAGTCTCTGCAACCACTCCTTTTTATTAACAAATAAAGAAAATGAGGCCCTTTCTCCTTCATTGTGGGAGAAAGGGGCCCTACTTGGGCCTGGCCCTTGCTAACCCCAAAAGATTTCAGAGCAGAGACCAAGTAAGACCCTGTCTGGGTCAAGCCCTAGGAAGCAGAGGGGATAGGCTTGCCGAGGAAATTTGCCCTGCCTATATTTTAAGCTGCCAGAAGGTAAACCTAGGATTAGGTCTGGAAGGGATAGTAGAAACCATTAGTAGAAGTCCAACCCCTTCTTTTTTCATTTGAGGAAATGGAATCCTAGAGGTGTGAAATGATGTATCCAAGGTCAACCATCAGGATCTGAATCCAAGTCCTCCCACTCTGAATTCAAAGTTTATTGCACTTGATTGAGTGCCCACTATGGTCCAGTTGCCATCCAAGTCCTAGAACAGGTCAGGCCTGGATGTCCTATGAAGGCACGTGTTCAGTTCTATGACTCTATGATTCTCTGATCTTGAATTACCTGAGGAAAGTCTGTAAACCCGCTCCCCCTCCACATCATTAAAATCCCACCCAGATACAAAGGCATTGGCCAGAGTGATGGTGTTGGAGTCAGAAAGACTCATGTCCAAACCTTGCCTCAAACATTCACAAGGCATTCGACCAAGTCATTTCACCCCTGAGCCTCAGTTTCCCCATCTGTAAATGAGGACAATAATAGCACCTTCTCCTCAGGTTTGTTGAGAGACTCCAGTGAGATAATATATGTAAAGCACTTCTCAAATGCTTAAGGATAATAAAATATAAGCTATTATTATCACTGGTATTTGGTAAAGCCTTGTGATCCATAAAAAACAAATTCAGTCTTCTTAAAACTTTAAATCAGAAATTATCTTCCTGTGTGCACACATATATTTAATTAGATTCATTCACTATGGAAGCGTGTTTTAACAGACATTCTCATTACTTTAGGAATATGCAAAAGAAAAATGGCCCTTGGGGAACAATATGGTTCAATCTGACTCCAAAGTGTCCAAAGAGTGATGAATTTGGAAGCAGAGGCCCTGAGTTCAAATCCCAAGCAGCCCTGCCACTGATGAGCTGTGCAACTCTCAGGCAAATGGCTTCCCTTGCTTCTTCTGAAAAAATCAAAGAAGTGCTGGCACCTCAGCTCATAGTGTCATAGTCATGAGTATGACTGGAAGGGCCCAGGGAAGGAAGGCAGGTTCTTACATCAAAACCCATGTTCACATCATGCCTCCGTTCTCTACTTTCTGGGTGACTAGAGGCAAGTCCCTTGATTTCCTGAGCCTCAATTTCCTCATCTATAAAATGAGGAGGTTGGACCACATGACTCCTGGGGACTCTTACACATCTAGAACTATGATCCTGTGATCTAATTTAACTCCTACATTTTGTACCTGGGCAAACTGAGGCCAGAGAGATGAAGTGACTTGTCCGAAGTCACACAGGTGGTCAGTGACAGAGCCAGGATTTCACTAAGAGTGTAGAACTTCAAGTCCAGGTGGGAATGTTCAGTGCCCTAAGCACAGGCTGCGGAGTTGGATTTTTTTAGTGGAATGACATTGAAATGACCGGTTAATCTCTAAGGTCCCTTCTGCCTCTGAATCTTTGATCCCAGCTTTCAGATTAGTTCCTTGAGTTTCACATTGTTAGGTGGGCATTCCCATTTGTGACTGCCCTCCCGATTTTGAAACATATCCATCTGAGAACCCCTCCTGAGAAAAGTGTAAAAGAGAAGAGGAAGGGAAGGAGAGGACCAGTGTTTTAAGACAAAATCTTACTGTTGCTCATATATCAATTAATCACCAAGTATTTCTTGCCTGCATCCAGTGGGGGAGGTGTGGTGCTAAGCCTTGGGGATACAAAGTACAAGCGAACAAACAAAAACCAGTCCCTATCCCAATGGAGCTTACATTCTAATGGGTGAGAGAACAGGTAGTTATCAATAGGTCCATTCAAGATACATGCTAAGTAGGCAGAAAGGTATCCTCAGAGGGGAAGGTACTAATAAACAGTCAAGGTTCTATATAAAAGACTCATTTCTGGGTAAGGGCGTATGGTTTTCCCATGAGTTCATTAGGGAAAGTCATCTTCATCAGGATGACCACTCAGCAGCTTGCGGCCATGATCCAGCCCTTTTTCCCTTCCACTATCTGTGCCCTCCTCTGATTTCTGTCCACATCCCCCACCTCTCCACAGGTTATTTTGTGCTTCTCTCCTGTTGGTCACACTCTAAGAGTGAGATCTCGCAAGTTCCCAGCTTTGGTAAACTGCACAGCTATTGACTGGTTCCATGAGTGGCCTCAGGAGGCTTTGCTCTCTGTCAGCAGAAGGTTCATTGAGGAAACCCAGGGAATAGAGGTAAGTCATGTAAGCTTCTCTAGCATGCATGTAAATGCATACACACACACACACACACACACACACACACACACACACACCCTAAAAATTCTGAGGAGATTGATTCCTTTTTTAATGCAACAACCTACCCCACTCCCAAGAGAATTTCCTTCTGATGTCACTGTATTTTTACCCTTGTGGTCAGTTGCTTCTCAATGAAACAGTAGAGAAAGTGTCCAGAGCAAAGTTTAACAACTGATTCCCCCAGAGCAAAACAAAACACATCCATATACATCAGCTGCTAAGATTGATGGCAGAAGACCAGGAACCAGGTCCTTCTGAATTCCAGTAGGATTCTTGTGCCCAGGTCCTTGAAGCAGACAAGTAAAAATAGAAAAAAAATAGGAAGGAAAGAAAACAAGACTGAAGGCTCTCCATACGTTTTCTCCAGGCTTTAGGAAGGGTATCTTCCTCTCTTGTACTAAATCAGTGAGAAATTATCCTACAAAAAGGAAAGAGGGAAGAAAGACCTGTACTTTCTTCCCTTCCTGATTATCTGTCTGCACTGGTGTCTCGGAGTGAATTCCTTCCCTCAACAAGGACATTATAATTTAAAATATAAGAAGAAACAAACCAAGAGCAGGAATTCCATTGCAAATTCCCATTTTGGGAATATTTATAAAGCAATGACTGTGTGTCAGGCCATGGAGGAGACATCTACTTGAGAGAAGACACTATTCTCTACCCCAGTGGAGTTTCTGATGTGAGTGGGAGAGATGACATATCCAGAATCCATCCCATCATAGTCCAGGATGTGTTTTGTGGACTACAGTAACACACAGCCCTTTGTAATCCAACAGTTTGATTCAATGTGCAATTGTTTCATGCCCATTGTATATGTTCAGAGCCTTCCTTGTCAGGTGAGGAAAGAATCCAACACATTGATTGGGAGGATAACTTGGGTAGATGTATGGTAGGATGTGGCAAGAGTAACAGAAGAGGGAAAAGTATTGATGGGAATGATGTGAGCAGAGGAAATTCTTCCCGTTTCATTGTAAGTTCCTTGAGGGCAAGGTCTGCCTTTCCTTGTATCTTTCAGCACTCAGCCTAGATAATTAAACATGCTCATTGATGGAATGAATGAATGGTTGGAGCATAAGGAACTTGGAGGGGAGTAGGAAAAGATGAGTCTGGAAAGATTAAATGGGCCTGAAATGTGGAGAGTTAGGATGTAAAGTAAAGCTGTTAGGACTTGACCCTAAAGACAACAGAAAGCCACTGAGAGGTCCGAAGCACAGGATGAATATAACCAGATAAGTGTATTTGGCAGACTAGTCAGGTAGAAATATGTGGGATGGATTGGAAATAGAACAGAAGAGAGGGAAGAAGACTTCCTGCCAAAGCCAAAGGCTCCTGTGATGACCCAGGCAGATGGTGATGAGGGCTTGGGCCCTGGCAGGGGCAGTCAAAATTATAATAATGGCCAACACTTGTATCATTCTTAGAGACTTACAGAGTATTCATAACAACCCTATGAGGTAGCTACTAGAAGTATGCACATTTTACAGAAGACAAAATTCAGGACTGGAGTTTGTGCAGACTTTGAGGGGGAGATGACTGGAGGAGCCCAGACCTAGAAAATCATTGGCCTAGAGAGTTCAAGCTAGAAGGACCCTCACAGAGGATCTAGTCTATCCCATCCCTTTTACAGGAGAGGAATCTGGAGCTCAGAGAGGGTCAGTAAGTTGCCCAAGGTCACATAGGCCATAAGATTCTAGGATCCTAGATCTCTGAACTTGGAAGGAACCTCACCAATCATCTAGTCTAGCTCTCATCTTACAGGGGAGGAAAGGGGCTCAGAGAGAAACAGTAACTTCTTTAAGGTAACACAAGAAGTAAGTGGCAGAGCCTGAAGATCCCAGGGCATAAGTAGTCCAATTAGCTTTAGCAAGAGGAGCTGCTGCTCAGGTACTGAAGGGAAGGAGAACCAAATGGTGGCTCTACTGAGAAGTATTAAGGAGTAAAGAGGAGGAATTGATGCCGTTGCTGTGGAAAGAGCTCAATCGTCTCTGTGAATCCATGAACTAAAATAGCTGTTAAAATGGAAGAGTGAGGGAGATGTTTAGAGCAGCTGTGGAGAACGTTGGAAAACAGAATCTTGGGCAAGTAACTTCACTTGTGAAGATTCCTTCCCACTCTGGACCCATGATCTCATGATCCCATCATCCTATCCACAGATCAGCCAGGCATGATGAGGTTACACATGTAGCAGAATTCACAGTGAGTGAGACTGTAGAATCACAATTTTAAAGTTGGATGGGATATTAGAAATGGTCCAACTGTGAACTGAGAAAACTGAGGCCATTTGAGTTCTGTGTTGGGTTTTGTTTTGTTTTGTTTTTGTTTGTTGCGTTTTGGAATGATATACAGCTTTGTCGTTTAGTTGTTTCAGTCGTATCTGACTCTTCTTGACCTCATTTGGGGTTTTCTTGGAGATACTAGAGTGTTTTGCTCTTTCTTTCTCCAGCTCATTTTACAGATGAGGAAACTGAGGCAAACAGGGTTAAGTGATTGTCCCAGGTCACACAGCGGCTAAGTGTCTGTGACTAGATTTGAATCCAGGTCTTCCTGACTCCGCGTCCAGTTCTCTGTACACTATGACATCTCCTATCTGTAGGAACCCACAAATCAGATAAGGGGGGTTTCCCAGATTGGGAATAATGTGAAATAAGGAAGACAAGGGTTTCTAGGGTAGTGGCCAGTGGCAGACTCTGGGGGTCAAGGCTGGCCATGGAGATGAGATGTCAGAGAGTGGGGGAGATAGGGTCGAAGAATTC
Organism: Notamacropus eugenii; assembly: GCF_028372415.1. NCBI lineage: Eukaryota > Metazoa > Chordata > Mammalia > Diprotodontia > Macropodidae > Notamacropus > Notamacropus eugenii. The sequence continues at coordinate 14,122,190 of NC_092874.1, forward strand.
TGAGTGTTTGAGGAATTAGGATGGAAGGCAAACAGCAGGGTTAGTGCAGAGGTGGGGGAGGGGAAGAGGTGGAAGGTAAGGAGCTTGTGGTCACAAAGGGGAATTTCCAAGTTCCTGATCTTGGAGGAAGCATTTTTTTTTAATGGTAGAGTCTAAGGGACCAAAGGACATTGAAAGTTTATGGCTAGAAGGGGACAGAGAAAGGAAGCTGCTGAGGCTGAAAAGTCTGAAGAATTGTGCAGTCAGGATGTGAGAGGAATGATGAACTTGAACACCAGTGTCCCTGAAGATGGTAGCAGAGGAGGTGGAAAGGAAAACCGGGAGCCATGTACCATTGAAGAGTTCATAAATTTGGCGGTTGGTAGATGACACAGAACATTGGGCTTGCAGTCTGGAAGACTCCTCTTCCTGAGTTCAAATCTGACCTCAGGCATTTAGCTGCTGTGTGACCCTGGCCAAGTCACTGTTCGCCTCAGTTTCCTCACCTGTCCAGTGAACTGGAAAAAGGAACAGGCAAACCACTCAAGTATTTCTGCCAAGAAAACCCCAAATGGGGTCATAAAAAGTCAGACACGATTGAAGAAGATGATAAAAACATGGATGAGGAAAGGGTGGGATTAGAGACTACTGTAAAGGGGAAGGACTGAGCAACTGAGTGCTCCAAGCAGCAGCAGGAAGCAAGCAATGACCTGATCCTTCCCCTTGGCCCCGGGAATTGGGAAGAAGACTCCAAGGGAGTGAATGGGGAAGGATTTTAATTACATGAGGGAGCCTGCCATAGAGGAAAAAGGTTCAAAGACTCAGTTCTGCCACTTCTTCACTGTGTGGCCACAGAGCAAAACACTCCTTCTCTGAGCCTCATTTCCCTCATCTGTAAAATGTGGGCAATAACACTGTCCTCACAGAGTGGTGCTGAGCAGGGATTGAAGGAGCTGATCATCTTCAGCCTAGGCAAGGGATGACTTAGGATGGGCAGCACAAGAGAGGGGGCATGGAATTGGAAGGCTGTTATGGGGGGGGGGGGCAGGCTTAGACATGTTCTCTTTGACCAGGAGCAGTAGGGAAACTGAAAGGAAGCCACTTTCAGTTTGATGGCAGAAAAAGCCTTCCAAATCAGGAGCACTGTCCTGCAGTGGACCAGCTGCCTCATGGGAGAGCAACCCCTCCCAGCACATCTTCCAGAAGAATGGAGATGACCATTTGTTCAGGACAGGGGGTTACTTTCATGTATGGGTTAGATTAGAAAACTGATATATGTGTGTGTATGTATGTGTATATACATATATATGCATATATGTGTATATACATATATATATGCATATATGTGTATATATGTGTATCTATATACACATATATATATGTATCTATATGGGTATAATCCCTTCTAATTCTCAAATTCCATGGTTCTGTGAAGCACTTTTTAAGACTTAATGCATTACAAAAATGTCAACAATTATTATTATCTTTTGAGTTATTTACAGTTTCTAAAAAAAAAAAAGGAACAGGAAGGAGAGAGAAGGGAAGGGAAGATGGGAAGAGGGAGAGAGCGTGTGATGTCTGCTGTCTGCTTGTGACCAAAACAACCCCCTAAATTCTATTTTGTTCCTTGCAATTTGGGGGGAAGAGATGAGAAAGGAAAGAAATTGTCTTTCTAAAGATACTGATGAGAGAGAGAGAGAGGGAGGGAGGGAGGGAGGGGGAGGGAAGGAGGAGAGAAAGGGAGAGGAGAGAGAGGAAGAAGAAAGGAGAGAAAAAGGAAGAGGAGGAGAGAGGAAAAGAGATAAGGAAAAAGAAGAGAAAGAAGAAGAAGTAAAAGAGAGGAAAGAAAAGAAGAGGAAGAAAAAGGAGGAGGAAAAGGGAGAAAGAGAGAAAAGGAAGATGAAGGAGGAGGAGAGAGGAAAAGTGAAGGGAGAGAGGAGGAGGAGGAAGAGGAGAGTGACAGATAGAGAATATGAGAACAGTCCTAATTGCATTTGGGAAAACCCTTAATATACAGCACAGCTTGTTTTAGAGATCCTTGCTGTCGCCACCCCCCAGGCTCTTGCCAGCCAAGGCCCCATCTGGCAGTAGCTGTTGACATCTGCTGGATGAAGAAGGACTTGCACCAGCTGAAGCCGAGAAGGGTTTTCCTTTAGCATCCCCTGGGCCAGGCCTTTCCCTCAGTGCTAGGATGCCTCCTTTAGGAATCTAAGAGCACAGGGGCTGCTGTAAAAACAATCCTAGGTCCTCTGGAGTAGAATGGCCAGGCAGCCTCTAACCAAGTGCACAGATGGCTTCATTTCAGTGGCCGGCAATTTATGCCAGCCTGTCAAGCTCCCTCCAGATAGTGGTGGTGATGTGTTGGTGGCTTTTGAAAATGGCCCCCCCCTACCTTTCAGCAGGAGTCAAAAGTAGTGCCAGTTTAAAAGAGAAATCAAGTGACTATAACTTGGTCACTTTTTTAATCATCCCTCTGACCTTTAAGAAGACAATTTGGTACCGTTTGACCATCTCTGAATTCCCAAGCTCCTCCTCCTTTGGAGTACACTATGATATATTTATGCAAGGTGAGCCCCCTCTCCACCCCTGCCCCACAGAAGGGCTACCCTGAAGTGTTTGTGTGGATGTATCATTTCCAATCCCTGCCACACTGGGTCTCCATAGGAATGGAGGAGGAATCCAACATTTCTGCTATTTCTTCTCTTCTGAGGTATTGAAATAAATGGCAGTTGGCAAAATGTCCAGAAAGATTTAGCTCTCAAATGTCCCCAGGGGATGACCTCAGGGTAGGTTGGTACAAGTGCTCCCAGGAGATTTGGTGATGAATTTTGGCAGTCATGGTGCAGGCAGGGGTCAAAGAGGGACTTATGGGCTGGGAACCAGAGGGAGAAGAGAGCAAAGAAGACAGGCTTTGGAATCCAGGGACCTGAGTTCAAATCCCATCTTTGTTGCTTACCAAGTCACTTCATTTACTCCTCTTCAGTGTTCTCATCAATAAAATGAGGTTAGGCCAGATGGCTTCTGAGGTCTCCCACATCCCTAGATCTTCAGTCCTACCATGTGCTAAGAAACAGAGCTAGAGTTAGAGGCATGGCAAATCTGGTATTAGGGTTAGAGGTACTGGTCCAGTGTAAATTCTCATCCTTTGAAAAGAGCAGTTACCAAAGTATGAGAAAGCATTACAAGGAAATCTCAGGGAGTCATTCAGAAAGGTGAAGAACACAGAATAACCTTAAGGAAAAGGCCCAAGAAACTTTTGGCAATAATAAGTAGCATTTCTTTAACTCTTCAAGGTTTACAAAATGCTTTACCAATAGGCCCTCGTCTGATATTCACTACAACCCTGAGAGGAAGGTGCTATTATTATCCCCATTTTACAGAAGAGGGGAAAGTAAGGCAGATAGGTTAAGAGACTTGCCCCAGGACATACAGCTAGTAAGTGTCTCCGGCAGGATTCAAGCTGAGGTCACCTTACTTTTCAGTACCTTAGTTTCCTCATCTGTAAAGCGAGGAAAATACGATCCTATAAAATCTTCTAGGTGCCAGTTTCCCCCCCTCTAAAATGAGAGGATTGGGTTCCATGACCTTTGTTGTCTTTCCAATTCTAATTTTATGCCTCTTGATCTCAAGGGAGCAAGAAATATGGAAAATTACAACATAACGTCATTTTAGCACTTGAGTTGTTAAAAAAAAAGCCACTTTTGTCATCTCCCACCTGTGCAAATGTTATCCCGATGTTACAGATGGCTCAAAATCCCAGAGCTCAGTGCTCTCAGGAGCAGGATTTGCTGATTCCAGGTCCTATGCCCTTTCAGGTACACTTCCCCCACCTCCCTCAGCTGGACTTCTATTTTGATGATACTAGGTGGGAAGGAAGAGAGATAGTAGGTCCTAGCGGAGTGGCTGCTAGAATTGAGAGTCAGGAAGGCCTGGCCTCTCCCAAGGCTAGCAGCCTGACCCTGAGCAATGACTCAGTGCCCTCGGCCACTCTTGAAGTTACTGATGAGCTATGATCTGTATTAGGAAGACGAGCTCACCTTTATGTGATGCTCCATGGTCTTCATAACAGCTATGACAGGCAGGGGCTGTTATCATCTCCATTTTACACATGAGGAAACTGAGGCAGAGAGAGGTTATTTCCTTCAAAGCTCAACTGCAGTCCCATCTCATACAAGAGACCTTTCTGGATTCCTCTACCTGCTAGCATTTCTGCCTCATAAAATTCCCTTTAATTTAATTCCTTCTGTATGCATACATGAAAAAGAGTATTAGCTCACTGGAGGCAGTGATCATTTCACTTTTATCCCCATAATCTCCGGCCTCAGCCTAGCCCAGTACCTGGCACAGAGCAAACCTTTAATAAATGTCTTTTTATTGACTAAGTAAACTGCCCAGGGTCACACAGCTTGTAACTTTCTGAGGCAAGATTGAGATCCAGGATTTCCAGACTTCAAGCCCTGGAGAATAGCCACTATACTACACTGTCCCTTTGCATTCATTGATGGAGGCTGTTCCCAACTGGACAAAATCCCGTATCCTTGACATTTACCAGAATGGAAGGAAATGGAATGATGTCCTGCACAAATCATTTACTCAATCACTCTGCCCTCTTCTCTCTGGCCCCTCCACCAAAAATTGGCACATCCTCCCTGTGCTTACAAATTTAAATCCCTCCACCAAGCTGGTTTTGCCCCTCAACTTGTATAGCTATAAGGACTTTCTAGCAGCGCTAAAATACAAGAGCCCTCATTTCTATGTGTTAACTCACTCAGAACTCATTTTACAAAGCAGTTTTTACTTTCAGAGATAACTTAGGCACCTTTCCTTTTAAAAGGGTTTCCTTCCTCTAGAATGAGAGAAAGCTGTAAAGCGCCCATTTTTAAGCTTTCCAGCCACTAAAAGCAAGTTATAAATGGTAAAAGTCTTCTCAAGTATGTCAAAGCAGAGACTTCCTGAGAGAATCACCTACATGAGAAAGGTTAGAACGATATCGTCAGGAGAGGGTGTGTTTGACCTGATATCAACAGAAACGGAACAAGAACGGTTCAGATCCCCCTTTTGTCAATTGCTACCTCTGAGCCTCAGTTTTCTCATCTGCCAAATGGAGATAATTCATTTCTACGGTAATATCTTCACAGAGCTCCAGAGGCTCCAGAGGGATAATATATGTAGAAACCTTCAATGTCTTCTTCAATAATGGGGGTGCTACAAACAAACCAACCTTCACAGGCGTTCCCTTTACCTGACAGTCTTCGAATCAGTTTTAATACAGTGCTTGGGGTGTTGTGTATAGGGTATGTCTCTGTGTCGGTGTGTAAGTACACGAATGCATTGAGGGTGGAGAATGTGGCTGAACTCTGATCTCTAGAGCAGGATCTCCTGGAGGCTTTTGCTCTTAGCTCTGCATACCAGAAATGAGCTGATTAGAAAGCAAAAAGTCAACTCTTTTTCTTCTACTAAGGAAAAAGACCCTTCATTTTTTTTTTCTTGCATCTCATGCATCAGATGAAATGTTTTCTTTGTAAAATAATAATAATAACAACACTAATCATCAAATAATAACAACAGAAATCACAGTAATCATCATAGCAAAGGCAATAATAATAAGCCAACATTTCCACAGCCTGCACCTGATGTTTGCACAGTGTACAAGTTCATCTGATTCCAAAAATGAGATGGCCTCTTTCCCGGTGTGGAATGGGACCTGCTTCCCTGCAGGGAAGTTTCTAGTGCCTGCTCAAAACTGACCACTTGTCAAGGGTGTCCCAGGGGGCATTTCTGATTTAGTCTGGGTTGAACCTGAATGCAGCTGAGATCCCCCAAGCTCTGAGATTCTAGGACACTGGTGGGGAGGAGCTGGGGGATTAGTGGGAAGTCTTCTGCTTTCGCTTTCCATTTCCAAGCCATCGGATGCCAAAGGAATACAAAGCTGGACCTAGTGCCTTTCTACCAGTCCAAGGACCCATGCACAATAAACTCAGCCTTTGCATCCATATCGGAAAGCAGCTAGACTGGGAAAAAAATACAGTGTCACATTACCAGCCCTTCCAGTACCATTCTGCCACTCTCCTCCCCAAAAAGGAGATAAATGAATGGCAGAATAAATAATTTATGCTAATGAAATTACTGCAATTAGTAGTCCCACAATGCCCCTTTTAAAAGGCACAGCTGCTAATGTCAGGAAGCGCTGTCACCGCTGACCTTATCATAAGAGAAAGTGACAAATGGAGAATGCGGGGAAGACCAATCAGCTGTGAGTCTGCTCAGCCTGGTGGCCGATTACAGGCTGCTCTGGCAGCTCGGACCCCAGGCCAGCTGCTGCAGCCTCCCACCCCCTCTCCAAACCCCCCATGCAGGGCCTCTTAACAATAGTCATTTCACCCCAGTGAGGCCAGTTGTCTCTGGTCACTTCCAGAGCTCCGGAAACCACTTCTCCCATCCCCAATTTACAAATGAAACTGTTGTGAAAAAGTGTTTTCTGGGGCGCCAATCCCTCTGCTCCGGCTCCTGGCTGGGCAGGGAATGCCTTTGCCCCTTGGCTAGAGGTCTCCCGGCTTCCAGAGGAACAGGAAGAGCTTTGAATTTAGCTTGAAACAATGTTTCCAATTGAGCCGCACCTTCACTCAGTAGGAAACAATGTTTCAAATTAAACCGGCGCTGGGGGTGGGGCCCTGCTGGGGAATTGTTATCCAGTATTCTAAAAGGGTTTTTGCAGGCTTCCGAGAAGCATTCTGGCCTTGTTTAAAAGTCCACTTTCTCTAGCTCCATCGTTAGCTGAAGGAGAAAGAAGAAGGGAAGGAGAATCACTGCACAGGTGGCCTTTTCAGAATACTGAGAGGTCATTGGAGCTGGTGCTTAATAGATGTTTGCGAACTGATTGCCCAGCATCCAGGATTTGGAGCTTGGAAGACCATCAGTCATTAGCCTTTTTCACTTTGCAGATGAGGAAACTAAAGCCCACAAGATGTAAAGCGCAAAGATGGGATTTGAATCCAGTTCCTCGGACTCCAAATCCATCAGCGTCCCTTCTATATGTAGCTGTGGCTTTTATAGTCTGCCACTGGGGCACTGGTTGCTTTTTAAATTTGTAAAACACACACACTCTCCCAGTTACCAAGTGTAGCCTCGCCCACCCCCTACCCTGGCTGTCCGCGGTCCTCTGCCGGCAATATTAATGGGGCCGGGTGGAAGCGTTTAACTGCATCGCCAGCCACTCGTGAGCAGTTTTCCCAGAGATGCCGAAGCGTTATTGACAACGCTTTGGTAAATTATGTGTGACTTTCCTCCGAGTTGGTGTAGCTCATTTAATTCATATTAATTGATTTTTAGGCTTCCCTTGATTAATTGAACTGGGTTCATCTTGTACAGAATGCAATAAATAACCATTAAAAGGAGGAAGATGTGACTTCACAAATTACAAAGTTAACTGCTTCAGAAGTCACCGAGGACAAATCGGAAGGACCGAGCTGCTGGGTTGGTTCTCTGGAAAGCATGCGGGGGGAGGGGCGTTCATCGAAGCTTTCTGAGGAAAATAGAAACCCTCCAACTCTGCAGAGATGCTTCTTTCCTCCCAGACTTCACCCCCTTCATTGACCTTTCTGCCCCCGTCAGCCTGATTTGTATTTAAATAGGATCATGGAGGAAATGAGCTTTTCGCTTCCTGCACCACGCCAAGAGAAGGCAGGACCGCTGAGCAGGCTGCAGGGACTCCTCAGGGCTCTTGCAGGCCCTATGGCCCCATTCTCTATCTCCGCCAACCTAGAATACAAAGCTGGCCTTCCCCAGAACAGCAAAGTCCCTTTCATTCCCCTTTCCTCCGCTCTTCTGGGGAAAAAGGTGGGTTATAAAGGGACTTGGGGCCTTGTACGCTATTCAAACCTGGGTGTGTTTCAGGAAGGCAGAATGAAACAGCTGATTTCAGTCAACAGTATCCTGACTAGAGCGTTGGAGTTGGAGTCCGCAAGACCTTGGTTCAAATCTTGCCCCTGCCAAGTTCAAATATGATCAAGACTGTTCCATATGTGGAACCATTCCGTGTCAGCGGCTATTGAGGTTATCTTGATAATACCAGTTAATATTAATAGACAGCATTTAAGGTCTTAAAGCATCTTGCACATTTATTCTCTTCTCTCTCTCTCTCTCTCTCTCTCTCCCCCCCCCTCCCTCTTCCCCTCCCATCTGTATATTTCTGTAGCTCCTAATGTGTGGGTGCATATTCTTTCCCCTGCTTGAAAGTAAGATCCTTGAAGGCAGGGAATGTTTAATTTTTGTCTTTGCATGTACATATATGTATATATATACATACATATATGTGTATGTGTGTATATATGTATATACACATATATACTTATATGTGTGTATATACATATATATACATATATACGTGTGTGTATGTGTGTGTATATATATATATATATATATATATATATAATGTTTTTAATTGAACTTGGGAAACTCTACTGCATATGCTGGCTCTGTAGATGAAAAGATGCTCATTGATTGATTACAAATATTATTTCATTTGTTCCACACCAAGAGGTGTGGCCTGTGATCATCCCCCTATTACTGATGAGAAAACTGAGGCTCAGACCTGCCCAAGGTGTCCAAACTTCAAATCTCCTGGCTCCCAGGGAAAGGCCCTGTCCATGGTTCTCCAGTATCCCACACTGTCCATCTCCCAAGGGAATGGAGGCTCTTGGAGGACAGAGATTCCTTGTTTTTCTTTGTATACTCTTCACTTAGTGTTGCCTGGCACAGGATAAGTACTTAGTTGTTGATTGATTAATGCCTAAATTTACATTCTAATCCACCCCCAACACCCCATCACCACCCTTGAGTGAAACAAGTCCTGTCTTCTGTCACTTAATATCTTTGTGACCCTACTGTCCCTTCTTTTCTAAGTCTCAATTTTGTCATCCAGAAGGGGATGGAGAGGAGGAGGGTCGGGTGGGGATAGGGTAGTAATAATACTTCCCTCTTATTGTTGCATGACTTTAGAATGAGATAAACATAGAATGCTTTGCACACACTAAAGTACTTTATAAATGTCATCTTCTAAGTTAAATCTGATTTTTGAAGCTCAAAATTAAGCCTGCAGTCAGAAGTCCTGAGGTCTAATTCTGGTGCTGCTATTTACCGGTGTATGACCCTGGGTAAGTCACTTGACCGCTGGCTATTTCATTATCTGGGAAATAAAGGTATAGGCTGGATGTTCTCTGAAATTCTTTCCAGCTCAACCCTTCTGTGATTGGCTGAAATCCAAGATGGACTCCCCCTCCATCGCCTTTCTCTTTTTCCAGCCCAGCGTAAAGGATTGTGTTAGTGCCTTCATGACCTTCACTCACACCAGTGTGAACGAAATGAGCATCCGGTACTATCAGAATGAGAAGAGGTATAACTACACCACCCCCAAGAGTTTTCTGGAGCAAATTTCTTTGTTTAAGACCCTGCTGGAGAAGAAACAAAAAGAAGTGTCTCAGAAGAAAGAACACTTGGTGAATGGTATCCAAAAACTAAAGACAGCAGCCGCCCAGGTAAGACTTCACTGTCTTCTTTCTAGGAGAGATACATGCATTCATTCATGCATTGTATTTAGCTGCGAGAATAAGTTTTCAAATTAAGAAAGTTATTTCCTTTTAAAGTAATGTCTCAGCACTTTCTAAGGAGTCTATCGCTTAGCCTGGTGATATACATACATATATATGTAAAATATCAAGTGGATGAAAAATGCATTTGCTTAGAATTTCTCATGTGACTGGATGTTCATGGAGCTCATGTATCAGAGAATCATTGAGTTAGAAGCAAGCTCAGAGGTCATGAAATTCACACACACACATACCCTCACACCCTCATTTTATAGAAAAGGAACTTTATGTGACTTGCCTTATACAGGTAATAAATAGCCCAGCCAGGATTTCAGGTCAGGTTTACTACAGAACTCTGCCCTCAAGTTGGTTCATCCATAATCTGGGCCAAGCACTGCAGCTGGATGGATGATGAACTGACCTCAAAATTGAGTAGGGGAAATGAGTAGATAAGACTGCATTGGGAAAATTCACACGGCATTTTCACTGATCTTAAATCCTTCCCTGATATATACACCAAAAGCATGATGCAGTAGAAAGGGCTTGTACAGGCTATGATGTCAGAGGTTGTGGATTCAAATGATGATGGTGACTCAGATGATGCCCACCAGCATGCTCTTGGGCAAGTTGTGTAACATATCTAGGCCTTCTTTTCCTCAGCTGTAAAGTGAAGAGGCTAGATTAGATGGCCTTTGAGACCCTGTCTAGCTTTAATTCAATGATCCAACATCCAGCCACATGCCAAAATCCATGCAAAAACATTTTTCATCCATTTGGTGTTTCCTGTATACATTGAACATCAAACCTGACATTCCCAAGTCTCTCTCTCAGCCTCCTTCTTAGGCCTGCCCTTTCCACATGGGTTTCTCCAATCTCTTCAGCACAGTGATATAAGTCTCTTTCTCAGATATGAAATCTTTCATAGAATTCTCTCAGGCAGTCAGGAGTCATGCCTCCCTCCTTGTGGGTATCGTGAAGCACAGGGCTGGTTGTTAACAAAACTGCTCCATGCTTGGGCACTACCTCTCTGAGTCTCATTTTTCTCATCTATGAAGGAAGAAATTTGGACTAAGCTTCTCCTGATTCTAAATTTGAAATGACATCAAAGACAACATCTAGGAGAGGCTGTTTAGAAAAGGAGATGAGCCAGTTACACAATGAGAGTGAAGACTGACTAATAGACAGGCCAAGGGCCAGTTAGGTGCCAAGGAAAGCAAAAGCCACCATTGTGTTGGGTGGTTTCTCATTGGATGATTCTAGAGTCAGAGGACCTGAGTTCAAATTCTGCCTCTGATCTCATCCACTGTGTGATCTTAGATAAGCCTCTTAGCTTTCATCTCCCTCAGGTTCCTCATCTATAAAATGAGAGAGTTGAATTAGACAGCCTCTGAGGTGCTGTCTAGATCTGTTATCCTAAGACTTCCTTCCATCAAATGAGAAGTCAGAGATGGCTTGTCCGTTGTACTGGTGGAAGAAATAGGTCTATTGATTGGGTCACAGTTCCGTTGAGGAACAGCAATTCTCTATTCTCTCCCCTGGCCATGCAAGCTGATTGTCTGAAGATTAGACCATGCTTAGCATGTGTCAACCCAGTTTTAAACTAGGAATTTCTATGTGGGGCAGAGTGGAGGGCCAGTGATGGGGAAAGAGCCCTAGCAGCCAGAGACCAAGAGTTATTTCTTTCCCAGAAGGGGGGTAGTGGGTAGGGACCCTCCTCCTGTGGTCCTAGGTCTGGTGGTGGATGCCTACCCAGACTGCCCTTCTGCAGGACACTGGGAATCTGGGCCTCTGGATCCAGATGGAGTACAAAGGGGAGCAAACAGAGTGACTCCCCACCTCAGAGGCAGCTGACCCTATTGTTGGTGAGAGAGGGCAACTTTGGGGGGAGACTCTACCAGGTCTTGTGCTACAGGCCACAGTGGGACCAGAAGGAACTTGGGATAGGAGACCCAGCAGGTGGGAACCAGTGGCCAACCAAGGCAGGGTTATCTGTTGTCCAGGACAAATGCTTTAAGCTGAAGAAATTTGTGGCAGCCTAGCTAGGGTGACCAGGATATGTGATAGATGGGTGGTACAACTCCTCCCTGGGCCAGTGGGGAGGTAGTGCCCTCTAGTGGGAGGTAGGTTGGATCTGGAGTTAAGAACTCGGAGTCCACTTACCACTTATGTCTCTTACTCCCCTGGGTGTACAATGGGACAGGTGAAGTGGAGAAGGCTAAGGACCTAAGACCAAATTCTGCCTGTAAGACTTACTTGTTGGTTAACATAAGGCAAGTCACTTAACCCCCCCTACCCCAGTTTCCTCATTTGTGAAGTGAAGGCATTGGACTGGATACCCTCTAAGGTCCCTTCAAACTCGAGAGCTAAATCACTTCCCCTCACCGGGCCTCAGTCGCCTCATCTGTAACATAATTTGTTTTGCTTAGATCTCCTAACTTCCTGTTTGATCCTTGAGATCTTCACTGCGGGCCTCAGACAGGGAAGCCCTACCCTTATTTTCTTCCTGTTACTTTCTGAAATTCTTCCCTAGACAGTAGGGCAGGCTTCATTTCAGCAAAGCTGCTCCTGAGACCTCAGAACCCCCATCTGCTCATAGTTAGGGATGGCTCCAGGTACACGGGTCAGGGCAACTGTGGGTCCTTCAAGTCTGGGGAGCCAGAGAAGTTCATGGCATCACAGACTAAGAACCAGAAGAGACTTGACACCATCACTTTCTACCTGCCCATTTTAAAGATGGAGAAACAGGCTCTGAGAGGTCAAGTGACTTGCCCAGGGTCACACAGCTAATGGGTATCAGAAACCAGATTTTGACTCCAAAGCAAGCACTCTATCCCCAAAAAGCTGCCTCTGACTTACCAGACTCCCCACTCTGGGTCCTCCACCAGGATCCAGTCCATGGGGGAGTCACGGTCTCACTGGGACACTGTACACCAAGCAGAGAGTGAATGAACTATACCCCAGGAATGGTGAGAGAAGTGCTTCAGGGAGAGACCTTGGAGCCTGGCCAAGGAGGATCAGAGTTGGTGACCGGAGATCCTGCTGTGAGGCTGATGCAATTTGTGGAATTCAGGCCTTTCAGTCTGTTCAGTGTTGGTCCCTTCTCTGCTTGTCCTTCCAGTTTCTGTCTGTTCCCATACCCCATCCTCCTTCCTCCCTGATTCCCATCCTCCACACAGCTAAGTGACAGTCCTAAAACAGTTCTGACCACATCATACTTCTCAAGAAACTCCCTGGCTCCCTTTTGCCTCTTGGATAAAAATGCCAAAGTCTTCTGTCTGGTATTGAAGCCCCTCCCAGTCTTGTTCTAGCTAAACTCTAGGCTGACTTCACTTAATGCCCCTTTAGGCATACTACAGCGTAGGCAAAGGGCTTGACTTGCCTTTTTCCCATAGGGGACAATATGCTGTTTACCCAGCCTGTTACCTCCACCCTCCCCCCCGCCCCCCACACACACACACACTGGCACTTCTTAGTGCACAGTTTAAGCCCTAACTCCTATAAGAACATAAAGTCCCTGAGGGCAGGGAGACCTTGCTCCCCTGATCCTTTACCAGAGCATTCCCCCAGCCCCTCCTCCACACCCACACCCCCATTCCTTTGAATTCACTGCTCTGTGTACCTGCTATTTCCCCTCCAGGAGAATAGAGAAATCACTGCTGTCTAAGAGAGACAGCGTGGGACGGAGGATAGGGGTATGCTGCACTTGGAGGCAGGAAGACCTTGGGTTCAAATCTTAATGCAGATCCTGACTAGCTGTGTGTTTCTGGGCAAGTCACTCAAGCTGTGTGCCTCTGTTTCCTAATCTGTAAAGGAGGTGCCTGAATTCAGTGGCCTTTAAGGTCCTCTCCAGCTCCAAATCAATGCTCCAGGGTGTGATCTTAGGCACATCATGCTTCTCCACACCTCAGGCAACCCACTAAGACCGAAAGACCTAGAGTGTGTGGTGACTCAGAAAAGCGAGCCCCTATCAAGGGTGGATGGGATGGGTTCTCTACGAAGCTGGCGGGCTTGGGCAAACCTCCCAGCCTACAGCGGACCAAGCCAGTGAGGCCATCTTTGTGGCAGACAGGACGAGGGAGGAGATATAGAGAAAGCAGTTGATTATTTATTAAACACCTACTGTGTACCAGTTACTGAGGACACAGGTAGAAGCAAACAAAGATGGTCCCTGTTTTCAAAAAGCTGACAGCTCACCCGGGAAGACTATGTAAGGGAACCAGCCAGGGTGCATTGGCACAATTTGGACCCAAAGACAAATCTGACGGCGGCCTGTGGGGAGGAGGGGGACGGTAGGGCGATGGTGATGGTAATAACCCTTCCCTTCTCTGGCTCAGAAGCTTTTGTCCTGGAGCCCAAACCATGCCCAAATAACCCTCCAAGTCTCTCTCTTGCCCTTAGGTAGCAGACCTCAAAGGCAAGCTAGCCTCCCAAGAGGTAGAGCTCCACCTGCGCAGCCAGGACACTGAGGCTCTCATTACCAAGATCGGCCTTCAGACAGAGAAAGTGAGCCAGGAAAGGACCATTGCCGACGGCGAAGAGCGAAAGGTCAGTCCCCCTCCTCGAGGCCTACATTTAGCACAAAATAAACCTCGGCAGGTGGGCGCTTCTGAGCTCCTTCCTCCCCAGGGAGCAACAGGCTCGTTACCCACGTAAGAGCCAGGCTCCACGCTGCTATTACCACTTGACCTTTCTATACATTATGCATTTTCCCAACCTTTTAGCTCCTTTAATAAAGGCTGAGCTCATTCAAGGGCTGATGGATTCAGACCTTGAACGTCGTGCCTGCGGGGGTGATAAGGGAAAGGTCAGGGAGTCACCTCGGAGGCCAGGAGGCAAACACTGAGGGCAGTTGTTAACCAGCTCGGTTCTACTTTGGCAATCTGGGCTCCAGAGCCTTAACCCCATTCGGAGCTCAGCGTGTTGTGTTTGATTAGCCCCCAATGCTGGGGTCTGTCCTTTTTAGGAGGGGCCCCAGAGCTCCCTAGAGGGTCAAGCAGGTCCTGGCCTGGCAGAAGCTGTGGCTTCTCAACACTGAGTCAGAATCAGCGGAGCACTTTTCTTTCAGACTTCTAGCAAAACAAACCTCCTCAAGGGAAGACTGGGTGGGACAGTGGTCAGGGCTCTGAACTCAGAACCCAATTTGAAAAGGAGATGATGATGCTAATTTATGGGTGCTTTGGAGTTTGTAAAGGCTTCACATAGGCCATCTCATTTGATCTTCCCACCCACTGGGTGAAGTAAATGCTATTTTCATCCACATTTTGCAGATTGAAAAACTGAGACTGGGAGGTTAATTACCCAGGACCAGGTAACTAGTAAGTGTCCAAGAAAGGATTCAAACTCAGGTCGTCCTGGCCCCAAGTCCACTCTGCCTCAACAGCATGACTCTGGAAAAAGCACTTCACCTCAGTCCCAGTTTCCTCATCTGTAAAAAGGGGGTGATAACAGTACCTACCTCCCAGGGCTGTTGTGAGAATCCTAAGCAATCACACACAGGAAGTGCTTTGTAAGCCTTCAAGTTCTATAGGAATGGAAACGATTGCTATTATTGTTATCTCACAAGGGATCCAAGATGTTGGCAAAGTAAAAGTCACCTGCCAGGACATCTTTGGATAGAACAGCACACATGAGTACCTGGATGTTTATTGTGACTCATACGGACTCCACCCCAAACTAGGAAGAAATGATTTAAATTCTTTCACATTTAAAAATAAATCTGAAATATTTCGTTTTAATGAAAACTAAAACCCACAGACTCATGCAACCATTTTTTAAAAAATTGTACTGCTGTCTTTTGTTTTTACATCCCAATTATTTCCCGATATGTGTGATCCTGGGCCTGTCACTTAACCTTATTTTCCTCGGTTTCCTCATCTGTAAAATGAACTGGAGAAGGCAATGGCAAACTACTCCAGTACCTGGTGCAAATGTTTGGGATTTCTTGCTTACTTGTTCAGTCATAGGCTTAGTCCAAAGGGAGATATATAGCTTGGTTTGGGAGATCAGAATCTCCACTCTGAAATGCAGCGTGGCATAAGAGATAGAGCACAGAGCTGAAAGATACGGGTAGAGAATGCTGTGTGACCTCTCAGATATAAAGTGGGGAGCACACTACTTTAGGGGTAGTAAGGTGACAGTGAATAGACCACAGGGCTTGGGGTGAGAAAGACCTGAGTTCGAATCACATCGCAGACACAAGCTATGTAACCCTGGGCAAGTTACTTAACTTCTGTTTGCCTTAGTTTCCCTGACTGTAACATGGGGATAATAATAGCATCATGGTTGTTGTGAGATTCAAATGAGGTCATTATAAAACATTTAGCACAGTGCCTAGTACATAGTAAGCACTAAATAAATGTTAGTTATCATTGTTGTTGTTAACTTGTATTTCTTACTTCATAAAGTTATTTATTGGAAAAATTTAAAAAGATAATATACGTAAAGTGCTTAGTAATTATAAAAGCTATATGTGGCCATGTGTGTGTGCACATGTGCCTGTGTGCCTGCGCCTGCCCGCCTGCCTAATCACTGCCCATGAGGACTTTCCTGATGCCCAGCTGCTAGTGCCTCTTCCTCCAATGTTCGCATTGTTGTTATTTCGAATGCATCTTGCACAAACTTATGGGAATGTCTCCCCAGTAAAAATTCATTTCCTCAACTTTGAGGGCACACATCACTCCACTTTTGCCTCCCTGACCTGAG
Source organism: Notamacropus eugenii (assembly GCF_028372415.1). NCBI lineage: Eukaryota > Metazoa > Chordata > Mammalia > Diprotodontia > Macropodidae > Notamacropus > Notamacropus eugenii. The sequence continues at coordinate 14,138,455 of NC_092874.1, forward strand.
AGCCTAGCCCAGTTCTTGACAAATAGCAATTGCTTAATAAATACTTTATCAATTCAAGCTACTCCCCCCCCCCAAAAAAAAAAGATAAAGGATCAAAAGGTATTAACAGGAACTTCCCAAAGGAAGGAAAATATGTTCCAAGGTTCACTAATAGAGAAATTCAAATTAAAACAATTATAAGGTTGTACCTTGCATCTATCAGGTTGTCAAAATTGACCAAAAATGACCATGACAGTTGTTGAAGGGGCTGTGGGCTAACAGACACATAGGTGTCTGATTAGTGGGGTTATGAATTGGTCCAACCATTCTTGAATTACACACAGCAAGTTACTAAACAGTATGTGCTTTGAAAGGTCTATGCCCTAAAGATCAGAAGAGAAGAAAGCACCCAATTATGTATACAAATATTTGAGCAGCTCTATTTGTAGTGATGAAGGACTGGAAGCCAAGGAGATGACTGTCACTGGGGAATGGCTAGACAAATCCTGGTATACGAAATGGAATATTATTGTTGCACCTTAAGAAAGGACAAAAGGGATGGTTTCAGAAAAACCTGGGAAGATTTTTATGAACTGATACAGCAAAGGGAAAAGAACCAGAATGACCATTAGTATTAGTAACATAGTAATTTGTTAGGAGAGTAACTTTGTAAGGAAAAATACCTCTGAAAGACGTAAGAACGCACATCAAATGCATGGCCAATGCCTTCAGAAGACTAAAGATGCAGTATGTTGTTCACCTCCTGACAAAGACAGGTGATGGGCTCAGTGCAGGATGAGATTTTCAGATGTGGCCACCATAGATATTTGTTTTGGCTTGACTGTGTGTGTTTGTTACTAGGATCTGTATTTATGGTTTAAGTAATTGAGTAGCCAGAAAGAAAAGAGAATCATGGAAGCATTTTCTTTAAATACATACAAGAAAATAGGACGATGTCCAGCAGGAAACACACATAAGCAGGACAGCTGGGAAAGCTACATGTTGAATTTATTTTAAACTTAAATGAGAGAGCAAGCTCTCTTCATAGTAGAGTTTCAGAGTTTCTTGTGCAATCCTCTTTTTAATTTCTTCTTTGTATATGAAAATATTTATTTGAAATTAGAATTTTTAAAAAATTGGAGTCAATCCTTTTTTATAAATAGTGTTTGCATCCCCAACCCCACAGAGTGCCTGGAATATAGTAGATGCCTGATAAATACTTACTAACTAACTGCCTCATCCTCGTCAGATGCTGTCCCTTCTTTGCATATGTGACCAATCGACTAACGTAGCTGTTCAGATTTGGGGAAATAGTTAAGGGCATGCCACGAGGTTGGGATGTTTTTTCAGTCGAAGCAGCCACCCCCAACCCAGTTAGGCTGCTCTTCGCTGTCTTAGCTGCTCAGACCAAGGCACGACCTCCTTTTAATGAGCGCTCGTTGTTTTGTGGATTGTACTTAACCGGAAGGAAGGTCACTTCCTGTTTCCATTACTGATAATCCTCATTCAGAAGTTGCCATTTCAGCTGAATTTGAATGCCTCTTAATATTTTTTTCTGCCTTTGGGTCAACTGAAAGCAGTTGGTGAAAGCAGAGCTTGGTTTTGCTTCTGAAAGAATAGGGGAAGGACAGGTATTTGGAGTTGATTTGCAGCAGTGAAAGCCCCTAGTTCTCACTATTCAAACACGTGCAGATCATGGGCTCCTAACCAATAAATATGGACTAATGGATAATATGAAATAGTATTAATATACCAAAGTCACAGTTGGGAAGTAACATCTAGTCCAACTTATACATTAATAAAAGCACTAGATTTAAAGTCAAAGGTCCTGGATTCAAGTTCTCTGCCACTCTGTGTGTTGGGGCAAGTCACATGACTCCTCTGGACATCAGTTTCATCTTCTGTAATGAACAAGTTGCGTTGGATTATCTCTGATGTTCCTCCTAGTATACCCAAGAAGGGATCCTCCTGTCTTGACTTACAGACCTCTAGGAAGGGAAACTTGTGGCCTCCCAAGCCAACCCATTCACCTCCCTACATTGTTGAAAAGCTTTCCTTCCCTTGTTATAGAAAAATTCCCTTTCCAAGGGTTGTCTTGGATGGTGCCAGACTTTCCCCCTTTATCTTGGTGAGTTCTTAAAGCCTAGTGATTTTATCCTTTTCACAAGTCATCCAGAAAACAAACAAGCATCTACTGAGCTTATGTGGATGTTAATGTCCTATTTTGTGTTTAGATCCAAACTAAATACAGCCTTAGCACCTGGTGGGATCAGAAGGGGACACATTAGGAAAATGGTACTTGGATCGAAGTTTGAAGGGGGCTAAGGATTCCAAGAGAAATAGGAAATAGCCCAGTTTGGCCAGACCATGCCATGTACAATGGGGACCAATGTGATGTGAGTCTGGAAATACAGGTCAGAGTCAGCCTACGAAGAGCTTTAAGTACTACAAAGAGGCAAAGGGAACCACTGAAAGTCCTTGCAACATATGGAGCAGCAAATTCTAGTGAAGAGAACTTCTTGGATCTTGCCTTTGCCACTTACTGTGTGACCCCTGGTCAAGTAACTGGACCTCTCTGAACCTCAGTTAGTTAACTTCCCCCGTAAAATGCTTTACTAACATTTGCTTCAAAGGTAAATGTTGTTTTTTGTTCATGTTGTTTGATGAAAATCAAGCAAGATAATGCATGTAAATCAGTTTGCAAGGCTTCCAAAATGCCATATAATTGTGAAGTCCCTGTATGACTGCATTACACGCACACACACACGTTTGTATGTATGTGTGTGTGCGTATATATATATATGTATGTGTATATGTATGTATATATATATTTCTAGCACCTATTCATCTACATACACACATATATGCAATAGTACCTCCATTTTTTAACCTGGACATATTTTTGCTTATAATTTTAAATCAGCGAGAACACTCCCAGTATCATAGCAGTCTTCTCTCATTGCCAAATGTTCAAGATTTGGAAGGCCTGTCCCCTGGTGTGTGGGTTTGTGCCCGAGTGTGCTCAGTATGGGCCCTCTGGCAGGGTTGGGGGAGGTGCCCCATGGCGGGGAGGGGGAGGGCGATCCACTCAGCCACCCAGTTAACAATCATGCTTGGAAAGTACACAGTACATAGCAAAATAACGGTTAATCAGAGGAAAGGTAATTAGTGCTAATAAAGATGTAGTAGACAACATAATTTGTTGTGAGCTAGGCCTAATTTTATGGTAGAGTTAAACCTGCTTCATTGCAAATCCATGGAAAGTAATGTACTTTCAGTCATGTTTCTGACCTCCCTTTCCAAGGACCCTGGTCCCAGCCCTTGCCTCTTGGCCACTTGCCTGAGAAGAAGGTGGATGAGTCCCCAGCGTTGCTCCCAGGCTTTGCCTATTTCTGCCACCAAAATGGCAGCCTTCATTTATTTCCCCTTCTCCCTCCCCCCTTCCCAGTGAGGTCACTTCCCTCCTACACTCTGTAGACACAGTGATTTATTGTCTTGCTGTTCAAAGAACTCCTTGAAAAGAGGGAGAATGTTTTGGCCTTTCTTTGAATCTCTATGGTGCTTAGCATCGTGCCAGGTATACAGTAGATGCTTAATAAATTCTTGTTGTTTTTATCCCTTTCCCTCCCTGTCCCATATTCTGCTTATCTCATATGATGTAATTTAAGTTAATAATTCATCAAATCTGTATTAAGCACCTCCTCTATGCAGAGCACTGTGCTAGTTTCTGGGATGTGGTACAAAATTTACATAGGAGCCGGTCCCTTCCTTCAAGGAGCTAATTATCTAGTAGGAGGACAGGACAACACAACTTAAAATAATGCATTCAAAAATGATATTAAATATTTAAATTAAATAATATTCAGTCCTTTCCCACAAGGAGTTTACAATCTGATCTAGTAAAAGGACAAGACAACAACTCTTCAATCCATAATACACAAAGATGTGGAAGAAAGGTAATCTGACACAGTGAACTGACTTGCTTTGGGTGGCTCAGGCCAAGTGCTTTAGCCTCTCTGAGCCTGAGGCAGATCTTGAGGATTTAGCTAAATTGCATCTGCTCTGCCAAGATTTGAAAGGGCCAAGATCTCCCGTTGCATTCTGGGCCATCTCCAGTCTCTCTGATGAATATCAGGCCACTGGATCCAGGTGGCTCAGGAGGAGAAAGTGAGGTTGGTGACCTTGAACAACCTTCCATCCCTCAAATCCAAGTCAACTGCAAGTCATGTCATCATCTTGATGTCATGGTCCTCTTCTAGAACGAAGGACAAACAAAAAAATCTGCTCTGCCTGTTAATAGGAAGACTACCCACAAAGAGTTGTTATTCAGTCTCTTCAGTCACGTTCAATCTCTGTGATCCCATTTGGAGTTTTCTTGGAAGAGATTCTGGAGTGGTTTTCTGTTTCCTTCTCCATTTCATTTTGCAGATGAGGAAACTGAGGCAAACAGGGTGAAGTGACTTGCCCAGAGTCCCACAGCTAGTAAATGTCTGAGGCTGGACTTGAACCCAGCTCCTAAATAGTTAGGCATGGTAAATGAGTTAGAGGTTGGGATGGGGAATTCATTACCAACCTGGGTCATCCTTGATGGCACAGAGGAGAGGGCTTTTGAAATGAGCTTTATCAGAGTGAGAGTAATTCAGCAGCTTGCAGATTTGGGAACAATACAATTTTCCTCCCCCAGAGAAGCAGTTGAATTGGAGGCAGATTATAGAGATCCTTGAATGCTGAGCAATGAGGCTGAGGTAAAGCTTATTTGGTGTTTGGGCTTTGTGGGTTTGTTAATATGGAATCTGGTGAGAGTCAGAGGTTGGTTGGCTATTCAAAGCTTTGCAAATATGTAGGCCTAAAGGAGCCAAGGTCTCCCAGTGCATCCTGGTCATCTCCAGTCATCCTGAGGAATATCAGGTCACTAGATTCAGATGGCTCTGGAGGAGACGTGAGGCTGGTGACCTGCACAGCCCTTCCTCACTCAAAACAAAATCAAGTGCAAGTCATGTCATCATTTCTCTGATAGCATGGTCTTCTTCAGCAGTGAAGGACAAACACAAAATACGTAAGCCATATAAGAAGGTGAATGATTGTTTGTTATTTTGAGTAGACTTTGATTCTCTAATGAGGCAGCAAAGCAAAATTCAGGGTGAATAAGGAATCAAGGAGAGTTGAGGTCCAGTCCTGCCTGAGACACTGTGTAACCCTGGACAAGTCACCTTTTATCTGCCTCAGTTTTCTTATCTGGAAAAGAGGGTAATGATTAGCATCTATCATACATGGTTGTTATATGAGGATCAAATGAGATAATATGTGTAAGGTTGTTTGAAAAACCTTAAGATACTACATAAACGTTAGTTATTATTATTGATGGATCTGGGATCTTAGATGTGGATGTTCCATGCAATAATGCTAATTATGACTGGTCCCTACTTGCCTAACCAGCATAACCATCTTTTCTGTGTTCCTATCAATCCGCTGCTAGGGGTCCACCCAAGGAGGCTGGGAGCCTCCCTCACAGTCATGGTCCCATGACATTGTGTAGATACTGGTGGGTCGTGTGAGACAGCAATCACTGAGTTTATCCTTCAGTCCTTCTACACTTTTTTCTAGTTATACATTTCCCAGGTGACATCTTGTCTTTACTTCAGTACAATTGCTTGTAAGGAGTGGCCTCCTCCAGCTACAAGCCCATCATCATTATTATTCTTGTCTGAAGTCAGGAGGATAACTCACCCTTCTATCAGCTGCAGTGATTACATAATGCTTTCCACAAAATATTATTTTTAAATAATGCAATAAGTTTGACAATACCCATTTTACAAATAAGGAAACCAAAAGGTCAGGATCACACAGTAGGTAGATGTTAAAGCTCATTTCAAATTCAAGTCTTTTGCCTCCAAAGAGGCCATTACACCAACCTCCTATCCCCAAATTGGCACCTTCTATGTGAGCCAGGTTCTGAGCCACATATTGTCCACTTGCTCACAATACAGATGCAATAGTATTTTATCTGGATTCATAGTTGTATTCAGAACTGTACCTTTCATGAGAAGAAGCTAACGTGTGTGTGTCTTGTGTTCATAATTAGGTGGCTGCAATCCAGACAGAAGTATTCCAGAAACAGAGAGAATGTGAAGCTGACCTGGCCAAAGCAGAGCCTGCCCTTGTCGCAGCCACAAATGCACTGGTTACACTGAATAGGGTAAATGTCAGCCATTTTCTCAGCTTGGTAAATTGCGTCAAAAGTAATTTTGAAAGGAAGTATGAGTTTGGATAACAGGACTCTGATGAATCACTGGAGATCATAGATTTAGAACTGAAAGAGACCCTAGAGGACATCTAGTCCAACTCTATTATTTGGAAGATGCACAAACCTGTTTTTAAGAAGGGCAGTGAGCTGTCCAAGGTAGTATGTGGCAGCGTTATAATTTGAACCCAAGTCCTTGGCTTCAAAACCAGTGCAATTAGCACTGAATCCTGATGACTTTAAATGATTAATGGTAATAGTGGCAGTGGTAATAGTAGTAGTAGTAGAAGTAGTACTAGTAGTGGTGGTGGTGGTGGTGGTGGTGGTGGTGGTGGTAGTAGTAGTAGTAGTAGTAGTAGATCAGTAGTAGGAGTAGTGGCAGGAAAAGGAAGAGGGGAAAGAGAAGGAAGAAGAAAAGGAGATAGAAGGAGGAGTATTTTAAAGCAACTATTTAGCACAGAGGATAGAATGTGAGACCTGGGCTCAAGAAGACCAGAATTCAAATCCAGCTTCACACACTTAATTGTGTGACTTTGGGCAAGTTACTTACCCTCTGTCTGCCTCAGTTCTCTCTTCTGTAAAATGGGGATAATAATAAGGACCAAGTGAGATATTTGTAAAGCACTTAGTACACACTCAGTAAATGCTTATTCCTTCCCCCTACCATTATTTCCTCTTGCCGTTGGAAAGGATACTTGAGGTCAGCTGGGCTGGCCTCCCTCTCTTTTACAATTCTGTTAGGTGATTCTGCAGCCCCTGCTCAAACACTCCCAGAAATGGGCAGCCTATTCCTCTGTTAGGCAGCCTGCCTCCATCTCCCTCTTGGTGGGACCTTGGCATCCTGGTGGTCTATACTTGGATAAGACACCTGTGTGGCCCCCAAATACGCACACAGAGTCACAGTCCCCCCCCAACCCCGGTCCTTCCACAGGTCACTGTCTGCCAGAGAGTCAGTTTCCACTCTAAGACTGGTGCTCTGGTTTTGTTTGTTTGTTTTTTGTCTTTGTGTTGACCTGTGATTTTGTCCCTGGAGGGAAACTCTCATTATGGAAGCACTCCATACTGGTCGAAATTTATCTATAACCTCTAGTCTCAGAGAATTGCCTTCAAGGTTAAGTGACTTGCCCAAGGTCACACAACCTGAAAACATCAGAGGTAGGACGTGTACCCAGTCTTCCTTTCTCTAAGGCCTGCCCTTTATCCATTATGTCCCACTACTCTGGATATATGATACATAGAGTTCTGTCTCATGTGAAATACATTGTATTTTTCTTTTGTCTATACCCACTTGGCCTCATGATATTTGCCTGCCTCATGATATTTGCCCTTGGTTTACCCTCCATGCTTGACAGCCATATAATCTTAGGCAATCCTTTGAGGAAAAACATCATGTCTCCCTGTCAGACTCTAGACAGGGAACCTGGGAAAGGTCAGATCCTTCACTAACCAGCACAGGCAAGGCTCAGAGAGGAGAGAGAGGAGAGGTCAGGTTTGATGGAGAATGGGGGACAGGAGAAAGGGACCAGAGACCATGCAAGATGAAGCCTGGGGATTCCAGGCCCAGAAATGACTCTACCGGAGCACTCCATGTGAACAAAGGAGGAGGAGACAAGAGGAAAGGAAGTTACCAAAGACACACTTCACCTGCATCCCCTTGTACCCTGAACTGACCTAGCTCTTGGCAACATTGAGTGGATTCTGCCTGAGGATGTCTGCTTGGTCCCTAGGTGAACCTCACAGAGCTGAAAGCCTTCCCCAATCCACCCATTGCAGTCACCAATGTCACTGCAGCCGTAATGGTCCTGCTGGCTCCAAGGGGTCGGGTACCCAAAGACCGGAGTTGGAAAGCTGCCAGAATCTTTATGGGAAAGGTAATGTCTCCTTACCAGACTTGATGTTGTTTCTTTGTGGATTTTAGCATGGCAGGAAGCATAGCTGGGTGGTCAAGGGGGGTCTTCTGTCAAAAGAGGAGAACTTTCTCATCTTTTTTCAGCAGATCCTACCCCATGCTCGTGTCAAAGCTGACATCTGAAAAAGATCTGGAAGCTTTGCAATATGGCAGGCAAGAAAGCTGTGATCTCCAGTAAGGGAGGTAGCACTCTCAGGAATGAGGTAGTGGTCTCTGCCTTCTGCCCCTGCCCTGATCAAATCATTTGGTGTACTGTATTCAGGTGTGGGGAGTCTTAGCTAAGGGTGGACACTAATGAGCTGGAGAATGTTCAGAGGAGGGCAGCTAAGATGATAAAGGGACTTGGGCTGCCATCAGCAGATCTCTTGAAGGAACTAGGTATGTTTACCCTAGAGAAGGTGTGGTCACTGTGAAGTATCTCGAACATTATTGGATAAAAGAGATTGGTTAGCGGCTGTCAGTTTACTGCTCAAAGTCTCAGCTTCCTCATCTACAAAATGGAGGAAATGAGTACCCACCTGCCAGGGTTGTTGGGAAGGTAAAAAAAAATAATCTACAGAAAGTGTTTGACAAAGCTAATGTGCTACAGACATAAATGCTAGCCTTGAATTCTGCTCGTGTTCAAGGCCTGTCCAGCTTGGCAGGAGGGTGCCCACCCTTGGGAACATAGGGTCACCTGTACACCGCAGGACGGCCCCAGGTGAGGGCTGATGGCCCCACAGCCACAAAGTATTTCTTTGTAGAGTTCGGTTGGCATATTCAAGTCGCCATGAGCATCAGTTGGAAAGTTACTAATTATTTGTACAATGACGAGGGCTGCCAAGTGTAGGCAGGAGAAAATTACATGGATTTCTTGTTCTGGAAAAATTTTGCAAATGCAGGTGAAGCAATAAGGCTTTTTTATTATTGTTATTTTTTCTTTTCTCTCTTCAAAATGGGAATGCCTCCTGCGTCGGGACTGAATATTTTCCCCTGGGGTAGGAGAGATTTTCAAAGTGTCCATTGCTAATGCTAACTCCACACTGGAAAGCCTGAAAAAGCCAAACAGTGGGAGGAGTGCGGCTTGCCAATTTTGCTTTTATGATTCGAGGCCTAAAAGCCGATTTTAACTTTTGATCTTGGCATTTTCTCGGCAGTGGCGGCGGCTTCATGGCAATGCGTCTTTTCACTTTGCAGGTCGATGACTTTTTGCAGGCACTAATTAACTATGACAAAGAGCACATTCCAGAGAACTGTCTAAGAGTGGTTAATGAGCAGTATTTGAAGGACCCCGAGTTCAACCCCAACCTGATCCGCACCAAGTCCTTCGCAGCCGCTGGTCTCTGTGCCTGGGTCATCAACATTGTCAGGTTCTATGAGGTAGCCATGCCGGTGGTCAGGGAGGGGCGAGGTGGGCTCAGCATCCTGAATGGAAAGAGAGGGGGAAGAAAAAAGAGGGCAGAGGGACAGAAATCTGGAGAGAACAGAGCATGGAGCATGGCAGTTCTCCACGGCAAGGGCTACTTCTTGATTTGACCTGTTCCCTTCCTCCTGACACAGAGCAGGTGCTGAATTGATGCTGGTTGGATTAAGGGTTGTTAGACCTTCAAAATTCGGGGCAGGAGGTGGGGGGGGAGATTTTTTCTTATTTTACTATGAAGCTATTTCGTAGCAAAGGTTTCAACTAATAATATGCAGCACACCTGAGAATTGTTTGCATTCACATGAAAAAAATTTCTATGCTATTGCGGCCACCATAGCAATTAGCCTCATTTAGATGCAATGAAGTGAATGCTAGTAGTCCAAAATCGAGCATGCCCTGTCCCACTTGCCTGCAGGCCTTGGACAAGGGAACAAACAAATAGCTAGTCCTCCTCATTTGTGGAGGTTAAGCTTTGAAAAGCCCCGAGGTAGTCGTAAAAGGTCTGTCTATGGAGTCAGGACCTGAGAATAAATCTGAGCCCTGCTGCTTAATTTCTGAGTGACCTCAGGTAGACCCATCAATCTCTTAGCCTCTCTGAGTCTCATGACTATGTTATTTCCCCACCCCCTACTCAATAAACTCCAGTGACTCTCCATTTCCTTCAGGATCAAATCAAAACTTGCCTGTTTGACATTTAAAGATCTTTATAAACCTGCTTCCTTTCTACCTCTCCAGTGCTCTTCCACATTATTCCCCTCTAACTCTGGTGTCCTGCTTACTTGGTGTCTTACATGGACATCATCTCCAGCCTCCATGCCTTTGCCCTGGCTATCCTCAGAATGCCCTCTCTCCCTCCTCACCTGTGCCTCTTAGAATCCCTGGCTTCCTTTTAGAGTCAACTTAGACACCACCTTCTAAATGGGACTTCTCTCTCCTGAACACAGCTATTAGTGCCTTCCCCTCCAAGGATTGGGTATGGATTTTATAAACTATTATTGATATCTTTAGAATGTTCAGATCCCTGAGGGTGGGGGTTGTTCCTGCCATTTCAGACATCCCCAATGCCTAGTGCATAATGAATGTGTGTTGATGAGCTGACTTTGTATACAGAGTGTAGAAAATATTCAAAACAGTAATTCTACCAACTGCTCTATGTGACCAGGGGCTTTGCTTCTCTGAGACTCAATCCTCATCTGAAAAATGAGCAGGGAGGACTTTATGATCTTCAGAATCTATTCTTGCTCTAAATCTATGATCTTACATTTGTATAACCCCAGGACCTTAGAAGTTCATCAAATCCATTCCCCTACCTGTAGACTACGTGCCCCCCTTCTTAAAAGCACTCCAGACAATCTGGAATCCATTGAGGGCTTCCTGAGAAGAATATCATGAAACACTCAATTACATCAGCATGAGCTGCTGGGTTCTCACTTGGAGAATGTGCAACCAAACCAATGAGAGGACTGGCCTGGAGAATAGGCTTGTCAGGGAGTCCAAGGCAAGTTGAGGCATGGGACGCTTGGCCAGAGCATCTTCCTTTGGTCTGATTTCTGTCAGGTGTACTGTGATGTGGAGCCCAAGCGCCAGGCTCTTGCTCAAGCCAACATGGAGCTGGAGGCAGCTACAGAAAAGCTGGGGGCCATCCGGAGGAAGCTCACAGTAAGTCTCACTGAGAGGGAACGCTTGACTCAGAAGCACTCTGGAGGGTGAGCATGCCCACCAACTCTGGCATTCCCTCTTCAGACGGGGACACACTGAAGTCAGACTGGAGACACCAGGCAACCCCTGGATGGAAAGTGGAAAGCTAGGAGTTGGCTGTTTTTCTAGAGAGGGAGGCCTTTGAACCTCCATGCCTGGTCTGGTTTTGTTGATTGTTAATGACTCATTTTAGTGACTAATTGGAGAACATAATACAAAACTGACCACCTTGCCATTAGTTCTCTGTAGCATTCTATCCCTCTTCACCATGCCTTTGTCTAGACAGTGCCCCATGTCTGGAATGCTCCCCTTCCTTTCCATACTTAGAAACTCTAGTTTCCTGCCAGGTTCAATATTACATGATATTTGCTCCAAAGGAAGCTAAAGGGGATAGCACGGGACTTTCAGAGGCAGACGAAGTTACTTGGCAAGGGGCGATATAGTTTTGAAGTCTGGAAAGTAAGGAGCAGAGTCAGAGGGCAGAGAAAGGCTGGATGTCCTGGATCCCCACCACAAAATGGAGGCTGCAGGAGGAACGCCTCCTGGGAGAGAGGGACAGGGCTTGTCTGGATGGTCCAGAGTATGTAAGACCAGGCTTTAATGAAAAGTCCAGGATGAGACAGCTATGGCAGGGAGGGGGGTCCAAAAGCAGAACTGGGTGGGGATCAAAGAGGAGAGAGAAGTGCATCACAAAAGCCTTCCAAGAGGGTTGGGGTGTGGCCAGTGTTGCTAAAGCAAATCATGTATTGTGACAAAAGTAAATTTGGATCCTGTGTCTTAGGAACTGGGTAACAATCTTAGTCAACTTACGGCATCCTTTGAAAAGGCAATTGCTGAGAAAGTCCGGTGTCAAGACCAGGTGAACCAGACCAGCAAGACCATTGGGCTGGCCAACAGACTCGTCAGGGAGCTTGAGGCAAGTTGACTCTTTCCTCCAAAGGGGACCAAAGCCTTAGGATTCCATTTCTTTTTCCATGTTACCCTCTTCTTCCATACCCCCATGTAACTAACACCTTTGACAAGAACAAGAAAAAGCCAAAGGAAAGTGTGACCCCAGATAGAAGCCTCTCTTAGATCACAAAATATGGTTCTATGTCTGTTTCTTTGTTCCTCAGAGGGAAAAAGTTACTCAAAGTAATTGAGTGCTTTAGAATCCAGCCATGGAAATACACTCTGACATCCAAGGCAGTCTCCTATTAATGAGCAAAGGGACTGAATTATTCCCAAGGTCAGGGGAGCATCATGGTTTATCTGCCTCTGTTATCCATGGCCTATAAACAGATGGAGACTGCCAGCTTGGGGTGTGTTATCTCGAGTGAATTTTCCATTTCACAAAATTGCAATAAAAAAATAAAAATAAAATGTGTTTTCCCTAAGATGGGAGGTGAAACTGAGGATGTTATAGTTATTACAAAGTTATTTTTTAGACAGTTATTACAAAGATAACTGTCCTTTCAGAAGAGGTTCAGCCAGTGTTCTTTCCCATGTGCAGTTACTGCTGAAGTCAACCAGATATTCCAAGGTGAGGCAGATCACTTGAACAGATTGAATGTGATTTTTCCTTGATGGAAACTCTGACTCCTTCCTATGAAACTTATTAACGTTATATATAATTATATTTACTGGAGGATGCTCCATTTGTTCAGGTGTTTTTTTCCTGCTCTTTTGAAAGACATGGGTTTTAATAACAAAATTAAGATAAATTTCCTTGCTGTGTTCTTTGAAAACTTCCATTCTGTGATGGCTCAGAATTAGACTGGATGGCTGATTCCAGTCTCCTATTCTTGGATGACCAGAGACAGGTGATGTAAAGGGCAGGGGAGATGAGCAGCCACCGAGGGTCACAGCCCCATTCAAAAGTCTGTGTTCAATTCTGTGTCCGCCTTTTAGGGAAAACATTGATAAACTGGATACTAAAAGGCCTTAAGACCATGCCATACAAGGACTAGTTAAAAGAATTAGGGATACCTAGATTTGATAAGGAAACCTAGAAGTCAGATAGTTGATCTCTTCAGGAATTTAAAAGGTTACCTTGTGGAGAGGAGCTAAACTTATTCTGCTTGTTGCCAGTGGGCACCATTAGAAGGGGTGGTTTTAGACTCAGCCTAAGAAAACAAACTTCCTAAGAGTGTGGTGCAGTGAACAGAGCCCTGAATTCAAAGTCAGAGGTGCTGGCCTATCTGTAATGCCAGAAACACCACTATGTCTGACAGAGAAGTATTGGTTTTGTGATAAATCTACCTCCTTAATGGGATCAGTGGCTTCCTGGATCCCTCCCCCTTTGCATTCTGTCATCAGGCTGTTTAGGCAAATTCTCCCTGATCCATCTCCTTTGAACAAGGAAGTCTCTAGGCCTTCCCAAAAATGGCCACTCCATTTCCAAACCTGGCTAGGAGCTCCCCCTGGACTGTGCCCCACTTACATTTCTCAGACTGAGTCAATAATAAACTCACCGCCTCCTACTATGGGTCCACTTTTTGGGGAAGCAGGTCTCTGAGCAGAGACACCACTCTCCCAGGGGACCAAACAGGAGGTTCTTCTAGAATTGCGTCCTTGGGTACCTGGAAGGAAGGAAAATGCATTTCCCTTGACTCATGGAAGAAGCTGCACCCCTATAATAATGATGCCTGTTGCTGAATGTGTTACTGAGAGAAAATGCAGCTTTTTCCCACCTCCAGCCCCATCCAAACTCTTCCAAGAGTTTTCCTTAGAGATTTTCAGTGGGAGAAAAAGGGTGGGGTGGCATGTGTGCTAAGGTAGGGGAGAGACTTGAAAAGAGTGATTGAGAATGCCAAGCCTTTTCCTTTGAGGATAAATTCTTTCTGACTAGAGCAGGAGACAGTTAACTTCTGAAAGGCATCAAGACTGATGATTTTGTCTATATAGCATTGACCTAGAAGCGCAACCATTCCGACTAATAAATCAGGCAATTTATATTTAATCATTAACTAACTCCCGAGCCGAACAGCTGTTCAAAATTAGAAATGGGTCACCCCGGCCAGGATGACATTACAGGCAATCTATAATGCATTAGAATAAAATGATAGTGATTTTTAACTGTCTGCAAATTTATCGTACTTCATGTGGCGACTCCTAAACCCTTGTTAGCCAGAGTCACTGGTGATTTATGTGCCTTGGGTGGGATTGCAGAGTTATCGGAGATAGAAATGGACCATCATTCTGCATTGAGTAAATCTTCAGAGTTAAAGCTGTTTTAGAGAATGAAGGGGGTGCCCTTTATTATTTGGCATTCACCAGCCAAAGACAACAGAGATGGAGAACGGACTAATAAGAGACCCTGGTTACACATTAATGGCTTCGTTATCTGCTGAGCTCCAGTCTGTGACTTAAGGGGCTGATGAATTCTGCAACACCTGAAATTCTTAGTGGCAAATGATGGGTGAATTTGGTCCCGGGAGGGGCCTCCCTTGAGAAAACTTGCTTTGAAATGTTCACACCCAGCACCCTGACTCCAATGTGTCCACAGAGGTAGTGAGAATTCAACTGCCTAGATACATGTGGGATTGGACAGTTTTGCAAGACCAGCTTCTTGGTAAATATTTTCAATGAGTCATGGAAAATTAGATCTTTGAGAAGAAGAAAGCTAGAGGTGGATTAGAGACTGTCTAGCCCTGGCCTCCCATTTTACGTATGGTAAAGTGAGACCTAGAGATGCTGAATGGCTTGGTCAACTAAACCAGTGCCTCATCAAAGAAACACATACCTTAGGTTTTAGTGGAATATAAGCTCCCTGAGGATAGGAGATTATCTCACTTCTGTATATGTATCCCTAGCACCTAGCATATGGTAAATATTTAGTAAATGATTGGTTGGGCTAGATTACCCCACCCCAATCTCCATCCAGGTAAAATTGGCAAACCTCATGGTGATGGGCTAATTGGATTTTTCCAAGGTCACAAAGCTAAGTGTTCAAGGTGAGATTCAAACCTGGGTCTTTCCAACTCTCAGTCTAGTGGTCAATCTACAGTCTATGCTGCCTTGTAAAGCACAACACAGAAGATTTAGTGGGTCAATTTGCTTCATACAGGATGACATTAGGTGCTCCCTGAGAATACTGTTCACAGGAAGAATAAAGGAAGTCTTGGGAGGGCAGTAGGGACAAGACCACCATCTTTCTCCATCAAGTCACAACTGTCACCAACTAAACCGTTATCAGCACATCGGGAAAAGACCATGAGCCAATAGGCACCTAATATTCTTCTCTAATAGTTAATGACATTAATAATCATGGCCAGAACAATTATTATTATATAGAAACTCGATCTGTGATTCATTGATATAAGGAAGTCCCACCCCGCTCTGTCCACGCAAGATAGTGCCTTCTTTATGAGCGAGAGTCTCAGGGGTCACTGGGACATTAAGAGTTGAGATGACTTGGCCAGGGTCATACCGCCAGTATGGAACAGAAATCAGACTTGAACCCAGGTCTGCCTAGCTCTGAGAGGCCAATGTTATTTGTTTTTTTTTTTAATTATATCACATTGCCTATTATTTTATCATCACTGTCATCGTTGTTGTCACAGGTGGTGGACTTGTGCAGTTATTTCCCAGTCATTAAATTTGAAGGAATAGTAAGACAACAGCTTATCCTGGGATCATTTCTGTCTCAGTCAATCAATGAAGCACCTACTGTGTACCAGACACTGTGCTAAGTGCAGAGAAGCAAAAGTCAGTCCCTGCCCTCCAGGACCTTATATCTGACTAAGGAGACAGCAGCATGCAAACAACTGTATACAAAAATAGCTTGTGTGCTCAGTCATTCCAGTCGTATCCAACTCTTCGTGACTCCATTTGGGGTTTTCTTAATAAAGATACCAGAGCATTTTGTCATTTCCTCCTCCAGCTCATTTTACAGATGAGAAAACTGAGGCAAACAGGGTGATGTGACTTGTCCAGGGACACACAGCTAGTAAGCCAGCTATATATAGGACAAATAGGAAGTATCTGTATTACATGTCTATAATAAGTATATGCATTCATATTATATATATACATATCACATATATATATACATACATTATATATGCATGTACATAAATATATATGTATATACATAAATTAATCCATATGTATGGAAAATTCACTAATATACACAAGCCCATATAAAATGCTGCATTAATCCATTGAACTTAAAAATAAGAATGAAATACTCATCATCGCTAGTGTTTTTGTCCAATGCTCCATTGGTTCTTCCGAGCCCCCACCCCCCATCCTGTGTACCAGGATCCTTACCCCTCTTTCAGACCTGAGACAATGAAGCCTGAGAGAAGGGAAGCATCTGGTGAGTGTCTGGGCTTCCTGACTAAGCCCAGGCTCTGCTCCAGCCCCTAGATCACAAAGCTGCTTCTCTGGAGCTAGATAGAATATGGAGTCAGGGATCATATCTCATAACATGAGGAGTTGAAGGGTCAGCTTACAGGTCTGACCTGTAGTTGAAAGGAATCCCCCAAATCATTAACAAGGATTGTCCTGCCTTTGATCAAAGACCCCCTAGGAGGGGGAACTCAACTTTGGGACAGCTTTCATTGTTAGGACATTTTTCTCCTGACTTTGAGCCTCAGTTTCCCTCTTTGTGATTTCCATCAACTGCTTATTCTACCCGCTAGGAGCAAACAAAACAAATCTCCCCCTTTTCCAAAAGACAGCCCTTCAAATACTTGAAGGTAACTACCATGTGCCCCTGAATCTTCTTTTCTCAGGTTAATGATGCCTAATTGCTTTAACTCATCCTCGTAGGGCTTAGCTCAAAGCCAGGTTGCCCATCTTTAGACAATCTGCAGGTTATAAGTACCCTTCTTAGATGGTGGTGCCCAGAACTGAACACAGTGCTCCTGGTGAGGCCTGACCAGGGCAGAGGACAGCGGGACAATCACTCCCTTATTCCCAGGAGATCTGCCCCTCTGAATTCAGTCCAATATCCCCTTGCCTCTCATACAGCTGACTCATACTGAACCTGAATTCCACTAAACCTCCATAACTTTTTCAGAATAAAAATTCTGTCCAGCCATGTCTCTCCTAATTTACATCTCAAAGCTGATTTTTTTATACCCAAATATAGGACTTGAGATTGATTCCTATTGAATTTCTTCTTATTAAATTTATCCCAATGTTCTTGTGTGGCAAGATCCTTTGGGATCCTGTTTCCATCATCCACAGGGTTAGCTCTCCCTCTTAGGTTTTTGTCCTCCATAGATTTGATCATCATAATATCATTTTATCCAAGTCACTGATAAAATGACTCCCCATCAAAGGGCCCAGTACGGACTCCTGGAGCACTCTCGTGTCCCGTGATAACTCCAACAACAAAATCATTTGTTCTCCCTCCTTTGTCCTTCACCCGAGTACCCTCCACTCTCATTCCTGGATTTTCTCACATACCTTCTTATTACACAATGTCGTTCCCCACTCCCCACACCTGTACGTAGACTTTTTCTTTTGAATAAACTATGCCCATCTCGAGAAATATAGATTCCAACTCATCCACTCTCAGTAATACCTCAGAGGTCAGATTTGTCCCCTTGAATTTGGACTCTGCATTCCTCTTGCTTATTGCCAAAACAGAGCTTTAAATCTGGGAAGGCACCTATGAGGTCATATGGTCCAACTCATCATGCAGATGACAAAACGGTGCCCTAGAAAGAGAATTGCCCATGAAAGTGTCCGAGCTATAATTTGAACCCAGGTCCCCTGGGTCCAAGGCCAGAATGCTTGCCTCTATGTTGCACTTTCTCATTTTCAAACACAACATAGTAGCCCTGCAGAGCAGAAGCCGGGGTGTCTTGCCTGCAGCCTCTGTCAGAACCCTGGGTCCCTTTACAAACGGGAAAGCAATTGAGAGAGGAATGATGGAAAACGAAAGGAAAGGGGAATTTTGACCTTGGAAAGTCAGGTAGAAGAA
The DNA here is from genome assembly GCF_028372415.1 of Notamacropus eugenii. Taxonomy (NCBI): domain Eukaryota; kingdom Metazoa; phylum Chordata; class Mammalia; order Diprotodontia; family Macropodidae; genus Notamacropus; species Notamacropus eugenii. The sequence goes on from NC_092874.1 coordinate 14,156,603, forward strand.
GGTTAATAGCAGAAGATAACACTTTTCCGAGAAAGAAATGGGTTAAATACTGTGCAAGATTGACTGTTACTTTGGTAGCAGGTTCAGAAACTGATTGGCTTCTATCGCATCTCTCCATGATAACTCAGAACTTTTCTCTCAGTCAGAGAAGATCCGCTGGGGTCAGTCCATTACGTCCTTTGAGGCCCAAGAGACTACGCTCTGTGGAGACGTCCTTCTGACAGCCGCATTTGTGTCTTACGTTGGGTATTTCACAAAACGTTACCGACATGAGCTGGTTGAATGCAAGTGGATTCCTTTCCTGAAGTCACAGAAGGTACATTGAGCGTCTTCGTTGGGTGGGGGCAGAGTGGACACCTTGAGTAGAAGGTCCAGCTTCCAGAAAGGCTCCTTTATCTAAAGGATTTCCGAGGTCCTGAGCATTCGTACTGACTGGTGAGGAGAGCAACATCCAGGCATGTTTTCAAGAGGGAAAGGGAAATTTCATAAGAAGTAAAGATAATATAATTAATTATATTTAATTATAATATTATTATTAATAAATATTTTATTATATATTATATTAATCGTGATTAATATAATTAATTCACATTAGTGCCTTAGAGTTGATGAAGGTCAATACTATCAGTATTGTTATTCTCATTTTACATTTAAGGAAACTGAGTCTCAGAATGACCAATTTTGCCTGACTTCACATGTATAATCAATATTAGGTGGCTTGCCCCCTCCAGGAGTATGGCATGGGAGTGGGGGGAGAAAGGGAGAGACTTTGGAACTCAAAAAAAGTGAATGTTAAAAAAATTTAATTGGGAAATATTTAACAAAATAAATTATATTTTTTTAAAAAAAAGAAAGAATGGTTAAATGAGTTGCATGTGCCTCAAGGATTATATGGTTCTCAGGGCAGGACATGAACCTATTTTGCCATATTCTAGGAGACTGGGCATCTGGAATTTGGACCTGAAAGGGACCTTAGAGATAATGAAATCTAGCCCTCTCATTTTACAAAAGAAAGTCAGAGAAGTGACCTGATTTGCCCAAAGTAATAAGTTCAGAGTGGGGATTCGAACACAAGCCCTTTGCTCTTTTTATTAGACCAGAATGCTTTCTTACTATGTCACCTAATTTCTCTAGAGATGTAATAGTAAATAGCATGTCGCTGACTCTGGGAAATCAGGAGAGGTATAACTAGAGCTGGACAACTGGAACTCTGACCCAGGGCAGTAAAATTGGCTGGGGAGGGGAGTATGTAAATATGTGGACTGCGTTCCTTCAGAAACAAGATAGTGACATGAGGTAATAAACCTTCTTGCACATGAAGTTTGTCTTGGTCACTTTCATTATTTTCATTTCACGAATCTCCAAGTTGACTCAGTATATTTTGTGCTGCTTTTTCTTAGCATGGATAATGCAGGTTACAAGCTGTAGAATTAAAACTGTAGAGCCAGAAATGATCTCTTCACTTTTCTCTCTGAATTACTTTTCTTTAACCCAGTTCCCCAGTGCTGGTCCCTTTTGTGGCATCTACCTCCTGCATGCTTGCATTGAGTGGACTTCCTGTTGAACTTATTTCTCTGTGTCCTCAGTCATTATCCAGAGTCTCTCCACAGACCTTCTCTGTGTCATGGAGATGATTCAGTAGCTTCTTCCAGACAAAGTCTATCCCACACCGTGTTCTTTTTTCTTGACGTGTTTCTTCACTTCTTCCTTGGAGCCAGTGTCTCTTACCTTCACTGGCCTTAGAGTATTTGGTTATGAAACGAAGAGGGGGAGCAATGATCAGATTTGTGGATGACACAGTTTAGAAGGTGCACCCAGCACAGTGGAGGACCACATCAGGATTCCAGATGTTCTTAACAGGCAGACTTAAGATATTTGAGTTTTGTCCTTAAATGAAGATAATAGTTTTGGGGTTTTTTTTCTATACATGAGTTCCATTTCACTTCAATGCTTAGAACAAGTGTATCAGCCAGTAGGCAGGAGGAGTTTCCTCTCCAGAGAGGAAGCTCCAAATCCTCTGCTTCTCCCAGTGGGTCCATCCCATCTGTCCATGTGCAATCCTTGGTGATCTCCATCATTTCTGATGTCTTACCTGGTGGTTCTGAACCTGGCTGAAAATGTTCTCAGTGGCCCCAAAGACCTGTTTCACACAATATTGAATCTGGAGGATTCCACACACATGAAAAGAATCTTGACCAGACTGGACCATGTAGCAGCCCCCTTCATGTTTCTTCTGTTTCTTCTTCACAGTCAACCAGATGGGAAAGGAGGAGATGGGGAGAGAAAGGGGCTCAAACCAGCCTAGCACCAGGTAGCTTCCAAGTCTAACAGACCAGACCACTCTTGCTGCTCTGTTGTTTCTACACTACTGAGAGCACAGGTGCTGGTTGTATCCCATAATATGATGCCCCCAGCAAAGCCCTAGTTGTCTTATCCTAGTGACAATTCCATTGTGCTCAGTGGTCCACAGGATGAACAGACTTTCCTTCCCTTCCAGTAACACTCTCTTGGCTTGAGTTTCATGGCTTGTTGCAGCAGTTAGCCTTGTCTTCTAATGCTACAACCTTTACAACTCATCACATGTGACTCTGGTCTTCAAGGTTCCCATCCCCATAACAGCAGGCCTGGATCTGATCACCATGTTGACAGACGATGCCACTGTGGCCACTTGGAACAATGAAGGGCTGCCCAGTGATCAGATGTCTACTGAAAACGCCACCATCCTTACTCATGCCGAACGCTGGCCCCTGATGATCGATCCACAGCAGCAGGGGATTAAATGGATCAAGAATAAATACGGGACTGACCTTAGAATCCTCCGTCTGGGCCAGAAAGGGTATGCAAACTTGGAAACCAAAGCTGTCCACATTTGTGCCTCTGAGGGGGTCTTCTCCTTGCTTCTAGAGACTCACTGTTTGTTAGAACCAATGACACCTTTGAAACAGAGCAGCATCCCATGTATTAATGAACCTACTTTTGGCAATGTGGACCAAGGGCTGCCCTTGGAGCCACGAGGGCTTGGGTTCAAGACCTGTTTCTGATGCATACTGGCTGTGTGACCCTGGTCAAGTCACAACCTCACAGAGCTTTAGGCAACTCTGTGTATGTATGTGTATATGTGTACATGTATGTATGAGAATATACATATGGAGGTGTACATAAAAATATATGCCCATGTATGTAGCAGATTTATTGCATCTATTATATATACATATATATTCCACATAGTTCAGTAAGATATGCTTTTTCAATACTTTCATCATCCATTCAGCAATGAATAAGCCAACAAGTTACAGAGGCCATCTGGCCTGCAAGGGTAGAGGGAGTTCATTCCATCAGTGAAATCCCAGGGGCAGCCCCCAGCCTTGTCTTGGTGTGCTTGTAAAGGTAGTTCATACTGAGCTTGCCACTTTCAGTTTGCTGACAGTGAAATAAGGTTGATGTTGGAGCAAGGAATGAGTGTCTGGGTCTTCTCAGACCTGGGCCAGGAAGACGCAGTGTAGTGAGAGGCCCTTCTTCAGATCATTACCAGAAGTGTGTGCATAGTACATTGAAGCCAAGTGGTGTGGGTAGAACAAAATCTGTTTTGGTCCAGTCCTATGATTCTGGAGATGTAGGGAATTCCCAGTGAGGAAAGTCCCTCCCCTGATGCAGGTAAGCATCTGCACTACCATATGGAGTCTTAAAGAGTTGCCCATAGCATTGAGAGGTTAAGTGATTTATCCAAGGTCACTTAACCACTGGGGCTTAGGCCAGGTCTTCTGACACTGAGGCCAACCTTTTTTCTTCCATGACACACTGCCTCTACTGTACCAGATGTTCAGGTCTAGCCCTCACCTACAGTGTGGTTCAATCCTAGCTCACAGTGCCCCTGGGCTCCCAGCAGAGCACAAGCTCTGGCAGGTCCTGCCATGCTGGATAAAGACAGAGAAAAGGGTTAGACAAGAGAGGGGACTCCCAGAATGGCAGAGTCCCAGACACACACCCCTCAACCCAAGGCTTCCTGTCTTTGAGGCCGGTTTTCTACATAAGCTGGTTTAGCAGCTGGAAGGATTTCCAATATGGCCCCAGTGAACATCCTGCCCAAACAAGGGAGGTAGGTGGTGCAAAACCCAAAGGTATCAATAAACATTTTGTTTAAACACTTGAAAGAGCCCTCAGTGCCTCCCACCTATCAAAGTTTGTCATTTCATATTCAGGCCCCTGCAGGACCAAGGCAAAGGGCTCTTCCACACTATCCTTCTTAATCTAATTCCTCCTTCTGATAAAATTTTTAGTGATATATTGACTCCTTAGCTGCATCAAAATGTGTCTTAATGAAAATTATTTCCTAAAAAATTCCAGCTCCATCCCAACTAAGTTCAGAACTGACCTCAAATTGATGCTTTTTTCTGTCTTAGCAGTTCTTGGGGATGATCTGTTGAGATGGAGGGGTGTTTCCACCTGGGTAGTGGTGGGAGGGAGCCCACTGACACATGGCAAAATCCTTGAAGTGCTACAATAAGTACTTGTGACAGCAGTCATCACAGCCCCATCGCTGTAATGAGCAGCAGTGGATTTCTGAAGACATTTTCAGCTCTAGTGATGGACTCTGTGTACATTAACCATTTATAAATGGAACCTGATTGAGTGTTCAGTAATGCATGCTTATATACCTAGCCTGAAGAATGAAACACACATTTGGCCATGGGCAATGTGAGGATTTGTTTTGCGTGATTATGAAAATTTGTTAGGAGGATTTCCTTTTTTTCTCTCCCTTCCTTTAAGTGGAGAGAGGGGGACAAAGGAATAAATGTTTGTGCACTGAAAAAATAAAATTGAATCAAAAATAACTAGAAGGCCGACACGATGCAACTTTGTGTCCCCCACTAAAGTGGGGTGCCATACTGGGCCTCCAAAGGCCAGGCCAGTGGAGTTAAGCAAGTTTAAAGGACTTCAAAGGGGGGCCTGGTAACAGAGAGGTAGTCTAGCTCAGTACAGAGAAGTATAGCCCAAGCCTGGCCACCCAAAGATGTCTTTGGGGATGGGAATCACTCTTCAAGGCAGTCTTGTTCCAAGTGTTGGAACAATGGCAGTCTGTCTGAGTATAGGGCGTGCATACCCATACCCATAGCAAAGTTTCTTGAAATTAAAAGTTAGTTTTTTTCTCAGCTCGTTATTGATGTTACCTCATTATAAATGCCTCTCATTTAATGCAGGATGGATTGTAGATCAAATTTTTCATTTATTTTTTAAGCATGAACCTTCCCAGTTCATAGTTTCAATTTTTGCTGAATCCTCAGGTTTTTGAATGCCATTGAAAATGCTCTGGCTTTTGGGGATGTCACGCTCATCGAAAACCTGGATGAAACAATTGATCCAGTCCTTGATCCACTGCTGGGGAGGAACACAATTAAGCGGGGGAAGTAAGTATCCTTGTATTCCTCAAATATTCTAGATTTGAGTCAAGTTGTCTGGGTCTAGACCTGACACAACCACTTGAGTCTTATGTGGGGATTTCAATTTCGTGACACTAACAGTCCCCAAAGCCATGCCATGACTAGTCCAGAGACCAAAATACTTCAAGCTCTCCTCCGCATTTAAAATGCTGGAAGAAGTGAAAATGTAGGATTTAGTTTTTAAAGATATTTTAGAAAGAGATTCTGGGACACTCTATCAGAATTCTGACTGAGCAGTCAGATACCTTGTCAGATGTCTAGATAGCCCCATCAATGGATTATGTAAGGAGTCAGAAGAATGGGAAAGGCCTCAAGTGGGAGAGAGTGGTTTCCCATAAGGCCATTCTACTCTCGTGCCCAATGGCTCACATGAGCACCAAGCATTCCCCAGTGCATTCTCTCCAATGGACCAATAGGAATGGACATTCTAGGTCTCCTATCAAGGAAAGCCTAAGTGTGGATCTGGAAAGGACTTTAGAGTTTATCCCACCTTCTGGGGCCAAGAGAGATCTTGGGTTTAGAGGTGGAGGAGTCTTCAGGGTCATCTAGTCCAAACGCTCCATTTTGCAGAGGAGAGAACTAAGGCTCAGAGACATGAAGTAACTAGTCCACAGTCCTATAGCTATTAGTAAGTGGGACGACTCTCCCAAGATTGCACAGTCAGCGACAGCTGCAAGATTAGAACTCGAGTCCTTTGACTCCAACTACTATATTCAGTTTCCCCAGTTTGTCTCCCTCTCTCTCTCACCTTGCATATAGACAGAGAATCAGCATTACTTGAAGCATATAGGTGATGGGAGCTCATTTTTATACTCCTTTCCTTTTCCCTTTTCCTCATTTGCCCTTGTTTTCCCCTCCCTCCTTTTTTCTCACCTAGGTGTATTTGGCAACACCACATACACACACACACATACACACACACACACACACACACACACACACACATACACCTACCTCTTTTGAGGTCTCACTAATATCCAACAAACATCAGTGAAAATAGACTGACTTAAACATAGCTCCATTAGTTGGTTTACACAAGAGTAACCACTTCTGCTTTAAGGATCCTGTAGCTGATTAGTAAATTATTTATTGTGAAAGCTATGATGCATAAAGTCAATCTGTCTGCAGTGACTGACAAGCTGTAATTGTTTAATAAACCAGCATGCACTCAGACATAAATTTAGAATAACTTAATAAGCCATTTGATAAATCCTGCAACCGTTAACATAAAGTCATCATAATTGCAACCGTTGCTGATGTATTAAGAATATAATGTTGCAGTATACGGCATCCCAAGAATAGGGTACTTATGAGGGAAGGCTCTCATGAACCCCTCCAAAGATGGGGGGCAGTAGGTCTCCTTATTCTGTAGCTCATGTTCTTTGACTTCAGCCTCAATGTCACGACTATAGGAGAGTGACCTCAAATTTTCCTCTTTCCTCTGATTTCGTTGGGTTTTGGACAAATGGAGGCTCCTAGGGAGATGGGTAACTGGGACAGAAAAAAACTAAGATTATTCAAAGGTCTTTACAAAGATCAGCAAGAGGGAGCATCATGAGAAGAGACATGAGATCTCAGTGGTTCTGGAGGAGTGAGTTACTTTGGTCACATGTGTTCTTCCTGTAAGAACCTAAGTTGGTACCTGTCTTCCCCTAGATTCTCCATATATTTGTAGAAGAGTGTGTCCCAGGGAATGTTTGATAGCCACAGTTCTAACTATACCATCTTAGCAAGCAGATACATAAAGAGATCAAGTGTGTATTAAGCACTTACTGTATGCCTGACATTGCGCTACAAACACAAGCAAAAAGACAATCCTTACCCTCAAGAAATGAGAAAGGCAGCAAATAATCACAAGCTGAAATGGAGGAGGAGGAGGAGGAGGAGGAGGAAGAGAGGGAGGACTTTGCACAGGGGCAAAGGCAAGAAGTATTCCAATGACTCATGGGCTGGGCTGGGATTGGAGTGAGCATAGCTGGTATGGGAACTTCCTTAAATGGAAATTCTAGGAAAGAACCCCCTAATCAGAAGAGGATATCATGGAGTGGAGGGATGGTCAGCATGAGAAGTCTGCTTGGGCAGAAATTGAGAAATACTCTGAAAAGTCATGGTCTCATTCAGGCTCAGGGTTAGAGTCAGAGGCACAGATGTCTTTGTTCTGTACTAATTGTGTCTACTGACTAACTTTGACAGATAAGCTCACTGATCGGGGCCTATGAACAAGAGTTGTAGGCGTATGGACCCATATGTATGTTGAAACTTGAGAGAAGTTCTACCCCTGGGAATCCAACATGTAAACCTATGAGTATCCTGTTGGGAAGGTAGCCAAGAAGGTGGAATATATAGTCCAATCTCCTCATTTTACAGATGAGGAAGCTAGGATTCAGAGAAGAGATATTATTTGTTCAAGGTCATATAGGTAGTAAACGACAGAGGTGAAATTTGAACTCAGAATCTGTGCCTTTGAATGCAGCACTCTAGGCACTGGAGAAAGCATGGGTAAAGTCACATGGGTAGGAGATGGGTGCATTTGGTAACCATTCAGGAGGAAAAGCAAGCAGATGAACATTCCACTCTCTAATTGATTCCCTCAATTAAGTGTAAACCCTTTGAGGGTGGAGATTATTCCTCTTCTGTTATGGTACCAAGTGCCTGTCACACAGTAGATGTCTAATAAAGATTTGTTTGATGGCTCACACACTCTGCTTCTTCTCTCAGACCTTTGTTGACTGTTCATTTCTCTTGTAGGGTTGTCAATCTAATACCCACAACGGACAACTATTATTCTTAGTGTTTTCCACTTGGAGACTTGCTGCTGCTGATGCTTTGCCCCTCCCTCCAAAGTCAGTGGGTCTGTGCCTAGAAGGAGCTTTGCTTTCCCTTGTTTTTCTCCTTTTAAAGTTTCAGTTACTGGTGATTGTTTCTTCGATAGCTGGCATTTGTTTTTTTTCCCTAATAACACAAGTCGGGAAAGATAGATACAGGCATAGTCCAAAAGTTAAAGTTCATGAATAATTGGAATGTTGTGGAGTATGGAGTAATGAATACTAATTACTCCTTTCATGTTGGACAGCTCCCCGAGGACCGATCCATCAGCCCAGACTTTCATTTGGTTCTGGTAATGGTTTCATCAATAGTACATTAATTCTGTGTTTGAAAAGATATACAGTGGGACCTGACCCACTCAGGAGCTACCACTGTCATAAAGCAGCTACAGTCCAACAACTATGGGGTAATTACAAATAATTAAATCCACTGAGCTTCAGACAATCCTAATTCTAAGTAAAATATATTTTATGGTGTCAATCGACAGAAAACATGGCGGGGAAGATTTATCAAAGTGTCCTCTTTCCAAAGCAAATTTGCTGACTTTTACGTGTGAGGACTCGAAGAAGTTACTTCACACAACACAAAGTTCTGTTTCTTCACTCTGCCCAAGATTCCCATTCCACAAGACAAGACTGTGTGAGGCGCTTTCTTCATGGAAAGCACTAGGGGTTCAAAGATAAATTGGCCCTTCCCTTGAAAATCTCAAATTCTCCTGGAGAGTGGGAAGTAGGGAGAGAAACACAATATATTCAGTAGATAGAGAAGAATTTAATGAGGTAGAGGTCACTAAGAAAATGTGAGAAATAAGGCTTAAGGAGGAGGTGGTTTAGCAGTTGAGCTGGGAATGAAGTCAGGGATCCAGGGATCTGAGGTGAAGAGAGAGAGAGTGTTTTAGGCATGGCTCTTCTAGATACACCTGTACAAAGGCTGGATATGGGATATTGAATTCAGGGAAAAGCAAGTGTGAAGGGTACTAATCAGTCTAGAGTAGTAAGCTGGAGCCAAAGGTCAAGCTGAGAGTTTGAGGGGGAGGGAAATACACAGCAAAGTAGCACCTACAATGTGCCAGGTATCATGTTAAGCTCTGGACCTGTATTATCTCTTTGCATTTTTTCATTTGTCTAATTCTTTCTACGATCCCCATCCCTTAACCTCCTAACACTTTAATCAAACCATTCTGATGTTTCAAACCAACCCAGTCATACCATATTCCAGAATCCCTGGAAAACTAGTTAAAACTTGAATTTGGGCAGTGAATATTTGGAATTTCTTAGGTTTCAAAAGCTAATTTTTCCTTTTTGTTTAATGTACCTTTTAATGAGCTCATAAAAATAGTACGTACTTAAAAATGAATCACTGACCTCACTAATGAAAAGTCATTTTTGACCATGAGCATCTAAATTTCCTTTTTGTGGAAATATGTTCAGGGCTCTCTATACCCTGTGAGTTGCACACTTTTTTTCCCCTCCCCTTCAGTGGACAGATTTCCCAGATGGTCAGGTCAATACAACAAGCAGTTAGAACAACCACAACCACTACCAACATCGCCACCATCACCACCACAAGAGCCAAACCAACAATGGCCAGAACCACCACTCCCAACACAATGGCCATCATCATCACCACCACCCCCCACCATCATTATATAGCATTTATTCTGTTCCAGGCTCTTACATAGTCACACTTCATACTTTTTGGATTCTGTATTTTTTTGACCTGTTAGATCCTAAATGTCTTTCCATTTCTCTTTATCTTCATTCTCCCTATCCACCTTGGTAGTATCCCATTTCAATGTCATTTCTAACTCTACCCCACTCCCAAGGGTCCCCTTTGCTCCACTCCCAACAGTTTCGACCCTGGGACCTTATTGCATCTTGCTTGGACTGTCGCCATGGCCTCCTGGTTGGTCTCTCCACAGTCACCAGAGTGGTTTTCCGAAAGCACATGGGTGACCATGTCTTGTCCTCTGTTCAGTGAACTGCAAATGTGGACTTCTTGGTTTGGCATTTAAAGGTTTTTGTAACCTGACCCCAACATACCTTTCTGGCCTTATCGGTCCTTATTTTTCTTCCAGCCATTCCTGCCTTCTTACTGTTCACCTCACACATGACACACCATCTTCCTTTGCCTCACAACAACCTGGGAGGTAGGTCTTATTATTGTCCCCATTTTAAAGATGAGAAAACAGAAGCACAAAGAGGTTAAGTGACTTTCCACACAGCCACTAAGTATCTGCTCCATCTACCTGTTTCCACTCCATCTTCTGTTTCTGATAGCATTTTATTATATTGTTTTTAACTATTTTGTGGGGAATTAAAGCCCATGACAAAGTAAAACACCCACACCCACATGTCCACTAAATATGATGTGAGCTGAGAATCCTATGAGTCTCTAACCCAAGAGCACTGACCTGAGAGTAGGAAGATTTGATTTCAGATCCCAGTTCCAAATCTAACTTGGCAAATTGCTTCCTCATCTGTAAAAAGAGAATAATTGTAATTAGACTCTCATAGGGTTGTTTGGAGGGGAAGGGCTTCTCCATAATGCACAAAATGGCAGAACTGGCGGTTTTGTCATCATTTTGTTACTGAATATCTCTAACCTGAAAAGAAAATGATCAACTGAGATGTTCATTTGTTTTTTTTTTTAAGTTTCGACTTTGTTTTCTATACGAAAACACCTGGCAAACACAGATTTGTGTGTGTGTGTGTGTGTATGTGTGTGTGTGTGTGTGTGTGTGTGTGTGTGTGTGTGTGTGTGTGTGTTCCCCTTATTCTATTGGAGGAGCCTTTCTGCCCCGAGGAGGAACACGTTAGTTCTTACCTGTTTGGAACAGCAAGACAGTGGGCTCGTTTCTATTCAGAACTTTGCTCCTTGCCCCTGAGTACCCCACTGCTGGGTAGTTTTTTGCCATATCCTTTCTTCCTGAGTTGGGCTTGACCAAGGCCCCTCCTGCTGAGGTTGCTAAGTAACCACTCTTCGCCTCTGTTTCCCTCGTCCACATCCATTCTGTTGCCCTCCCTCCCTAGCGGCTGGAGGTCACTAGTCCAATCGAAACCCCTTTAATTTGGAGCAGCAGGGTTGGCCGTGAGGCTTTTAGAAGCCCATTGAAAAGTTTCTTGCATGAGTTTTGCATGTGAGAGCATGTGTGTTTGGGAGGGGAGGCCGCACCCTCCACCCCTGCCCCAGTGGGTGGATTTTATTGAATTTTCTAGGAAGCCCCCTCCTGCCTTTTTGCCTTTATAGAAATACGCTGAAAAGCATTGGCAGATTGTCTGCACCGTGTTTTCCATCAGGCAGTTGTATAAAGGTCATCTGGTATTCTTTTTAGACCTGTGGAAACTGAGGTTGCGGCTTGCCCAGGATTAGATAGGAAGTGTCTGAGACAGGATTCAAACTCACGTCTTCACTGTACCACACTGCCCTCCCCTGCTGAGTTTCACTGGCTTTGGATCATCGGATTTAGCAATAAAAGACACCCTAGAGACCACCAGGCCCAACTTCCTCATTCTACTGATGAAGAAACTTAGTCTCCAAAGATCAAGTGACTTGCCCAGGGCCTCACAGCTAGCTGGTGTCTGTGATGGGACTCGAACCCATGTCTTCCTGCCTTAAAGTCCAAATCCTTCTCCGCTATAGTCATTGAATCCCACACTCTCTAGCTTCAGAGAGGCTCTTTCCTCTTCTCTGATTACTGGAGAGATGCATGAGGGCTATTTTCTACAGAAGGGGAAGTTGAGACCCAGAGAGTAGAAGGGCAAGTTACTTTAACCTTCTGGGCCTCAGTTTCCTCTTCTGTAAAAAATGAGGAGGTTGGAAAGTCATCATTCTATAGCCTCTTCTTGAAAACAGCTAACATTCAGAGCCAGCTACCTGTCCAAGACAAGCCATTCCCTGCTGGGATCATTTTTTATTGATGGGAAGGTTTTTTTTCCTTACAACAAGCCTGCAGCATGATGTGGCTGCCAAGAAACCTATGGAATCCTGGGCTTTGCTAAGAGAAACCTGGTGTCCAAGAGCAGGGAGGTGACACTTCTGGTGTTCTTGGTTCTGGTCTGATTCCAGTGAGAGTCTAGCATTCTGTTCTGGGGATGAACCAGAAAAATTAGGGGCAGCCAGGATGGGGAAGGGCCCCAGTATACTGCCATATGAGATGACTGAAAGAATCAGAGAAGACTGACGAGGGTCCCAAGAGCCATCCTCGAGTGTTTGAGAGCTCCTTCTGCAAGCACAGGAGAGCGGGTCTAAGAGAAGCAGCTGGAGTGCAAAAAAGGAAAGTGAGGCAGGATGTCAGGGCAAACTTCACAGGCATCCAAGTGGATTGTCTGAGTGGAGTGTCTGCCCTTGCTGAACGTCTTTACTCCAAAGCCTAACGACCACTGGGGAGGTTGTAGGGAGGACTTCTGTCCAGAGTAAGGCGAGCTCAGCATAGATGCTTTGAGATCCCTGGTGTTGTCTACATCTGCCTTTACACCTTTCATCCCTTGCTTCTTGTTCTGCCCTGAGGCCAAACAGGACAACCCTTCAAACGTGCTAATAAGTAAAAATAGAGTCTTCTCTTCTGGCTAAACGTGGAACCAAAGGCCTACCTGGAGAAGTGAGCTTTGTTCTGGCAGCCCTTCTAGGAAAATGTGGGTGCACACAAAAATAGATGGAGAGAAGGAGTGAAGGATTGAACATCCCCACAAGGAAGGAGCTACTTGGAGGATGTACGAGTTTGATTATGGAAGAAAATAAAACCATCCCACCCTTAGAGGCTCACTTTCTTGGGCATCAGGAAAGACTTCCTGGAGGAGGCAGCCCCTCAGCAGAGCTGGAGGAGAGGGAGGGATGAATTCCAGGCCTGAGAAACTGCTTCTACACAGATACAGGAGATGGAGCAGCAGGAAAGTCCCTTGGAATGGGATGGGGTCAGGTATGCATTTGACTTTAAATGCCAGATGCTGGAGTAGGAACTTTGTCCTGGGCAATCTGGAGCCAGTAGAGTCAATAGGCAGACCTGTGCTTTAAACACTCTGTGTTGTCAGGGTCAGGCTCTGCCTGAGTCCCTGGCTTCAAAGGATTCTTTTCCCTCGGCAGTGTCATTTTAGGAATGGCTGGGCCAAGCTGGCACAGCCAGGATGGTGAAGACCCTCCACTTCCATTCTTGGGAGATTGGTGGAGGGAATCAGGGGGGTATAACCTGGAAAATAGAAGACCCAAGGGTGAAGTGCTAGGCATCTCAGGGGATCAGTAGGGCAGGCGTGTGAGGAGAGATCTGTTTCATTTTGCTTGACCACAGAAGGCAGTCCTGGGAGTCACTGTGGGTGGACATTGCCATGAGGTAGATTGTGGCTTTGTGGAAAGAACAGGGAGGTCATGAAGAGAGCCATCCTCAGATGGGTGAAGCTGAGGGTTCCCTGCACTGTCTTCAGGCAGAGGCCACATGACCATGGTTCAGGCCTGTCACAGGGCCTGGCACACGCATGTTACTTAGTCAATGCTACTGACTTGTCGCAGGTACTGATTAGACCAACTTAGTCACTGAGGTTTCTTCTACCTCCTCTGATTCTATGATTCTGTGTAAAGGCTGGTGTTATGTATGATCCTTCTAAAGAAGCATGGCACTCATTCAGTTCAATTCAATGTTGATAAACACTTGGCTCCTATGATGTGCAAGGCATTATGTCCACAATGTATGTGCATACTTTAGGGCTAATGGTCCTGCCCTCAATAGCATGTGTATTCTGAGTTGTTTTTCCAGAAATGGAGAAAGCTTAGGGCTAAATCATCCAGGCGCTCTCGTGTGGTCCCCCTTAGGACCAACTGGGAGGCTAATAAAAGTCAGAAGTGATGGACTCATGGTTAGGAAACAGCACCCAAGGTCACTGGTATCCTGGGATTGTGGAAAGACAGTGGGACCAAGAGTCAGGAGCCTTTAGCACTAATCCCACCTCAACCACCAACCAGAGGTGTGACTTTAGCCAGATCTCTATCTTCCGGGGCCTGTGCCTCCTAATCAATCCAAAGACTAGACCAGGGCCATAGATTTTGAGCTAGAAAGGACCCTCAGAGGTCATTGATCCTCTTGCCTCTCATTTTACAAAAAACATAAAAGGAGGGAAATAATTGACCCAACGGCATACTTATAATAAATGGTAGAGCTGGGATTTGAACCCAGGTTTCTGACTCCAGATGAAGTGCTTTTCCCAGGGAATCTCTCTACATTCTCTTCCAGATCTAAAGTCTGGGTAGAGAATGTGTGACTTTGATCTCCTTAACTACATGATCTAACAAACTAACCCACCACCGTATTTGTCCTAGAGATGATAAAAATAGTTTGCTATCCATCCCCTGACAGCCTGAGAGGCGTCTCTCCTCCTCAAGAATGTGCCAGACCAGTCACTTTCCTACCTGTCTCTCCCTTGACTTTGTCCGGCCTCGGAGCCCCTTGGCTGTCCCCTCCATCCTCAACGTCGTACCCTTAGGATAGATGTCTTTCACAGGGACGCACGGTGATTCTGTTCGGCCTTTCCCACCCCTCTGCTTAACACAGTTGTTGCATAAATCTTTCGAATCACAAGAGAGCGTTCTTGGTCAGTTTAATTCTCCCGGCTTGGCAATTAACAAAAAATTAACCTAGCAGCAATGATAAAACCCACTGAGTCATTAGGCATTTTTTGTCTTTCATAGACCATAAACATACCAATTGAAGATAATTGATTATCCCCAGGAAATTTTTTAAAAAATCACAAAACTATGAAATGTGTTTCAGAGCAAGACTTAAAATGGCAATTCATAGCCAGACCTCCCCCTTCTTCCATTCACGTAGCATTGGGCCCTTGGTACTATCTGACCCCTCGCAGGACACACTGCCCTTTCTACCTCCTCTTGCACAGGCTGGGTTTCAGGAGGGAGGCTACTGTGTATCTCTGAAGGTGAAAGAGAGAATTCTTCTTCCTCTCTGGTTCCTCCTAGTTACACTTCATCTGGGGCTTGAGGACTCATTCAGAGAATCTCAAAGGTGAAAGGGGCCTCATTGACCTAGGTCTAGTCCAGCCCACACCAGAAAAAAGAGCTCTGTACAGCCTACCCAACAGCTGGTCATTCAGTCTTTACTTGAATACTTCTAGTGACGGAGAGCTCCTTACCTCTTCAGGAAGAAGCCCATTCTGTTTTGAGATGGTCTTGTGGTTGTTTTGACACCAAGTCTAACCTCTGGCAGTTCTGCCCATTGCTCCTGGTCCTGCCCTTTGGGAAAGGATGAATCTGTCTCCCTTTGACCTGATTCCCTTTCAGACAATTGAAGACAACTATCATGTCTCCCATGAGTCTTCAGTTCTTTAGGATAAATGCCCCCAGTTCCTTCACATAATCCTCACCTGACTAGGACTCGTGGCCCTTTTCTGGCCTCACTGCCTCCTTTGGACACTGTAACCTGTCAACAACCTTTCTCAAATACAATGCGCAAAATCTCCCCTCCTTGGATACTAGAGGAAGCATAGATCTTTTGCCAAGCTACCCCAAAAATGGGAGCTGGGGAAAATTTTGAGTGTGCATCTTGATTTCTAAGATAAAAAATTTGCCATACTCACTAAGTCAATCAACAAACATTTCTTAAGCACTCGCCATGTGTTGGGAACTGTCCTGGGCCCTGGGGACACAAAGACATATGTGAAACAATTTGTCTCAAAGGAGCTGACATGCCAACCAGGTTCATAAATTAGAGCTCAAATGGACCTTAGAGGCCAAATCCACAACACTCCCATTTTACAGAAGAGGAAACTGAGGCAATGGAAGTTAAGTGGCTTGCCCAGGGTCACACAGATAGTAAGGACATGAGGCAGGATTTGAACTCTGGGCTTCCTGTCTCCAGGCCAGTACTCTATCCACTGTGGTGCCACCTTGAGGACTCATGCCCTTGGCGGTTAGGAGTAGTAGGGGAGAGTTCTGTCTTATGGGGACTGTGAAGCCTTCTTGGGTATCTGATTGCAAGCCATGGTGGGGCCGAAGGTTAAGGGTGATGACCAGGTGTGCGCTTCCTCTGAGTCTCTGTGTCCATGCCCACCCATCCCCCAGGTTCATCAGGCTCGGAGACAGAGAATGTGAGTTCCACCCAAGCTTCCGGCTCATCCTGCACACCAAACTGGCCAATCCTCATTACAAACCTGAGCTCCAGGCTCAGACCACCCTGCTCAACTTCACTGTCACTGAGGATGGACTGGAGGCCCAGCTGTTGGCAGATGTGGTCAGCATGGAAAGGCCTGACCTAGAAAAACTCAAGGTAAGAAAGTCAGCATGGCCTAGAGATGGGGAACAAACAGGTTTGAGAGCCAGGAAGACCGGGTTCAACTCTTCCATGTGACCCAGGACAAATCACTTAACCTCTCAGCCTAGGCAGCTCTCCAGGATGGGAGGGTGCCTGCCTCCTTTTTAGGAAGAAGTTCCCTACCCAAGAAGATCACAGCTGCCATCCCTTTCCCCCATGGCTCGCATGTGCCAGGAGTGAGGACATGGAGGAGCTGCACTCCTGGAGTTCCCACTCTAAGTAGGGACATGGGGCCAGTTTAGACACTGGGGACCGCTGACTTTATTGAGGAACCTGGGGAGCATAAGGGAGGGAGCTGTCCAGAGGGAGGAAGGATGATTCTGGGTAACTCTGATAACTGACCTCAAGGATGGGGCAGGTCTCTGTCTGGATTTTGAAGGCCAGAAAGCATTGACCAACCATGAATACTTGGCCAGTGTGGGCCAAGCAGAGTTGTAAAGTAGGTAGTCACAAACTTGTAGCCCAGAGGAACCTCAGAGACCCTAAGATCACAAACTGGGAAATGGACAGGGCCTTAGAGGCCATCGAGCATGGTGACCATGGCCCAGACAGGTAACTGGTCCAAGGTAATATAAATGACCCAATCCAGTCATTTGATTGACTCAAATGCCAGTTGACCTGCTTGCCTATCCAGGGAGAATAACAGAGAGCCGCCTTTTTTTTCTCCCCTTTCTTCTTTCTGAACTTTTGTTAGTCACTTCTGACAAAGCAGCAGAATAACTTCAAGATTGAGCTGAAGCACCTGGAAGATGATCTCCTCCTCCATCTGTCCACAGCGGAGGGAAACTTCCTGGACAACACCGAGCTGGTGGAGAAGCTGGAAACCACCAAGTCAACCGCGGCAGAGATAGAGCTCAAGGTAGGCGCCCAGAGGAGAGTCGATGTGGACGGACCAGGGCTGCAGGGGCCAGGGGCTACCGAGTCCAGCCCCTCTATTCCACATGGAGGAAACTAAGGTTCAGAGAGGGGAGCATCAGAAGTGAGATTTGAACACAGGTCCTCACAGCTTTCATCACATACAAATCACTGACTTGTATTGGTGGAGGGGGTTTTCTCAGCCTCTCCTGACACTGAAGAAATCACAGGTCTAGTCTCTATCAATATAAGTGTATAGATACATGTATGAATATGTATATACACGTGTCACCATATGTGTATCAACACCATACATATATATATATTTAGAGAGATTTCAAGAATTACCACATTTTATAATGTTCTAATTGGTGTTCTTATCTTGAGTAGCGAATTTAAATAGTACCTATGTGTGCATATATACATACACATGTATATATTAGTATGTAGGTGTATGCATATGTATACACACATGTATTCACATGTAGGCTTGAATTCAATACTCAAAATGAGAAAATCTGCATTCTTATCTTGAGTATCAAATTCCAATAACACACACCTATGTTTGTGTGTATGTGTATACCCACACCCCTCTGAGCTTTAGTTTCTAAAGAGAGAGAGATAGAGACAGAGAAACACAAAGAGAGGGGAGGATTCAAAGCCCACTTCTGACATTTACTGCCTGTAAACCTTGGCTATGTCCCTCAGCTCCCTCATCTGTAGAGTAATTGGGTGAGATCAGAGGTTTTCTTGGGTCCCTTTGGGCTATCACGATGGAGGGTGGGCTCCTGCTTGGCACCAGTCAGAGGCCCCTGAGGTCCCGCCCAGCTCCAAGATTTTATCCAGTCTTTCTGTGACAGCCCATTGCTCAGGAGAATGTGTCCTGAGCTTTCTGGGAGTTGGGGAAGAGAAGCAAAGATCTGCAGGGACAGGAGGACTTATCAAGGGAAACATACACAGGCTACTGGTTCTGAGGACACCAGCCCTAACCCACAGCCTCCCCAGCCCACAGCAGGGGTTCCTGAGTGCCCAGCTGCCGCCATGTTTTTGCAGGTCAAATACAAAATTTTCAAACATACTGAATTTTTAAGAATCCCAACCCTGAAACTGGAGACCAGGAGGCCCCATGGACACATTTCTCTGTCTCCACGGGAAGGCTCAGGGTAGTACAGAAAGTAAAATCCTAGCTTTGAAATCAATATTTTAAATATTGGCTCAGTGGCCACGGAGTCTACCCCAACGTCTCCCCTTACAACATCCCTCTGGAGTCACAACCAGACTGCTCTGGGGAGGGGCGCCCATCGGCCCCTGAGGCAGCTCATTCCTCTGCAAGACGGCTCTGATTGTTAGAGACTTTTCCTAACATAAAAGCCTAAATCTGCATCTTCGTAGGGCTCCTGGTTCTGCTGCCCTCTGGGACCAAGAAGAACAAGGCTAATCCCTCTTGCAAGTGACAAGCCTCCAAATTGGGGAGGACAGCTCCCATGTTCCCCACCCCTCAGTTATTCTGTTCCATTGTCCTGCCTCTGGGAGGTTCCAGACATCCCTCTCTATTATGTATCACTGTGTCCCCTCTCAGGACCCCCAGGATTAGGCAGATCTCAGAAAAGACTCCAGGCAGAGGAGGGGAAGGGCTTGGAAAAATATGATGTCTTTGATCAAAATCTAGTCCTGCAGAAAAGAAGCAAATGTTCAATTACTCAAATAGAAATGAATGAGCTAGCTTTTCTTTTATGGAAGCTCTGAATATGCCCAGAGGCTAACCCAGAGGCATAATCTAAATACAATTCTCTGGGACTTTCCGATGAACCACAGAAGATAGTCAGGACTGATAGAAAAGCTTTTTTTTTCTCTCTCTCTTTTTAGTCTAGTGTGGTTATTGGGTGTATTTACTGTTGACCTTGGTTGGACTAGAATACCTTGCTGGCCAATAAAGTTGTTGGCATGGAATTGACCCAGCAGCATTTTAATAGGCATTCCTGGGTCCAAGGAAGTGTTTCTAAGCTGAGGCTGGCCAAGTCAAAGGCCCCTTTAATCGACCTCTCCCCTCTCCCTGCAAAATCGCAAACAACCACAGTAACATCAAGCTTGTTTTCTTTCCATAACTTAATACCCACAATGGATATGCTCTTCCCAGCATGGGCCTTCCCTCTAGTGACGGAGACTGCCATCCCTCCATGACCATTCACCTTGTGCATCTTTATAAGTCTGCCACAACTCTGCTCAACAACATGAACAGTCAGAACATGTAAGATAATTCATGGCCCTACTGGACGGCCTCATGGTTTAGCAATAGGGTGTTGACCCTAGAGTCAGGAAGACCTGAGACCTTTACTAAGCTGTGTGATCCTGGACAAGTGATTTGAGTGCTATTTGCCTCAGTTTCCTCAACTGTAAAATGGGGATAATAATAGCACCCACCTACCATGGGTTGTTGTAAGGATAAAATGAGCTAATACCCATTATTTTTGTTATTTTCTAAAGTCAGTTCTTAATCCAACCCCCTTCGTTTTTACAGATGAGGAAACCAGGACTCTGGAGTATAAATGGCTGATCCCAGTTCACATTTGAGCCCTGGTCCTCTGACCCTAGGACCTTGGTTCTTTGCTCTGTGCCACCTTGCCCTCACCATTTCTAACAGCCAGACCTACCCTCCATTCTCTCTCCCTACTCTGTTCAAACAACAAAATAACAGTGCATGTTGGAGCGTATGAATGCATCTGTCTCTGAGACACTCCAGCATCTGGCTCGGTCCACAGTCCATATTTTATGTCCGTCCTGATCTCTCATTTTAAATATGTCACCTCCTCATTCAGGTCATAACAGGAGGCACCAAGAATGAGCTGATTTGTTTTCTAAATGTATCCCCCCCATACAGGTGGCCGAAGGCAAAGAGAATGAAGCCCAAATTAACGAAGCCAGGGATTGTTACAGGCCGGTGGCCAGCAGAGCAGCCCTTTTGTACTTTGTGGTCAGCGACCTCCGGAAAATCAGCCCTCTCTACCAGTTCTCTTTGAAGGTGAGGTCATGTTTGCCAGTGCCCTTGTAAAAGATGGCATGTTAGCCTGCTTCCCTCTGGAAGCCCGGGGCTTGCTCTTACAAAGCAGAGACTGCCATCAGCAGAGGCCCTGTGAGGTATGGAAACAGCTCCTCTGCCCCTACCCTAGCCCAGCCCCTTCCCCACTTGTGCTCAGAAGGCTCATTACCATTTTACGTTTCTAATTTTCCACAAAACAAGTCAGCTAATTGCACTCGAGGGACGACAAAAGAGGACGTTTTTGCCTCCGCCAAAACAGAGGTTTGACTTTGTATTAATTTTTCTGTATACTTGGGATTTACTCCTCTGTGCATGTGCTGAATTCCCAAAGTGGAAGGGGCAGAGAAGGCTGTGGGCTTGTTTGACTGGTTTTCAGTCTTCCAGTCCTTAGCATGCTGTTTCACATACAGATAGTCCAGAACCAGCAAGTATTTAGTAAACACCTAAACGTGCCAAGCACTGTGCTGAGTATGGGCAACAGAGACAAAAGTGGAAGGGCTCCTGGTCTCATGAAGAAGCCTGTAGTCTGATTTAATAAACGTTTATTGGATTGAATCAGATTGTACTCTCCTCAAGGTGGGAAAAGTCACAGAAAAATTAGGGGTGAGACAGAGGAGAGGGAGAGAGCTAGAGACAGAGACAAAGACAGAGACAAAGAGACAGAGGGAGATGGACAGGGAGAAGGTGGGTGACATTTGTGGTTCACAGTTTGAGGAAGTCTTTTCTAGCACCAACAGCTAGAGCCACCAACCAGCCCGATGACAGGGGTTCTTCCCCTTCCCCCACCATTCAGTGCCTGAGATTTGGGGTACCCCTGAGACAGCACTGGCCTGTTTTTTTTTACTTTCTTTTCAATTAACAAGAATTTATTTTCCCTCCCTTTCATCTTCCTCTACAGTAATTAGAAAACAAATGAGTAGAGCCAAGCAAAACAAAGTCCCATATTCATTATTGGCCCCATTTTCAAGGGAAGGAAATCAATGCAGGCATAGCCCAGACTTGACAAGCATTACAGAGGAGAGATGTATGCTAGAACCTAAATGGCTAAGAACCAAGAATTCTCTCCTCCTGCCTGCGTGTCTTTTGTCACCATAAAATACCCTGATTCCCCAACCTGAATGCCATGCGCTTGCCATTGCAGAGAACTTCCTAAGAGAACCTTCACCTATCCACAGGCTTTCAACACCCTCTTCCATAAAGCCATCAGGCAGTCGGGAAAGGCAGAGGATACCCAGGAGCGCATCTCCAACTTGATGGAAAGCATCACCTACTCTGTTTTCCTTAATACCAGTCAGGCACTGTTTGAGAAGGACAAGCTCACCTTCCTCTCTCAGATGACTTTTCAGGTAGGAAAGAGTGTCCAGCGAAGGTTCCTGTAATAATCAATCAGGTGAATGTGTAGGCTGCTCTGCTGTATCCAGAGATGTAGTCTAGGGCTGCATTGGGTGTCTGATCATTTCCTGATGGTAACTCCTTAAGGTGTCTGCTGTAGGCTGAAGAGTTTAGTTTAGGGATGGATGGATGGATGGATGGATGGATGGATGGATGGATGGATGGGTGGATGGGTGCATGAAAAGTATTTATTAAGCAGTTCCTCCCACAAACCATCCCTCAAGGAATCTCCTCTAGACCAGGCCTAAGAATTCCAGACCCACTGCAGAACAGACCTCTGCCTGAGGGAAGACTCAAAAACCACTATTTCCTGGAAACTTCCTGCTCCACAGTTGACCAGGATAGTTATTAAGCTTGTTCTGGTCCCAAGGCTCAGGAGGCTTGAGGGATAGGATGTACAACCAACTCACCTTTCCAGGTTTTTCTGGTCATCCTACAGCTATTTAAAGAGATGAGAAAGAATAGATTACCTTTCACCTAATGAGGTCACAGCATTTTATCATCTTAACTGTACTAAATGGGGCAGCTAGGAGACACCACAGCACACAGAGTGCTGGGCCTCTAGTCAGAATGGCTGATGATCTTCAGAGATCAAATCCAGCCTCAGACCCTTTCTAGCTGTGTGACCCTGAGCTAGTCACTTCACCCTATTTGCCTCATTTTTCTCATTTGTAAAATGAGCTGGAGAAGGAAATGGCTAACTGCTCCAGTAGGAAGACTCAGACACAACTGAAAAATGACCAAGCAACAAACACTATGTTAAATGGGACCAGCTGAATTGACCTAGTGACCAGTAGAGTGCAAACATGGTAGCCCAGGCCTCACCATCTCAGCTGCCAAAGCCTAGTCTTGTGTCTAGTCCCATTTTCTCTTCTTCAGAGGCTCCAGTGAGAATGGTTAGTGGAATGAGAGGAAGCTGTAAAAGACCCCATAAGACAGGGAGGTCAAGAGGGCAGTAGGGGGCGGGGAGGAAATTTGGAATCTGGGACCAGAGCTTTGCCATTTACTGTCTGCGTGACCTTGGGCCAGTCCCTAATCTGACCCTTCCTTCCTCTTCCACCTTTTCACAATTTGCTCTCCCTCCATGCACTCTCTGGTGTAGACATCATGGCCTCCTTGACTTCCCTAATACATGGTTGCCCATCATCATCATCCATGCCGGGAATACACTTTCTCCCAATCTCTGCCTCTGGCGATGCTGGGCTTTCTTCAGGACTCACTTCAGGTCCCACCTTCTCTAGGAGGCCTTTTTTCCTCCTCCTCTGCCCCTAGACTCTCAGCATCTCCCTCCCCATCCCCAAAGTTACCTTCTCTCTGTTTTGTCTGGATTTTATTTATCCCTGTCTCTATGCATGTTGTCTTCTGTGTTGGAGTCCAACACCATCTGCAGTGCCTGAAACATAGTTAGCTTTTAATAAATGCCTATACATTGCTTGGCTGGATAGTTTTCCATAAACTAAGATTTACTTACGCAGTTTTGTAATTCATTTTGCAAAATCAGATTGAGAGCATCATCATCCCCCCACTTGAAATGTAGAAAGTAATTATTACTCTAGACATAATCCATGTATGATTACTCTTGTGGTCAAGAACTTAAGTTCTAAGCTTATTCCAGGTTTTACCAACAACCATCTGGTCCAGCTGGTCCCCCAAAAGGAATCTCCCACCATAACATATCGCCGTACCTGATAAGGGGCTATAGACTTCTAATGAGAGAGAAGTCACCATCTTCCAAGGCAGCTCAGTCCATCCTTGAACAGTTCCCATGATTAGAAATTCTTCCTGACATCAATCCTAAGTTTGCCTTTTTGAAATCTCATTATTTTGCCCTCTGGTACCAAGCAGGACAAGGCTAACTTTTTTTTCCCATACTTGAAGTCAACCATCCTATCTATTCAATGTAGGACCAATGGACCTAGGTTCAAGTCTGAGCCCAGCTACTGATTACCTGTGTAATCTTGTCAAATCCTTTGACCTCCCCAGGCCTCAGTTTCCCCATCTGTAAAATGAGGAGGTTGAAATAGATGACCTCCCATGTCCCTTGTAGAGCTAAGACCATGGTCTCTGGACACTGCCTAATCAAAAATGAGCTTTGCCCTATACTCCCCCCATCCCAGATCCTTTGCTAAATCCCTACCCTTCTATTAGCTCTCAGCCCCCCCCCCCCCCCCCCCCACTAAGATCGATTTTCTATACCCAGCCTAAAGAATTTCTGCTGGAGGACCAACACATAAAGTCAGCCTTGCCTTCTGGGGGGGCGGGGTTTCATCTGAGTGGATGCTGACTTTTTTTGCCCTTGGTACCACACATTCTAAGATAAGTTCTGTCATTTAGTTCTACCTGTAGAAAATCATTCCCCACCCTTTGCTAATAGGTACTGAGGAGTTGGAATTGCTCTGCCTTCATCAGTGATGCCTTTTTAATTTTTTTTAGTTAGATTTCCATTACTGGTTTAAAAATATTGGCACCATTGAAAACGCTTTTGGGAAGCCAGAGAAGGTACAACTGGTGGAGTTCTCCGATTAGCACACTTGGTCCTGCTTATTCACTCCCACCGATTAAGTGGTGAATGCTGTAAGGGAGGAGTGACTGGGAGGAAAACCTAACGACCTTTTTTCCA